>NC_092435.1:11663053-12274719 GCF_036169615.1 Heliangelus exortis | reverse complement strand
GCTTCAGAGGAAAAACTGTTTCAGATGGCATGCTACTCTATCTTAGGAAATCGTGATGTTTTTTCAACAGGAGAACAGAGAAGCTTTCCCTTCTGTGCTCATTCTTGTCAACTTTGTTTTTAAAAATATTCATGCTGGAAGATGGAGCTGACCTCCATTTGTGAGCAAATACAAGTCTGCCATGTACAGGTAGAGCACAGTGGAGCAGAGGCCAGAGAATGTAAGGATGACTGTGCCACTCCTGACCACAGGTCACCCTTCCCTGGCATCCCACCTGTGACAGTGGCCAGTAATGGATGGATGTGAATGAGGGTGAGGTGCAGATGGCAAGTGTGGAAGTTTTTCCAGAGTGTTCCCCCAGACAAGCCACTCATGCATTACAGACTTCCCAAATCAGAAAGGCTGCCTTTGTATTTAACACTCCTTATGGCATCTCTTCCATGTATTTGTCCAGTCTCTTTTGGAACTCTTTTAGAATTTAGCAGGCTCTTTTGGAAAGCAGTCCCAGAGGTTAGGAAGAACAAACTTTGGCTTTTCCAATTCCCTCCCTCCCTCCCTGCCTGGGTGATGCCTCTGTGCTCCTTCTGGGCAGCCCATACCTGCCCTGAGCTTGCTGACTTTTGCTTTCCCACACAGCTTGGAGTTTTCTGTGCAGCCATCTGCCTTTTGCACTTTGGGATGGGCTCCTCAGTGGCAGTCCCTGAAGATTATCCAGCTCTTGTGCTTCTGTTTGCCCTTCAGAGCAGTGTCTGCTAAGCTCCTGCCTACCCAGTTCTCTGGGAGGCTCTTTAGTGTCATTTAGGCCTCTAACATGCTCATAGTTTGAGTTTCATGTTGGTAATTTCCTTTACTGTTGCTCCTTAAATATGCCTTTTTATTTCTTGTCTTTCCATATACTTCAGAAGTTCTTGAGAAGACTGGACCATCTACCTGTAGTTGAGAAGTCCCCAGGTCCATCATGCCCTCCAAGCTGCAGTGGTCTGAAGAAGAAAATGTTTCCTGAGATATATACCTATATAGATCCCTAATGATCTGTTTCTATCTCATTCTTGGAAGGATTTACATTGCTGTCAGGGAGCTGCCCAACATTAGATTTTCATTAGCTCATAACAAAATTGGCTTGAATGTCTTGCTCAAATCTATTTAATGTATCTCTTATCCCTTCAGGGTCTACCTCAAGTCTCTACTTTTCACTTTCTCCTCTCCTCCTGCTGGTCAGCCCCTGGGCACCCAACTGGCTCACAGCTCAGCATAGCTACTTAGACAGACTCAGTGGGTTTGGGTATTAACATAACCAGCCTGGAAATGATAGTGTCAAACTGTTCTAGAAAACAAGGTTAATCCAAGTACCAAATAGAGCCACTAGACTTCCTGTAAACATTTTGTGCTTTCCTGAACAAGTACTGCTTCAAAAGGTGGCACTTTTCAGTCCATCCATCCTCACCTCTATTTAAATGCCAGTACTGTAAATCTTGTCTTCCTTGTCCTAGTTCCTTGCCTCTGGCAAGGAGGTTTTGAGGCTTTCTTTTCCCCCTGTCATCCTTCCTGTTTATCTGTGTTGCCAGCCAGTTTGTTGCTTTGAGGTGTGCTGCTACTCTTGGGAAGGTTCAGCAGAGATGCCCACCTGGCTCAGAACAATATGTTTATAGAGACCTCTGAAATAAATACCAGTGGGGCTTTGACTGAGGATGGTATTGCTTCATGGCATAGCTCCCACAAGAAAGAAATCTTGATGGCAAGAGTGGGACCAGTGGTAATGTTTCCAAGGAGCTCAACCTTCCCTTCTCAAAAGTGATGTATGTACTGCAGAGGCAAAATTGAACTGGTTTTTCATGAGTCAAACTCATGACAGTGGCACTGAGTTGCTCAGTGGATCCCAGGACCTAATTTTTCAGTGCCAGAGGGTACCCTACCCTGAGTTTTCTTCTGAAGTTTTCAGCACTATTGATAACCAACTTCCCAGATTATTCCTAATAGTTTGGGGCTTTTAAAGCAGCTTCTTGTCCCATTCTAAAATTTACTTTTTATGTGCTTTTGAAAATGCTTAGCAGTTTATGAGAGAGGAAGCAACCATGTTTGTTGGCTTTTCTACACTGTGGCTTGAGTATGTCATTTGTGAACAATTTCCTCTCAAAACAACATTGTCTCAATTTTAAAAATACATACCACAGGTTTTCCAACTTTTATTTCTCATGTTGGCTGACCCTTGACTGCTACTTTCCTTTCTTCACAGTTATTTTTTTGACAAACTCTAAGCACTGTAGTTTTGTTAGGAGCTATCAAAACTCTATTCTCTGTTGATAATATTCCTGCTATTTCTTGGATGACACCACAGTCTGGGAGCTGGATGAAATTTCAATGAAATGTATCTGTTCTTTGCAGAAGCTAATGGCAGTATTTTTTTTATTTGGTAATAAGTGTGTAATTTTTTTGCAAAGAAATGGACCCAGACGTGACCTGTGATGCCAGTCTCAAAATCTGAATTCTTCCATGGTCGAGTCATTTATTTTCCTGCTGACTTGCAGTTAGATCTTCATGCTATTTTTTCCCTGGGTTATACAATCCTTATCTAGGCAGCTGACACTGCAATCTGAGTCGCAGTGGTACTTAGCTAGGAGTGGAAAAATGATTGGAATGATGTGTTTTAACACTTCAGAGTCACAGGATGTTGGGCTTATGCTTCATGACTATTGAGTAACCTGATTGGTAACAAGGATGTTACTGAAATACTGACCCTCTTTTTAATAATACATCAAAATCATGCTGTTGTTTGCTACTGTGTTTGACCAGTAGAGAATTGGGAAAATTATTTGCTCCTAGGACTAGTAAGTTGGTACTATCTGTTATTCAGAGAAAATCAAATACTGAGAATTGAACTTGGGATGTAATTAATATTGCAGCATCACCTAGGGTTCAGTTCAGTGTTGTTTGCTGTGATTTCACATTTGCAAAGAAGTTTGTTCACAGAGGTTTTACTTTTATCTACGTGATGTGCAGCAGATAATGGAAGACCAGTAATCAAAAAATGGAACAGATGGATTCCTTCTTCAACATGAACAAATAATTTGGCCACATCTATATTTTAAAAGCAGGCAAACAGTAGCTTACTACAGGTCTTACAAAGCTGCAAGTGATTCAGTAAATCAGGACTGGTTTTACTCAGACCATCCGGGTGAGGGGCTATGAGCAAAATTAAATATTTGCTTCTGAAGTAAGCACTGGCTTGCAGTGTGCAGCACATTTACCCTTTCATCTGTGACAGCCTTGAGCTCAGCCTTAGTCATCCATCACCTTCTGCAGCCCAGCTGGAAGGAAACTGCAGAAAAAGGCCTGGAGGTCCTGGTGGACACCAAGTGGGCCCTGAGTCAGCAGATGTGCCCTTGCCACAAAGAAGGCAAGTGGTATCCTGGCCTGCATTAGAAGCATTGCCAGCAGAAGGAGATCCTTTCCCTCTCTCAGGACTGATCAGGCCACACCGGTGTCAAATTCTGGGCTCCTCAGTGCAGGAGAGACACAGAGTTACTGGAGAGAGTCCAGCAAAGGGCCACAAAGATATTGAAGGGAGAGGAGCATCCCACATGAGGAAAGGGTGAGGGAGCTGGGAATGTTTAGCCTAGAGATGAGGATGCTCAGGGAGTTCTTATCATTGTGTACATGTAGCTAAAGGGAAGGTGCAGGGAGGATGGAACTAGGCATAGGTGGATCCAGGGGTGGCCAGTGACAGGACCAGAAGCAATGGGCACAGACTGAAGCACAGGAGGTTCCCTCTGAACATCAGGAAACACTTCATAAGTGTGAGGATGACAGAGCACTGGCACAGGCTGCCCAGAGAGGTTGTGGAGTCTCCAACCTTGGAGATACCCAAAAGCCATCTGGACATGGTCCTGGGCAATCTGCTGGATGTGGCCCTGCTTGAGCAGGGGAGTTAGGTCAGATGTCCTGCAGAGATCCCTTCCAACATCAAACATTCTGTGATTCTGTGTTCCTTGTGGGCTATCACTTGTGACCTGAGAGGCAGAGCATGGACATATATTCAGGGCTGGAGATTGTATCCTCTGTTTTTATTTGCTCTGAATTTTTAAAATGCTCTTTAACAGTGGTGTCAGCTCTTTTGGCTGCAGGGAAGCTCCTTGGTTACATGGAGTTGTCAGTCCTTGGCCTTCCATACGTTTTGGAGATTACAAGCCAGAGCTTTCCCTGTTGGTGGTCACAGCAGAAAGATAAAGGAAGAGAGAAGAAATGATCAAAATGTTTTCAGCCATGAGGCTGTGAACAGGAGAAGCAAGGTGTGTGTATGGAGAACCTAAAGATGGGGTAGAAAGTGGCTCACTGCTGCAGAAGGGGCAGAACTGAAGAGCAGATGAGAGAAGCTCATGAGTAATTTTGGAATTCTGAATATTGCTGAGCAATTTTGTAAAAGTAATGCTTGAAAAAGCTGCATGAGTCAAGTTAGAATCTACTTTTGGTGCTGTGACTGGAGTGTGTGCTAATGCTGCCATGGGTAATGGACAGTCTGCTCATCTAAATCACAGATACTGTACTGAAGTGTAGAGTTTGAGTACTACTTAATCAGTAATAATCACAATCAAGATTGAATTTTAATGTAGTTTAGGATAATTAGTCTTTTATCAACTGGATTTGGTTAGGGGCCCTGTGAAGCGCCTGTCAGGGCAGAGCTGCGTTCTTCTAAGTTGTGTTCAAGAGCGTTTGCCAAATTATTTTAATGAATAGCTTTCAGCTCCCTTGTAGATGGGTTTTGTGCACGCCTGTGATGCTGTATGTGTAGGTTGTGAAGGGGTTTTTTTCTTCAGTGGTCAATCTATTCCAGTTAGAGCTGGATTATGAGATGTTCAGTGCTCTGAACTGATGATGATCTGCTGAACTATTCAGACTTTTTCAGAGGAGTCATGTCTGGGTGATCTGCAGCCCTGGGGCACTGAGAAGAGATGCAGCAAAGGAGACCCACTGAACATTTTTGAATAATCATTTGGATCTACTAGTTGCTGCTCAAATGAAATTCTACCAGTAAAGTTTTGTAGCACAGATGAACTTGTGAAAATAGTTCCATGACATTAAATGAGACCATGTCACAAGGACACAGGTGGGAGTTGGAAATGTGTTCATAGATACTTGAATAGATGCCTAGAGGTCACCCATGTTACCTAGTGAAAAAAAAAACACTGGGAATTAAAGAAAAAGGGCAGTGTATCTGAACAAAGATATACAAAAAGTACCCAAGGATTAAAAAATGCTTATTTTTAAGGAATAAGCATTGAGATCATTGCAGATTGAAAGCAGTGGTGTGAGATACCTGTGTGCAAAAGGATGGACAATAAAGTGCTGGTGTGTTACTGGTGTGGGGTTTCCAGTGCCTGCTGGGGAATGGGGTCTGTTTGCAGGGTGAGATGTTCCATGCAGTGCTCTCTGCACTCTTTCCACAAGAAAGTTCTGGCATATTTCATAAGAAAAGAATTGTCTTCTAGTGGGCAGAAAATGAGTTAGCACCTCAGAAATGCTGATGGTCTCCCCTCTCTGGTCAGCTGCAAATGGATTTTTTTTGGGTTTTCTACATTGGCTGAAGTGAGCATTCACTGCTAACATGAGCCTGTACAGTCCTCCTGGGTCAGGGAGAGCGTGGACAGGCAGCACTGTGGAGAAATAGGGGCAGAATGCTCTGCATGGCCCACAAAACCTGAATTAGTCTGGAATTAAATAGTTGGAAAGAATGATTCCCTATGGCTGGTAGAAATGCTATCAAGATCAAAGGAAAATGGGAATCAAAGGGGTGAAATGTGCTAGCCTGGTTTGAAAAGACATTTTTTCTATTATGGCCAAAAAAGTTTGTAAGATTTTAAACTTTTTTTGTACCCTGCATACGATTAAAAACCAGTAAGAACATTCTTTGCTAAGTAAAATCTATTTTTTTCTCTCTACTTTAATATTTGATTTGAGTAAACTTTCAGTATGTTCTTCAGATTTTTATTTCTATCATTTTTCCTTAAAATATTTCAGTTTGAAGCTTAGAGGATTGAATATTGTGTACTTGAAAAATTGAAATCTGCTGGTAGATACAGAGAAGTGGTGCTTGTTTGCATTTTCCAGATTTTGTCTGTTTTTTCTAAATAAAACTGTGGAAGTGGATGTGATGCTGCAAAAATCAGATTTGTTCATCTGAAAGATGATGTTATAGTGGAGTGATTTTTGACCTGTTTTGAAGGAGGAAAGTGGATTCAGGCACAGAGATGGTTTGGAACATCCATGTTTCTGAGGCATCTTTCAGAAATGGTTCCAAAGAAGGCCGGAGACTTTCCCTGGGAACCAGCTCTTCAGCTGTTCAAGAAGAAAAAGCACTGGACTCTTTGACTGTGTGTTTACTTGGTGTTTCAAAGGACCAAAGAATAAATGACTGGGAATTTCTAGGATTGTTTTTTTTTCCTTTCATTTATGTAAAAATTGTACTCAGTGTAATTCCATTTGTCTTGCTCTGGCTTTGGAGACACATAGGCCAGGGGTGGTGATGTTGGTAAGGCAGGGGATATTAACTCATCTTTCATATAAAGTTATTGAATGCAATGAAAGTAAAGTTATTGAATGCACAGATATTTTAAAATCCCATTTCAGCATGTTACCTCATTTTTGTGGTTAGTCATTACTGTAACTAACTTGACAGAAAGGAAAGAGAAAATTGGTGATGCTTCTAAAATCAATGAGCCATTAAATAGGTGAAAATAGTCTTGATATAAACTTAGAATACCCAGTTGGCACACAAAACCCCCTGGAGAGCATTACCATTTCAGGCTGTTCTCTAAACACCAAGGGTTTGGGGGTTGCCCATGAGGTCTGCAGCAAGCCAGCCCTGCTGGGTCACCACAGCCCTTGTGCACCACACAGATGTGTTTCTTCTCTCTTGTGTTTTGCACGTGTCTGGGTTTGCTGTTGTGTTCTGTGTGAACAGATGGGGCTGCAGAGGTGACAGAGATGCTCTGCCAATGGATCCCCAGTGAGGGCTGAGCCCTGTATTATGCTGTGTGGGACTGATGGTTCCATACAGTGCATTTTTGAGCGTGACTTCCAGTCTTTTTTGTACATAATGCTGAGAACAGCATCTCCACTGCTGCCTGGGAGAGAAGTCTTTGTAGCTTGGCAAGGCCTTGCTTTTGGTTTTCTGATTGGTTTGCTTTTGTTTTGTCCAGTCTTTGTTGGATTTTTATTGGTTTGTTTGTTTATTTGTTTTTCTTTTGTTCCTTTGTCCTGAGTGCCACGTCCTATAATAACTTTTCTTTTTCAAAATCTGTGTGGTCAGTCTTAGGCTGAGAACTGCACAAAGGAGCTACTACTCTTTCTCTTCCCACCTCAGGAAGGGCACTGGAAAGCAGCTGTGCCCACAGAGGATGCTCAGCATCCCTGCAGACACCCATGGGGAGCAGGCAGCTCCTGCACCCTTCCAGGGCTGCCCACGGGTACCACCTTCTGCCCAGCTGGATCCTTTCCTAAGAGGAGAAGGACCCAAGCCTTGGCTCCACTGCTGTCACCTCTCCCCTTGGTTGAGGGCTCTAGAAATGGAGCTTTGTACTGACTCTAACAACAGCTCAGAGGTTTGACCAGCCCTGTGGCTTTATCTCTGCCTTCCCCACCCCCTAAGGGATGCTCATTCTCAGCCCCTGCTGTGGGCTGAATGTGCTTTGTAGTTGTGTGCACCAGGAGGCTGCCCAGCCCTCAGCTTGGCCCTTTTGGGCTTTTTTCCAGATATCTTACAATTATTTTTTGTGTGTGTGTGTTATAGAATGTGCTTCCACACTGTGTTTGATGTCTCAGGAAAAAACATCTAGAGAAAAAAAATACAGCAAAGTATCAGAATGGCAAATAGAGGCAGAGAAGTTTGGTTTGTCCAGACCAAGAGAGTTGGTTAACTTGGATCTCACAGCACTTGAATCACTGCTACCTGGTGGCCTGGCCAAGTAGGATTTTGCATGGTGTGTGAGAGCAAATGCCATCTGAGGTTTTATTTTATGTTCCTGATTTTTTTTGTTGTTGTTCCCATGTTAATCCCATTTTACAAAATTATTTAATATTGGCAGTAATTTTGTTTTTCATATTATTCTTGTTTGTAGTATTTTGAATACATATTATGATGCCTAATCTTCTAGGAATCAGACAAGACAACTTAAACAGGACTCACAACTGAAATCACATATAATTGAGATTGACTTTTTTATCCTTCTCCTGCACAAAAACCCCAAACACAAAAAACAGACTCTAAACTTCTTGTAAATATTTGCATGATGGACAAAAACACGTTATGGGAAAAACAAATCATATAAATGATGTGTTAAATTTCATTCTCTGTGATGCTAAATTTTCAAAGCCTTTTCCCCTTGCCCTGAAAGCATTTTCTCATGTTTGTTGTGCTCTGTTGTTGAAAATCTACCCTGGGAACAAGCAGCACCCCTTTATTAAGTTTCCAGATGATTTTAGCAATCTTGTTTTCCACATCTGGTTTTTAAACCTCTTTGAAAAGCAGCCAAGACCGTGAAAAGAAGTCAGGAATTGCAAATTATGTGTCTCCAAAAGTTACCTCATGTTCTGAAGCCTGGCACTGCTGCTCTGGTGACTCCAGTGACTTGTTCTGGCAGCAGTGGGATGCTGGTGGATGGTTGGGCACAGCTGTAGAGCACTTGCTGTGCAACCAGATGTGGCTCAGGTAGGAAAATTCACTGCAGAAGGCATCTCTGGTTGCCTGTGTGCCAGAGCAGCCTCACAGACTTGTTGCTTTTAGCATCTGTTTCTCTTGCTGCTTCTATTCTCTCCCTGGTCTTCTCAGAGAAGCTTTTTAACTGCTTTTTTTCCCCCTGATGCTTGGTTTACAAATGTTAAATGTTTAAAGTAAAGTATCAGCTCAACAATATTTTCAAATACGAGTCCTTCATTTTCAACAAACTCCTTCCCTTTCTGTGTCACGAGAAGATGAGGTGATGGCCACTCAGCCCCTGTCACACACCAGGAGGTGTCTATGGCAAAAATCCCTCTCTGCTGCCATGGAGGAGCAAGGGAATAAGATGTATGACCTGAAAAACCCAAACCTCAGCTGAAGTGGCATTCTGACCACCTCCTGCTGCCCTCCCAGGGGCATAGTTCAGACAAGCACAAGCCTCCCTGCTTGCAGAGCTGAGCCCTCTAGGTTTTATTAGGACAAAGAAATTGCTTCTTAGCTTGCTGTGGTGTGTTGTGCAATATAAAGCTGTGCTCTGGCTGGTGGATGATTCATTAAGTTGCAATCATAAGAACCAAAACTCTTAAGTTCTGAAAGAAGCTTTGAGCTACTTATTACTGTACAGAGGTTACTAGTACTGTACAATTAGTAGGAGCATGCAGATTAGCAATTAAAAAGTCAGGGAAGTGTAGACTTGAACAATAGAACATCTGTTTGACAGAAACAACTATTAAGTTTGGTACAGATTTAGATGCTGCTTTACTACTTAAACAGTTCTAACAACTTAGGTTCTCATAGTGGAATTGCCTGTTAGCTAATAAAAGTTCTTTGGGAACCCCCCAGGAAGAGCACTTGTGAAGTACTAGGCAAAAATTAAATATTGATTGTTTTTAATGCATCAAATTAAACTTAATCATACTTCAGGAAACACATAATGTTTCCCAGAAATAACTGAAATCCCACTGCTGGTTTCTGTACAAGGTGATTTCAGACTGAAAAGAGCTGCAGTACAATAGAAGCTACTGCTAACTTGTAATTTGTGAAATTCAAAAAGTGTTAGCATATCATTTAGATAATGAAACCTTTATACCCATCTAGATTTGTAAGTATCAACTTGAGTGAAGGGAATGCTATTTCAGTGCTATTATATTAAATTATATACATTTGTTGAGGGGGCTAGATGGCTGTATGTTTAATTTACAAGCTTTTCATTTATTCTTGGCAATTTAGGAAACTATAGTTTTAAAAACTACTGATAGTAGTGTTAAAATCAAGTGCATATTCACATGGCTGACAAAAGTCTAAATGATCAAAGTAGTCAATAAGTAGGCATCATTTCTCAGACACTTTTAAGAACTGTTTTTCTAACTGGTTTAATTGGATATTCATTCTTCTCACAAACCATCATCAGCCTCCCTGTCTTCCCCATTTAAAATGGAACCAGCAGCCAAATGTCCCATGGCAAGTGAAGGGAAGGGGGGGATGAGTGAAGGAAAGGGTGGGCTGGGGTTGGGGCAGTGCTGCAAGAGATGTGCCAGTCCAGCCCTCACACCTTGTCTTTTATAGAGAGCTGGTTGGTTCCATTGGTTCCATTCAGCTCCACCATCTGCTGAGGATCTGTTTGCTTATGGACCACCCCAGAGCAGCTTCACAGTCTCACATACTGACCAGGTAGAGGACTGCTAGGGACTGCTGATGCTGTTTGGGTTGGTTGTTTTCAGCACACTTAGAGGTATCTTTGGGAAGGGGTTGTGAAAGATGGTACATGCCATATATTTTGTGTAGAAGTCTATGCTTGGAAATATTAGGAGCTCAGAACCTAAACTTAAAATACTGAAATTGAAGAACACTGTTCTGTATTTGAAAGCCTTCCCGGGATTTACACTGTGCTGGAAGTATCTTCTTGCTGCTTCCTTTTATGTGTGTCTCTTAGTGAAAGTAAGGCAGGCTGCAAAGGCTCAGCTCCTGGTGTTGTATGTGGCTGGAGAAGAGCTGGAGCTGGGTTTGCAGGAGAGTAGGTTTGAAAAGCCCTCTTTCTGCTGGTCAGCTGGTAGCCAAGCAAGGCTGTGCCAAGGTACTGGCACTAAATATAAAGCACATCTTCTGTGGTGCCTTTTCTGAGAAACAGCCTGTCTGCAGCAGCTGAGGAGGTGGCCCTACAGATCTGATTCTTTTGGCTCCTGAGGATTTCATCCCCTCATCAGAAAAATCCCTCCTTGGTGACAGTTTTAAAGAACTCTGAGCTGTTCCTGTCTGCTTTGTGCAATGTGTTAAGATGAACTTTGAGGCTGTTTGGCTTTCCCAAGCATTAGCTCTAAACATTTCTAGGTCCTGTCTTTTTATTTAATTTTTTTTTTTTCCTTACGACCAGTAGGTTTGTGTGTCCTGCTACCAGCAGAACGAGGCACTTTAATGTACTGGTGCAGCTGGTTTTCCCCACTGGGGGTTCTGCAATTGTTACCAGCAGAGAACGGGCTGGTCAAGAGGAGCTCTAAGGAAGGGCTGTCCACATCTGTGAACTGGAATGAGCTCACAACTCCACCTCTGAGTTACAGCTCTTTAAAAATGCTTCACTTGAGCTCTCAGCTTTAAGCTAGAGAGAAAGACCAAGCAGCCAGCAGGACCCAGGAGGGGCAGGACCATGGCACCGTGTGCTGCTTCCATCCCCCTCAGTGCAGAGAGCACCCAAGGCTGGGCAGCTCTCCCTGGGCAAGGCAGGAGAAGGGGCCAGTCAGGTTTGTCTGATCCAGCACTAGTTCTGATTGCTGCTTATACAGTTTTATGCCCTAACACAGGAAAAATTGGTGACCCTTGAAAGTCAAGAGGACCCTGCTTTAAAGCCACACAGAGCTGCTTTGGGGCATGGTCCCTTGGTTTTCAGTGGAGACATCTCGGAGGCCTCAGATGGGTTTTAACACTTTCCCTGCTCTGGAGCACCAGGACAGATGTTTTGCACAAGCATCCACATAGTATCACCTTGCTAGATTTCATTCCTAGTCGTTGTTATGAAATCTCAGAAAAATTGTTAGTTTTTCTTATCTCCGTGTTCCCTTTTATAACTTGCTGAGTGTTTTCTGTACCTGTCAGATGCGTAAATATCCTGGTGACAGATGCAGAAAGAAAACAAATTAAAACAAAGGGTGCAGAAGGTACAGTATGCAGTACTGTTTGGGAAGTGCTGGGAGATTCTCACACAAGTGCAAAGCAATTACAGCAAATTTTGTTTAATTGTAAGCAAACTATTCATGTCTGAGTGCATTTTTATGGAGTTGCTTCATTGTTTGGTTGTTGAAAATGGTTTCTGAAAGTGGGGCTGAGATTTGTAGGATGGTGGAAAATTTTCAGCCTAGGGAGGAAGGATGTTAGATTCAGAAATGCTCCACCACCCAGCTCCTTTGGCTTTTCTAGGGACTGGGCAGTACTCTGGGAGGAGTACAGACAGGTTCTAAGGAATCTTAAATAATTTGGAAATTCCTTTTGGAATTTTGGAAACAGGGTTTTTACACGTTGAATGTAATTGAATGTGAGTAGTGTTAGTGTGTGTTTCAGCAGAGCTGAGTTTAAGATGGCCCAAATGAAGAAGCTTTGAGGAATTAATGCAATACATTTTCTTGCTGCTCTAGTACCAGAACTGGGTGCTATGTTTATACCTGCCTGGTTTTTGGTGCATTCTTCATTTTCTGAGGCCAGCAAGAGTCCAGCTTGTAGGGATCATGGCACTTCATAAGCTGCTTGAACAGGATATGGACTGAAAAAAGAAAAGGAGCTATGGATACCATTCCTTTCCAGAATCCTCATGAATTGTCAATTAGAGCCCAGTTATTTGTGTCATTATCTTTGATATGCTGTCAGCATTTTTTTAAGTCATCCTCCCCTCTAAGGAGGGATTTCTTTCTTTGTAACTGCTAAAATAATTTTGAACGTTAGCACACAAAACCCGTAGCACTTAGTTTGAGGCCATTTATTTTTATTCTATTTGGGGGACCATAAAGTGGTCAAAAGATTGAATCCTTAAAGCAAACAGAGTGCAGAGATATTTCAGAAAAGGATTTCCCGTTCCTGTAATTTCACGCTTCCAAGGGAAAAAGAGGATTTTACACTTGCCTTTTCGTACTCCAAGTTAATGCATTGCACTCTTATACTCCAAGTTAATGCATTGCACAATGACCAGAATGGGTCATCAGTGCTCAGTGTCTCATGGAGAGGGGAAATGTTGAGAAACAAATTTGGAGAGACCAAGTAATTTGTCCAAAGATGCAAAGCAGGTTGGAGAGACCTCTGGTCTCTAACCCAGGCTGTAAACCTGTGTCTTGGGTTTTAGCTGTCAGAACTGCAGAGACTTGGCTGTGAGCCCTGGGTTTGGTCCATTCCTTTTGCTTTCTCTTCTTCATCTATAGCTGCCAAGGACCTCTGGTGCTTGAAGCCAAAATCTGGCTGCAGACACTGCTCAGGCAGGAGAGGAGGAAGGGAAGGACTGGGGATGGGGAAAGCCTGGAGGTGCCACAAGGGCAGACTCACACAGGACTCATTCCCCCATGGCTCTATGGCTGGACCATCTGCTGCTGTGCAGAGATGTTTGGGAGGACCCTGATTTTTAAATATTTTTTTTGTTTTGTTGTTTTTTTGTGTAGTTGGTTTTGGGGTTGTTTTTTTTTTGTTGTTTTTTTTTTTGAGGGTATGGGGATGGGTTGTGTGTGAGAAAGAATTAGGAAATAAAGCTGGCTCAAAAAAGAGACTTTTGCAGAACACACTGAGTAAAATCAGCCTGGATGGGCAGGACACCATTCATAGCAGTTTTCAAATAATATTTCACTTGCTTTTGAACCACCTCTGTCGTTGATCATAAGAAGTTTTTGACCTTATGTCAAAAATCCACCTGCCACGCTTCCAGTGCTCTCAGAGCAACAATGGAAGAGGAGGAACTTCAAAAGAGCCTTGAAAGGTTTTTAAGAAATGCATTATTATGGATCGTTTGAAGCTGTTAGACTGATCTGTAGTAGTTAGACCTTTTAAAAGCTCCTGAAATCCATTCTTATTTACAGGATAAGACATGATTTTCAAAGCCTTTTTTTCTTCTCCTTTCTTTTGGTTACTGCATTAATGGCCATGGTTCCTGCAGGGATATGAGCACAGCTGAGGTCAATAATTTGTCTTAAATGTGAACTGTCAGGCTAATAATCTGTGCTGGAATTCACCTTCAGGCAGGGGGGAGTGTTCCAGACCCTCACTTAGGCCTTTGACAGGGTAATTCAGTGCAAATATCCTGATCTTCATGAGGGAAATTCAGTGCAAAGGGGATGGAGTGGGCTGGGGAGGGACCCCTCTGCTGGGCTAAAGTCAGGTGGAGGTCCAGTGCTTTGGGAAAAACTGCAATATGGTGTTACTAAGAGGAATGATGAAGATCTCTGCAAATGGAGTATCTGAGAGCCTTAGTGGAGCTTTGGGATGGGTTTGCCAGGAGAATAAAGAGAGAAATTTGTGTTAAGTTTGGGTTCGTGGTATAAATCTTTGTGGGAGAAGAAGGCATCCTTCCCCTACATAAAGTTTCATGTATTTTTCCAATATTAACTGAAATTTCCTCATTTAGATTGTCAGTACAAATAGGCCAGTGTGAAGTGGGTTCCCTGAACTGCAGGAAAATTACTGCAAGTAAAACAGATACAATTTTAAAAATTCATTAGGACTTTCATATGAGATTTAAAAAGCCCTTCAATAATCTTAAAACTTTTGACTTCAGCTATATGACAGGCTCATTTGAGCACATTTTTAGGCAGGTATTTTGCATGATAGCCTTGTCATCATCATTTGCAAGTGATTAATTTATTAAAGGTACAAATCATGGTCTTCAGGCCACAATCTAACAACTTCCTAGGGCTTGTGTGGCTTTTTCATTAAAATTACACTTTAGTAAGGCAATACTGATTCTGCCAAGAAAGCTGGTAGTTTCTCTGGAGTTCCTAAAGCAATATTCCTATTAGCTTCGCTGTCATGAGCGTGCAGTCTGTAGTTCCTACACTACAAAACTAAATATTGTTTGCTTTAAATTACTGTCCTAGATCTGGGAACTCTGAATAGGGAGCAAGTATTGATCATTCCCCATTATACAAAAACTGGAAGGCACTTGAGGACTGGGAACAGATATAAAATTTGTAAAATGGAGATATTTGAGATGAAACATTGTGTAAGTCATTGCCACTGTGTGTGATGAAGACCAGAACTATAGAGGGGTTAAAAATTCATTGTGTAAGTAAATGGGGGATAGATCTGTCAAAATCTGTTAAACTCTGAATGCAGCTCCCACTTCAGGGAGCCTGAGGCTACTTATTTCTGGAATCAAGAAGACTGCACCCATCTTTGCTCACCTGCTCCTGGTCCCAGCCACAGAAGGGTCCTGACCAAGGGGGACCTGTGGGTTGGCTCCTTCTCCCTCCTGTGGAGTGGCTGAGTACTGCAAAGCTCAGTTCATGGGTGCAAAAAGTTCCCATATAATTTCAGCTCATGTCTTCAGCAGATCTCTTCCCAGAGCTGGCTGGGAGCAGCTGCCTGGATGGCTGTGGGGGGTTTGCTCACAGGACCAGCAGTGTGAACACAGATCCTCACTTTCAGGGGAGGACTGGGAGGAAGTGTTTCACTTTGAATTCATGTTGTGAAATGATATGTTCAGCTTTAGCTGAGGCAGTAGGCGTTTCTTTTGGGGTTTTTTTTTTTTTATTTCCACATGTCCTTACTAATGTTTTTCAAAGGTTTTCACTTATAGAGAATGTTGACATTCTGGAAAAATGATTTTTGGACCGTGTATTACTTAAAATCTGTATTCTGGAATAATTAGCTCATATAAGTGTAGGAACTTACCTCTCTGCTCAAACCCAAATGATCTACTCATTTATTGGTGAAGAATAATTTGACAGGCTGTCACAAGGATTTCAGCTTTTTAAAGATCTAGTCTTCTAGTTTGCTTCTGTCAAGAGGATTTTTTTTTCTAACATGAGAATAATTCATTTCAGTGGGACAGATTTCCTTTCAGAAGATAATCTTGAATGCTTAGTTAGATAAAGGGGTTTTCCTCCAGCTGTCACTTGCTTGTTCCTGCATTCTTGAGAAAAGATTTCAGAAATAATTAAATGTGTGTCTATATGGGCCTTTCCTAGCGACAGCTTTTGTTTATTTAAGTTTGGCAGCTCCTCGTGTTTGTATTGCAGACCCCACGGGTCATTGACTGAAGGATTATTATTCAGTCCTCACTCTTGGAGCATGTCTGGGAGAGGCAAAGGGAAGAGCTGATAATTAGAGGTAGCCCACAAAGTCCACAGAGCATCTGAGCCTGTCAGATGAGCAGCACAAACTATTTCCTTGGCTGCTTTGGAAATGTAAGGATAAATCCTCACTAGGTATCCAACAGCAAGGCTGTAGGGAAGTCATCTGTTGCTGTGATGGAAATGGTGGATTTAGGCTGATAATTGACACATGGAGAATCTGCTCCTTGGTGTAGCCACTAACCATTGAGGTGGGGGATCTCTTACCTCACAACAAAAATCCCTCTGGAGGGATCCAGGGGCACAAAGCTGTAAGGTGCCAGGGTATAGGATGTTCAGCAAAGGATCCAGGTGCTTATCAGTGGAGTGGTCCCTCAGGGTTTCCTGATTTGGAAAACAGAAATCAAAGGGCAAACAGAATAGACATTTCAGTAGCAGGATTGTTAGTTGAGAAGAATTTCCTTTAATTCTCAGGAACCATTTTATCCATCTTTTTCCCCCTCTGGTGGGACTTGGCCACTATTCTCCCCAGCACTCCAAGACCTCCTGGGGAGGGCATGGGCAGTGGCACATATCATGCAGTCCCCAGGGGAGAGGTGATCAGTGCCAGTGGGAGATGTCACTGCTGATGCTGACTCCTGAGCAGCACCACAACTCTCTGCCATGAGTTGGCTTTCCCAGGGACCACCTCTGTGGATGAGTGGAGATGTTGGACCCTGCTGCTGGGGCTGGCCATGCACCTGAGGGGCTGGCTGGCTCCTGGCTGGCCCCAGCACACCCACCCCGGGGCTCCTCACAGGACCTCTGCCTGACCCCTTCCACTTGAACTGAGATGTGTGAGCTGGGAGTGTTTAAATAGTTGACCTCTGCACATTTTCCTGGAGGCAGCATCCCTCGCCTGACTAAATCCCACAGCAATCAAGGCTGATAGAGACCCCAGGGACTCGGCAAGCTGCTGAGAGTCACAGGTTCTCTCCACAGCTCCCTTCAGGCACTTCACTGCAGGAATCTGGCTGCCCCATCCCTTCCACCACCGGGAAGGAATCAGCTCTGGAAGGAGCAGGGAGAGGGCACTGTGCTCGCCGGCATCGCCGTAATCTCTGGGGCACGTTTAGGTTTCATACCATGAAAGAGCAGTGGATTCCCCTGTTCATCAGTAGAGGAATATTTTCCTCTGGGTGCTTTTGCCAGAGTTTGACTTGGCATTTGTGAGCCAGTGGCTGGCTGTGCAGAGAGCTTTGGGAATCATGCAGGCGTGGACAATCAGGCTTTTAAAAGGTCTGCTGCTTGGTGAGGTGCCAGTGAAGCCCCACTACATAATATCCATTTTTAATGATGATAACTTTCCTAAAGTCAGCCCTTGGTAAACCTTAGAGTTGGGGTTTTAAAGTTTAAAATCAAATAGAACCGAATTACTTCAGTATTTCATTAAACTGAACTGCCACCTTGGTAAGGAGCTTAAATAAATCAGCATTAATATACTTTCCTACAGTAAATAAAGTTATGTCTGTATACTTCAAATATCAATATGCACATGGAGCTCTTGGAAATGAAGCACTGGCAGTCTGCACAGAAAATGTGTTAACCTAAGGAAATAAATATTTTATCACTCTTTAAAGGCTGAGGTTGTGATCTTAGTGGGGGTGATTTAAAACACTATTTTTTAGGTGGTGAAACAAATGTTTGTTAACACCTTGTAGGAAAGCCATTAGTTTTTATACTGTTAACTGTGAAGCCCACTTCCTGTGAACACTGAGGACTGACAGACTTTGGCAGATGGTACCAAATGGGCTTTTTGGAAGCTGCAGCACTTATGGACATGTGCTCCACTGGCATTAGCTGCCAGGAGACATCTGCCTTTAAAGTCAGTTTGCAAATGTAGAAGAGCTCTTCACTTGGTGAGGCCTCTAGGATTTAGTGCCTGCAACACTCTTCTAAGCTTCCTTGCAAAGATGCCTCATCTCCTGCAAGACCTCATCCAGAGCCCTCTTCCCCCACTGGGAACCTGCTCACTGGCTGGGACAGCTTTGAAATGCATCTTTTTAAGAAAAAGCTGAGCACCAGTGTCTTAATATGCAGTTGAGTATGCTCTTGCCCATAGAAGTAGTTTCAAGGTGTGAGAATTAGTGGCTGCTGAGTCCCTCTTAGTCCCCTGAGGGGTACTTGAAACCAGCTCTGCCAGAAGCCATTGCCAGCCAGAGGTGGCCCCAGGTCTGTGCAGTCTGACCTTTGCTGCTTGTGGAGTATAAAAGGTACAGCTGGCTGAACTCTGCTTAATGATTTCTGAGCTGTCAGTAATTCACACAGTAACTTCCTTTCAGTTGCTCATCTCCCAGCTGGTTTCAGACCATCTTTCAGCTGGTCTTACTGAAGACATGATCTTGTCAAGCAAATTATAAACCTCCAAGAAATGGCATGAAAGGTCAGTCTGCCCATTCTTATGGATAATTTCATATTTCCAGACTTGTGAGATTTGGGAAATTAGATCCTTCATTGCATATCTTAGTTCTTCTGTCTTGGTAAGCCTGAAGAAGTGGTCTTTGCTTACTGCCTTCAGCCAGGTTCAGGAATGCAGCCATCCCCTTGAACAGATTGCCTAAAGACATTAGCCCCAAACAGAAAAGCTGTCACTGTTAGACTTGGAGCCCATAGCTTTATTTTCATTTACATATTTCTAGGACCTTTATTTTGGGCTTTGCCAAGGAGCAGCTTCTTAGTATCCAGAGGTTCTGGGTGTACTGTGCTTCTCTGGGGCTGCAGAAGACTGATGAAGTCCTTCAGATTTGCACCTACTCCTGTTTGGAGCTTCTTGACCTGATGTAACCTATATCCAGCACAACATGATGATCTGCCCTCTTTTAGTTGTCTCTGAGGTTTCCCACTGAAGTGGGGAGAACCAGCCAACCTCTGAAGCTGGGCATTCTTCTGTGGAGATGTCCACTGAAGGGCCCCCTCATCCCAGGATGTCACCAAAACATTGTCTGAGAAGGGACCAAGTGTTTGAAAATACTGAGAGCTGTGCCTGGTGAGCCTAGTTAGAGCTGACAAATAAAAATTACCATTATGTGAAACTGCACAAATCCAAAAAATGGCTCTTTCTCTCATTATATTATTTCAGAGGGTGAAAAAAGCATTTCTGAGAGTAGGAATTCAAGTGACTAATATGTTGTTGCATCTGGTTAAATCAGTTCAAGAGTGAAAACTTCGTGTTGCTTTTCAGAACATTCAATGTTTTAACATTAATCTGTGGTGAAAGAACATGCACAGACATTCTCAGCTCTTTTCTTCTGTAGCCTTCTAGACTCAGTGCCTGTTTTTAAGGCATTCTTTCCTTACTGGTTTGTACCATTTCCTTTGCTTCTTGAGCTGTGAGGGGTTGTCATGCTGGGAAAGCTTTTTTTTTAACCTGGCCTCCTGTGCTGTGGGCAAGCAGCCATAGGGCTGAGAGGTTTTTTACCCTGAAAACCTATTCACTCCTGCTATTGACTTTGCAGGAGGGAGCAAAAAGATGCAGAAGACTAGAGCATGGGACTGCTTGGTTCCCAGATGTGTCATTGAAAGGATCTCCGGAAAAAGTATGTAACTTGGCTTTTCATGGTTAATTTAGGAAAATTCAGCATCTGAAATTCCTTTAAAACTTCCCTTACCTAGTAGCAAGGAAACTGGAGACATGTCTGGTGTGGAGACTTCATGAGATCCCCTGTATGTGCTGCTTTTCTATCTTAATGCATTCTCTACACCTCTTCTTTTTGTTTCCCCCATCCTCATGAGTACCTCTTCTCAAGCTATCTACAAGAGGTTTAAAACTCATCCAGCTGGAGGAACATACAGAGTTCTGCATCTGTATTCCCAGCATCTAGCACTGCATGCCTGCATGGCACTTGTGTGTGCTCTCATGATAAAAATAGTAATTGTTTTGCTGGCTGCCATCTCCTGCCTGATCAGTCAATCATCTGAAGCTCCTGTTCTTTTTCTACCATGGCTCACGATCAAATTCATGGAAGAATTTGTAAATTACCTAAGACCAAGGTGTAGAGACACCTGTGAAGTCTGTGTTGATCGAGGGGAGGGAGGTGCAAGATAGAATTTAAAAGTTCAGATGAGGATAATGCTGTGTAGAAATAATTTCAATATAAGACTGACCATGGTGAGTGAAGGTCTGTCAGATTTTGGAATGGAAGCTATACATACATACATAGATATGTAAAGACAGAGAACTGTGTGGGCAGTATACTTAGCTACTGACTACAAATATATAAAAATACTGCCCTGGCCATGGTCTCTGCACTGGGGGATCTGGTAAGCAAGAGGAGTGACTTTTCTCTGTGCTCAGGCAGAGTTTTATATATTTCAAAGTAAATGTAATAGATGTATGACTTTGTTCCCTGAAGAGCAGTGCAAACCTAGCTGTGATTTGCATCTTTCCTAATAAATGTATTATAAAGACTTTGTTAACTTTAATCTGTGGCAGAATCAGTAGTATCTTTTCAAAAGGAGCTTGTCAATGTTTATACCAATGAATAAATCCCTCTCTACAGCAGTGAGGCATACATCAGCTTTAGTAGTTGAACTTGAGGCTTTGAATCTGACTTCAATGTTACATGTACAGATACAAGAGTTCTTTGTGTTTCTCAGTTTTATTGTGGGCCAAAGCAGATCAACGCAGGATTTGAGCCAAAGCTCATTACAATCAATGTAAGTTTTGTCCTTTTGATTTCTGAACAGTGATTCTGTTCATGCAGCAAGGACTGCATTCAGGAAAACAACAACAAAAAAAGAATCAACCAAGTCTGTCATCTGCAGAAGTGGAGGGTCCTGGTACTTCAGTAACGTTGGTCCCATTTGCTCCCTTCCTGGGCTGGGAACAAGTGATGGGAATAACCAGCATTAGGTGTGGTTTTCTGTTTCTTTGCTGTGGCATAATAATAATAATAATAATAATAATAATAATAAATAATAATAATAATAATAATAATAATAATAATAATAAAAGGAATAGCAAGGATATTGCTATTATGATCATGCCTTTCATCTACATGATAGGAATATCAGATTGTTTTGATAGTGTTAGAAATGTGAAGTGTTGTATGCTTGTACTTATTAATCTGGTGCTCTGTGTGCTCCCAGGATTAATAATGTTATATCAGTACCTTCACAAGTGATCCTGCTCTGATGAAACCATGTTGAAATACTGAAGTCTTCCTTCAGTGTGTTCACTAAATTAAATGTAATGTGACATCTTTGGTGATGTTGTGTCCTGCATGAAGGATTCTTTGCTGTGGTTAATTTGCAAACTTCAAATTAAAATTTCTTTCAAAATATATTCTTTAGATAAATGGCAGACTATGGATCAAAATGGGTCAAAAATGGATCAAAATGGATCAAAATTAATGAGTAACAATCAGCAGAAATCTGTGCTTGTATTGCTAATCCTGTTTTTTGGTGAAAGAAAAAATCCGAACAACTTCAGATTAAGTTTCTAGAATGATAAGATGCTGGAAAAGTAATGAACAATGATTGATGTGAGGTCAGTCAACATGGTAAACTGGCTTGATTTCTTTTAAAGTACTTTGGACATCAGGTGAGGTGTCTAGGAGTGACAAAATAGCTTTCCAGAAAGTACCTGGGTGGAGAGCTGTGCCTGGAGAGCAGAGACTGTGAGTGGGAGGTAGAGCTGATACTGGAAAACCTATTAAACATGATCCCAAGATGCAGAGCTGTGGCTAAGAGGAACAGCATGAATGTGTAAGCACTGAAATACGAGGTGAGGAGAGGCAGCTTGTTTGCTCAGTACAGAGGTAGCTGGTACTGCAATACATCACATTCTGGTGGCTGAAAAGAAATGTGGAGAATTATGAAAATAATTTCAAATGAATAAAGCTGCCTTGAAAAGGGTTATTAAAGGATCTTAATGGATTTATCTGGCACAAGAGAAAAAATGGAAAACAACAAAAAGCTAGAGGTGTCTTGATCAGGTTATGTATTCGTTTATTTGGGAAGGTATTATCTGATTAATTGAAAATTACTAGTAGACCTGAATCTAGTCCTTGAAAAGTCTACTAGAAAGCACTTTGCTCTTTTACCACATCAACAATTTTTCCACCCATCCCATCATATAAGAATCACAGTGAATTAACATTTGTTGCCACCAGTAGGGTGTGAAAGGCTGATCATATTAGAGACTGTCACACCATATTAGCCAAAATTAATACTGAAAGAATATGATAAAAATGTATCAGTGTTTCAAATTCTGTATCTTATTAGCATGGGAAACTTTCTCCTTGTAAAGCCAGTGTTTTCTCTCTCAGTCCTGCTTGTTGATGTGGGATGAAATGCCATGCTCCATTTACACAGGATACAAATGCTCTGCAGAAAGGACTTTTCCAGAGAAGCTCAAGTAGGCTTTGGAGCCCTGGCAAAGTTTGGACTGCTGTTCACCTGAGCTTCATAAGGTGTGAGGTAGGGATGAGGTATCATTTACAGCTCCTGAGATGTCATTTTACAGCCTGACTTGTTAGTGTAGGGCAGCATCAATTTTTTTCCTACTGGAGTTCACTGTATTTTGCTGACGTTCAGCAAGTGTCACACAGGGGCTAAGGCAGAGCAGGGGGACAGCTGGGAATAACAAAACCCATCATCTCCTTTGGGGTAATATAAGACAGAGCTGGATGACACTCAGGAAACTGCTTGCAGTTATGTAGCATGCCTGGCCTTTCACCCCACTTTTTTTCAAAGTGTGACCTGCTTGTAGCAGGGAAACCACAACTTCAAAACAAAATGAAGTTGCCACCACCTGGCTGGCTGGGGATGCCAACTCCTGGCACCTGACAATGTAAGTCACTGTTCATGCATATTTTAAACACAGAAATCTCATGCCTCTTTGGATGAAATTAATCAGTATTGGTTGTTTGTTGTTTTTTTTTAATAAACTGAAATTAGATTTTGTGCTATTTCCATGGTATTATGTTGTATTGGCTGCATAGCAAAATATTCTGTCTGTTACCTGATGTACAGTTATTGTTTTAAAGCTATCAACGTTAATGCAGTGACCTGAAATCTTGTTCATTTTTAGCTCTGAAGCTCTTTTCTCTGAGATGCTTTGCATTAATGAAATGCAATTCAAAGCTGGACAAAAAGCTAAAAGGAATGGTTTGAAATTAATTGGGGGAGGGGGAGAAGAAAAGCCCTTAGAACCCAAGGCAGAAAGATTTCTAGACAAAAAATGGTTTCAGGCAAAGTGGAAAAGAATTTGCAAGCTGCTTAATCTGCTGTGGGAAAGCTCCTGTGAGTGGATTCTCTGAGTCTATGATTGCTGGGACTCTGTTTGCCCCACTGGGAACCAGTACCTTCCAGTCCCTTCCTGCCTCACTTCAGCTGCTCTTGCATGGCTGGCCCTGACTTTGCTCCTGCTCTGCCTCAGGTGTTACAGGAAAGCTGTTGTCATGTGTTTTTTCTTTCTTTTTTTTTTTTTTCATTTTGCTTTTTCCTGGAGGAAATGGTGATTTTACAAAATAGAGATTCCTTTTGGAATGCCATGGTGGGGAATGATCCCTGCCAGCCCTGCCTGAATCCCCCCCATCAGCTCTGGAGGGGTGGGGAGGATCCAGGCTCCTCTGCACCCCCAGGGCTGCTCTGCTGCCAGGGGGGACCTGGAAAGTGGCTCGAAAAAATACTTTTTCCAGGAGCTCTTTAAATAGTTTCTTGGTACAAGTCTGGATGTAGTTCAGTTGAGGTCAGGCCACATGTCAGAGACCAAGATCCTTTTCAGGTCTCTGATGCATTTGTCTGCCTTTCCATTCTGCAGGTTTCCAGGGGCTGCAGAGAGGGTTTGCTGTGTGCCTTGGAAGGGGATGGGTTGTTCACTGCCCTTGGGATTGAGTGGCTCTGAACTCTGCTAAATAGGATCAGAAACAAGAAGAGGCATCAGTGCATCTTGTAAGGGGAGAACAGCTCATGCACAAAAAGCATAATTCCTGCAGACATCACAAGACTTCTGTTGCCTGATTCTTACCTTTGACTATCAAAATCAAACAGCGGAGGGAGTTGGATTGCTGTGCCCTGTTTTTGAGTGGAGCACTTGGTACTGGAGGGATCTGGTTATACTTCAGCAACAAACCCTCATTAATATGAATATCAGTATTCCACAACCTACTTCAGCATTACTGTGCCTGGGCCTCTGCTGACTCTTGCATATGCTTGGGCAGCAATTTGTGTTGGATGTCTGATTAAAAGTTTATTGTTGTAACACTTTGGTCACTGCTAAAACAAGTATCTGGGTTAATTCAATGCATTGACAGATCAGCCATCCGTGTAAGCAACTACCCACTGGACTGTCTGCCTCTTCCATTTAAACCATTATGGCCTGAGGCCAAATCCTGTATTTATGCAGCCCCACCTGTGTCAGGTGAAGTGAAGCCAGTAGACTTTAAAAGCATCACACCTGCCATGGGCAGTCCTTGTTGGATCTTTCGAAATGTAAAGTGACATGAAAATTGTCACCAGTTTCATGACTGCCTGACTGCTGAGGCTTGTGCAGGGATCACACAGGGACTGCATGTGACTGTCTAATGCCTGATGCAGCTGTGACAAGCACACCAAAACAGAGTCCCATCAGTTCACAAACATGTGTTGTTTCATTTTGAGGATGTGCACGTCTGCTCTGAGGATCAGAAAAGAGAATAAAATGCTGGAGCTGATCTTCAGGAGTTGCAGCACACGTAAGCAGATTATGCAAAGTGTTAGTTTTTTATTTTTCAATCCCACTTTAGGGAGAAGAAGCCCTTAATACTTTGGCTAAAGACTCTAGTCACACCCGATTAACATTGTTGTACATTAATAATAAAAATAGCTGGGTCAGATTAGTGTCATTTAAAGTTTTTTGAATGAGAGATATAACTCTTTGAATTAAACTGCTTGAATAGCAGCTAAGGAGTCTTGAGGAATAATGTGTATTAAAAAGTTAAGACCTTCACTACTTTTCTAAAGGAAAATCTATTGCCAGTGTAGGAATTACATCCCATTCATGCAACAGCGTGAAAAGAAATGAACTTCATAGACCATAAAGTGTAATAAAGGGACATCTAAAATTGATTTTCATTTAAGACTATGGCTTTTTTTTTTTTTTACTCTATAACAGGGAAAGCAGACTCTAATCTTCTTCACTTTTTACAAGTAGACATACTGGTTTGATCCACAAACCCATCATCAAATGCTCTGAGCCACTCTCTGCAGGCACATGATTTCCTGAAATTCACATCTTTGTATCAGAGGGCCTTGTGACCAAAATGCTTTAAAAGCAAAAGGATATAGAAGTCCCTGGTTATTTCCATCTTGATGACTGATTTGCAGATTAATTTGGGATAATTTTTTTTTCCTGTTCTAGAGGATCCTGTTTGTGAAGGGATGTTGGGTAATGTGCTGTTCCCAGGCTTGTAGCAGATAAGCAGATAAAGCTGTTCTAGCTTCTCTGTAGGAGCTTCATGCAAAGTTTCAAGCTCCTTTGGCATCTGCTGTGGTGCTTGCATTGGTTCATCACAGAGGATTTGAATGGTGTCCAGTGCTTGAGTGGATTCCTTGTGGTCTGAGAGATTTGCACCCAGAGTGCATCTTGTGTTTTTCACTTGTTGGGAAGTTCTTGGAGTGTGGAAGGAGTTGCCTCCTGGACACAGCTGGGGAGCCCACCAGGGAGGTTCCTCACTAGAGCTGCTGTTCACACAGAGAGCAGGACAGGTGGGAGATGTGATGGTCAGAGGCTGTCTTGGGCTTAGTGACCAGGAAATTATAGAGTGGGGGGGTGCTGGTTGAGAGCCAGCTGAGCATGAGCCAGCAGTGTGCCCAGGTGGCCAAGAAGGCCAATGGCATCCTGGCTTCTTTCAGGAACAGCCTGGCAACAGGAGAAGGGAAGGGATTATGCCCTTGTACTTGGCTCTGGTGAGGCCAAAACCTCGAGGACTGTGTTTGGTTCTGGGCCCCTCACTGCAAGAAGGGGATTGAGGTGCTGAAACAAACCCAAAGAAAGGCAACAAAGCTCATGTGTGAGCTCATGTATTTTCAGTTTGATTATTTTTAGCCTACTTGCTTAAGGAAAGGAAGATAACATGATCATCTCCTGTATGTGTTCACATGTGCTCACTGCTCTGCCTTCCTCTGTTCCCAACAACATTGCCTCAGTTTGACAAGGGAGGTGTTATAGGCAGTTAAAATTTTATGAAATATGAAAAAAATATTTATGAAAATAAGTACCAGATACAGATCTGAATGGCTGGCATGGAGGGGGCTGAAGGAGAAGCTTGTTTATTTGGACTGTCAGAACTGGGAGAAGAGAAGGTATGGATCCACCAGCCCCATAAAAAACTTTGATTCCAGCTAGGTCCTTCTCCAGAAGGAGCAAGGGAATCCAACACAAGGATAAAATTCAGAAGAAAGTAGAGTTTGATAGATGTGCAGGTCCCAGAACCATTTGTTTCTTTTACTAACATGTGGTTTGGTTTTTTTTTTTAACAAAAGAAACTTATTTTTTAATTGCACTCATTACAAGCCCAGTTGTGTCAGAGGCAGAGCTGTCAGTGTCCTCAGTGCAGTGGTGCCTGTTCTGTAAGCCATAAATAGGAATGTTGCCTCCACAAGCCAGTCTGCTTAGGTGAGCAGTTCAAAGATGAGATGTTCTTCTTGCATCAGGCAGCTCTGTAACATCAGAGGCAGTAAGGTTTTCAAGGTAACTTTTGAGGCAAGTTGTTCCAAAAATGGCTGGAAGAATTTGCATATGTCTGTACTTCTTCATTCCTACAAAATAGAATTGTTGCACAGAATAAGACTGTTGTCTTTCTCATGTATCTGTGGGTTCATTGCAGCTCAAAGACCTCAACATATTTTTAAATTTATTAAATTCTTCAATTTTTCCCAGACTTGGCAACCCATTCTGAAAGAAACAATTTCAAGAAGGTCAAATTGCAGTGGACATTAATGGATTTGGAGTGTATTCCATAGTTTTGCTCATTATTTTAGTAATTTTTTCACAGGTTACCTTGTCATCTTTTGGCATTGCCCAGTTCAGGAGTGGGTGCCATTCAGGTGCTGCCCCTGGCACCTTGCTGTGGGTTCACAGGGCAGGAGGGGATCTGCTTCCTGCAGGGATGTTGGGATGCAGCAGCTCCTCACTGTTTTTTTGCACTTGCCCAAGCAGCTGGTAGGAATCTCACAAGGAAGCCTGGGTTTCCAAGATTTGCAGAACTGCTGCTGCTGGACAGGAAAAAGTCTTAGGTGGCTTCTGTGCCATACTCAGAAGACAAGAAGCCCCTTTGGATGAAGGTTATATGGCAGCACTTGCATCACCCACACTTGCCATTAGCCACCTTAGACCTGCCCAGTGTCACTGGCTCTGAGCAGAGGGTTCACACTTAGTGCAAGGCTGTGGATGATCCTCACAGTGATATTAGACTGGGAGGGGAAATGTGAGCCAAGAGGACGCAGAGCCAGGTCAAATGAGTCTGCAAATTCAGGGTAGTGCTGGAGCACTTGGAAAACTGGGCACCTCTGGTCTGATGTTCAAAAATTCTCCTTGTTAAACTGGAAATGGTGTCACTTGGACACTGTTTGAGCCCTTCGTGTGAGCTCTGCAGAATAAAGCTCACCATGTGGTCTTCCCACCTGTAGCTTTGGACAGACTTGGTTGGGTCTGCCAGACATGGGTTCCCCTGACCTGAAGGGGAGTCCTGAGCATCTGCAGGGAACCGTGACGTGGTGTGAGGCACTGGCAGTTCTGAAGGGATGATGGCAAAGCAGAGGCTAATTCTGGTTTTAGGCCCTGTTGATGTTTTGTTGAATTGTGGCTGAATCCAGCAGCTCAAAGCTGTGCGATTTGCTAAGTGCTTTTTCTGGCTTATTAATGTTTGGTTTTAGACCACAAAATTAGGCCCTTTCTGAGGGTGTTGATGTTTCCTCTTTGACAGGTATTTCACTAGATACAAACATCTTCAGAGGCTGCTTTTGTCACTGTAATGATGATGATTGTACTGGCTGGGGAATAAGCTGGAAATGAGACCATAGCTATTTCCCTGTGCACAAGCAAACAAGATGCTGTCCACAAGAATTTTCCTTGATCTCTGCAACACATCTGCTGTACACACATCTTAAGAATAGGCAATTTCTTTCTGATCATGCACTGGAAACCAGTTTGTTAACCAGTCAAAACACAACAAAGCACACTGAAACCTTCCCGTTTGAGGGTGCTTTCTTAATACCCAGAACATGACAAAAAAATCAACAATTTCAATGACACATGTTCATCCTAATTTAGAAATAAGATGTGAGTGCTTTCACTTAGTTGTTGTAGTGGCAGGATATTCCAGGGATGATGACAGTTGAACCTCCTAATATTACAAATTCCCAGTTCAAGAATAGCTGTAAATGTTTATTTGGTGTGGAAGAGCTAATTGTACAAATCATTACTCCCAGCCTGAAGTGCCTCTGCTGTTTATTCTCTGGCAGTAATTAATCTTATGATTAGAAAATGTCCTGTTAGATAACTTCTCTGGGAACTGAGCCTATTGTCCAATGCAAGAAACCTTCAAGAAGCCAAAGTGTCTTGGGGCTGACCTTGGCAATTTGACTACTTTTATCAGCAAGGGCTGATTTGCTCCATTGGGAGATCATTACAGAAAAATTTATCCCTTATGAGTGGGAGCAGAGATGATTCTCTTGATGCTGAGATTCAGTGCTGTGCATGCATGGATTTGCCCCTGGCCCTGCTCCTTTGCAGAAGTAGAGACCTGACCTACCTGTGTATCTGTGACTGCTTTTGATCTGCCAGTGTCTGCTGTTCTATGAAAAGTCTGCATGAAATGAGTGTACTTCATAAGGTATCAGAGTGAACACAAGAAAATCAATAAGTAATCTGTGTGATAATTAATTAGCATGCCAGGATGAATTACTGTTTCTTCCCCTCCTGATTTGGGTCACAGTCACATCTGATTTGGGAAGTTGTCAGTTTTTCAATTATATCTTGGTCTTTGTTTTTGGTATGTTTTTTGCTTTTTTTATTTGATGGGACCAGAATGAAGGACTGGCAGATAGAAAATTACACTGTGCAAGCTTGCTTGTCATGGGAAGGAGACAATCCTGAGCTGAGGACCCAGCAGAACGTGTGGAGGAGGAGGTTTACTGGATGCTGGTGCAGAAGAAGGGTTCCCTCTTACTAATGCAACCAAAGCACAGGAGGTTGAGGAATCAAATTTGGTGCCCTTTGTGCTCATCTCCATTTTCTTCTCTGGATTCATAAGTTAATAATTTACTGTAGTCCTTGGGAAGACTGGCTGGTGCTGTGGATCTGCAGGGATGGTGCCACAGGCAGTGATGGGTGGTGGTCCCCTGGCTTGCTGGACCCCCAGCTCTGCAGCAGGTTAGTTCCTTCCTCTGCTTTCTTTCCACAAGTGCTGCCCTGTTCATGCTGATGGGATTTTCCTCCAGGCTGTGGGACCCCCTGGTACTTGCAAGTCACCATGTCTGGTGTTTTACTCCCTTCTGTGGGAGGAAGGTTGGTATGATGAGCCTTCTGGAGACTCCTGTGAAGGAAAAGCAACTACCAGCTTATTATAAAGCTTCTGGTGTAAATTCTTACCTCTTGCTTCCTGTTTTCTATCTTTAGTGACACAAAAGACTAATTATATGTGATAGAAAAATGAATTAATCTTGTAAATACACCAGGTAGCGAGATACCTACTTAAATTTCTCAATGAACTTTAAGAGCCCAGATTTCTCTTTTTTCTGAGTAATTGGATTCCATCAACAGAAAAGAGCCTCTAAAAGCATCTCTGCCAGGCCTCTAATGATAACAAATGCCCAGGCTTTTTACTTGATGGTAGACAAGACAAAAACACTCTAAGTGGAACACACTGAGCTCTTAGTAAGGATCAGAAATGATGATCACCTTTATAAATTACCATGTACGTTTTAATGGTGGGGATTGGGTGGGCTTTTTTGTTGTTTTTATGTCTTGTTATCTTGTTTGTTTGTCTTGGTGTTTGGTTTTTTTATTTGTTTCTTTGTAAATAAGCAGTTGCTATAGTATCCTAAAGGATTCATAGAAAGCTAAGTGACTGAGGAATTTTCATAAGAAACTACTGCATTTATGAGAGGCAGTATTATTTTTCTTCTTCCTAAGTCTGAAATTTTCAAGAAATTTTCAATTTGCTTTTTTCCTTGAAACCTTGGTGAATATGGAATTTATTTCTTATTTGTGTCACAATCAATATATTTTTCAATGCACCTCTCAGGCAAACCAAGAGCTTATTTATAGTAAAGGTCCAATATACATGAAATTTGTGCTAGAGATGGTCACCAGTGAGGTACAAGTACATTAGAACAATTTTGGTCTGAAATAGTTTGCTTAATGTCTAAAAAGTTAGTGATATTTATATAGGAACTTCAAGCATTTTTATGCAAATGTAACCCTAATAAGCAGCTGATGTTATTATCTCCCCTACATTAAGTCTATCTGCACTGGTTTTCAGAGGTGTGAATAGCATGTGTGAGGAACAGAGTTCTGATTTTTCTTTGTAATTGATGGCAAGATAGGATACCTTGTGCAATCTGTATTCTGAAAGACTTCTAAACACATTTGGTGCTGACCAAATGTTCTGACCATGTTAAGGGAGATTTGTAGCACCAAGTTTAAAATCTGACCTTTTTCTTTGCATCAATCCAAATACAACTTCTGGAAGAAGCCCAATGCAGAGCCTCCTCCATAAGAAGACGACAGTCAATGGCTGCCAGAGTAATTCCAATGTGGATCTAAGTACATTCAGAAAGAAAAACCTCCTACCTGTTTGTACTCTGTGTCAGGATCCCACTACTATTACAAGGAAATTGAAGTTTGGTCCTCAGCACTTCGTGGAGTCAGTGACTTCTTACTCAATGTCTGTCTGTTCTGTCTGTCACATTTTTAGGAACTGAAAGCAGAGAGCCACATGCTGCCTACTCAAACCTGGCTAAACTGCTGCTCCATTTGTAAGGAGTCATTTGGTTTTAATTAGCAAAACCTTTTGGATGAGTGTATGGATGCAGTTGAATGTCTCCTCTGGTTATGTGGAGTCAGGTTTTCTCTGGTTCCTCTGTGAATATTTTTTTTTTCAAGTGCAAGAGTACAATGTTTATTTATACAGCAGCTTTTGCTGCAATTTTCTCATCCAACTCAGCTAGGTAGGTTTAGGTTTTTAAGCAAATTTTATTTGGCAGAGGTTGGCTGGAAGGCATCAGCTCAAATGCAATGTAGCTTTTATCTTAGAAGGAAGCCAAGGAGTGGTTTAGTATCTCATTGTTAAGAAACAGGAGGTGAAAGACCTTACTAAAGTGCAGAATTGTGGTGTAAGGTACTACTGTGTGCCAGCTTAAGTGATTGAAAGGAAGATAGAAAACCTTCCAGTTTTCCCAAGCAATGATGGATTAATTATCCTCCAGTTGTCAATAATTCAGGGAGAATGAAGGGATCTAAGAAGGAGCTGGAAACTGGAAGCAGTCCAGAACAAGGGAAGTGCACATCAGTAATGGGGCTCCCTGCCCTAAGCTCCAGCTGCTCTGGAGAAAAATTGATTCAGCTTCAGGCACTGTGTTCCCTACACAGGAGTAAAAGTAATGGATATTGGGCAGCTCCTTAACATCAGAACATCTCCAGCAATCAAATTATTCACATTAAATCATGTTAATTACTTGTGAGAATGAACCTGGAGTGCTTTGAGCTCAGTAGTTTCGGCAGAATTGTTTTTAGACTGAAATGGGCCTGCTCTTTCTTGGGCTCTGACTGCTGTCCTGAAAGGTCTCTGGAGTGGTCCTCTTCCACCTTGGTTTTCCAAGCTTTCCCAGCACAAGTATTTGCCTGACAATTTGCTCCTTATGGTTGGGTTCTATATAACCTCTGCAGAGAGTTAAGGGGAGAGTGTGGGCTGACAGCTCCCAAGTGGCTCCAGCCCAGCCCAGGTGATGTCTCAGTGGCTGCAGCAAACTCCTCTTGGCTTCCATGGGAGTGGAAAATTAAATGAGAGGCTTGATGACTGACATTTAAGTTATCTAGATACTTTTTCACCAGGATACCTATCTTTTTTTCTGAAGAGCACCTGGGTGTTATTAACTGTTTACTGGAAAGTGAATGAGGTGAGCTGCTGGCATCTCATTCTCATGCATATTCCCTTATCAGATCAAGTCACTACCAGCAAGGAACTGAGCCTTGCTTACTATTTGGGGTAGGTTTAATAGTTGGATTGTTGCTGTAACTGGCAGTAATTCTGTTGTACCATTTAGGTTCTGTTGTACTGGTCTCCCAGTGGTGACTGGACTAAGATCCAGAAATTAATTTCTATCCTAACAGTTCTTCAGAGGAAACTGCATTTTTTAGAAACTTGGGGGATGTAAGAATTTGAAGAGTATTTTACTTATTCATCCTGCTTCTTTACTCACTACTTTCCCAGCTGTGTAGATTAGTGGGAGTCACTGAGAATATCATGTAATCTCTAAAGAGGAGGAGAGAGTTTTAGAAAACCATTTCTCTGAATTCCCCAGGAGAATGTGGCTTGGCTCCTGCTTCTGATGTCACTTTGTAAAGTCCCAGTGGCCGTGAGCTCAGTTTTGTGATAAGAGAGAAATATCTGAAATTCAGTTACTCTGTACATGAGCTTTTCTTTATGCATGATAATGCTGTAGTTACTGAATTATTCTTGCATTTTCCCCAGGACTTCTGTTATCCTTGGAGTCAGCTGGCAGTGTACCTGCAGGAAAACATTCATTATGTTTAAACTGATTCTATGGAAAACTTTCTTCTCTGTTTACTGGTCATCCCTGAAACAGATTCTTTTAAGATGAGGCCATTGATTGCACATTTTTTCTTATTAAAACACACCTTTGGGTTTTATTGAACTGTGGGTGGTTTCCCATGTTGAGGATATTACTTTGGGAATTCATTACCCGAACAAAGTATCTCTTCTGTTATGTGGCAATTAAATCCACCTTGTTGCTTTTTTGTTTGTTATGTATTTACTTTTTAAATATGCATTAAAAATGTTAGAGACTTCAGGATTTCAACCATTCAGTGGAGAATATTGTTTTGACTCCCCTGGTTACATGTTAAATCCCCCTATTGCATTGACATCTCTCTCAAGTCACAGAATTGTCATAGTTGAAAAGGAACTCTAACATCACCAGGTCCACCTGTCAACACCCCCCCCAATGAATAAAAGAAATATTTATCAATATCTGTATCACCCACTCGAGCATATCCTGAAGTGCCTCATCTACACATTTTTTAAATGCTTCCAGGGATGGTGATTCTACCTCTTTCCTGTGCAGCCCATTCCAATGCCTAACTACTCCCTCAGTAAAGAAATTCTTCCTCAGATCTAATCTAAACCCCCCCTTGTACAACTTCAGGCCATTTGCTCCAGTCCTATCATTGTTCACTTGAGAGAAGAGTCCAACACTCACCTCCTCGTAGTTGTTTCCTGATCCTTTATTGCCTGGTCTTCACCCATATAGGATCTGAGTTGCAAAAATCTTTATTCTTGCATCCATAAGGTGGTCCCTGGGGCAACACAGGTTGCTTTTTCCTGGCTACCTCTGTCACTGCTGCCCAGGTCACCCCCTTGAGGGGTGATAAATGTTGATTTTGCCAGTCATACCAATTTGTACTAATATCCAAGCTCTTGTAGGATAATTTAATGCATGTTGTACATGAAGTAACAGGACCCAGGTCCTGCCTGAAGTGGCAGAGCAGATAACCTCATCTTTTATATCCTGTGCACCCTCTTTTCCTTGTTGAGAAGGAAGCAGCACAAGCTGAATTCTGTATTTTGAAGTGTCAAACTGAGTTATCTAAAACATCATTTAGAAGCTAGGTGGGCAGGTTTTTTTTCCTCTATGTTTTTTTATATTTGTCAAGTAGAAGCATTCCAATTTTGCCTCAAACTTCGTTGTAGCAAAAATGCTGTTTGGTTTCTAATCATAATAACAAGATGTTAGGTAGAAGCAATATCTTTTTCTTGCTTAAATAGTCCCAAATAATTTCTATTCTAGGTTATCCAAAAGTATTCTTTGTGTTCCCAAGATAAAGGGGGAATTATTTTTTCTTAGGAGTTGCACCTGCAGGAAAAATTGCCTTTTACCTGTGCTTTTGTGCTGGGATTGTCAAAGCACATTTTAGGAAACCTCTTTCACGTTTCCGTTGGCCTTGGGGAGTAATGGTGGAAGGGATCACTTCTAGGAGTGTTCTTAACTTGTGGTGCTTGCAGCTAACTGAGGGTTTACTGCTGTTGTGTTTTGTTAATGGTTACTGTCATTTGTCTTGTAGATACCCACTCCATTGTGTGAAGCTGTTTCAATAGAAACAGACTGATTTTAATTTATTCCAGGACAAATGGGAATGAGAAGCTTTCTAAGTCTTATGTATGAAAGCTTGATAACTCTCATATGGACATGGCACTTTCTTTGTCAACAAGCATTACGAAGTAGTGTTATAATATTAAATACTGGATGTTAAAACACAGCTAAACTCTACCTGTATATACCTGATGCTGAAATGTATGATCTTGTGAGGGCTGAGTGCAGCTCTGGATTTTGTAGGTTCAGAATTCCCAATGGTATTTCGTTGCCTAAATATTTTGGAAAAAAAAAAAAGGCTATAAATATCACAATTTCTTCTTTCTCTTCTCTCCAGTAGCCCTTAAGTATGTTAATCTATGTCAAGTAAATCTTAGTGAAAATATAAAAATGGATCAAAGTTACAGCACTGAGTAGGTGGTGCTTTCAAAAGTTAAGGTCACTTTGGATTGGAGTTTCATGTCATGAATGGCTGGAATTACAGAGAATTTGTTGTTGTTGTGAGATCTGGGAGTTGAAATGGTGGTTTAGACAGGATCAGGCTTCTTGCACCCAAAGTCTTCTCCTGCTGGGACCCAGAAGAGAGGAGCTCCACATCCCCTCTCAAAAAGAAACATAACTTTTGAAACTACAGCTCTGGGTTGCATAAGGATGGAAGTTGGGGGTAATGGCATTTGTGATTGCTGCAAACAACAGTTGTCATCACACTTTTAAGGCAGAATTGCAGCTTTCTTTGTGTGAGATAGAAACTCCAGCATTTCACATAGATTCCATGGATACCAGTGAAGATACAGAGGGAACAGCCAAAATGGACCTCTTCTTTGTCTTATCAAGAGGATATTTCTGTGTTTCTGTGTAATGATCAGGAGGAATTTCTTTTTTCTTCTCACCAGAGTTAGAGAAAATATCAAATTGCAGGCTTATGTGTATTTGAGGCTGAGTGCAGCAGGAATCAAGTATGACAGGGAGCATGCCTAGTGCAGAGCATCCACAAATACTCATGTAAATCCTTTTTATTCCTCTGCTCCTGTTCCTCCTTTTCTTTCACTGTTTGAAATTCTTTATTTGGTGGCTCTAGATCCTGGTTGCTCTTTCCATCAGGGCTGTGCTGGCTGTAGGTTCAAATCCCATCTCCTGCCACATGCTGTGGTCTGCAGTGGGTCCTAGAGGTGAGGTGCACTGAAAACACTGAGGAGATATTCAGAGTGACCCTGTGGCACCTCAGAGAGCTTGGATCCCCTTGCCATTTGCTGAAAAAGGGCCTGATTCTTGCCTAGGAAACAAACAAAGAGCCATTAACCACCATCCATCAATTTTCACTAAGATTATAAATGTAAATAGTTACACTGCAGTTTGATGGTGATCATTTATTGATGTGGCATTGTGAGAAACAGCCTCCTAAATCAGGCTTTCTAATGGTTTAGGCAGAGAGAATTTTCCAGAACTTTTACATTTTTGATGCTGTGTTCTTTTGCCTTTTCCTACCCTTATTTTTTAACTTAAGCTGGATTTGTCTTTAAGCAAGGTTAAGAACAAAAGGCATCAAAGATGTTATGAGGGTCCTAAGTCAGCTTTGGAAAGAGGTTCCCAATGGGAGGTTTGACAGGCTGCTTTGTCAGGGCAAGCTGCTTGCACTTGGAGTCTTTTGTATTACAGCTAAGGGCTGAGAGGTGATTAAAAATGACATCATTGTGTTCCAAAATCAAGATTTCAGAGGTGGCATTTTTACAAGAAAATATATTTTTTTCTTTTTAATTTTGTGATGAAACTTAAAATTGAAGTTTTTTCCTGAATGTTCCATGTAGAAATCACAGAAACTCAACAATTTTCATTTTTGTGTATTTTTTTCCCTTCTTAATTTCAAACAGCTGCTTCCTTCCATTCCTACCCAGCAGGAAAACACTGAACTGTTTAGAACAAGGGCAGTGCAAATGAACCACCTTCTCTCACAATTTGACAGCCCTGTCCTTTTCCCATTTCTTCCTTTTAGGAAAACAAGTGAAGGGTATTAAAATCAAGTAGGAGCTGGATTTGCCTGCTTCCTGGTTTGGATGCATTTGGTGGTGAGATGGGATTCTGTGCTGCAAAGTACCCTCTATGTGATATTAGACCTTGGGGGCATTTTAGTGACAGTTTCAGTCCTTAAAGTGTGCCTTAAAGTGCACCTTTCTGTGATGGCAGGTGATCCCCATATGGTGTCATGTCAGCATTTCCAAAATACCCTGATACCCCATTTGAACCCTTGAACAGTTTTATCAGAGTTGCAAATGGAACTGTTGAGGTGAAAAACTGCTAATAAACCTAGGGTGTTTTAGGGGCAGTATTTAAGGGACCAAAACAACTATTTTCAATTTCAATTTTATTTAATTTTCAATTCCAACAAAATGTCAGTGTCAGGAATTCACTGATAATTGCAGATCTGGATGCTGCAGTGATTTCTGTAGACCAAGGATATCAAAATGGAGCAGTGCTGTGCTAAGATGCTAAACCACCCCTGCCTCCAGGTAGCATGGAGGTTTTATCTGTTCTGCTCTTCCTACTGGAACAATTTTTGCTCTCTTTGCCCAGCATTGTGTCGTGGGTGTGTTGTGCATATGGGAAGGCATATGCCATGAGATGATTCTTTAAGGGGTGATAGTCTATGTAATACAAAGGCTTTTTGTCAGTAGACCAGTCTGGCATTGCTTGTCTCTGAGCAATCACAGGATACCTCGAGGGATTTGACACAATTAATGCTGAAAACAGCAAATTGGTTTTAAATACTCATGTTTTGGAAAGGGTTTTGTACTTGATACAGAATTCAAGTTCTGTGATTCTTTGAACATTAATGTGGATTTACAGCTCTTGTGCTTGTTAAGAAAGCTTGACCTAGTACTACACAGGTGAAAGTAATTCAGTCTCAGTGAATGTACATACTGAAGATTCAGTAAAAGCAAATTAAGCAGATCGCTGAATTTATAAAAGATAAAGTTATTGGATAAAATTCTACAGTACATACCAACTCCATATGTTGTCTTAGTAATGCTATAATTAAGCCAAACAGTCATGTCAAACTGGCCTTTTCCATCTGCTCTGTGATCTGCTCAGGGAGCAATTTGGAAAGAATGACAGCTGACCTCAAAACCGATGTGTTCAGTTAATGTACATTTCCACCCCAGCTGATACTTAAGCAGAGCTCATCCACTTTCATATATGGGTCCTAATTGTTCTTTGTGTAATTGGAAAAATTAAAATTGGGCTTGCTGTGAAGCAGGCTTGTCGAAACTTTTGTTTCAGTAGATGCCTCTTGGTATGAGCTGGGCCATTTGATGGCTCATAAAAATATTCTTCCATTTTATTTGCCACTACTTAAACTGTAGTGTAATGACACAAGTCTGAAATAGCCCTGCTGTGTTTTTCTGTTCATTTTTTATAGTTTTTGCCAAAACAAACCTCCTAATAAAGTCTCAGAAGTTCAGTATGAATAATTGACATGTGAGACATGAGAAACTCATCCTGTATTTATAATACTAATTGATTTCATTTATTTTGCATCCCCTGTGAATTTCTCACTGCCAGTCTTGCCATTATCTTAATGTTGTTGTTTCCAATAACACTCAGAAAAGTCATTTAAAAGGCAGGGGGTCTTCCAGCACAGATGCATCAGGTGTAAAGCCTCCTTTCCTCTGAGGTGATCAAATTGGCTCAAGGAAACCCCATGGAATGGTTCAACCTTATATCCAGGGTCTGTCCATCTGTTTGGATCTGTGTTACCTTCTGAACGTCTGCTGAATGTTTGCTCTCATGAGTGTCTGTGTTCAGATAATGCAGGGGTTTTGTTGTGAAAGGGAAGTGTTAAAAATGTTAATGCTGGAATCAGCACTGTATCTAGAAGGTCATAACAATTCCTCCAGAAGGACAGGAAGACCTGCTTGCCAGTGGCAAGCTGCAGTTAGACTTTCTGATTAGGGAAAAGTAGTTTCATTTGCACAGTCAGACTGCTGAGAATCTTGGAACCCACCCGTTAAAGCTGGAGGCAAACATCTGATCTTTGGAGACATTTAGATCCATGTCTGGGCTTCATATCTGGCAAGGCTGATGTGCCTCGAGCTGATTCTTGCTCTTCAGTTCTATCCACTTGAAAATGTGGATCTTGCTCTGCATTTAGTGACTGGCTCCAGTTTCTGCTTTGCCATCAAATAGAAAAGAGTTACCAAGGGTTTGTTTCTTTGCAATCAGTGAAAACTGGTCAAGATAGGCAGATCTAGTATATCACCTGTCTTGTACATACCTTCTGGTGGTCTGGAGTAAGAAAAATACTAGCTGAACACTTTGATGGAAAAATCTTATTTCTGACTCCATTTGATCAGCGACAAAGCTAGTGAAGGGTCTGGAAAACAAGTCTGAGGAGTGTCTGAGGGCATTGGGATTGTTCAGCCTGGAGAAAAGGAGGCTGAGGAGAGACCTTATCACTCTCTGTAGCTCACTGAAAGGGGGTTGTAGTGAGGAGGAGGAGGGTGGTCTCTTATCCCAAGTAACAAGCAACAGGACAAAAGCAAATGGTCTCAAATTGCACCAGGGGAGGTTTAGATTGGGTATTAGAAGAAACTACTTCACTGAAAGGGTTATTAAACACTGATACAGCTTCCCAAGGAGGCTGTTGAATAACCATTCCTGAAGGTGTTTAACAGACATGGAGATGAGGTGCTTAGGAATATGGTTTAGTGGTGGATTTGGTAGAGCTGGGACTCAATTTTAAAGGTCTTTTCCAACCCGGATGATTCTAGGATTCTGTGCCTTTTAAATAACTATGGAGAAAGTGGTGTCCGTGGGACCAAGTGGAAGTGCAAGTCTGGCATGACCTGCTGAGGCTTTCTGACCTGCTGAGGTGACCTGCTGGGCCTTTCTGACCTGCTGGGGCTTTCTGGGGGACGCTGCAGGTGTGGGTGGTTGGTCTTTGGCAGGGCAGCAGGCAGCACCTCTGTGTCCAGCTGCTTTGCTTCAGCAAAAGGAAGGAAAGGGACTGGCATCTCAGTTTTGGGTGGACATTACAGAACTTTTAATTCATAGTTTGTTAATTACGTTGTGGTGGAGCTGTACCTGTCTGAGGTGGTAGATTTGCATTGAAGGCTGTTGTCGGGGGTATTATGCAATGCTCTGTAATTTCAATGAAGTATTAAATACAATTGTTTCCACGTCAGGAAATAGGGAGATGACCTGCCATAAAGCTTTAGTTGAACTTCCAAACATGCCTGAACCTACTGACCTTCAAAATACAGTACAGGGCTTATCTTTTCGTTTTTCTTCAGACCTTGTCCAGATGGGATGGCTGGAGGCACTGTATCAGTGCGTGTGGGAGGAACTCCTTCTGCTGTCACTGTCATTTAAATATTGATCAGAGTACGTGGGGGGCCCCTGTGATGGCTGCTGAGAGAGGTTAGTGAGCAGAGTCCCTGGAGGCTTTTCTCTGCTTCAGCGAGCAGAAGGAGCCCTTGTAACCACTGGCTGCTCATGGGTCAGTGCTGCTGCTCCGGACCAGCCTTGCACAGTGCTTCAGCTGTGAATCATGGAAGGAGATGGCTCTGGAGCTGGGCAGGGAGAAGTTTCCCACTTGCACAGAGGGGTCGGTGCTGAGGAGATGTGTGGGATGTGGTGCAGACAGCACCGGACCCACCACAGCCCAGTGCCTTGGGGCTGAGCTCTTGGTAAGCACAGGATGAGCATTTGGAGCCAGAGCTGCGGCAAGTTCAGCAGCTCCCAACACGGTCTGAAACACACAGGTCTGCAGCCCCCCTTCAAGGCTCAGCATCTCTGTGTCTCCCTGGAGACCCTCGGGATGCTGCTCGGGGGCACGCAGCCTCCTCGCTGCTGTGTGTGAACCCGGGGGGCTCAGCCAAGAGGCAGCCAAGTGTTTGTAGTGGAGATGCACCCTGAGGTCCTGCTGAGAGCCTCCCATCCCCACCCGCACACCCTGCTGCTGGGAGGCAGGCAGTGAACGGGGGATTGTCCCCACTGGTGTTTCCTTTTGCCAGCACCACTCCTCTGAAGGGCTTTGGGGTGACTGGGTCCTGCAGAGGAGGTATTTTTGCCTGCACCAGGCCCTGCTGAGGGGGTAGGCACAGTGGGCACGCTGCCAAGGGGGGGGGTTCACTGGCAACACACCTCGAATATTCCTGTTCCCCCCAAACTTGTTGCAGAGGAGCTTGCCCGGGGCCCTCTGCCCCTCAGGTGCCTGTGCTGAGAAAGAATGAGCTCCAGGTCCTTGCTATGAGGTAGCAATGCAAATTCTTCAAGAGGTAAAAAAGAAAAAAAGTGGGAAAAGTAGGAATAAAAGCAAAGATCTTGCCAGTTACTGGAATATTCTGGAATCTGCTTTTTGTGTGTCACTTGACACTGGCTCCTGGCACTGTTTACTGCCATATACAACTGAGCCAAGGAGAAAAAAAATGCAGTTAGGCTTTAATCGGGGTCACAATTCAGGTGTACGTCTTCTGAAAAAGTAAAAATTAAAAAAAAGAATTAACCCAACTTTTTTTTCCTCCCCTTGCCTGCTGTGAAGCACAGGGGAGGGCAGTGCAGGCAGCTCTGAGGAGAAAATAATGTGGAAGGCTGTTGATTTCAGTTTAGGCTTAATTTTTATTATTATAATTCTTTTAACCTGGACCAGGATACTCATGCAGTGAAAGCTGTGGGTTTGTCTTCACATCCTTTCACTACTGTTACCATCTTCAAAAGCTGCATGAACAATGATTTTAAAGAGTTACTGTGAATGAGAATGTTTTCTTGCCTTGCAGCCACAGTATTTCTGTTTGCTTTAGGAAAAGGGGGATAATTATTACTTTTATCCACTTATGAAGTTTGTATATTCCCAAGGATAAGCTTGGATTTGGCTGTTTGATAAGCTCCAGACATGGCCTGTGATTTTTAGGCAGCACATTAAGTCATGAACATTCCCAGTAATCACACAGAGGAGATGAGCACGTGCTGTGTGGCTTAACCTTGGTGGCTGCACAAGTACCAGTTCACTGCTTGAGTGGCAGAACTGAGGCTTTCTGGAAACTCTTGTGCAGTTTAAAAATTCTAGTTAGGAAAGGATGGCCTTTTTGTCCCCTTTTTAAATATGGTTCCAATGTCACAGCAAGATGTTACTTCTTTAAATGCCAGTTCCCCAAGAATTCTCCTTTTCAGCTTCATTCAGGTTTTGAAGCTGAGACCACGCAGACAAGGTGCAGCTGCTCTGTGTGCTCCAGAAAAATATTTTCTGTGAAAGCATGGAGACATTGCATGCATAGGAATGAATTTTCTCCAGATGTTTTTTTTCTAGTGTACTAGTTTAATAGTACAATAATTTTTTATAAACCAACAAGACTATTGGCCAGATGGCACGTTTAGTCAGGCTTAAAGTGCAGGTGTACTCTATGTAAGTAATAAATGACAACAAATTAGCACAGTAATAAAGAAGTGGCCCCCCACATACTCAGATGGCCAAATATTAGGGGTTGGGAGGACATTTCTATAGTTCATTGCTAAGTGGCATAGAAGTACATCACAAATGGATGGAAAATGTCATATTAGCATAGTTGTTTTGTAAGTGTTAGCATTAACAAAGCTCCTTTGACAGAGTCTGTACTAGATCATTTGTTTCTGACATAAGAAAATCAGAGTTGAAACCGCATCTTTGATGGCCAAGGGATTTTGTTAGCATATTAATCTTGCCTCTGAATGGTGGGCAGACTTTGTCTCCCCAAGAAGGCTGTCCTAAGATAGCCTGCACCATCTGGGGAGATTTAAGCCTGGAGAAAGCTGACCTTGGCAGATCTTCTGTGGCTTGCAGCTTGAAGATTAAAGTGCACAACACTTGGTCTCACCTGACTGAAACTCTTGTGAAAGCTCAAAAGGGGCATGTTAAAGTTACAGATATAACCAATGGCTGAATGATTGTGAACATCATCTTTTCCATCCCCAAAGAAATGCCATCTTCTTGTACCTCATTCCATCAGGGAAGTTCGGCTCAGTACAGCCAGAATATTTTTAGTTGTTGTCTCCCTGCAATGAAAGTGGCAATCCAGAAAGGAAAGGGCAAAGTGCCTGTAGAAGCTCCCACTAGAATGTTTAAAACAGGTCAGATCCTCACCTGAGGCTCTTGGGGAGGAAGGCAAGCTTTAAATGTCCAAGTTTTGAAGTTTATACTTGTGTGCAGGGTGCATATGAACCTGGTTAAACTCTGATGTTTGAAGCAATGCAAGAAAACCCAAATCTGTCAGAGACACAAGGAAAAAACCAAACCAACCAACAAAAAAAGATTGTGGGAACCTATTACTTGTGAATGGTTTGGAAGGCACAGGCAATAAGCTAAGCTTGCTTTGTTGAATGTAGGCAGTGGTAATTAAGATCCTGAGGATTTTAACAAGAAGTACAAGGCTGCACACTGCCCAAGGAAGCTGAGCTGTGTCCAGACTGGGTACACAAGTGACCATTCCCATCCATGCAGCTCTCCCAAGCCATCCCTGTTCTGCTGGGTGCATCTCACTGGTGTACAATGTACTCCAGTCCTATTTGTGTGGGTTAGAAAGGACTGGCTCATGTTGATCTTCAAGGTACTTTATTGAACATTACTAGAACACTAGAATAGATTTTATTGTGTCCCTTAAGATCCATTCAGGGATGCAATTCCTGCAGTTTTGGGTTTTTTTGTCATACCTTAGGGAATACCCCAGTTAAACACAATGCTCACAATTATTTGTTTACTTTATAATTAAAGAAAGGAATAACAAAGTACAAAACAACTGGTGTACTTCAGCTACAGTTTCCTTCTTTCCACTGCAAGTTTTTCCCAAAAATTACATAGTTGGGAATTGACTTGCCTCTGGGAACTTTTAATGCATGGAGTTAGAAGCATATCACTGTCAAAAGGAATAGAAAGTCCTGTCTTGGGGCATCCTGGGCTTGGTCTGTGTTAGCAGGTAAAATGGTGCAGCAAGAGCAGATGATTAGAACAAGGGATTTAGGACAGAAACATCCACATCTAAGTGGTGTGTGGTTTGTAGGGGGGGTTGCTTGAAACCAGATTGAATCCAGGGGTTCTTTGGATCCTTGGGATTGAATGTCTCCCAACCTCATGTCTGCCTGGGAGCTATCTGAAGTTCAGTCACTGTCTTGGTCCTGTTTGTCTCCATTTAGGGCAGGAGTCTGTGCATGTGCACTACAAAACCAGTGCTGTACTGGGCTCGTGGTCCTTGTTGATATGTATGGGGGACCTTTAAATCTTCCTTAGTATCTTGGCATACACAAACTTAGCTTGAGGCATAAGAATGTGTTGCTTACTTTATGAAGAGTATTTACCTTTCTTCCTGGTTTTGCTGTACGTGTGATGTTGTCTTTAGAGTTTGTGAGGAGTTAAACACCTTTTGTCACCACTGCTACCTGAAGGTCAGTCAGCTCATGGGTAGGGCAGCCCTTTGAGGTGCTCTATGGCTTGAGCAGTGAATCTGAGCAGGTACCTACCAGGGTAGGAGCTGGAGAACCAGGCTGGGGACTTGGGGTTACCTTCATTGATTTTCTTACAAGTTTTCAGTGAAGTAACTGGATTTGGTAAACTGCTGAAATACAACCAGATGTTCAACTGTGCCTGGTCACCAATATTCCACATTTATATGTCATAGGATCACAATAGTGTATTGCTGAACTGTACTGGTATGGTGAAATATCTTGCAATTGTAGAAAACAAATGAAAACCAGCAGCTTGACAAATTGCCTACCTATTTAATGAATTAACAAAGAGTGCACTTATATACCCTCTCCTGGCAATACTAATTTTTTGTACAGCAGAAAAACTGCAGAGCATTCATAGAAGATTTTTTCCAATAATTAGTTACTTGAACTTAAAAAAGAAACATTTTTTAATAAAGAATAAAGGGAAACAGTCTCCATTTCCATTTTAAAAATGAAGAATAGATTCTAAACCTCAGAGTATTGTAGGTGTTTGACTCTTCTAGGGAATGGATACTTAATTATATTTGATGGTCTGGGCCTTAGAAACAGTAATTTCTTTACTACCATAAACAGTTCACCCAAAACTGTGATTAAAGGCTTAAGGAATGTGTAGTTAACTCATAAAAATATGTGCATAAATTTTGCTGATTCATTGCACTGTAAAGCACATCCTTATTTATTATTATAAATGAATCTCTAATGTAGCTCATGCAAAGTCTAAATGAGTGCCATTCTTTTTCATTAGGTAGCCCTTTAGAATCAATAATGTTTTCTTTAAGGGAAAGCTTTGGCTGTTACTAATTTAAATCTCATTAACTTTTGCCTTTTTTTTCCTAGGGTTCAATTGGAGCTACATTTTTCATTTTGATTTGAAGCTGCAGGCTACATGTAATTTCATTTAAAAACCCAAGGTAGGCAGGAATAATGTTGATTTAACAGTAATTTAGAGAACCAGAAATTCAGAATATTTTACCTGCAGCCTACACATTTAGAAGCAAATGGTCTTTGCAGCACAGAGTTTGGAGATGCATGGGAGTTTGAGAAATCCTTTCATAACTAATTTAAAGTCTGCATTGCCAGGTTGAAAGGCACTCTTTCCTGCACCTTATTATTTTGATTTTATATGCATCTATGTGCAGTGAAAATCTGTGAATATTCTTTAAGCTCAGGGCTATAACCCCAGTCCCCTCTGTCCATGCCTGTGTTCCCATGCCCGTTGGTTTGTGTCTAGCAGGGCACTGCTCTCCTTCCTCCCATCCTCCAGGTCTGGTGTCTGTGCTCTGTAGGGTGCCAGGACTGTTTTTGAATCTATGCAAATAGAAGCAAAGAAGTTCATGGCTCTTTAAGCCTGCTGAGCAGCCTCATCTCTTGTAACAAGAGGCTACTATACAGAGAAGGAGTCCAATAGCAACTGGGCTATTAGTGATGCTTTTGTTATCTCAAGTTTGTAGCTCATTAGTGAGGCTGTATTTATCTTTCTTACTGAAGACATGCTGATCTGTCCAAGGGAAGAGGGGAAAAAAACCAACAAAGTTCAGATTTTCATCATTTTGATGATATACTTTGGAATATTTAGTATAAGACAGTAGCAAAAAAAAAAAAAAAAAAAAAAAAAAGGTACTGTAATGGTTTATGCAATCCTGAGCACTCTGGAAATTGAAAACCTCACGCAGCTTTTCAAAATAGTGGCCTCATGTTATTCACTGCACATCAAAATTAACACATTACAAGCAGTGGTTATTTTCAATTATGTAAAATCATGAGAGTCTTCAGGAAGATTAAAATGAGATGTGTAATGTCTTAGAATTCTTAAAATTGACAACTTGACACAGCATGGTTTCAGATTATGTGAAATCTGGCATGAGGATATTTCTAATTCTGTTTGCAAAGCTTTTCAAATTCATCATGATGGAAATATTTACAATGAAGACATAATAATGTCTTTAATATGCAGATCATTCTAATTTCATTTATTACATTGTTAACCTCACAATGAAATGTCATTTATATCACAAGTGACACATGAAAAAATATGATTGCATTTGTGATACTCTTATTTTTAACTGAAATACAATAGTGTCTTCATCTTTGAAAATCTTTATCAGCAATTCCCTTAACATAGTTTGCATGACATCTGCATCTCTTTATTCCTAATTCAGCCCCCTTGTTCTGACACTCTCTCAGTGTTACCCTCCTTCTCCTTTCACACAGAGGGTTTCCTGCAGGGATGTGCTCCCAGGAGAATGGGATGCAGGGGTTGTCCAGGGCACACTGTGGGACCTGCACACCATCACCTGCTGGACTTTCTATCTCTTGAAAGCAAGAGTGATTTGTTGCCATCAAATTCTGCTTTAACCTTGAGAGCTGATTTAAAGTGGTTGAGTTTTTTTGTTTTGCTTTGGGTTTTTGGGTTTTTTTTTCTGTGCCCCAGAAACACGTGTTCTGCTGTCAGAGACCTCTCACTTCAATTCCTTCTGTGCAGCCCAAAATCCCTACCCTGAGGTCACATGCCTCCTGTGTGCTTTTTCCCCTCTGGCTGGGAACAGGCGTTTTCCTCTCCCTTCAGATGTAGAGCTGGACAGATGACAGTTCTGTCAGCTGAACTAAAAAATCTGGCGTTGTCAACTGAAAAAATAGTCAAGTCAAAATAATCATAAAATCGACTTGGCTGAATTAAACGGAACATTTTACGTTGGGAAATGCATCCACTTTTGACACCCTTTGTCGAAATTAATCCCCCCCTCCCATCCCCAGCTTCCCCATGAACAGTTTGCTGGATTCAACTTGGATTTAACAGGGGCAGTGAGGGAAGCAGGGGGGGAGCAGGGGGCAGGAGAGTCCCCAGCCCTGAGCCTGCAGAGAGGAGCAGGGGCAGCCCGGCTGCCCTGGGAAGGGACTGAAGTCCCCAGGGCAGTTGGAGCCCCTCAAACTCCTTGAGGTAACTGCAACCAAGCTTAGAAATGAGTCCTCTTTTGAAAAGATGGGGTTCATTGGAAATGAGCCCCCTCTTTGTGAAGATGGGTGGAAGAAGAAGGTATCCAGCTTTGTGTCTCCGTCCCGTCTTCCTAATCACTGTGTTCTGGCTCTGCTTAAGAATTTTAAGTACTGAATTTCCATGTTTTAAGACATGGTTTCCTAAGTGGAAAGCATATAAGTTTTCTTTGGGGTGATCCCTGCAGAAGGCAATCCAGGTGTAGCCATGACAGCACTATTTTGTATTAATAATTTTAAAATACTTGAACGCTTGTCCTCAAACTGTTAGACCAGTCAGGTCCCCAGGCTAGGAAAGTAAATGATGGCTGGGGATTAGGTCAGGAAACTGGGAGTGAGCAAGCAGCATGCTAGAAAAGGAACAGTCTCCATATTGCTTCCTGAGTGTTGAGTGACTGCAAATGTTGAGTGAGAGACATTAAATTTAAAAGTTACTCCAGTTATGTAATTTTTCCTGTTTTTCAGTAGGTCAGGTGGAAAACGTTATGATTTTTGGAGTACTTTTTTAACACTGAGCTGTGATGATTTCATAATGATGTGCTGATGGATGCTGGAGCTGCAGGATGGGTGTCCCAGCTGGAGGAGGAGGCCAAAGAAAAGCCCAAAGAAAAGCCTCAGGTGCCAAGGGCTCCCCAGCTCCCCTACTGCATCCCAGATCCCAACTCCCACTTCACCTGGCCTCAACCTGGAGCTCCAACATCTCCCCATCCTCTCCCCTCCCCTCTTGAGTTCTGCTCAGAGAAACAGGCAGCAGTGATTTGGGGCCATTGAGGGTGACAGGAGACCCATGAATAAAACACAGACCTGTTTGGTTTGTGCTGTTATGAGCTAACAATCTATTAGTAATGAAGTATTTGCAGTTAGTTGCTTTTGCTTACTAATAAATGAAAGGCTCCAGATGCCAGTTCTGTTCCTGGCTCATGAAGTTACAAGAGGAGTGTGAGGAAAAGGCTGGTTTGGGATCTCTCTGCTTTATGATGATTCTTGTTAGAAGACACCAAGTCACAGCTCTGAGACAACTCCAATGCTGCCTTCTCTGGGGCTCCAGGTGGCCACTGGCCTGGTCTGAGTCTCCTGAGTCAAGACTTGGGAAAGCAATGAAGTCCCCAGGAACATGTCCCTGTGGGCAGCTGCAGCCCTGGTGGTGACAAAATGCCCCACCAAGGAGCTGTCACCAGGACTGGGGAGGACCAAGAGCCTGGGAGTGGAGCAGAGCTGCTTTGCTGGTGACAGGGACAGCTCAGGGCCACCATTCGGAGTTGATCTGAAGGGGGTTTGGGCTTCTGGGGGGTCTGGCAGAAGGGAGGGGGCTGCAAAGGTGTGTATCTAAATAAATATGTAACTAAATAAATGTCCAGTGCTGCATTGCCACTTGCTGCTCTACCAGGAGAAATGTGTCTGCAGCACAGGTAGCTCCTCCAATGGTTCACTTTCCAATTATCCTTCATTTTTCTTTCTTACATGTAATTACAATAGCATGCAATGAGTATCAACTCTGTGTTTGTTTATTTCAAATAGAAACAAAAGTCTTAAGAACACTGTTTACTGTTTAAAAATATCTCATTTTGAAAGCACTTCATAATTCATCAGTTACAGATCCATTTTACTCAAATAACCCTCTAACAATTCTATTCATGGTTGTCCTATAAAAGCAAATGTTGTTTTGATTTGTGAGTGTTCATTTTACTGAAACAAAATTCAGTCAGGAGAGTTTCCTACTTAAATTCTGCTGCACACATGCAGCATAAATTAAAATAAGAGGAATTACAACCTAGGTTAGAGCATGGGTCACAACCTTTTCAAGCAGAGGGCCACATGTCATGCAAGTGGAAATGGTAACTGGCTCAGTGTAGCTGAAATTAACTGTGCAGATAGCAAGAGGAATAGCAAAGCAATTGTAAAGTGGAATGTCCAGATATCCAAAGGTAAATGTGTAGAGACAAAACAAATGACCAAAGCTGATAAGTTGTTGCAAATAAATTAAGATGAACTTGACTTGTTCCTTTCCATTCACGAGCATGCCCTGATTTAAAGTTGCATGTCCTCTTTTCTATATTTTAACACTGTGCTCATCAAGTAGTTTGCAAATGTCCAGTGCTCAAAACATTCATCCTACCTAATATATTTATGATGGGGAACTAGTTTTGTAAAGCGTCTGGTAATTTTCTGAGGGACTGACTGGATCTTTGTATGCTAGAAAATAAATGATTAATTGATACAGTAGAGAGTACAACCATACCTATGTGGGCATTTGTGTGAAAAACTCCCTTTATGTGTCTGTGAATTGTGACCAGCAAGGGCTGTGTCAGGAGCTGGACACAATCTGGAGTCAGGGAGGTTGGAAGAGGTTTTTGGAGGTGCAGGGTGGTGGCAGGGCTGGCTGTGCAGGCAAGGCAGATGTTAGGCAGACATGAGTTGCCTGTCACAAATGGGGACTTTGGACTACCAGAAATGTCCCTGCTGAGGTGTCCAGTGGATAATTGCTTAAACCTTTCACAAATACCATGTAGCTCATCCACAGGAATAATAACTGAGTCCTCTTGAGGTGGGATGGGATGCTCTCTCTAGGCTCTGTCATAGTCTTCACGCTCTCTTCTGTTGGTCAGTTGTCATCTACCACAAGTCAGATGTAAAAACCCTCACAGCAAACCTGTGGCACTCAAGGATTCCCCTCTGCAGGCAGCAAGGAAAATGAATTTAGCCTGGTGTATTGAACAGGGAATCCATTTTGCCAACATAATCCAAACTCAAGAGGACTGTGCTCTCAAAGCAGATAATCACACTCAAACTATCCACATACTTGAAAAACAGGTGAAAAATAAAATAATTGTGTGCATGTACACTGGTCCCTTTGCTCCATAGGGACCACAAAGTTAATAGAGTTTCATTCTGTTTAATATAAAATTCTTATTATTCACATCTCTTTTCTGCAATTCCCTCCTGGGAATAGCAAGCAGTGGATATAGAGTTTTCTAATTGTGTGATTACTTGTGACTGCAGCTACCTGATCTGGGATCTGGTTTGCAGTTGCTTTACCTTCAGTAACTTTATTCAAAAGGACTAATGAAAAGAGACTCATCAATTATTGAAATGACTTCAGCTTTGTTCCCAAAGTTTGCATGGTGCTAAAGACTTGAAAACAGAAGCATGTGAAAGTCTCTGTGGGGTAATGTGGTTGGCTGAAGGATATTAAAATCATCTCAGAGAGTGTCCCTAAAGGGCTCGTGTACAGTCAACACCACTAAAAATATTAATTGTGGATACCTTCAGGTGTGAAGCATATTTCCACTGTGTTGCTCATTACCTAAAATCTTTAGGAGAAAATTTTTGTTTATAAATTCAGTGGGATATTTCCTGTCTGTTTTACTCATGACTCAAATCAATTACTGTTCTCCCTTTTCCTATGTACAGTTTCTTCTTGTTTGTTTTTTTTTTTTCTATCTGATTTGTTTCATGGTAGCTCTGTGCACAAGTATCAGAAATGCTGGGTTTTCTCTTAGTGCTTTTCAGTCATTCATTGTCTTCCTTGGGAACCCGAAGAGCTAATAAAAATGGCAATATTAATTGTGAATGATATTAGAAAAAATATTTTTTACTCTTTCTGAAACTCTGAAAGTGGAAGCAGTTTCATCTGCTAGACTGTGTGAAAAAAAATATTGGTGTTCAGATGGGTTTCAGAGCTGGGTGAACAACTAACTTGCAGTCTTATTTACAGACTTTATTGAGTTTACACCTATGTTTGCACTGAGTTGTTGTGTGCCTGAATTGTTCATGGAATTTAAATTTTAGTATTTAGCAGGAAATTTTGTTACTTGTTCAGTCAAAAAATCTAGTGTAGTGTTATTTAACTGGTCTGGCCACTCCAATCTAAATCACCATACTTTTTGTTTAAAACAATGTTCCCTTGCTAGTAGGATAAAAAAAAAAAAAAAAAAAGTGCTATAATTCAATAACATTATTTCATGTCTGTTGTTGAAGAAATGTGGATTCAAATACAGATCCACAAACAAGAAAAGAGGTTCAGTTGTTCAGGTAACTTGTTCACTGCAGATCACCCACTTGGCTTTACCTCTGTGGGAGCAAAGGCAGAGGCTGGGCAGAAGCAGGAGCTTTTTACATGAATTTTCTTACAACTCCTCCAAACCTGCCTGCCCCAGGATGAGAGAGTGGTGAAGGGCAAGGACCAGGCAGTGCAGGAGGGGCTGAGAGGACAGGACAGGCTGGGGCACAGCCCTTATACCTTCATAAAATATAAAATAAAATATATAAAATATATATTAAATATATAAAATATAAAAAAGCATGAAGCCATGCAGTATAATTTCTTTATTGTTCATGTCCCGGTTCTACTGATGTTGATTTTCAAGGTGCCTCTTACATTGTTTTCTAACATGGTGACAGCCACAGAGAATCAAGGCGTTTACTCTGAATATTTAAAACCAAGCTGCTTTATAAGTTCCAATTTCTGCACTGTTTACTTCAACACAGACTCTTTAAAAACCTGCCAGATATTGAAATGATTAGGAGATCAAGGTCACCACACACTCATTTTTAGGGTAAATATGCAGCATTTTAAACAGTTACTTTAGTGCCCTCATCTTCTCTTTCTCTGTGCTCAGCAGAGAAATGGGCTCAAAGCAAAGAACACAGCTTTGGAAGGACACTTCAATTCAGGTCCATCTGTCTCCAGGAACATCTGACTTGGAAGAGACAGCAAAGAATACGATGAGACCAGAGATTTCCTTTCCATCACAAAATGTTTTTCAGAGCTCACTCTTTCCAGCAAAATCTAACCTGCCAGCTGTGATTTGCTCTTCTCTCCATCAGCAGGTGTTCCCAAAAGTCCCTGTGATAAGGTGCCACCTGAAAAGCTGGCTCTGACAAATGCCACAGGATGAAATGTCCCTGTCCAGTAACTTCTACTGACACTACTTTAGCATTTTTGTTCTCCAAGTATAATTTTTAGTCTTGACCTCATTAATATGTCATCGCTCCTGGAAGCTGAGAATTCCTTCAGGGTCCAAGCTGTTTTGTTTGGTTTGGGTTTTTTTCTGCCTGGAGACTTTTACAGATTGGTGATCTCCTAGCATGTTCTTTCTTCTGCATTTCCTACATAAAACTAAAGTGCTTCTGGCTCCATATGCATATGTAAGTCAGGACAGAGCAATCCATTGTTATTTGGACCTCTGGCAGTATGTATTTACAATTTGTTTGACCTCAATGGAAATTATGGGCATTTGGTTGAAACACTTGACATTTGAGTCGGGTTGTTTAGCTGTGGCTCCTAAGAAAAGCCAGTCAAAAGGAATGTAGCACATACAAGTCTTAGTGCCCCTCTTACAGAAATTTTAAGCTTGGACCAGCATTTAGAAAACAAAATCAGCCATTTTGTAAGGATAAGTAAAGGCATCTTTTTATTTATGAGCAAGATTTGGAGAAATGTTTATATGTAAGGGGTTTTTGTACTCATTTTATTTTGGAATTCTGGGATATTTGCACTTTGACATGTCTTTAAAGTCCCTAACTTTTTCATCATTACGTTTGGATGGGTCTAAATCTTCCTAGAAAACCTGTGGAAAATGGAGATCAAAGTAGAGAAATGGCAAAGTCTGGGTGTGATCCTCTTCGATGTCGTGTTTCTACAGCAAAGTAGTCTTGGTGACTGCTGAATCTGGCTATTACTGTGCTAGAAATGCATTATTTAGTTAAAGTTGTTAACAGGCTAGTAGGAGAAACATTGCAAAATTCACCCAGCCTGAATCATGATAAACTTGGTTAAGATGGTTTCCTAGGTGGTCTTTATCTATAACAGGTATGTTTTTTTTATTTCCACAGTCCTTCAGGTGACAGCTGTTTGATTTTTTTTTTCTCAAATGCAGTTTAAAAATATGAGCATAGTCAGAGCCAAAACCTAATGTTCACTTGACTCAAAGGGTGAAACCATAACTCACAGAAGAGAAATATCACAGATACTTTACCTGAACTTCCTTCTCCTTTCCTCCCTTCTTGCTATTTGAAATTGCCTTCCCTGCTGCTGGAGAAGACCATTGAAGTACCTTCTGAAGTACCACCAGCACAGGCTTCTTCATCTAGCTGTAAAATTGGATAACTTGCTCTCTGTGTCAGAGATACCAGCTCAGATGTCTGTTGGTGAAGTGGATTTTTATTAATAGTGATGAGATTGTCCTTTGGCCATTCAGTTTGGCCCTTCAGCTAAGCTGAGGGAGCTCTGCAAGCAAAAATTTTACCTTGCTTTGGAGGTGACATCCATGATTATGGAGAGTGCAGAGGGTGGTCTGTAGACTGGTTTGGTTGAAATGTGTTCTCTGGCCAGCAAATATTTCCCTGAATATTGGAGGATTTAAAGAATCACAGACTGTGGTAGGGGGTGGTGATGGCTCTCAGTTTTAGGTGGCAGGGAGGAGGCAGGGTGGCAGGGGATCATGTGTTGGGCTCAGGTGACAGGCAGGGTTCTTGGGGCACCATGGGGCTGTGGTGCTGGCAAGGTGCAGCAGAATTATCCTTGCACAGCCAGAGTTGTGAAACCAATTAGGTATGGTGAGCCTGATCTAACACCCTGACCCTTTGTGATGATCACCCCCAGACAAAGCTGTTAAAGGCATTACTCTGTTTGTTCAAGCAATTTGCCTGAAATTCATGGGCTGTAACTGAGTTCTCCCCTTTAAGAATCTCAAAAATTTGCATTCCTTTTTGGACTTCCTTAGTGGAGTGTATCTATTGTTCCTACATTTCTGCAAAGCCTGAGCATGATGGTTATCAGTCTTGACTCTGCTGTTCTGTGCTAATATATAAATAAAAATATAACTCCTGTATCAGACGAATTTTTGTTTTTTTCTATGTATTTACAGGCACAAATATTGGTTGCTTTTTTGCAGCATTAGCTTAATACATTAGCTAGTGTACTCTTTTTTTAATTATTTATTTGTAGATTATTTCAATGTTAAATGAGATTTTCAGGTAACAAGGTAAACAAACATGTTTAGCAATGCCATGATATGAATTGCTGTGGGTGACAGATTCCTAGAAAAATGATTGCAGGCAGATTCGCAATGCAAAAAATTATTTATATGACAGCAAGCAGAAAGACAAATTACTCAGAGACTATGTACATGTTCTTCTATAATTGCTCATAAATTATTATGGTTCATGTTAAATGCATCTACACAACTAGATTTATTTAAAATAAGTGTAATGGGAAATTACCAGGAAATGTTGGTTAAGGAGGTGCAGCACGCACTTCGGGTGACTGCTGACAGAAAAGTACAGTCACTTATTGTCAGCCAACTGAATCTATAATTTGCTTAATCATTTTGAAACCTTCATTTTCAATTCACTCTCTTCTTAGGCTGCAATAGCCTGGATAGGTAACTGAGATGGGCCCAGTGAGGCCCCACCATGATTATCTGCTGCTCTGTTTCTCTTCCCACAGGGCACCCATTGGGACTCTCCCACACCCATATAGGACTTTCACATACCTCAGCCCTTTTGTGTTCCAAGAAACAGGATTGAATTTATTTAGTTGGGTCAGAAGTTATGCTAATGGGGTGGAGGGACTGACAAGAGAGATAGGCAAACCTCTTTTCAGTAGGAAGCCGGGCTAGAAGTGGACGTTTCTGTATCCTGTCAATGCTCCAAATTTTTAAAAAATATTAATAATTTTCTTTATTGAAAGTGTCTAAAATGCACCCACTATAATAGGATTTATTTTGAATGTGCTTTCAAACAGGCGCTTACTAAGGGTCAGCTGATTATTGGGCAGCAGAGAAAAGACACATCTACATTTATTATATAAATGCCTCTTTCTAATGCCTTTATTCTTCTCTTCTTATCACTCTGATTATATCACATATTGAGAGCCAGCCCAACAAAAGTGACAGTGAACTTTGTTCTGGATAATGGAATGCTAAAGCCCACCTAAGCAGCTCCAGTGATTTGTAATGACAGCTTGGAGAATACTCCAAGTGAATCTAACAGTGCTCACGCTCCAGTGACTGGCAGTGCAGCAAGAGGAAAAATTCCAGCTTCCACGTGAGCGTGGGGAGCCTGACCTAGATTTTAGCCTCTGCAGCTTCATAAGAGGAAACAATCTTGACTGTGTATATAACAAGGAAAAAAGAGCATAGCAAAAAAAGAAAAAAGTAGTCCCCTGTTTGATTAGTGTTTCTTCAATAATTAAGATTTAGTCAAGGCACTCGGCAAGACTTCTCCCCTCTGCAGATATCACCAGCCCTGTAATGAATGGTTACTCCATTCCCTGGGTGCTCTCCTCTCAGTAATTCCCACCCCTTGGCACTCTGTGGGGGGCAGTGGGTGCAGGCAGGGGTGGGGGGCAGGCACCCTCCCCCTCTGCTGCCCTTGCTGTGTTGGGGTCACCCTTGCTGCTGGAATTCTTCCATTTGGGTGCTGTTAATTGGAAAAAGGTTTCTAATGTAAATCTCCTTTTCATCTCTTGAGGTGCAGGTGCTGGGCTGGGGTCAGGTCACTGTCCCTGGTGTCCCCACTGGGGTGCTGGCAGAGCCTGGCAGGGCACTGCTCCACTGGGAGCAGCTGGAGATGGGGTTTAGGCTCTCTAATTTACCATTCAAATGTGTTTCCTCTATTCCACTGTGCTTTACATACTCCAGCAGTTGTAGTTTTGAAGGTAGAATAGTAGAGAAATGCACACTAGAAAGGAAAATAAATTTCCAAATGAAAGTGGAAGATGAGGCAGATTGAATGGCACTGGGGGATGCCGAGTGTTCCTTTGAGCTGTGCTTTGACAAGTTGTTTGGTGTGATGTGGGAGAAATGTTGTTGGGAACAGAGGCTTTTTCTGCTTCCGAAGCCAGATTTCCATTTGGGTCAGTACCTAACTCTGTAACTCTTCCTATTTGTAACTGCTCTGTGAAATAAATGAAAAACTGGCACCTCTCTGCTTTACCCACAAGCTTTCAATGATGTGTGTCTGAATGTGAGTTATTCTTCGCTGTGGTTTAGCTGTGCTGAAGCAGCACAGGTTTGAAAGCATGAGAAGATATGACAGGATTAGTTTGATAAAATTAATTAGATCAGCTGCATTAGTTTGGATTTAAATTCAAGTTCTGAACACCCCTGTTCATTTCAGCTTACACTTCTGCTTAGGCTTTTGTGCCTTGCTAAAGCACAGGGAGCAGAGTGCCTTTGGGGATATGTGGATGTCCTGGGAGCAGGGATGAGCCATTTGGAGAGCTCAGCCTTGCCTGGCACATCCCTCACTGGGAGGGGGGATGAGCTCTGCTCTACTCTTTAATTGTAAACTCACGGCAGCCTAAAGAGAAGGACCTAAAAAACCCACAGAGCTTTGGTGAGGAAGCTCTGTATGGAGCCTGTTGATAGCCACACAATGTAAAAGCCCTCAGAGGCACCCAGATAAAACAATTTATGATGTCAGAACCAAGCTTTAATGTAAAAGTGGATTGGGTGGGTTTCTAGCACTGGGAGAGCTGGGTCCTTTTCCTTGCTGTACAGCTGGTGCCTGTGTCTGTGTAAGACTGTCACAGAGAGGGGGGAACGTGGTGTTTCCTGGGGTCCTGGCAGGAGAACAGTTGAACAACAGCATGAGGCTTGGGCCCTGGTGAAGGATGGTGAAAACCTGGAGGGGAGGCACTGAATACAAATACTTCATTACATGATTTTCATGCAGTGATTATCCAAACTTGCCCTGTTCTGTGTGCCACTAAGCTGTGGGAGGGAGACCACAGAGGAAGAAGTGATGCTGCAGCAGTGAAGAAAAGGGAAGCCAGTAAATTGCTGCTGGCCTTTCATTTTATATCATTAATGGTAGCTGTTAAAAGCAAGAGGCAAAAAGTTTGGATTTAAATCAGCAGGTTGTTTTCAGAAAAATGAGAATGGAGATGAGATTGAAGTTAACTGAAATTGTGTGTATGTTTTGGTTTTAAGGGTTGTTTTTTTTTGTTGTTGTTGTTGAAGTCAGTTGGTAGAACCATCTGCTGCCTTTGCATCTTCCCTGGGGGGTGGGTGGCAGAACCAGATCTGCACCACCTGGTGTGAAGGTGTTGTACCACCTCCCTTCACCTTTCAGTACCCTTTTGATAGTAGATACATTAAAAGCACAGGGTTTCCCTTCCCTCTTGAGCCCATGCTAGTTTTTTTTAACAAGTTTATTTTAGGACAAGATATTACATGGGGGTTGATGTAGTAGAGATGTATGAAAGCGGTCAGTGCCAACAGGTTTTAAACATGAGTGAGTTGCATGGTTCATGTGGTTGCAGTACAACTAAAGCAGTGAGGAAATTAACACCTTCCATGTATCACAGTTAGTTTTGAAGGATTCAAGAGAACCCTGAAAAAATTGTAGACATAGTTTAAAAGTAGTAAAAAATACTGAAAAAAAGGACTAGATCTGATATTCCACCATGTACAGAAAGTTTGGCTCACTACTTTTTTTTAGGGAGTAAATAAAAAAAAAAAATCACTTAATGAGTGAATTCTATTAATGATATATATGAAGAGTGTATGAAATATCTAACAGATATTGAGAATTGGTACTGTAATTGCAGAAGAGGCAACTTGAACCTTACTTGGTTAAATCTGAGGTAGCTACTTCAAGGATAATGGTGTTTCACATTCATGTAAATATGATCAATAAATTCTAAAACCTACAAATTTCATCAAGTCTATTATTTTGGGTTGTATATTTGCCTATTGATGATCTGCCTTTCCAGTCTTTTTCTTTGGTTCTGTTATTGGTTGATTTTCAGGCTTACAGTGTTTCCAGCATTAAAAAAGGTCTCTGATATGAGAGGGGACTTGCATGTTGATACGAATGCATGTTCTAGGGTTATTGCATTATATTGTGACTAAGACAGTTTGAAATAATGGAAGAAAAAAATTGTAGGGAGAAGTAATCTTTTTTTAAATTGGCTGACATATGCTAATTTTTGAAGTGAAGTATCAAGAAAACTTTCAAAGTTTTTGCTGAACAGAACATCAAAAAATCCCTTTTCGTATTTGCACAATTCCTGTATTAATCTTGATTGCAGAGGTAGCATGTTGTAATTGCACCCTGTTGTATATAATACACATCTCTGCAGTTTGTGTGGGCTGTAGGGAAAAAAAAACCCTACATGGAACTGCTTTGAAAAGAAAAGAATAACTGTCACATCTGTTATTTATTTTTTTAATATAACATAATTAGCAGAGAAAGATCAAAAAAGTCTTAAGGAATAAGATTGGGATCAGATGCCAATCTGCGTTTTCCTCCAACAAGGAATTAAAGAATTCAGAACTTGTTTAAAGGTGGAAGTAGTTAAGATGAAAACACCTGGTTTATTTGTTAAAGAATGAGTGTTTGGGAATGAAACATAATATTCTAAAGAAATGTAATTGAGCAGGCCCATCACTTGCTCATTCACATTTTCATGTGACTAAAAAAAGTGTGTAAAACCCTTTAATTGCCAATAGCTGCCTCAGATTTTTCATGTTGCTATAAAACAAGATTATTTTCTTTTGGTTAATTGCATTGCATTTCACAAGCTGCCTTTCACTATCTTGAAAAATATACCTGTATCTAATATTTCTTTATTATTGTTTTGCTTTCAGTTGATGGTTGCATTGACTGGTCAGTGGATCTCAAGACATACATGGCTTTGGCAGGTGAACCAGTCCGAGTGAAATGTGCCCTTTTCTACAGCTATATCAGAACTAATTATAGCATGGCCCAAAGCACAGGTCTTAGGCTTATGTGGTACAAGAACAAAGGAGATTTAGAAGAACCCATTATATTTTCTGAAGTTAGGATGAGCAAGGATGAAGATTCAATATGGTTTCACTCGGTTGAGTTGCAAGACAGTGGTTTCTACACCTGTGTTCTAAGGTGGGTATTGTGTTAAAGTCTAACTAAGAATGTATAGATTGTCTTGGTTTAAAAATATGTCTAAAATTATCTCTCAGGATCAAGATATTATTCCAGTTAATAGATACTAATTATTTTTATTCTTATAATTATACATCACATAATGATTTGTCTCAAAATTAGTTTCCCTAGTAATTATCCTTACTTTTTCCAATAGCTATAAATAACCTGTTTTTATGTTTGTTTTTTTAAGTCCAACATTTCCATGCTAATTCTCAAATTGCCACAAACCTTCAGAACTGGATACTTCTTAAATTGTGAAGTACTTCAGTTAAGTAATGCTTTTTTTTAAAAAAGCTTTGGGTTATTCAAGAGTTAGACATATTTTGAATTATTCTGATGGGGTTAGGCCATGGGGAGTTACATCTCTGGTTTTGAAGAAATGTTTATTTTAATATACAGTTATGACTTGTCATAAATTGAAACAGACCTTGTTTGTTAAGGCATTGAAATACATGTCTCAGAAGTGTTTTGGCACTGTTGGATGAGCCTTAAATTAAGTATGAGGTAGAGCTCGTGATTTCCATCATGTGGATGTTGATCTCAGCTCTATGCCTAAAATGAGAAGATAAAAAAGGAGGAGACTTTAAGAGTGAATGAATAAATATCCCTTAAATGATCCTGGTTTTAATTAAAAGTTTATATATGCTTTATATGATTCAGTTTTAAATGACTTAATTTCAGAGAATGGAGCTTTCCTCATCATTGTCTGCTGTTCCATACTGAAATTATACACAAATATGACAAATTCAGTATCAAATAGTTGCAGAAAAATGACAGCACAGTTTGGATCCCAGAATTTGCTCTCTCACCATCTCTCCTAAGTCATGCTGCCTTGTCTCAGCTGTCTCTACCCATTTTGATCCTGAAGAATGATACTAAAGTCAAAGACTGTGCTGTGGTGTGTGCTGGTTTGTACTGGGGACCAGCCTCCAGTTTAAATATCAGATGTGTCTGCCCAGCTCTCTGTTAAATGTGTTGCAGGCTCTGGAGTTAATGATCCTTTTCTTTGCTACCCTGGCACAGGTTGGTAAAATGTGAACTCCATGATTTTGAAATATTATGGGAAGACAGCAAATTACATGTTTCAAGGGAGCTGCACTCTTTTTCATATGAAGTAGCTGTTGTGATAATCAAATTACTAGTTTAACACTCTGGAAATTCTAACCTGAATCTGATTTGAACAATAAAGAATTGATCTTGGATCAAATTCTGAGACATACTTTTTCAAAACTCTTTGCTTATTTATATAACCAAGTAGTTTGGCTAATGAATGGGCAAGTTCTTAAATGATTCATGCTGTCTTGTAATTTTTAGATAAAAATTGTAAGGCATGACTTGTAAGGCATTACACAGCAGTAAGATTTTCCTTGTTGTGCAGTTTTTCTGCTTTGACTAGAACTTTCTTATATAATACAGATGGTTTTTGCCTTTTTCAGTTTTATTTTGGAGTGCAGAATGTTGTGTGTAGGGGTTACACATAAAAGACTTTATTTCTTCCTTTAATGAACTATTTTTTTTCTTAAAAAAATTTGCCAATTTATCCTTGCTGTTATTGTTTATGGAATCATGGGTGGCTTAAAATAGCTGAGAAAATAGCTATAGTAGTTTATTGTAGTTTCATTAAAATTGGGCTAGAAGTATTGTTCTGAGATATGTTCACACTTTTGTGGTAGATTGTCCACACCATTAACTGTGTAATTTCATCTTTATTAATCCTTTTTTTTTGGAGGGGGATAAGCAGATGTTTGTATTTTTTATTTTAGTCATTAACCAGGATCACCTGCATTGTGAGAATTAAGAGGTCACAAATGAGAGCAATAATTCTAGAATATTATTTTATTTTCTAGAAGCACTAACAATTTCTGTTACAAATGCCTTCTTTTGGGGACTAAATGGAGACTGGGAGAGAGAGCTCAAAGCAGTGGAAATGATGAGGTGACTCAATGAGTGTGCAGCCCTGGGTTTTGGGTTGCAGACATAACTGAGCTTTTTGGTTTGGTAGCTGAACAAAAATTGGGGAGGAAAATGCCTTTGATTCACAATTAATGTAGAACTTTTGAAGTTCTTCTCAGCAAAGCAGTTCTCATTTAGGTTCTCTAAGAGAAAATCAGAAGCAATGTGAATGTAAATGAATGTCTTTAAAGCTGCTCACCAAGGACATGGGGAGCCCTGGTGTGATTCCCTGTGCTGTCTGGAGGGTGAAAGCCCACATTGGGTTTTCCCAGTGGCCAGGGTGGGCCACTGCATTCAACCACTTCAAACCTCTTGCCCCAGAACCATTCTGTCTGGAATTCCCACTTATCTATGCAAAAGGTGCAAGGTTTTTTGATGTATTGCTAAGACAAAGTGGGAAGAAGAGGTCCCTATCCTAGAAGAAGGGAAGGGCATGGTCCCAAGTTGGAAAGATCTGTGGCAGAAAGGGAGTCAAACACCAGAGATTTTAGCAAGTTGTACATAAAGAATGTCACAGGCAATAGTGGGAGTTATGCTCCTTTGTTCTTCCCCAACTTATTAGTTTTTTCCCAATCAAAACAAGATGACAAATAAGAAAAATGTACAGGAAAAGTCATTTGCACATCTCACTGAACTTCCTACTCATTGAAAATGTTCTTAACAATTCTAAAAAAACCTCAACCCTCTTTCCCAAGTATCCACATTTTCTGGTCATTTGTGGGTATTTGTATTGTATAAAATTATATTGTATTGTATAAAGTATGAATATCTTAGAGGCACCTGGAAGGAATTCTTCATCTATTTCTTGAAAAGGGTGGGCATGAGCAGGTGAAGGGTAGGCTGATATTACAGTGATTTGGAGATGGGTGAAAAGTAAATGTCAGTGAATTAGTTCTTATACAGAATTTTTATTTCAATAATCATAACGTCTGGTTTGTAAATAGACACAGAATACTGAATGAAAATGAGGAATATTAGTGCAGCCTTAATGGAAGAGATCACTTCTCCAGCCTCAAGAGGTCTGATACCATCATTTAAATATTGCTTCTCCTTTATTAAGCAGATAGACATTGTTCCATAGGCAGGTGTGGGTGCCTTTGTATAATAGAAGGAAAAATGACAGACACTCAGATGCAAACCAAAATGTGATATTTTTCTCCAGTGTTAAGCGTGGCTGTAATATATTAAGGGGCCCTGATTCTAAAGAGTGCAGAGTTGAGCTATGTTAGTTAATCAGTGTGAATTCTGTGAATGATTCCAGGCCTTGTTCTCAAGGTGCCTTTTCTGTGCCAAATCCTATTATAACAGCAACATCCAGTGACAGCCAAAAGGGATCCTGGCTAATGGATAGATGTGTTTCATGGCAGTTCCCAGATAAATGTTGGGACATTTGTATGGTGACTTTACTGCCCAGTATAGGAAGGCTGCTTTCTGCAGGTTTCTTTGCTGCTCGGGCCCTGGATTTATCAGCAGTCTTCCAGCACCTGCCAGTGCTGCTTTCAGATAAAGCTATCAGTGTTTCTGTTACAGAGGGCTGATGTTCTGGGATTTTCACATCAGCACACTGGATCAAAGCATCTTCACTGAAGGATTCAGGGGTGAGAACACCAAAACCAAACATGGAAACTGAAACAGATCTAAATGCACAGGGTGATGGCCCTAAGTTCTGAGGCTGTAAGACAGTCATTTACAGATCATGTGCTGCTTTTGCTCTCTGAACAAGTAACATATTGGTTTTCTGTTAAAAGCCTCTATTTTTTAAGGAGAGAACAAGATCTGAGCCCACTTATATATTTGTAACCTGATGAGAGAAGATGAGCTAGGGAAGAAATCTCAGCTAAGTATAGCTGTACCCTTGCCCTCAGGAAGCAACTACTTCTAGAGCCCTTTCTGCTGACTGTGCCCACCTCCAAAATAAACTGAATGAGCAAGATTAGGAAAACATTAGTGCATAATTGCTGTTAATTAACTTGGTAAAATAAAATAATTCAGTTTCTCTAATGTGAATCAGGAGGGTAGAAAGTCTGAGCCTTGGGAGGGCACAGGGAAAGCAGGAAGCGGAGGTTTGTGGTCTCCAGACTCTCTGATGGAGCTAAGCCTCAATTTTTGTGCAGGATGTAGAATAACAGGGAATGAGGAGCTTGAATGCCTATGAGGTAATACATCTGCAGAGCTCTAATACCAGCATTTGATTCCAGAGAACTGCCAACAAATCAGGTTAGGAAATCAGGTTAGGAAATCTGTATATTCTTTTTCCTTTACTTTGTCCCTGTCTGCATGGTTCTTCATGGAGAGCAGCACTGTTATGGACATGCACAGAAGAATGAAGCCTTTGCTGAGCTATTGGTGAGATATTGAGATATTACTTTCTGAGGAGTAATAAAATAGACTGATAGTAGATTTTAAGCCTTCTGGCTTCTCAGTTTGTGGAGCACATGACCAGGAAATCAAAATCAGATTTAGACAGCCTGGAGGGGCTGTCAGTAAAACTTCATTTGCAGCATCACCTTTGTGCTCTCACTTCAGTGGGTATCAGGCAGAGCTGAGGAACTTGTTTCAAATGCCTACTGCTTGGAGTGCAGTGTGTCCCATCATCCCAGGAAAAGTTGCACCAGTTTTCTGAGTGTGGAAAGTATGGTTTCCAGGCAAATGGAAAGAATTGGTATTTTTCAGGTTGTAACAGAGACCAAACAGGAAATTTGGGCTAAGTCATGATGTAAAAATGTATAAGGTCACTTTCTCTACAGCCATTTCTCCTGGTTCTTGCAATATGTGTTTTAATACAGTCATTCATTTTATTGGTGGCAATATCTTCTTATTGCAGAATATTTAATTTTCAGGCGCTTTGGCTTTATTCAGTCCTCAGATGTGCATGAAAAAGGTGATTTTGTATCTCAAACCCCTTTGAACTCACTGCTGTTATTCCAGTTTAGTTTTAGAATGTCTCCTTCCATGTGCTTCACTGGCAAGTGGAGGTTTTTTTCCCCTACAGACATATTCTGAAAGTATCCAAAGATAATACTAATACTTTCTAGTGGACCACTGTCTTTAATCATGAGATGTGCAAGAGGACTGCATAGCTAATGGTGACACATTTCATAATTACCTCTCAGACATGCACATGAGTATGTGAGCAGATTTCATGGCATGTCTGTAGGAGCCAGCTAGACAGAAGCACTAAAAGCAAGTGCATGGATTCAGCTGGCATTAGTCTTCCCAGGCTCTGTATGACACTAACATGTCCCACACTAAAAGTGACTGAGTCTGTATAAACAATCCCAGTGATATATGGTATTCAATACTAGAATACAGTGGTAGAGCGGATCCAATATAAAGTCAGTATGATTAATGATGAAATAAAATTCAACTTACTGAGATATAATGTTTTGGCATTATCAAAATGCAGTGAAAGTAGAAACAGAATGCTTCTACTTTTCTATCTAAAATTGTGCAAAAACTGATGATGTTCTTGCAAATCATTTTGATGACATTGTCTTTGTTGAGAGAAATCAGTCCTATCTGTTCTTTTGACACTTACACTTGCAGAAAAACAATGATTTATTTCTTTTCCCTGTGCATTTCCACTTGCTCACTGTCCTTCTCTAAAGCTTTAGAAGAGAAAATATCCATCCTCTGTCTTTCTGAAAGCCAATGTTTACTGTTGATGAGAAGTTGCAGGAACAGTCAGGGCTTTAAGAAGAAATGCTCGTGTTGCTCTGTGGTTGGAGAGCATCCAGCAACACCCCTGTTGCAGCAGTGTGCACAAGAATGAGAATATTGCACATCCTTTGGTTTTCCTAATAGTAAAATCCCAGCTTTAGATACCTTTGCAGTGACTGACATGAATTCCTAGTCCCTACAGATTGTCATAGTGAAAGCTGTGTGTACTGCAGTGCATCAGTAGTGTTTCAGTCCACTGTCACTGGTTGCTCATGGAAGAAGTGTCTTCCCTGGTCAGGGGCTTCAATCCTTGTCTGTTGGGGAGAAAGGATTGAGTAGAGTGACTGCTTCCTCCTGCAGTCAGCTTGTGTATTGCCAGGATGTTATTCAGCCCTCCTCAGCCATCTCCTTGCCAACATGTCAGGGAGTTTCCATTTCCCTTCTGTCCTCCAAATAAAAAAGGAGCAGAACACAGGTATCCCTCCTGTCGAAACCTGCATCAAGCCAGCTGTAACTGGGAAGTGCCAACAGAGAGTGGTGTGTGTGTCCTGTGAGGGGACAGACAAATGAAAGGTTTCTTAGGAAACCCATCATGCCTAAAGCACAATGTGACAGAACCATGGGGAGTTAAACTGGTATTTGGTAAATGATCCTGGACAATAATTTCTTTTCTGTCAAGCACTTAAGGGCAGAAACAGCCAGGAGGACTCAGCTGCAGGACTCCAACATCTCTCATTGCAAATTGGCATAAGGACATTCACTTCATGATTTTTATGACTACATTCCTTTTATACTCTATGAGATAACAGGTTTATGTGCTCAGTTGCCCATATGCAAACTGAGACCAGGTCACCTTTCCTTGTTGCATTAATAAAATAAGGCTTGTATTTATGAAGTAGGGTGTGCTCCACAAGTTCTGTTCCCTGAGGGTCAGCACTGCAGATAGATCCAGTGGATATCCTGAATGTAACTTGTGTTTTGTATGCTAGGTGCCTACTAAGAAAAACATGGAGGAGTAGAAACACTAATTCACACACTGTGTGGTTTGGAAGAAATAAAGGAGAAAGTGTTCAGTGATCACAGAACGGGGGTATTGCAAATGCAAAATTATTGGAAGGGGATTTCTTAATATTTTCCTGGGAGCAGTTGTCCCTGTGCTTCATTTTTATGTTATTTGTAATGGGTCTTTTCAGTAATACAATAGAATTTAAAAGTAATATCCAGAGTTCTAATAGAAAATTATTAGGAAATAAATGAAAAGTGCTTCGTCATTTGCTGTTGCAAGCTTTGGAGCAACTTCCTGCCTTGTAATCCCTAAGGGCAAGGAAGAAATTTTTGCTTGAGACCAAACCCAGCCAATTACAGGATTGCTTCTGCTGGAACAGGGTAAGCTGAAAGTGATAGAGATCAGATAGTTCATGAACTTAAGTGTTATATGCTGAGATGACTTGGCATCCTTTTGGTTTCTATGTGCCTTCTGTGTTATGTTTTCATATATATTTATTTCTAATAATTAATGGTTCTGAAAAATTAAACCAAACCAAACCAACAACAAACAAATGAAAAAACCCAACAAAAACCAACAAAAAAACCCCAAACACAGCTGGGGAAGAGTTGACCTGTGTGATTTAACTTCAGTGCTAGGATATTTTCTCTCCTTGCCTGAGCAGTCCCTGTTGGAATGACTGACTGCTGATCTGTTTGGTTTTCAGTTGTTTCTGTCACGATGGAGAGGTCAGCAGGACCAGTGAATGTGTGAAGGCAACTAGAAAAGAAATAGCTCTTCCTGACCCTTAACTGTGTGCAAATCTGGCTGGCTGTCACTGTGCTCAGAAAGGCTTAAGGAAGGATAGAGATAATCTCTGAATTTTCAAATCATAGCCTTTCACTTGTGGGATGTCTCTCTCACTGTACCAGGCACATCCTGACATTTTTGTGTCACATTTCCCTCTTAATAAGGATGTCAGCTGAAGTCCAGCTTTAATTTAAACCAAGCTTTGGTGAAAGAGACCCAGCTGTGAGAAACTACCCAACTGTCAGATCCAAAGAACTTCTTTTCATTGTCCCACTACCCAGGAAGTCTGAAAATTCCCTAAACAGGGCTAAACTCACAGTGAGGAATAGAGGTCTTGCTTTTAAGTGCCTCTGCTGAGAACTATAATCCTGATGGTTAACTTGGAGACAGCCCTGGATATTTGGTTTTTTAAGCTGTCATTAATGTGAACCTTTTAAAACTGCCTTTCAGTGAGTTGGCTCAGCAGCTCTGTCTTTTGAAAAGTGACAGTACAGCCTTTCTTCACTGTAAACTCTGGGCCTCTGGGACATCCAGTATGTTTTAGTGAAGCTCAAATTGTCATCTTGTTTCCAGTGGGTTTTGTGTAGTGATTGAATCTTAGGAGAAAGGAAGTACAGAAAGAAGAAACGTTCTTAAAAAGTGATGGGTTAAATCAGCACAAATATTTTTTCTACTTGAACGGAATGGGGTGTTAAATGGTATTTCTATATGGAGTCACAGTGCAGGTCTCTGTTGGAAGGAAGGAGAGATAATGCAAGAACATTGGATTTGTAACACTGTACTGTTTTAGCACTTCAGTTGCTGAGCTCATACTTCCATGATGTTGGAATAATTTTTAGTTATAGGATCTTGAAAACGGGCCAGACATAAAGGAGAGAGGTAACATGGGATTAGGATTTCTCCTTATGATGTGTAGGAGTTGGTATTGGAATTACAGTTATAGCAACAATGAGCAAGCTAAAGATAGGAATATATGGAGTTGATCCAAGAGCTGGTGCCACACACACAAGCTGCAGAATCACTGCACCTCTTGGTCTGTGGTTCAGGCAGCAACAACAGCAGTGTCAGTCATATGCTGAGTTGTTCCTCTTTGGGCATTGCTCTCTCACTTGACAAATTGATAAGAAATAAAAACCCACGAACTTTGAAGGATCTATGATTTATAACCTCTGGCAGTGATTTACACCATTTGAGCTTTTCCAGACAATAACCCCAAACTTGTAGCAGTAGTCACCAAAAAATTAGTTAGTGATTGAATGAAACCTTGGAAGAGTAAGTTATAAGCCACCTGGCTTTAGGAAAGATGTTACCTTTGTGTGATCTGAAAAAAAAAAAATTTGATAATAACTCATTTTTCTTTAAGCAGATCACCAAACCATTTGCTTGATCTGAGCAAAACAAGCTCAGGTACCAATGAAACTGCTTGGTAGCCATTATGGGAAGTATAAAATTTAGGCAGGAATAAATTTATAAAATTCCTATTTAGAGAGAGGAAACCAATCTAATGGTCACCTAAATCTGAGAGCTCATAGTATTGCACATTCTTATCTGGTAGTGGGTCTGGTAGTGCATTAATTGGCTGTGGAGCTTCAGATGGGCAAAGGTGGCTGATGGTGTAGTTACTGCTTTAACTCAGAATGTGCAGATGATTGTAAGGGTTGACCTACACAGTCCTGCAGTCAGTATTTCAGTGAACCAATGAAAATGTCATTAAAATAGCCAGAGTACATTAAAACAGCTTAGATACACTAGAAGAGATCTGAGTCTGTGCTGTTCCCTGAGCACTGATTTGATAAATACATTTCCCAGCTTTTGAATCTACCACCACAGTCTTAGTTCTAAAACCAAAGTCTTAGAATGTAATAAAACCTCCAACACCCAACACTTAATGAAAAATGAATCTGCAAGGAAAAAACAAACAACAAACAAAACAACAACAACAAAAAAAACCCATAAATCCTTTTGCATAAATATGCAATTAAAATTTAGGGTTTTTTTCCAGTCTAGTAAATATAAAATGCTTGACCATTTTGCTGCCTCCTTCCTCTTTATAAGAAAAGGGATAAATGGGGAGGGAGGGTTCCATGCATAATATTCATAGTAGAAACAAAACTGTGTTGCTCAACTCTTTTAACAAACCACCCTTACTTAGCAGAAGCACAAATGCCAAAAGTTCTTTTTCATAGTTGTGAATATTTGCTCTAATTTGAGTTCAGCCCTAGGGCTAATTGACACTTCAATTTCAAATGGCCTTCTTATCCTTTTTTTTTAAACCCTTCCCTTTTCCCTCTTGTCCGTGCTTCGAAGACAAGCCAAATGCACAGTTTTGCTTTCTTTTATTTAGAGACCTGGTAAACTCCCTTGGTTTTCCCTGTGGGTTTCTACTGGATTCTACACTGGCTTCAGTTTATGGTTGAGAGCCAGTTCCAGGTGGCCTGGGGATTACAAATGCCTTGCCTCCAGAACAAAGGAAACTGCTTGTGAACTCTGGCAAAGCTAAACCCTTCTTCATATTGCCAGTCAAAAGAGTGGGCCTAGTTTATAACTTGTCCCTTGAAACAGGGAATTCTAAATCTTAGTTTTACTGTGAAACCACTGGGCATTTTTTTTTTCTTTGTATTGGGGAGTGATTCTTTCTGTTCTTCCCTCTTCCTGTTCCCCATATGACCTTCTGTAGAAATGGAACCCCTGGAAAATAGATCCCCTGGGAGATGAATGGCTTTGTATAGAAAAATGAACAGATTCATCTGCCAATTCCTGCACAGAATGAATGTAGTCAATTCAATTACAATCTTCTGGTTAAAACAAAGGGAATGTATCTTTTTGGGAAGCTCTGTCTCATGGCATCTGAAGCGGCAGAAAAATTGTAGCCATGAGAATCTCCAGGAAAAAGTCAGCACATCCCCATCACCTGAGTGATGAAATCCACACCAACCTGGGGAAGCTTGCCTAGCACAGGCAGGAATGGCTCACGTGTTCTTCAGACTTAAGATCCCAGACTTCTGCCTCAAAACCCAGAAAAACCAGGAGCCTGATCAAAGTGCTGTTTCTTTTGCACATGACTGAAAAGTCCCTGTTTCCCAAACTGAACAAAGGGAAGGAAGGCAGCTGCTTCACTCACTGGGATCCAGCAGAAGTTGCTACCAAGGGGAGAGGCTGGTGAAGAAGCACTCATAAAGCTTTCAAGTCTATTGCTGTTGACTTTCTGAGGGCTTTCTTCATCATCAGCCTGAGTGGATTTATTGTCTCAGTCATGGAGTGTGAAGAAAAGTGATGGTGCTCACCAGGCACATACTTTTCTCAATTCTACTCAATTCTAAGTGTAGCTAATGAAAAGAACACTACGTTTTTAGGTCGTGGTTCCTGGAAACATTTTAAATAGAAGCAGCCTCCAGCACTGCTCAAAATACAGTCTAAATAATGCAAGCTCGTTAGCAGAAAATATGGCACTATTTAATAACACCAAGTAATGGACAACTATTCAAAGTCATTCTTCTTGATTAGCCTTCATCATTATTACTGAGTGAATGTGACCTTATTTGCACTCAGTAATACTTGTAGCCATTCAGGAAAGTTAAACAATCATTACTATTAGTAAAAGTTAAACAATCAAATTACTATTGATTATACTGAGTGGTTTTATCCATATTTTGTGGATTTTCAGTGCTGTGTTAAGAAGCACTGAAACTTTCTGAATATATTTTGATCTTTTCCTACAAAAAATGCGACCCTTTCAAAAGCAAGCAGTTTGGGAGTAGGTGACTTATGTTTCCTAAATCATATAAGTATTTCTGAAAAGCCCACTCAAAATGATGCATTTCTTTCAGTCCAGAGAACTTTTGTTTCAAGTAAAATAATGTTTTCTGCTGATTGTGAGGATTAGACATTTTTATAGCCTCTGAACTGAAACACATCATGGCAGTGTGCAAAGGGAGCACTCTCAGGAGAGGGACAGAGAAAATATCCACCAATTTTGTTACATAAATTTACAGGGGGCATTTTGATGAGAAGGGAGGAGGCAGGGAGAAGTCTGTGCTTCTGCTGAGTACTTAACACTAATGATGCTGAAAATGGGAGGTTTCTGACGATTGCCTACTGGTTTGCCTTGCAAAACACCTCTTTCTGCAGATATCTGCTCATGGCACACCTTTGACAAAAAGCCATTTGCATAGTGTTTGTCAGTTCTTGTTTAGCATGGAGCTTAGTGCTGTGATGAAGTGTCCCTATAGACCTTTTTATTTTCTTCCTAACTACAGGTTCGCTTGTCAGGGTGACAAGTTGTTGAAATGTTGCATAAGAAAAGATTTGTTATGAATTTTGTTATGAAGTGTATTGGATTATTTATTTATTTATTTATTTTTAAATTAAAAGATTTTTCATGATTCTTATTGGAGGGAGGAGGCAGCCAGTATCATTAGGGTCAGTCTGACTGGGAGGTGCGCTTTCTAGGTGCACGGGGCAGTTTCTGTCTGCCCTGCCACCCTTTTTGCCTCAGCTAAACCAGTTTTCCAAAGAGCTGTGATGATGGCAGAGGAAGTGGGAAAGCTGTGATATCTCATGGAAGAGCTCTCCAAACCCCCTTTGATGGGAGCAAGCACCCAGCATGTCGGTTTGACTCCAGGCTTTCTGGGTTGTGGCGCAGTCAATTAAAATGACAAAATGATGCACGATGGGAGGAAAAGCCTCATTATATTGTCGCTTGGACTTTGTAGTTTGCTTTTGAAGGACTCTGTTTGCTATCACAACTAATGAAGGGCAGAAGCTGGCAGTCTGGGTTGTGATGGTCCTGGGTAAAAGCTTTATAGTAACACCACGATATCAGTTTGGATATAATTTTTTTTTTTTTTTTTTTTTTTTTTTTTTTGTGGTGTGTCTTTTAAATATTCAAGTCTGAAGAAATTTCATTTAATCCTACTTTCCTGATTGTGAGGCATGGGAGCTGGGCTGGTTGTGTTTATCCTACTCTGATATTAGGAAAAACGAGGCGTAGCACTCAATCTGCTTGCCTGGATTTAGCTCTGTCAGGGCGCTTTGTTGACAGAGCCAATGGTTCGCAGTGCTAAGGGATTACATTTTTAAAGAATTTAAGGCTAAAACCTATCCATGTAACCACCAGTCTGACTTCTGCACAGCTTGGGCACCCGGTGGCAGAGCTGCAAAGCCCTCTGAGGAGAGCTGAGGGGTTACTCCGGGCTGGACATGGCCCCTTCCAGCCCATTCCAGCCGGTTCCAGCCCGTTCCAGCTGGTTCAAGCTGGTTCCAGACGGTTCCAGCCCGCTCCAGCACAGGGCACAGCTGAGCGCCTCAGGCACAGGGTGTTCAGGAAAGGGCAAAATGCTGCTGGGCAATGGAGGGGAAAAGTGTGAGAAACAACCCTGGGGTGAGGCAGGAGGATTGGGATGTGCTCCAGGCTCTGAGGTGGGGTGAGAGTCCCCTGGAAGGACCCCGGGAGTGATGGTTCTGTCAGGAGCTGCAGCCATGGTGGGCCTGGGCTGAGGGGTGTGAGAGAGGAGCCCTTTGGACAGAACTCAGCCCCCATTCCCCACTCCTGCACCAGGAAGGGAGAGGCAGAGGGAAATGTGTTTTAGCTTTTTTCATCTTTCTCACCATCCAAGCCTATTTTAATTTTCAGTTAATTAAATTAATTTTTTTGAAGTTGAGTCTGATTTGCCCGTGACAGGAATTGGTGAGTGATCTCCATGCCTTTATCTTCACAAAATGGTTCATATTATTTTCTCCTTCCCATGCTGTTGAGGGGGAGTGAGAGAGCAGCTGGGTGAGAGGCTGGCAGCTGGTCCAGGTCAACCCACCAGAATATTGCAGGATTTTATAAAGCAGTTCCTTCAGGGGGAGGAATTCTTCCTGTGTGATGTCCTTTAACATCCAGCACATAACCCTTCTTCTCAAATGTATAGCACTGTGTCCTGGAGTGAAAACTCTTGAAGGTGGGAGAGAAAGGAGAAGAGGAGGGTGTGTGACACACAGGAAATCTGGACCAGCACTTGAGATGCCAACAGGTTCTTGTGTTTGTAGACTAGAAAGCAGGAAAGAGCTGCTGTGCTGGGTTAGATCACTTGTCAAGAAAACTTCTAGTGTTCTTCATAGTAAATTAAGAAATGAGCCTTTACACTTTCTGGTAATTCCTCTGTGCTGGAGATGCACAGCATGGCAGTCACTGTTTGAATGTGTCACTGAAGTGTTTGTGAAGAGGAGACCTTAACAAAGAAACTTAGTGTGCTGAAACAAACATGGTAAAAAGGAGGCAGGACAAATAAGAACATCTTTCTGTCCCTGCAGAAACTCGACATATTGCATGAAGGTGTCCATGTCTTTGACGGTGGCAGAGAATGAGTCTGGGCTTTGCTACAACAGCAAGATCAGATACCTGGAAAAATCAGAAGTCACTAAGAGAAAGACAATCTCCTGTCCTGATATTGAGGATTATAAAACAGCCGGTCAAGAGCCAGATGTGGTGTGGTACAAGGTAACTATTGCTGTCTTACTGCTGCTGTGCTGAAACTGTACAAAATTTGCACTGTTTTTGGCATGAGGGGTAGAGGTGGCCTTTTCAGAGCCTGCAGTGGTTTTTGTGACTCGTCTGGAGAATGCTCTCCCAGTGTTACAGAAGTAATACTAAAGTACAGGAAAAACTACCCAGCCATGGTCATTGTCCATCAGAAATCAGCATCAAAAAGGATTCTCTGTCAGGGGGTCACATGATTTCTCTAACAGCAATATCAAGTTCCCAAACTTCTGTGCCAGCTTGCACCTTAGTGGGAAGTCTCCCTACTTCATACTGTACCAGAAACAAGGGGAGGCATCCTAAAATGAAGCCAAAGATCTATCAGCACCACCAGCTTGAGTAGTGCTACCCAATTAATTTTTATGAAGCCTTTTGGGTGTTTTCACCAAGGCTTGTTAACTTTTACCAAAGTCTGCTGGGTAATTTCTTAGAGATGCTTTTACTTTTGTTGAGCTTCATTGAATAATCTTACAGAGGTCTGGTAATTTTAAATGAGGTCTGTTAGATACTTTTACTACTCAGCAGGTAACTCAGCTGGCTGTACTTTCTTCAAGACCTGTCAAGTATTGCACTCTCCCCAGCAGGTGTATCAGTGATGTGTTTCTGTAGAGAAAGAGGAGAATGACTAAAATATGAGATGTCAGGTAGACATTAGGTACTAAGACCGTAGCAAGGTCTGGCAAATTTTACCTGTTGCCTGGACTTCAACCAAGTCAGGTATTTGAAAAGCCCTCAGATATGAATTGCTGCAAGAAATACTGGAAAAGAAAAATGAGTTGAGTCAAAAGGAACAAGGAACTGTTGGGCAAAAAGAAGAGCTCAATGGAAAATAGAGCTTAGATTGTAGGGATAAAGGCAAAATAAGTAATAAAATCCTAAATTTTGAGTGCTTGATTTTCAAAACATTCTTTTAAAATAGTTATTTTGTGTAAAAGAAATCATGTGTGCAGAGATGCAGATTTTTTTTCTCCTTAGCAGGTTGAATCAGAGAAGAACAATTATGAAAGTTGTAATCTCTTTTTATTTTTACAGAAATCTTACATGTTATATAGTAAAAAAAACACTTGCCATTAACTAATGTTAGTATAAACAAAGATTTCTTTTCAGCCATTGAATCTGTTTCCCTCAGCATATGGATAGGATGCATTCAGTGGTTTGTACATAATATATATGTATTACGTTAAGTCTGATATCTTAGAGAAAAGAGGATATCAGAGAGAAGCTGTTTCTTGCCCTATCTGCCTAGGTATTTCACCAGATCAGTGAATATCTCAATTTTTTGCAAGAGCCCACTGCAAAAATAGTCTGTCAGAAATAATGTTCAGCGGCCATGGAGCAGAAATCAGTGTTAAGGAGGCTGCATGCAGAACCCCACATCAGGAATGCTTTGTGCTGCTCAGGAAGGGCATTGATGTTACCTGGGGTGCCCAGAGAGGTTGCGTGACACCAGGCTGGAGTATGACAGCTGAGTGACAAGTCATCACCATGGTGAAATGGAACAGAATTGATGTGGTTGGATGATAATGGTGAGAGAACTGAAGTTGACAGCCTTTAGTGTGACATGATAATGAAAAGAGACATCAGTGGAATAACCTGCTACATCTACCTTCTTATCTGTAATTAATAATAAGTTGCTATCAGTTCAGTTATTAGACAATACCTATGTTATCTGGACCTGAGTAAGGAAACTCAGAAATGTGAAGTATCAATATTAATGTTATCATAAACTCACAGACTGGTTTGGGTTGGAAGAGACCTTAAAGATCATCTGGTTCCAACTCCCTGCATGGGCAGGGACACCTCCCACCAGACCAGGCTGATCCAAGCCCCACCCAACCTGGCCTTGAACACTTCTGGGGATGGGGCAGCCACAGCTTCCTTGGGCAACCTGGACCATGTTTCACCACCCTCACAATGAAGAATTTCTTCATAATGTCTAACCTAAGTCTCCCCTCTTCCTGGTTAAAGCCATTGCTTCTTGATCCATCACTCCATGCCTTTGTAAAAGGTCCCTTCCCAGATTTCCTGTAGCCCCTTCAGATACTGGAAGGTGCTATAAGGTGTCCTTGAAGCCTCCTTTTCTTCAGGCTGAACCCCAGCTCTCTCAGCCTCTCAGTCTTCATAGGAGAGGTGCTTCAGCCCTCTGTCATTTTTGTGGCTCTCTTCTGGACTTGCTCCAAAATCTCCACATCCTTCTTGTGTTGGGGGCTCCAGAACTGGACACAGTGCTCCAGGTGGGGTCTCACAAGAGTGGAGTAGAGGGGGAGAATCACCTCCTTTGACCTGCCATTGTACTGTCTACCCTTTTATATGGGTCTGAATCATGGGGCATTTACTGCCACCACCTGCGACTCCTCAAGCGCTTCCATCAGTGCTGCCTCTGTACAATCCTAAACATCCACTGGACTGACTGTGTGACCATTGTCACTGTCCTTGAACTGGCAGGGGTCACCAGTATTGAGGCCATGCTACTGAGGACACAGCTGTGCTGGGCAGGGCACGTCTCCAGGATGGAGGATCACCACCTCCCTAAGATTGTGCTCTGTGGTGAACTTGCCACTGGCTGCCACAACAGAGGAGCCCCAAAGAGGAGATACAAGGACTCCCTGAAGCAATCCCTCAGCTTTGGCCATACTGACTGCCATCAGTGGTCCCACTCTGGCCTCCAGTCGGGAAACATGGAGACACCATCCATAACGCTGCTGCCTCCTGTGAGAAGACACGGAGAATCAGTCTGGTGGAGAAAAAACAGCACAGACAGACCCGTGCCTTGGCTGTCCCCTCAAAGGAGACTTTCTGCTGTGCCTTTTGCAGCCCCACTGCCTGTCCCACATTGGCCTCATCAGCCATCACCGTGCTTGCAGCAAGCTTGAGGAGAGAGAGCCCTTCTGAAATCTTCATTTGTGAAGCCAAGCCATGATGATGATGATGATGATAATTATTTGGATTTCAAAATTATATGAGTACTGTGGTAATCCTGGGACTGAAGGTCATGCTATGTGAGGCATCATTTGTAACAAAAACCAGGTCCCTTCTCACAAACAAGAGCATGAAGGGGTACTCTACCCTGACTTTCTGAAGAAGACTGCTTCCAGTCATAGCACACTGGATCCTTAAGGCTTCTCCCCCAGCCACATTGTGTAAATCAGCCTTCTCATGTAAATCTGCTCCAGAGGCACTGACGGGCAATTCCTTTCAATTATGCTGAGATAAATAGGTAAAATTTTCATCTGGGGGTAGAGCATAAGTTGCCCAAAATAGAACCCTAGATAAATAAATATGAGCAATTCATTAAGGTTCTTTCTTTATACCTTTGGCTGGAAAGAGAAATCCTTGTGTTCATGAGAATCTGCCAGTTCACTGGCAGGTAAGGAGTCTGGACTTGGGACTGTCAGATGGGACACTTAATGGTGTGAGCCCACCTTGTGCAGGACTCTCCCTGCCTTCCAGAAGGCTTCTCTGGGTGGAGGGATTAATGAATCTGAGACAATAATTGCAGGGAGTTCACTGTAATTTAAACACGCTCTTAAAATGATTTTGCCTGAATAGATTTCTACACACACATGATAAGTAATGAAATATTTGTTATGAGGGTTTAACAGTAGTATGAACTTCAGTTCTGGCAGGAATTACACAGCATGAAATATTTATTTTTAAAGATTTCCACAATTAGAGCAGTTGACGTACACACAGCACTGTTACACCTCTTGGAACTGTTTTGACAAGAAGTGTAAGGATTGTTGTGAAAAGAATGTATGTGTCAAGGCATGATGGAATGAATGGGACTTAACAGTGGGAGCAGTTTCATGAAAAATCACTGGTAGAAGAAAAATGTAGAATGCATCTACAATGCAGAGTCTTAATTCTCCTATTCATTTGAAGGAAGAGCTGTGAAAACAAAATGTCAGGTGTAGAACAGGTTGTTATCTACAAAAAATAAAATGGTTGAGGTGGTTCCACTTAAATTTCAATGATGAAAAAAAGAAGCATAATAATGCACAACTTAATTACTGGGGGAAAAAAATGCACGAAAATATTTAAGTTATCTAAGGAGAATAAATAGGTTAGAAAAAAACTTTCAGATTCTTCTAGCATAGTGCAAATGCAGGAAGGAGCAATAAATTGGTTAAACAATTTAGCCATAAAATTGAGCACTTAGCTTTTAAAAGAAATTAGCAAACCTTTAACAGTAAAATCTAGATTGTTTTCACAATATGAAAACTAGTTTGATTTTTCTTTTTATTGGTTTGTTTCTTGGCCAGTTGTGTTGTTTAACATACTAATTGTTATGGTTCTCCAGCTTCTCTCCTTTTTGCTTTTAGTTTTATGGATTGAACTAGACTGTGAATAACAGGCAGAATAAAACAGCCATTTTCTGCATGTTTAAAAAGCCTGCATAGTTAGTAGAAGAAAAGTTAATCAGCCAGAACAAGGGAAAGAAAGGCTTATACATAATTTTAATGTGGTAGGTATGAGGGAAATTAGTGGTACAATGCCAACAGAAAATTTTCTTACTGTAAAACTATAATAAGACATTGTTTTTGCTAAGTCGTTGATATCTGTAGTAGTAAAGGTGTTGATCTTATTACAAACATGTTATATATAAAAATAATAGTGTATGAAAATGTATTGACAATCTCTTTTGGTCCCATACTTTTTAAAATAAATAGAGAATATAAAACTGCAAGTGTATGATAGGGTCTTTCAGTGCTGTGCTGAAGGAGTGCATATCTGAAATAATTTTACTTTGTGTATTCCGGGAATTATACTCCTTCTAAATTAGTATTGAATAGAACTGAATTATATTCTTTGCCCAGTGTTTGTTTTGTACCTGCTGAACCAAAGCTTGAGAAGAGAGAAGTCAGTGATAAGGAAAAAAAGACCATAAGGAAACCAGAATTCTTGAGTTTCTTGCTTGCAGAACTTTGTTGTTCTTGTTTTCTACTGTTGGTAAATGGTTCTAGCCTGAGAGTGTGTGTAAAGTTTTCCTTCTGGCTAACTCTTAAACAGACCTTGCCCTTACTGCCTGCAAACAGAGATGTATTTCAACAGTCCATCCTAAAGTAGGGGTCTTGGCAGTTGTACATCATGAAAAAGAGAAGACAATTAAACATTGCTTTAGGGCACCATGTATTAAACACGGCCCACATGATACAGTGGGAATTACTGAACCTTAAAAACCTTTTTGTTGAATGTCTGTCTTCAAAGGAATTCCATTTCCAGATCTCTGTGCTTTCTGAAATTGTATTTGAATTTGAATTGCAAAATATATTTAGATGTTTGTTTACTTATGTACAATGCTGAAAATCTGATCAGGCAGCACTATCTTATGTCATACAAACTGGGTAATTTTGGCAATGGATTTTTTTCTGCAGGAATGTAAGCCAAAAATGTGGAGAAGCGTAGTAATTCAGAAGGGAAATACTCTGCTAATACAAGAGGTCCAGGAAGAAGATGGAGGAAATTACACATGTGAACTGAAGTTTGAAGGCAAGCTTATACGAAGAACAGTTGAACTGAAGGTTACTGGTAAGAACCTTTCTTCTATGCCAATAGAAAAAATAAAGCTTTGAAAAAATAAGAAAAAGTAGTTTTCACATGTCAGTGAATCTATTGAATAGAAATGTATCCAAGCCAAGTGCCAGTAGCTGTGCAGTCCCTAAGTAAGAGAAATTTATATCAAGATCTTATAAAACTACACAGAAGATTACTTCTACCTTTTAAACTGTATAAAACCTGGAAATGCTGGTTATAAAACAAAACGTAGAGCAGGTCCTCCCCCATGCTGGAAGTAATTCAGACTCTGGTTTTGTCTTCAATGTTAAACAGAGGGAAGGCTGAGTGAAGCTGGCAAATAGGCTTTTTTTGTAAGGTACTAGAATAAAATACAGAAGAAAAAAAAAGCCCTCTTAAGTCATTAATATGTTTGGGTTTTTTTTTTAGTGATTGTTCCATATTTTTAAGCTTTGGTTTAGTTTATGAGATCAACATTGCTAGTCTAATGTTTGTCTTTAGTGGAGAGTGTGACACAACCTATTCCAAAAATGAAGTTAGGAAATTGGGCTGTCAGGAGAAAAGTGTCCTGCTTATGAGGTCGTGTTTTATATGTTTCTGAGTCCAAGAAGTAACCTACTAGACAACAGTATTTTTCTGTCTCTTTTTGTCAGGTAGCAACAATAAGTGGGTAAAAAAGTATTGCCTACCTATATACCCCTGTTCCCTTTCCATTCTACTGTGCAGTATGGCATCTGTAATTCTTTTTTTGCTTTCTGTGTTTGTGGAACTTTGCAAGTATCTGAAAACAACTGGGGTTTTTTTCAGTCTTTCACACAAAACTATATAAACAAATAGTTAGGTATTTTCCCCTCTGTGTTTTGACTTACTGATTAAAATGAAGACTTACTTAAAGCAGTGATACGTAGAATTCTACTTTCATATATCAAACTCTGTGAGTCCATATTATATTTCTAATATGTTCTTGAAATGCAGTTCTTCCCTTTTTTAAGTGAATCCAATTTTTCTATTCTTATCATTATTTCTCATTTTAAATGAGTTCTTTTTCCTGTGTGGCAGATATATATAGCATGGGATTCATTATTGTTTGACCATGGACATGTCTCTAATGTCCATTGATTTGACCTACCTGACTCCAGACCTGTCAAATGAAGAGATGGGATAGTTGTTATCCTAGGTAGCACGCTGATCTTCAACCAGAAGATGAACTAATTTTGACAAAGTTAAAATGAGATGCACCTACTATTGTTTCCCATGATGAATATTCTTTAGAAAACAGATAATCTGTGCTCATCCTCTCATCATAACCTTGCTGGAAGTCACATGTTCTTTTCATTATTTGAATAATGCAGTATAGTCATACTTCACAATTTAATAAATTTGTCTAGACTTACTCTAGTATGTATTAAAGATATTTGTTTTAGTAAAATGTTTATGACCTGTTTTATTAGCTATGTAAATAGGGAATATTCAAGTGTTCTTTTTCAGAATAGTTGAGAACCAGGAGATTGTTCCCCTTGTAATCTGGTATAAAATTCAAATTAAAATACATTTCCTTTAGTTAATAAAAGCACATATTTCAGTAAACACCTTTCTAGATAAGTCTCTGGGAGACATATCTGACATTAATTGTTTGCTGGTGGAATCTCTGTAGATAGCTGGAAAAGGCTGGTGAGTTTATGTAAATGACAACATGAATGTAAAGCATAGAAACATATAAGTATGTTATCTTATGGCTTGATGCTTCTTTCTCCTGTTTCTGCATTGTTTAGTGTTAGTTAGTTAGCCAGAAATTATTTAAGCAAACTCCTGGTGAAGCCACTAGGGCTGTTAGGAAGGTGGTGGAGATGGAAAGCCAGTGTTGTAATGCCTGGAGACAGACAGAAACACAGAGAGGTCTGAGCTGTTGGTACATGAGCAAAGCACAAACCAGAGAGGTAAGATGGAAGTTGTAGAAAGGGGCAGTTGGGCTTCACGTGGAGCTCTGTGTGTGTCTGGCAATGTTGTCAGAAGGCATCAGTGGTTAAGGTATGGTCAAGTGTGCTTAAGGTGCTAAAAGGTTTCAAAGGCTGTAGCTCTTAGGGGATGTAAGGAAAAATCTTGCAGCCTCGAATGCATCTGAAAAATATTTTGACACCAAGTATTTATAGAGACAAAATCCTGAGCTACAATACAGCACTAATGAGCAGTGCCTAAATCTTGGTGTTTGGGTATGTTTAACAGTAATAACTGTCAACAAAACAGCTTTTTCATCACTAGTTCTTCATGGGTTTGTTATGTTATGCAGGCAGATGTGAAACAAGTCTTGTCAGCCTTTTTTGCTGAACACTACAGACAGCATTGTCTCTTAACAAGTAACATGTAACCCTTCAGTCTATGGAAAATATATATATATATGTGTGTGTTTTTTCTTTGTCTCTTAATTGTTTTTTCTGTGGACAAACAAGTGAGATTAGCAACTGTGATCTAGGGCTTGAAAGCCTAAAATTATTTTTTAATTGGATAATAAATTAGAGTGTACCCATATAGAAAAAATGAACATACTAGTAGCAGGTTACAGATAATCAACAATATCAGAATGTGTTTGTTTTTAATCAAATTACAGGTATTTTGGAATATTCAGAAATCATAAGCTTCTTAATTAGTCCTGTTAAATGCCAGTGTTTACTGAAGAACAATTATGCTGTTCAGATAAAATGAAAAGCATAAAAATTAATGTTGTTTTTGAAAGGCAATTTAGGCAACCTCCTACTTTCTCCAACTCTACCAATCATTTCACTCCATTTGGTACACAGCAACATTTCAAGAGCTTTTGGGATGAAAAGGTGTGATTGAGAATACTACCTGCTATGTTTATCTGCTACTTCACCACTTTTTTTTTTCATTTTGGAAAACTGGTTAATAAGGAATCAGGCTTAGAAGATGCAAGCAGATGAATGTTGGAGGCTGTGGAAAGGGCAACCCCCCGAGAAAGGAGCAAGCCCTGATTTCATGGGGTGGCCCAGATGTCCCCTCGGGATGGGAGCATCTTGCAGGGCTGTGCTTTAACCATGGGCAGCTGTGCTAGTGGGAGAGGTTGCCTTGTTCTTTCTGTTCCCTGGGGAAAGAAGTGATTTCTAAACTTGTACTGGTGAATGATTTTCCAGTTTGACAGCGGAAGGTGGCCATCTGACCAGCTTCATAAACTGGTGGTGATGGATTGGAGTGACATGCAGGAATTACTGGATCAGTCTGTTCAGCAGCCCTGTCCTCCAAGTTTCCTTCAACCTCTATTCTGTCATATTCTTCATTGGCTGCTAAAATGCCTGGCTGTTCCTAAAAGTCATTTATGCAGCAATATTTGTTTTGACCATCGTAAATGACAAATTATTCCACATGGCTACATGAATTGAATGATTCTGCCTGAATTCACTCTTTGCTCATAGTTTTTCAATTAAATTCTTTCAAATCTCATTACGTTACTCACTTTTCAAATAATACTTGCTGCTGTTGCTAGGTATTGTTTGTGTATTTGGGACCCCTTTATTAGCATGAGCAGTTGATGGTGATTTGCTCCTCTTAAGCCAGGGGGTGAGTTGGATTTAAAAGCACAGCTGATAAATCATACTGTCCAGCAGCTCTAGGGATGTACAGAGGCAAGGTACCACAGAATCAGTGAGGATGTGAGCTATAAGGATGTCTGCTATTTGGTGGTAGTTGCTTCTCTGCAGATTTTAATCCTCTGTAAAATGGTTTAACTATTTTGCATTATTTGTAGTGGAGCCTAGGGACGTATTGGCAGGAATAATGGATGCTGATTTAAACAAATTTACGCCTGCAGTAATCTGTAAGTGCACCCTAAACCTTATCCATTTGCAGTAGATGAAGAACTATCAACAAAGTCATACACATGGCATGTTAACTGACAACATTTTTGGCTGTTTACAGTTACCAGAACAACCATAGCAAAAAGTGTTAAAATAAATTAAAAGCTTATTTGAACTGAACTGAAACCTGTTCTTTGGAATTCAGACTATTAGAAGGGTTTTACTTGATAACGTAAAATGTAAGAATTGTTACTTAAAAATCTGAAACATTTAACTATTAGTCTCTGCTGAGGACATTATTATTATATTATATCATATTATATTATATTATATTATATTATATTATATTATATTATATTATATTATATTATATTATATTATATTATATTATATTATATTATATTATATTATATTATATTTATATATTATATTATATATATTATATTTTATTATTCAATATTCAATGAATTTATGAAATGCTTCAGTTTTGCTTATGTAGTTACTTATCAATAAAGCCCCAGTTAGCTCTAAAAGGTCACTGAGCTCTGAACTGCAAGACCAACATAAAACAGAGGTGAAAAAAAGCAGGTGGCTAAGGAATAAATGTGGATGAATAGAACTCATTCAGCAGAATTTCCTGCAGTGAGTACTACACTGAGGATGTGCTGTTGGCACAAAGCTCTGGTCTGTAGGGATTTCTAAGTTAATTCTGAAGGATTTTTTTCAGCAGAGCTAGTTAACATATTTGTATGGCTTTTGGTACCCAAAGTAACCCTAACATCTCTGCCTGGCATTGTACTGTGCGTGGAGGGCAAAGTCTCTGTGTCCTGATGGAGGCTGGATGTGCTCTTATCCTCTGGTTCTTGTTTCACAGTCTGAGTGCCAGAGCCTTTGCTTTGGGGATGGGATGAAATAGCTGTTGTTAGCACCACTTTACCATCAAATAAAGCAGTAACATGTCAGCTAAAGCACTGTGTGGAAATAATATCTATTTCAGTTTATGTAATTTTAACATCAAAGATTGTGTTGGGGCATTTTGGGGTTTTTTGTTTTGTTCTGTTAAATTGCAGCTTTTTTTGAGCTGAGAGATTTTAATCTGATTTATGGGTATATAAATTTTAATAATACATGCATATATTAATGTACATGTCTAGACTATCTCAGAATTCCTGATATTAGATTTTTTGATGGTTTGTATTAAAAAAAATATATTGATATTTTAACACCCACCAAAAGCTTAAATTGATATTTCATGGGAAATTTCTCATGAAACGCCTGAATTTTCACCAGGTGCAGACTCTAGGTCTGGCAGCACCAGAGATCTCATCTAATCCCTGGGATCTGGGAGTTGCTTGGTGTGGAAGAATATTTTCATGGCTTATTTAGACCAGTGGGTTTGGTGGGAGCTGCCAGCTCCCCTCTCTCTTATTTATTTGTTTTGGTTTTTTCAAATGCATCAGAGAGCCTGTTGTCTCCAATAAAGTGGAAAATATTTTGAGGGAAAACTAAAGCAGACTGTGAGTTTTCCTGATGGAACAGACTGAAAAGGACTCCAAGGTAAAATGTGATGAGATGTTTTAGGTGCAAATTACCCTGGCCTTCAGTTTTTGCTCCTCCTTTCCTGCTTTCATGGGCAGTACTGACAAGGATGGGAAATGTTTGCAGCATTTGGAGCTGTTTCCCTTTTCCTGGAAACAGCTGCTCATTCTAGAGAGCTCTATTTTTAACTCTGCATCTCCAAGTGAAAAATGCCCCTCTTCAGTGTTCACCAGAATTGTATGGCATCAAAAGTGGTGTTGAAGCTGTCAGCAGCAGTTGGACCCAGGAACATGCTTTTCCTGCTTTCCCTTTTTTGCTGGCTTGGCAGCTCTACCCCTTCTTTCCCAGCCATGAGCAATGTTCAGGTCACTCTCAGTGCTTGGCAGCCCTCTCCACCCTCACTTAATGGCCTGAGGTGCCTGTCCCCTCCTGCATCCCATGTGAGTGCTCTGGCTGGAGCTTGCAGAAAATTTACATTTTCCAGCTGAAGGTTTCTATTCCCTACAACTTCACAGGGAGCTGCTGGAGCATCATCAGATAACGTTGACACTTTCTACTTAACAACCCATTTTATCCAGAAACTGTAACACCTCTCTGTGCTTAGCAATAGGGACAGCAAACCACCGTGCAAAATGCTTCTGGAATAAGGGGGTGATGGATGTTTGCACCTTGTTTCCTTGGCTGATCTGAGGCCAGATCTCACACCTCAGCCTCAGGAGGCTGCGGGGAGAAGGAGCCTCACTGTGACATCTGTGTGCTGCTTGGGCTCTAAGCATCATTCCCCAATAGTATCACAAGAGATTTTTCATCAAATATAAGCAGCTAGGGTAGATAATTTGATAAGATACTCACAGTGACTTATATTTTATTTTTAATTCATGGTGTTAGTACATGCCACCACCCCATGAACTCTATTTACAGCAGTAGGAGCAGCACGGCCTTCTTTCCTTCTAGAAGACACATTTTACCCTTTTTTTTTTTTTTTTTTTTCTTTTTTTTTTTCTTTTTTTTTTTCTTTTTTTTTTAACAGAAATCTAGAGAAACCTATTGTTGGGGGGAGGATATTTGCAAAAAGAAAAGGCAAAAAGGAAAGCAGTTTGCTTGTGGCTATAGTTTTAGTAGCTGTGAAAAGGAGGTTCTTTTTTAGTTCAAAAGCTAAGTCTTAAAGTGAACAAGTTAAATCTGCAGAAATTTGGTATTTCAGGGAGGTATACTACAGATTGGGGACAGAAAATCCTTCTAATATTGACATGTTAAAATATATAACATTGATATCATATCTGAAGTGACATTTTCTTGCTTGCACATTTTCATAGCAAGACTTCATTTCTTCTCCCTGTTAGCATTATCTTGACACAGTTAGGGAATCCCTTTTTCATTAAATGCAAAGAATAGAGAAAAACCTGCCCAAATTAACTTTTTACTGAGCATGCCAAACTTTAAAAAAAATCTTTCTTATGAGAGACTGTTCTTAGCAGTTCCTCTGCTGCATCTTATTATACATGATGCATCACAGCTTCTAGTATCTCTATTTTTCTAAAGGAAACCTTCCTTTCTGTGACAAAAAACAAGCCAGAAATGGGTTAAGTGCTGACAAATACAGTACTAAAAGACCAGAAAGTTAATTTCACAGCTGGGTTCTCAAACCATTGCCAAAATAACTGTCTATTTAAAGCTACATATAGGAAGTGCCAAAAATTAGAGTTTTCTTTTGATATATTTTACATGATTTGCATTAATTTTTATCAAGGTCCTTGTTTTGTAAATATTAAGTTTCTGTTTCTTACAGTAAAGCATTTATCTTAAACCTTTAATTTGGATTCTGGCTTGTCTGGCCAGCAGCATCCCATTAGCTGCTGTAGACAGCTAAGCATCTTTCTATGGTCAGAGCACATTTAATAGCCACTGATTTCTGTAGTGACTTTATTTTTTCCAGCAACCTCAGGCAAACCCAGTGTGATCCAGAAAGAGAAATGGGGCCGTTTGCTTTTGACCACATTTGGAAAATGGAGCAGTTTCTCTGCCTCTTGCAGAGTGTTGCTTGTTCAACCATGCAAAAACCCTGACATAAATCTGCAGGAACTTTTGCTTCTGCAAGGAGTCAACAGGAAAAATTCAATCCAAGGGAGGGATCAGTGCAATGCAGGTGCCTGTTCACCTGGAGTAAGTGACACAGCCACTCATGTTCTGTCTTTTAACATCTCCTTTTCACCTGACACCTGGCAAGGTCCTGATAAATTGAGCTGACTTGTGCTGGTTTCAAAAGCCCCTCAGTAAGCTGAGGACCAGGACAGGATCATGAGAGATGCCCATCCCTGGTCACTGTAGGAACTGTGTAACTGCTGAAGTGACAGCACAATATATCCACAATGATAAAAATTCCTTCACTTTCTCTCCCTCAGATGATCCAGATTGATGACTTTCACATTCACCACAGTGACCTGTTAATGCTGGGCTCATGAAAAACGGGTCTGGAAGATAAACATTACATAGTACCTCCATATTTCCTGGAGAAAGTACAGGTTCTAAGGGCAATGAGAAATGTAGCAATATGCTGCAGTCTATGAATTATATATAGTGTCAGTACTCTTGGCTCTTTACTTACAGCTTCACAGACTGCCTCCCAAGCTCATGAACATGCAAACTAATTAGAATGGCAAATAGCATTAGTTTTTATTGACCTGTGATGCCCCCTAGTTCTCTGTCATGTTCTGAAACATCATTTAGGTTTTTTTCCTTCAACCTTAAATCAGCAGTTTGCAGTTTATAGCATTGATTATCTGGTATTGTCTAATTTATTGATGTGGACAGCCAAGACTTCCACACTTGTTATTGGTTGCTCATTTATCCAATGTTCTGTCACTGTGCACAGCAACTGTAACTTGCTGAATCACTTACTATATACTGTAAATGTCAGATATGAGCTCCCACTTTAAGAATTGCCTTTTATTCTGGGAGCTGCTGAGCCACATTCTCCAAGTACATTACACTTTCAGTAGTGGAGATGATTTAGTATAAATGATAGGATTGTGGGGTTTCTGCCCACAACAGTGAGGTAAAGCACAGCCACCAAAATAAACATGGGTATTTTCATTTCCTATATAAAAGAGGCTTCCTTCATCATCAAAGTGTAGACTCGATGTTTATTCTTCTTTATGAATAATAAATAGGCAGATAGATGCATGAACAGGGTGCAACACTGCCCCTGAAACCATTTTGCTTATGATAAACTGGATATACATGAGTGAGCAGATTGCTTTGCCCACTAAAGATGCAGCCTGCCCACCTTCCCAGAGAAACACTGCAAATCTTCACTAATGTTTTGAGTCATAAGAAAAGTGTGGCTATGGGAAGCAATGTTCTTTTGAAATGGCCAGAGAAATTTTAATAGGTGAACTGGAGTACTTTTAGCTGGGGATCAGGGTGATGTTTCCTCCACACAATGTTGACACCTTTCAGAGCTGGTTTATACTGCCTAGCACTTGGGGCTGAGTATCTGAGATGAAAATTTCTGCTGTGGAAGGTGTAGTGCACACTACTGAATTGTCAGCATTATTTCTTGCTGCACTTCTGTTATTCTCAAAGTTGCCTTATTCAGGCACCTGTTTGGCCTGACCCTGCTCAGCTTATGAACTCTGACAGTAGTAGTGTTGCTTCAGGCTCTGATATTACTCTTATCAAGTTCACCACAAGACTAAAGCTAATAACTTACCAATGTTTTTTTTTCTGGGCCTTGTGATTTTTAAGTTGAAAATGCATACAAAAATATGGTTGGTATGTTAAATACCCTGTCTGTCTTTAATACCATGGAGCAGCATGGAATATATATTCTCAATTTTTATCAGAACCAACCACGCTATTTTTTTGCCTTCGATAGTATTGATTTACCTCTTGTAAGCAGGAGAAAAATAAGTGTTCAACTAAATTTGTATGTAGGTTTTTATGACTCCAGTTTATTTGAAAGGAATCAGTAGCTACTATAGGTTATGCTAGACTTTCATGTAGTGACTTATTTACTGTACATGTTGAGTGGTTTTTGCAAAGCAAGCATGTTTCAGTAAATAAAATCAATTTGCAACCAATGGGAAGGGAACAGTAAGTGATTTAACTTCATCTTTTTCTTTAGCTTAAAATGAAAAACTCTCAAAGGTGTTGTTTATGACAGGCACTATGGGCTGAAATACTCCAGGAAAGTGCAGGAAATATAAAGTGCAGAATTGCAAACCAAAATGATTTAACAGTAAAATTAAACATTATAGCTGTAAATATGTAAGGCAGCTTTGGATTTTTTTTTAATTTTTTAAAAATTTCTTTTAATTTTTTTTTTGGGGGTATAGCCCAGCTACAGGCCTAAGGGGCTGCTTCTTCTAGTAAAGAGCAACATGGTCTGTGTGGTCTCTGATTTTATTTTATCTTGGCTGGTGCCCATCTGTTGTGTGGGTACCTGTCTGCCAGGAATTGGTCTGAGGTAATTTCATGATGGCTTGAGACAATAAAAGGTTGTATCAAAGCAGACTGGATTCCAGCACCAGATGGCTTTTCATCTTTATAGAGTACATACCACATTAGCAATCCAGTTGTGGAAAGCTGAGTTGCCTGTCCTGGGGCATGAGGGGTTACAGTTCCTGGCAGGGGAGGAACCAGTTTGCCAAAAGCTGTAGATGCCCTTATGATTTCTCTAGAATACACTAACATGCTTCTTTTTCTTCTTAAATGGGAGAAGAGGTACATCTGGAACAAGGCAGGGCCCTGACAGCTCTGTAACCTCTCAGTTGCTGTGGTAACTGTATTTGGGCAGAAGTTTTTAAGGAAAATAATTTTATTGAATATATGTATGTACGTGTGACAGTGAAGTGATGTGATTTAGAGATGTCATTTCAGTTGTGCTTCTTGGGTCACAGGATGTTGCAGAAATACAGGCAACTTAATTTGTTAATAAAACAGGAATGAGAACCACTCAGTAAATTTTTCCACATGGGGTAGGTGACATTATGGGAGGAAGGATGGGAAGGACTGAGTGGGCAGAGAGGAGGATTTCTCATACTTGGTTGAGCTTTTTGGTATAAAAGTCATTTGAAACTAGTGAAAAACCTGACCAAAGTATGAGGCTGATAAAGAAATGTGTGTTTTCTGAAAAAAAGATCAGTTTTGCCACAGAGAAATGTTAGCTTTTGTACCCTTGTGAAATACTTTTTTCCTTCTGTAGCAAAAATTCCATTCTGGGATAAACCACAGCTTTTCTGTATGTCCTCCAGAGAGAAAGATTTCACTGTTTTCCTAACTAAAAGACTTTGACAAAGAAGCTGGTCTAGAGCTTTGGGCAGTTCTACACTCAGAGTGATCACAGTCTAAGGGGGTGTAAGAAAAGATGGTAGAGAGGTCAGTGTGGAAGGGTGGTGGTGCTCAAGGGTTGGTATTATGGTGCTTTCACCTCCAGCAATGACAAAGCCTGTTATGTCCTCATCTTTAACAGGCTTCACAGTGCCTTTGCCAAAAAATATTTCATAATTTACTCATAATCTGAAGTTAAATCACATGCAATTGGTTTTTTTAAACAAACTTGCCAAACAGAAATTTCCATTCCATGTTAGTGGCTTCCCAGACAAGCCAGTTCAAGTTCCTATAGATGATGCCAACATGACTGAAGAGAGCATGGAAACATTTCCAGACATTCCCTTCCTGGTAGTTATCAGTGCATTCATTTCAGAAAAGCAGTCACGGAGGCTGGGCACATCTCAAATGTAAATGTTGTATCCTTTTACCTGTAGGGAAAAATGCCCCCCTTTTATTCTTGATTTCTTCTTTTTCTCCACTTTCCAAGCATGAATTATTCTATTCCCCACTCTCTACTGTTCTGACATCATGACTGGAATTGTGCATTTCATAAACAAATACTGAGCTTTGTTGCAGTTGGAGTTGATAATGGGGTGGGGGGAGAGGTTAATGGGACCCATCATTCTGTGAAGATGAAGAATAGGAATTAAATGTATTGGTTTAACTTAGAGGATATTGACTGGAAAGAATTAAAGATTGTTCCTTTTCATTAAGTTGTGGGAGGGTCAGGGCAATGGCTTTCAGCACTTGAGAGATCTCTGGCTATCTGCTGCCTCTCTGTATTTCCCATCAGCCCAGACCTTGTTTTAATATTTAAAATTATACCTATTTTCTTTATCTAGCCCTGGAAAAGGCTCTAACTCTTCTCCTTGTTCTGCCAGTGCCCTGGCTGCTACAGCTGTTGCTGTCACATTTAATAAGGACTTTATAGAGTTCAAATATTGCATTACTGCACCAGCATTTCTTTGGTGTAAGAGGAAAGCTTTGCTCACTGGCTCTGCTGCCTACGTGTGGGTTTCAGCTGAAGGTGACAGGAACTTGTAACCTGCCCCAGGGTGCCCGTGGAGCTCCCCACAGTGCAGGTGCAGCCATCGATGGAGCTATGAGCTCTCTGTGCCATGGATAGACCCCATCCAGCACGGAGCCCTCTGATTTCTCCCAGGACTGTGGGATTTGCCAAACTTACATCTTTCAAAGAAGAAATGTAAATTCACCACGTTACAGTTCCTGACCTAGAGTTGTGCCACCACTTCAACTTTGTGCTTGCATGTTTCTCCTTTGAAAATCGCCAGTGATTCTGTGGTGCCTTTTCTGCAGTAAAAAGGTAACTTGCCTTTGCTCACTTGCAGACTAGGTGGGAAATAAAGCAGCAATGTGGACAGTAACTTGACATTTTAAAATGTCAGGAGGGGGTGGAATCAAGACTAAAATTTGATGTCCTCATGCCTACAGTAACTCAAGTGCTTATTGAAATATTCTTCTTCCCAGCCTAGAGCTCTGTATGTGTCAATCCAGCTGAATATAATTGGGGCTGTTTATTTTGACAGACAGTCAAAATTCAAGAAAAATATGGAAGAAAACACTCAGCCCCCAGTCTGCAGTGTGCTGCCGTGTACCCTCCTGTGTATGTTGTATCTCCTCCTGTTCTCTCCCCAAAACACTTCCATCTCTCTCCACAACCAGGCTAGTTATTTACATTCATTCACAGTGTTAAACCATGCATTAAAAAGCCCATTTCCTTCCTGAAGCTGTTCATCATCTCCCAGGACCTTTGATGACTCCCCCTTCCTTTGATTCTGCATCATTCTCATGTTTTCAGTATGACAGAGAGCAAGTTTATTTTTATTTTTTTTTTCTACCAACATTATAAAAAGGCCAACCTCTCTTGTTAGGCTTTCTTTGAAGTGTCCAGGGTGAAAAGAGCTGAGCTGCAGGATAAAAAAACTGTTGCTAAAACATGACATTTTAAAATATTCATAATAAAGTCTAGGTTAAGAAAGAAGTTATACTGTGCAATGCATATATTTTCACCTAAACGTTACAGGCTGTTCTTTTGTTTGAGTTTTCTGGGTGATAAAGGAAAACAGATGAATGTGAAGTTTGGTAAAAACACTACGTTTCAAGAATACCATCAATTATATTTGGGCACCTTGTGGCATGTTTCTGTCCTTTAAATAGGACTGGGTTTGGCTTAGTGTACTTGTACTGCTCTGATTCTACTTTAATTCACAGACGTTTGTGTTTCTGTGCTTTCAGTGTTGGCGACATGCTTGGTGAGTAACAGCTTGCTGGGTTTACATTATGAAAATAAGAAAAGGAAATGAAAACGCAGATCCTTATCTTCAAGCAAAGATGCCTAAATTAGAGCAAATCTTTTCGTTGTTCTTATGCTTGCTAAATACAAGACATAGTAATAACCCAGAAGCTGATGGAGAAACATCTGCAGTATGGAAAGTGGCAACTTGAATTTTCAAAGCCATGCCCATTAAACCTGAACCAGATAGAAGTTAAACCTAAAAAGAGATTGTTTCCATGTCTGGATTTGAGGCTCTCCATCATTCCAGTGTCTCCTTTCATGTCTAGCTGAGAACTTACAACCAGGCTGTGCTATATTGTGGTGGAGGGAGAAAGAGAGAATCTCCAAAGGGCAGCTGTGGTTGGTGGCCCAGTGCCTGTAGTCCAAATCAGTCCAAAGACTTGGTGGAGATGTGGAAGGGGAAGGCTGAACCAGATGCCTAAATCTAGAGCCTCAACTGGCACAAGTCAGAAGTAAATATCTAGGAGATGGTGCTACTTTGTACTGATCTTTATATTAAATTCTCAGTTGTTTATTGTGGAGGTGGGTTTAAAAAGTTGCTCCAATTGATTTATATTCAGCTTGCAGCTTGTTGTATATGCCAAGGACCTTGCCACTGGAGAGGGCATTGCAAGAGAACACAAGTAACAACACAAGTAATTGTTCTCCTGTCATCTGAAGACCTAGTGTACCAATTACTATTTAAAATCCTTATTTAGAGTGTTTGTCATAAACCCTTTGATAGTGGGAGCACTTTTGAAATATTAAATGCTATTTTCCTTTTATCCAGAGCCAGGATGAGGGGGGGAGACCCTTGAAAGAACATGGCTGCAATTTCTTGTATGAAGCTCATTTGTCAACGTAACAGATGCTCTGCTGTAGTGATGGGGTTGTTGTCGTGTCTGCTGTTTATCACTCCAAGGCTTGTCCTGCAGGCAAGATGTGCCTGTAATATAAAGCAGTGGAGGAATGGAACTCTGTTCTGTCTCTGTCTGAGGGCGTGATGACTGTCCTGGGGGACAAGGCAGATGCCACCATCCTGACGTGGTGCCTCGTCCTCGGGGCACTGGGCGGCAGGCGGCCAGCACAGCTCCTGTGCCACAGCTGCCTGGGTGCTTCTTCACTGCTAATGCTGGTACTGCTCACTCAGGGCTCCCTCTGCTGTGGTCCATCACATCCACATGGACATGGTCTGGGCAGCTGCTGAAATTAAACAGACTCATTTTGATTTTCTCAAGGCAATCATTTGTATTAAAGCTGGAAGGCTGAGACCTGATCTGCAAGGGATGTGGTGCTGGTATGTGAAGAACAAAATCAGTGGAATTGGTTGGTATGCTGGTGCAAAATTCATGGGGAATGGATGCTGGGCTTTCAACGTTTTCCAAGTATTTTTTCTAAATTGACCTTGGTTTTGAGTTTCTGACCTTCCAAAGAGAAAAAGAGAATCTGAACAGATATTTTTCTTGCAACAAAAATGGCAACAGCAAAATGAACTCTGGTCTCTGATCAGGATTGAGAAATTTCAGCCAGAAAGGGGAAGATTTGGAAGTCACATTTGGTGTGACATTGTCACAACAGTGCATCCCTGATTGTGTACTTGTATGTAAACCTGTAGCTAATTTACCAAGGGCTAATGTGTGCCTACCAAAGAAAACAAAAAATGCTAAAGCATAATGTGAGAAGTGTAGGAGAAAAGTAACCAAGTGAGTAAATAGTACATGGTTTGCAAGAAATTCATTGCTGCATGAAACTGAAAGAAGAATATTTGCCAGCTTCCTGAGATGCAGCTGATTGTGCTCTAGACAGGTAACATCAGTAGCAAGAATCTAGAATGCAAAAGCAAACATGAATACCAAGCTGTTTTTATATAGGGTAATCTTTTGATCTAATAGCAACTGGATGAGTGTTCCTAGGCTCATTCCCTAAGTCACCAGAAGAGAAAACCTTCTGAAAAAAACCAGTCTGGTTTCTGTTTATGTTGTGCAAAGTAATGTGCTGTACCCAGTGGCCTTCTGCCTGTATCCAGTTGAGAGGTTGGTCCCTTGCAGGCATCCATGGCAATGTTGAAGAGCAGATATTTGGATGCATAGGTGAAAGAGTTAGAAAGGTGAAGAGGTGAAGGAAGCAGGCAAAAAAGAGCTTCCATTTCCATGGAAGAGAGTGAACTTTTGGTGGGTGTTAAGTTTCCTTTGCAATGGAGAGCAAGCTTTTTAAGCCATGCTTTGTTCCCACCTAAAAAGAAACATATGCAGTTACAGCTGTGAAAATTATCATGTGGCAAACTAGTCCCAAATGACTGCTGCTTCATTTCATAGTTATAATTTTGGAAGCATAGCATACAGAAAAGGCCTTCATTCAGGACCAAGCTCAAATCAAGTTTTAAGTTTTGAAATTGAAGTCAGTTATGAAATCCCCAAGCATTTCAAAATGCTCCTGAAGTGTTTAGTAGATGAAAAATGTATTTTATGTTAAACAATTCATTCAAAAGGTAAACCAAGAGAGGGAGGGAAGAAATGACTGGTTTTTAGCAGCAAAATAAGATAATCACTTCTAATTTGGATTGTCTTCTTATCTATGCAGAAAAATATCAGGACCTTAAAATGCATTGATACCAGAGCAGGCACACAAATACCTCTTGCTGTCTGGTGTGGAACTGAAGCTACTGGCATGAATTTACTCAGAGCTCCTCATTCTCTACCTCCTCAGCTTCCTGGTGATTTTGCTGCCCATGAGGAGAAGCACTTTGTGAGCCCCTTGAGCTTTCCTGCCTCGATTCTGACTCTTAAGTCCCCTACTCAGAATGTCAGGAGTTATTCTTGGGCCTTAATGGTTTTCTGTGGGACCAAGGTTAAGCATGAGGCTACTGCTCATCCCTTAACCAACACTGTTGCTGTTCAGCAAAACATAGAAACACAGAATCAAAGAATCATTTTGGTTGGAAAAGACCTTAAAGGTCACCAAGTCCAACTGTTAAGCCAGCACTCTCAAGTCCACCACTAAACCGTGTCCCTCAGCACTACACCTACACATCTTTTAAATACCTCCAGGGATGGTAACTCCACCCCTGTCCTGGGCAGCCCCTTCCAGTGCATAACAAGTGTTTTATTCTTTCTGAAGTTGGTGTGGTTTAAGCACAATGTTTAAGGGCAGTCATATAGTGTTAGACTTTGGAGAAAGAGAAATGGATTTTCAGGGAAATGGTGCATGTGGAAACCTTTGCAGAGTCCTTCTGTCTCCCAAGGCTGCCTCCTCTATTCACCTCCAGCTTGACTTGTGAGGCCAGCACATACCAGAGTGCAGCTTTTCCAGCTGTGACAGCATTGCAGCTACCACTGCTGTTGTAAATCAACCAGACCTTTTCTCTAATGCCCTCTAATCCCAAACACTTGAAAGTATATGGGGAACTTATGCTGAATCAATACCTTCTGAATGAGGAAGCTTTTCTTAGAGACCTGATGATACAAATGAAAGTTTGGCTCTTGTGCTGAACAAAGTGCACTTGTGCAGCAGTTTCATCTCTGAAAGGCATTTTTAGCTGCAGCTACTAGAAACACAAATGGCAAAAGGCACGTTTTGTTGTGAAGGCTGTACTGAAAATAAAACTTGTCTTGTAGTTATGTACCAAGTAATAATGCTTTTTAAAAAAAGCTGTTTGGAAAGTGCTACTACTTGAATCAGGCCTGTCTTCATCTCGTTAAAATAAATGTATTTATTAAGCATGCATAGCTTTATCTCTTATGTAATGAGAAGAACAGAGCCATGTCACAGATCTGCAGTGTCTTTTGTGCTCTACAAATTCGGTGCGACAGTCACTAGACAAAAAGTGATTTATACTGTGTCTTGTAATGGGTGGAATAATTAACAGTAGTGGCATCCATCACTTCTACAACATGCTTATCTAAGACCTTTTCATTTGATTCAAGAGAAAAGCAGGAACAAAACACAGGAATAGAACAATAAAAGCCAGTTAAATACTTGGCCCTTTAACTTGGTGTGCCTAATTTGGACACCTGATTAATAAATCTGCAGCTTGAACAAAGTGGTGCTTAATAATTTGGTCACGATCTGGTCTCAGTTTGTCAGAAATTAATTCTGCCAGGATAAGAACAAGGGAAAAATAATCCCCACCCTGTCACTGGAATTTGAAGGCTATCAAATGAGTTTTTATTTTGCTTTCTGTCGAGACACTTTATTCACTGGGAGCAAATAATGGCTAAAGTTTTTGGAAAAGTTCCCTGTCATTGTAAGGCATGAGATTCAAAGGAAGAGTTGATGTCTTAACAAAATAGCACACATGGGTGAATCTCTGTTCAGCTCTGGTGTAGCTTACTTCTGATTTCCAACATGTGTTCACTTCTCCAAAACTTCCAAGTTTTTAAAAGTGAGACTGATTAGGAATCTGAGATCATGCACTTCTCTTTCATTCTTCTGGCACAGGCATGCATTGGGGTTATGGTATCTCTCTTTGTTTTGTGGGGTTTTTTTAATCAAATACCTTTTGCAAAGGTTCTTGCCAAGTGCACTGCCATCAGACCCCATGGAAGTGGCAATCCAGCTCAATAGTACTGGAGAATAATTTGGTAGTGAAGGAGTTTTGCATTGGATAGGAAGCATGCCCTAGTTAAACCCACACTCCTGTGCATCTTTCTACAGCTCTTTGCTTGTTTTCTGCCATCAATAGCCTTCTGTTAACAAGTAAAGCTTATTTGCTGGCTCTGTTCATTTTGAAAAAATAGGGGAGCAAGAGGACACTGCATAATTCTGTACAAGATGTGGAGATAAAGGCTCTCAGAAGACAATTGTAAAAATTGAACTCTACTGGGATTGGTCTTTTTTCTGTGCTGAGAGAAAACCTCAACATGTAAGCATGGAAGATATCCAGGAAGTATTAGGTACAAGATTTATGAGAGACTTAAGTGCAGTACGAAACTGAGTGGCTAAAGATATTAGCAAAGTTAATAAGAGGAGGAAATAATTTTCTGACTATAAATCACATTTGTAACTGTGCAAAGTAAGGTTAAAAGGCCATTTGGACCTTGGGCTCCATCATCTGAGATACTTCTTTTAGCACAGATGTCCTCAGCATTGCATAATTCTGTGTCATTTGGTGTGAGGTGAAGGATACAGGAAGAGTTGGGTAGTGTGAGAACCTAAAACCAAACCTGATTTACAAATTTTGAAAATTTTACACAAGTAGATCTCAGTCTAAGGAGGGAGTAGTCACACACTTCCTTGCTAGCAAATGTGTGAGAAGTTTATTATTCAGAGGAGTACCTTTGAGAGCTCAAAGGTTATCTCTGGAGTACACCACCAGTTCTGCCTAAAGTTTATGTCCAGACGAGGAGCAGGTAATAGTACAGGACATCAGAGAAACCATTTTGTGTTGGTATGAACAGTATTGGAAAGTCACAGTACCTATCTGCAAAGGAAGGAACCCAGGGGAAACATTTTGTTCAGTTTTATTAAAATTGCACATTCATTTGTATGATTTGGGGCTTATTTCTGTTATAAAACAAAAAAAATTTCCTTTCAGACAAGAATCTTCCTTGCTGCTTTAACTCATCTCACATTCAGATGGAAAAGGAAGAACAAGTTTTAATTCTGTTGCTCTTGAAAAACAATGGGCTTTAGTTAAAGAGGAACATTTTTGGTGAAATACAAAATAGCTTAATGAAATATCAAATTTTTCAAGTGGTCACTGAAATACAAAAGACTGAGTTTTGGGATTAGTGCAGGCAAAAAAGTAATATAAATATGTACATGCCTGTCAGCACCAGGGTGCCACATTGCTTGTGTTCTTAGAGCACATGAAGCTTCCTGTGAATTTGCCAGCTGCTAAGTATTGGTGTCTTTTACTGAGGTCCTTTAACAGCATAATAATAACAGCAAAAATCCCCCATTATAATCTGTTCAAAATACTTATGTAAGATTCCAGTTGATCAGAAGAAACTCATACAGCTTTTCAGCCTATAATTAGCAGACATAGTTGCCAGCTTTGCTTTTTCATCTAGAAACAGGAGCAGGTTGGAGGTTTTTGCTTGTTTTAGTAATTTTTTTGGTTGCTTTTTTGTTGTTGTTTGGTCTGGGGTTTTTTTGGTTTTTGGTTGGTTTTTTGTAGGATTTTTTTTTTAACTTTATGGGGCTTCTTGTTTGTTGTTAGTTTTGGATTTTTTGGTTTGGTTGCTTATTTTTCTCTCTGAGGGTCTGCATTGCAAACTTGAAAAAAACTGGGAAGGATTTACACACTTGGTGCTGCAGAACAGAGATTGAAGAAACATTTGAGATTCTATGGAAGGGTCTGTTTCAGTAACAAAGCCTGCACAGCATGTACCTAAATATTCTTTAAATAACTTGAAAAAAAGAGAATATGAATATTCCCTGAGTGTGCAAGTGCTTCTGATTTTAGTGGACATGAATCTCCATCTGTTACTGAGGGGCTTGTGATCAGTTCTTTCAAAGTTAAAAAAAAAAAGTGAACAAGTTCACAAAGGCTTGTGATCAGTTCCTTCACCCTCTACACCAGTAGACAGTGAGTCTTTGGCCCCCACTAGTGGTTCACCCAGGACCGTAAAAATATATCCCAGCTGGCTGCAAGTAGCAGGACTCCCTTACCATGACTGTATTGTGGCTCTTCTTGGAGATCTGAAGCTCCCAAAACTTAAACCTTCAGAGTTTCAGCTCTGCTGCTCACCCAATTCAACTCAGGGCTTTGAAGGAGTTATTAAATTCAGACTGTGTTCTTTTTCCCTCCCAAAAAAAGCTGGAGCCTACTCACTGTTTACACAGAGAGTAGGATAACTGGTGAATTCCTGCTTCCAGTATTCTGCAGTAGGATAGGAGAAAAAGTAATAATTGTTGTTATCTACTGGGGTTATAAATCCTAATTTTTCCTGCTTTGGCTAAAAAGTTTTCACATCTTTGGGTAAGTCATCATGTAAACTCAGTGGGTGTTTTAGATGGGGATGTGGAGGTGACTGTAAGAAAGGCCATGGCCCAGGAAATAATTGATGTAACTGGTAATGTGGCAGCAGGACAGCATTCAGCTGGCTCAGATAGAAACTGGGGAAGAACAGCAGCCACATACTGCTGAAAACATTGCAGTATTTGTCCTCTGCCCAAACACTTTCAAGACAGATCAATCCAAATCTAGGTCTTTCCTGAGATCAGAAATCTGGTGATGGATTCAGAGATGTTATATCAGTCACCTAGGAGAGTGTGAGGAACCTTGCTGCAGCCCTTCCTGGTTTTGCTTTGGATCTTGAAATGAAGGGAACTGTGATGCAAAGCACCTGATCTCAGGCTGCCCCAGCTTCTCAGGTGGTAACACAAAACCTGGGGCTGTACACTGTGGTCAATACCAACAAGGAATGTACTCCTCATGGTTTCTGTGGCATTATGCCTGGTTAGAAAGGCAACTTTATTTCAGGTAGTTCCATATTCACTGTTTTTTTCCTAGGGAATAAAAAGGTCTGGATGAGAACCATATGATTCAAGCCTATTTGGAAGTTATCCACCAAAACAGCAGCAAAAATTTGGTGCTAAATCTCTGTGCAGATAGTGTCTGGCATAATTTTATTAGTGGACTGGATATGCTTTTAAAAATTATATCTATTATATCCATCCCAGATGCATTCATTCAGAAGAGAGTAATGGAGCTCAGCTGACAAAAGGGATTTGTCCATTCAGACATGCTGAAGGGCCTTGAGATAAGAAATAATTCACACATAAGCAGTTCCCAAGTTAGAATATTAATTTATAGGAAATACTTTAAAAATAGGTCTTTTGAGGAGATTTTATATGGCTCAGGTTTCTCATTTTTAGTAAGCTTTAGAGCTTACTTCACCTGATAACAGTTTGCAAATCCAGTCCCAATGATTTGTGTGCTCACATTCAGACTTTTCAAGGCAAAATAACTTTATGAGAAAGGAGTATGTTTTGCTCAGGACATAGCCATGCTGTGGTTTTGGGGATTAGTTCAGGGTGCTCTTTCCTGTTGCAGTTTCATGGCCCTGCTGAAAGCTTATTCCCCTTTCCTGAGTGACACAGCAGGGATGGATGGGCATTCCTGCAGAATTTCTCCCTGAAAACCCTCCCTGAGCTTCCGTGTCAATGAGCTTACAGGTACCATGCTGCTACTGCTTTTGAATCCATTACCCAGGAGGTGGGTAGGGAGTGGTACTTGAGGGGTAGAAGACAAGGTGTGGTGGTGATTTTGTTCTTAATTTGCTAGAAAGATTGGAGAGCAATGAGCTCTGCTGTGCTTCTCTTGAGTTCATTCTTTAGTTGATGTAGAGCTTGCCACTCCTCTAAACGAGCTGAGCTCAGAGATTACGTAGAGTCTTGCTGCTAAAAACCCCTGGTCAGCAGTGTACAGGAGGGATATGTATTGGTTTGCCCTTTTTTTGATTTTGTGCTTATTCCTTGTTAACTTAAAAAGAGTCTCGTTCATGTAATAGAAAATGTACCAGGAATGCAGCTGCTGGAAGAAATTGCATCTTTTCAGGAACTGCACTTATATTAGTAGATTTTTTAGATATTTGGGTTATTGTTTTCTCAGTGGAAGAGAAAGTGCCAAAGCCCAATTTGTGTCTGTTTGCTTCAGACTGAGAGTGCTTTTAAAACTGTGTTTAAAAATGCAGCTTGTAGGACAGTGCAAGAAAATCAGACTGTGTGAAAAATGGACAACCCCATTGTCAGGCCTGAACTGGAGAGGGCTTGGAGAGGGCATTGCAGTGGGCAGCTCTTGATTTTGGTCTTGGATACACCTGATGTTAATCTTGATTGCACAAAATAAATGTGAGCCATGCCAAATTTTTGCAGAGTCCCCTTGCCTCTGGGGCTACTTTTGTGATAGTTTCATTTACAGGAATTGAGACCAGTTTCTTTGAAGGTGATCTGTGAAATTAAAGGCTTTTCTTTGCTTTTATGTGGTTAAGAGGCCAAAGTTTGCAGGGACTCAATGAAGCACTCAATGAAGTCCATTTTTTTTTTTTCTCTGATCCTGAGAAAATGCTATTGCATTTCATAAGACATTCCCAAGTAATATCTGCTGTTTACTGGCTGGTACTTGTTGTTGTCTGGGCCTCCCCAACATGCAAGAAATATGAAATTTGCCTCTGGCCCTTTAGAAGTTATAGTAGCCTATTTTTCAGTTTCTAGTGAAGAAAATTATTTTTCTTACTGCTCTCTCCTCAGTACTGGAAGAGGAATCAGTCTGGTCCTGCCATCTTGAAGGCTTTCCATCAGCACTTCTCTGATAACTGCAAGGCTTTTTTTTTAGTCTTCACTTTGTAGCTGAGCCAGACACTCTCTCAGTTCCAATAGCCTGGCCATAACATCCAGTACCCTGTTATTCTCTGCAGTGCCACAAGCTGTATTTTAGGATAAGTCTGTTTTCTAGTTGTGTGCACAGAGGTAATGTTTTCTGTCTGCTTGAAAGGTATAGCATCACAGGTGCATGCAGGACTAAATCCTAAACCTCATTTTCTTGGGAGTAAGGGATGGGAAGCATCCAATTCCTTTGTACACAGACTGGTGGAGTCAAACAGACCAGGAAGGCCAGGCCTGGAGATGTTGGTGTTGGTGACTGGAGCTCACCAGAGCCACTGCTCATTTATAGTGCTGAAAATCTTCGTACTCTCCAATGTTCCTGCCTTATTGTGGCAGCAGCTTTGCATGCCTAGAGCTGTCACAGAGCTTTCATGTGGCTAGGAAGGGGGTGAGGAACAGGAGAAATAAGGAATTAGGAGCAGCAGCAGGTTTTGGCAGTAGCTGGAGAAGCCTGGCTTGCCTGTGAATCCCAGCAAGTCTACTGCTAGCTCTGAAGTGAAAATGCATAAAAATCTCAGACAGGGAGCAGCTCCCACAGCCTCAGACTCAGGAAGGCAAGGCAAAGATACAGAGCAGGGCATGCTTGCTTTGTTGTTTTTATGAATGATCTCACCCAGAATCATCACCCATCCCTAATTTTTTTTTTCCAGGCCTTTTCCCTAATTCTAGATTTTGTTCTGTTTTTCCTTTCCCCCAGATGTTCTCTGCCATTGTGTGGTTAAGGAGAATAGATGCATGATTTCTTTATATCCACAGTATTTACATAGAGGAGAAGCTTCATGTACAGACAGACACACAGACATAGCAAAACCATGATGCTTTACTGATGTCTCAGGCTCAGGAATGGGCATCCACAGTGCAAATATTTCCACAGGTCCAAGCTGTCAGCCTACACATGTTCTGGCACCTACCAAGCAACTCAGGCAGAATACTTCATTTTTGCCATAAGTAGCAGAGGTTTTTGAACCTAAGTATAGCACTTTTTTAAATGAGCTCTTGCATGGCATGGCACACCAGAAAGTCTGCTGTGCTCTCCTTCTGGTCTAGAGGTGTTCAGCATCTGTTATTCAGTTTAATTGCTGGGCCAGTGTAAAACCCTGACACCCATGCAGTCAGAGAATTTATCTGTCTTAAAAATAGCCCAGGTGATTGTTACACCCAACACTGGTTTTGCATTTTCCTAGCAAATGGCAGCAGGGTTGCCCTCCACGCTGTGTGCTTTGACCCCAAGATCAGGTAGGGCAGGGAGGAGGGTACAGCAAGGGTCAGGCATATCTGCATTTTTCTAGCAATCAGTGTGGTTTAGCTCAGGTCTGACATATCTTTCCCCACTTGGGTCTTAGTGCAGGTTTAGCAAGCAGATTGCTGTAGAATTCATTATAAAAACCAGACTGTTACTGCACTCAGGTTTTGATAGGGGAATGGAAATGTGAAAGATCTTTTTGGTGAAACAAAGGAAGCTGATAAAGTGTGTCCTGGGGATTGAATATTAATGCTACTAAAGGGAGAATACTTGAAGGATGGAGATGTTCTGTTGAGAGCAGATCTGATCACAGGCCTTGAAGTGAATACAGTACCTTTAACTTCCATCTTATTTTGATTTAGTAGTAATTAAATTACTTTCAGATTCAAATGTGGATTATGTTGTAGTGATTTAAATTTTCATAGAGACAAGGCATGAAAGTAACCCATTTTTTATTGTATCTATATTTTAACAGAATTTTATAATGAAATTGAAATGTTGATTTTTATAGATTCCATAGGTATTACTTAAGAACTCTTTTCAGTTGGGATTGGTTTAGCTACTGGCATTAGCAGCCATGTTTTAATCCAGCCTCATACATTACATAGGATTAAAAGGTTTAACTGAAAAAAAAGAAAATACATATTTAATTGACGAGAAAAATCTGTCAAAATATTTTAAATTAAAACTCTTATTTTTTACTGGTGAAATGCCATCTCATCAATATGGACCTGCCCAAGGAAATGTCTGGATGTTGGTGGAAATGCCAGGGTATTGGCAAAAGTGAGTTCATAACAGGAACAGCCAGGAAGGGTGATCATGCAGGAACCTTTATGAGACTGAAGTTCTGGTCTCCAGGAAGCTATTTCCCCTTTCTACTATACAGACCATGGCTGCTTCTATTCTGGTGTCTCTGGTCCTGAAGTAAGTGTTTTGGGAAAGATGAGGAGTTGCTTATAGCTTAGAAGCAGTTTTGAAAAAAACATTTCCTTTTGCTTTCCTGCCAGATTGAGTTGTTGTTTTCTGTATCCTAAAATTATTAACATTATCTCTAAATTACTGCAATAGTAAAGAATGGAGAGTGAACATGAATTATGGTTGACACAGAACTCTCAGTCTCAGCTTGCACATTGTACACACACATCAGGCCTTAGGTTACCTCTTGGTGTCATAGCCTGAATCATTCCAAGCTCTGGGAATCATTCCATTCAGTGCTGTTGTCAGAGGTGATTAACATCTTGAGCACCGTCCCATTGCAGTGTTTCATTATCCTCTCTCAGCAGGGGAAGGGGAATCACTTTGTGCCACGCCTGCACTGGGTCAGGAGCACCTTGGAGTGCTGAGCTGACTGTCCCTGCACGCCTCAGGGACAGGTGGAAAGGGACAAGCATCTTCTGCTGTGAATTGCAGTGTGGCTGTGGGGACAGATCCAGGTTGTGCCTGTCCTGTGACTGGGGTGTGTGGTAGTGCTGGGCTGGTGCCTCGTGTCCCCTGCCAGTGAATTGGCAAGTCCCTTACTGGTGCTGGGTGACAACAGGGCAAAGATTTTACTGGAGTCCAGAGATCTCAGTAACTCAACACGGTTCTCAGTTATCAGAACAAAATTTGCCATCTCTTCAGCACTTTGAGTGGATATTTAAAAGCATGAAGCTACCAATTGGTTGGGAAGAGAACTCCTCCACGGCTGGATGTTTCTTTTCTTCCTGCACACTTCTCCCTAGTCTTAGGCACTATTTTGTTGTCTTGATTGCATCTTGTTATCATCTTGTCTTGATTGGCTTTGTGGCTCGTTACACAAAAAGGGTGCTAATCTTTGCTAATTAGTTCCTTATTAGAGTCAATTGAGATTTGTAGCACAAGAAGGGAGCTATATTTCTGATGATAAATAATTGCCTGCCAAGGAATTCTTAGTGTGAAATCGTGTCAGTATAAGTGATGATACTTTAATATTTTATGTGGGTTTGGATGTGTTTACTACAGTGCTTCATGGTTCCTCCAGCTGCTGTTCCCAAGACCCTTTTTTTTTGTTTTGTAGCTGTGTTACTACTTTGAAGATAGTTTCTCTTTCCAATATATTTCTTTCCATATTGCATTCTATGATTTCATTACTTCAGTGCTAGAGAGCTATTTTGTTTAGAATATTGTCTTCTGTAAATGGTAGGAAGCACATTCATCTCTTTTCACACTTATCTTTGTTCTGGCTTTTGCTGTGTCATAGGATTGGGTATTATAAGGTCTTTGGAGAGCATTAACACCTGAAAAGCTTTGTGGAGAACTGTTAATAGGAAATGGGACATCAGGCTGTAGCATGATGGGCATGCTCCTGCATTTCACCAGAAATAAAACCAAGTGATAACCAAGGTGGGTGACAACCAAGGTCCCATGTTGCTTTACCCCTCCCATCTCACCTCAGGTGCTGCTCCTGGCTCAGAAAGGAGAACCCATGGGAACAGAGTGTAAGGAGTAAAAAACCCCTCTGTGCTTCCTTAGCCCTGGGAAGTACCCCAGGAGATGAGGATGAACCCAAATCAAGCCTGATGTTCTGATATGACACTCTGCTTTTCCTGGGAGGCAAAAGCAAATATGCTTTACAGCATTGGTTTAATGGTTTAATCAAAAAACCCAAAACCTGAGGACACCCAGCATTTTTCAGACCTGTGTTTCCCCTCCCTGCACTGGTACAGCAGCAGCTCTGGTACATTGACCCATTCACCACCATTCACCACACTGCTCCATTCACCTCTGTAAAATGGGATTACAGACACTCTTGGGAATATTGTTGTGAGCTGAACTGTAGGGAAGCTGAGTCTCAGGGGTTTTTGGCTGGTGCTACAGGGGGGTCCTCTCAGGGCAGGGTGGGCACCTCTCAGTGCTTTGCTGCCCAGGTGTGTTTGTGTAGACACAGCTCTGGTGTGCTCCAAGCAGCAGAACGAGGAGAGGGGGAGAATGTGCCTAACCTCTGATTTAGTTTTTAGGCTATTTTCAGCCTAAATATTTGTATCTGTTTGTTTTGATAAAATGCAGGGCTCAGTGAGATGCCAAATGTCCCTGCTGCTGTGTCACAGTTGGCAGGGTTGTATGGAGCCAGGCACAGCCCAGTGCAGTGCTCCCTGGCTTCTCAGTCACAGTGTGTTCCTTTCAGCAGGACTCCTTGGAATGATGTAAAAAGGGCTGGGGGTTTCTTGGTGTGAGCATTCTAATCTGGGAGATACTCATATTTAGTGAGGGTTTTGATTTAACATGTTTGTTTTCCCAAGAAGTAGAGAGAACATGGTACTGGTAGTCTTACACATTAAGGGTGAACGAAAAAGAAGTGAGGCAAAAAGCCTGAAAAAAACGAGAGAGAAATGTCAGTTTGAGCTGTACTTGGTTAAGAAATCCTTGGGTTCTATGTTCCTCTCAAGTACTGTAATGTTTGCATGCCGTTAATGTACATTTGGCAGAGCAGAATAGAAAAATAATTCAATTATTTTAGTTCCAATTATAAATTTCAAAGTAGTTAGTTATCTTACTGCTTGTTTTCTATGTCCTTACATTATGGATGGAGTCTACACTTCCCCCCTCCCACCCCACCAAAATATACATTAATGTTTGATTTTTATTGTCCAGCAGTAAATTATGTTTTTTTTTAATTCCAGAAAATGTCTTCTGTTCAAGTAACACCCATAGCAAATTTATTAGGACTCTTGCCAGAATCACATTTATTATGAATATGGCTTTGAAATGGTGCCATGGCATTCTGGAGCAGATTAACTCTCAACCTAACCAAAAAGCTGGACTTTTCAATTTTACAGAAAGGTCAAATCTCTCTCTCACTTAAACCCCATGGGACTTTTACCTTCCAAGGGTTGGAGCTTCACTTCTGCATATTGACCCCTAGCTGCTTGTTCTCTAACCAGCAGATACTGAAATTCAAAGATGGACATGTGGGATCCAGGGCTGAGCTTGTCTCAGTAGAATCACTCCAGTATTGCCAGGCCCTGCTGAGCTCCTCTCCTTTATATCTGCAGGAGGGAGGAAACATCCAGGCAGATGCTGACACAGCCCCATAGGCAAGTATGGGCTGGGCTACAGCTTTGCAATTAGTTCATGTAGCAAATCATTTTAAAAAGCATCCACTGTATTTGCAACTGATACTAATCGTACCTTATAGAAAACTGTAGAGTCTTGTGATAAAAAAATCCATCCTAACTTTAATTATAAAATTATGTTATTTCACTGCAGAGTACATAGCCTGGCTTGTAGAAATTTATCAGTATTTCAGCTTATTTTTCCCTCTCTAATCTCTCTAATATACTATGTAAACCTTGGTCTGGTCATGGAGCTTTACATCACAGTTTGTAAGTTTTACAATTTTTTTTTAAGCAATATAATTTCACAGCAAACAGATTTTTAAAAATAATAATTCAAGAAATCAAATGCTTATAAACAGGCCAGCCTCCTGGCATTCCATTTTAATTTGTGGTGGCTGGAACCAGAACTCATCTGCAAAATAATGCTGTTTCTCAAGGATGTGCACCAAAGTCTAAAATAGTTTCGGTGTTTGAATTACTGAAGAATCACAGTACACATCAAACCAATTTTTTTGCTTTTGAGATGCTGCATGCAGAGTGATGCAGATTTAAATAGTGTATAAGGTATCTTGACAATGAAATATTTTTTAAGACATAAGCTGAATGTTTGTGAGTTATGAGCTTTATCCTCAGCAGTCAGAATAATGCATTTATTCCCATTAGTGCAAAAGGACTCATAAATCAGAGTGGCAAGATAAGACACTCACAAATGCTCACCTGTCTGCCCATGAGTGTACTCTTCCTACTCTCAGCTGAAAATAGTTGTGTTCATTATCTTAAACCATGCTGGTGAAAATCAGTGTAGCTCCCATTACAGTCTGGTGACAAACTGTTTAGAGCTCCGCCTGACTTTCTAGCCCATCATGATAAATAAGTCAGGAATTTTATAATCTTGAATTTTGTATTCATAGGACACTCTGTGGCAATTTCTCAAAGTTTATTTCTGTGCCACAAGTTGGAAACCCCTAATTGAATGAAGAGGCAAGCATACCAACTCTTTCCAGTGCTGAATATTCCAGCTGCATGTGCTCTAGTGAGTGCTGTTGCTGCTAGAGCACAGAATTTCAAATAATATGAAAGAGGGGAAAAAAAAGGAATATCAATGTGTGGTAGCCAGTATCTTGGAGAAATGTATATATTACCTGTCCTTTTTAAAGCTCTCCTTTGAAGCTTTCTTTGAGATCCCTTCAGTAACCTGGTTTTCAAAGTGAGATGAACCTCTGGCACCCAGCAGCTTCAGCTGAACATGGGAAATGGTGTTAAGGCAAACCAGGGAGTGGCTGGAGTCAAGGACTCCTTCCCTTCTCTGCAGGTGGTTCTCTTTCTTCTGGCTGGTTCTTGCTGCATGAGTGTAACTTGCTGTGGTGTTAAACAGAAAATGTCACTGAAAGATCCTCTGAATCCAGGAGTGGCTGCTAATTAGTAGATGAACTCAGGGTATGGGCAGACAGCTGGTCCTCACCATCTCTTCTGAGCCTCTGTTCTGGTTATGAAAGTATCTGCATAAAATGGACATTGTAGTCTAACATTTGAAGCAAAGGTGTCATCAAAGGACAATTCCTGTCAAAGGGAGACGTCTCAATGGTTGCCTCTCTAACTACCTAAGAACATTTCTACAGTGAAGCTGAAGAATTAAGCACAGTGCAGGATGAAGTCACAGATTTCTAAAGTAATAATAAAAAATATTATAAAAGAATACATTAACACCTGTAATTTAAAAATCCTGAACCGAAGACTGACGTGAATAGGATAAGGGTAGGATACAGCCCTCCAAGAAATACTTCAGGGGATTTCTTTTAATAAGACCTGAAAAGTATGCCTTAGGCACAAGACCACAGAACAGCAGATTGAAAGTGTCAAGCTAACTTTCTCTTTTCCCATTCTAGTTTCACCCAGCTATTGTTATTAATCACTGAATATGAGGTAGCTACAAGTTCCCATCACTCACATAACTTTTTGGAAGTTAAATAATTGGAAAAGTTTCAGCTATTTCCTATCATGGCCGAATGGTTGGCAAAATACAGTTGAAGCCCTTTCTAATGAAAAAAAGGCACTTAATTTGTAACCTCTCATTCCCAGCTGTTAGTGACATGTGAAGAGGAAAACAGATTTCAGAGTTTAAGATGTTTTAGTGAGGTGCCCCAGGGACCATGGGCAACGCCTGACATGCAGTGAACCCAAACTTACAGGAATCCAATACCCTTGTCTCACTAAAAAATTAGGTATTTTCATGCCATTGGGAGCTGAAAGTGTTTAGTCTTGTGTGAACAATATGAGAAATTGCAATTCACTCCTGCACAGAGGACTTCTGGAAAGGGCCTGGTGGTCACACTGAGTGCCAAGTTGAAAATGAGAGCGCGGTGTGTTCGATTGCAAGTAAGGGAACCACACACTGAGATACACTGGGGGGCATGAAGTCAGAAGATAAGGGAAGAAAGCAATACCTGTCAGTGTTTTTGTTATGTGTGAATCAATGCTGACCTGAGGATTTTTTGGTTTTGGTTTGCAATATGTGTACTATCTTATTCTGAGCATGTTTACTTGCATTAATTCACTAGGAGTACCTTTGGTTTGGGCTAAATACCTGAGCTCAGTTTAGGAACACTTGAGCTTTGCTTGTATAAAATGTGTGAAGGATTAAGGAACGGGCTTTCAAAGCAGATTGCAGACAGTGGCTCCATGCCACCTTTAGTATTTTGTTGTAATATTGAAGTAAAGGTTGGAGCCCCACTTGGCAGGAAAGAGATGGTAGTAGAAGATGGCAGGTGGAGTTGATCTTCCCTTGAACTGAGGGAATGGTAAAGATGGTCTCTACAGGTATTTTGTTATTTTCTGTTGGAAAGGTTTTTCTGCCCTTGGTAAAATGTAGAAATGATAATATATGTGGATGCTTTTATTTCACTGTCAGTTCTATTCCTGAGACCCTTTCAGGCACTTGAAGTCCTTGAGACATGAGCAGAACTCCAGGAGATTTGGCAGTGTGGGTGTGTGTTCAGTATGTGATCACATCAGTCTCATTTAATTCTTCATACTACTCTGTGTACCCAGTCATTTGGCAATTGGAATTGTGACCAACAGTTGTACAATTGAATTTAATGTAGCTTGTTCTTAGAAACCTGAACATTCTGTTAGTTGTTTTGCAGTGGGATCCTTTGGAAGCGTTGCAGATAATTTACCTTTTTATTGTAAAAATCTTAATATCAGGAATAACATCCAGATACGTTTTGTTTGAAAGTCGGTGCCATTTGCCATGCTGTCCTACAGCAAGCAAATGACATTTTTAAATATTAGATTTTAAAAAGCATGAAAGACCCTGCACCCAAAGTATTGCAGAAAATAAAAAACATTGTGTGATACATTAATGTCTTGATTCCAGACTCTGTGAAACTATTTTATGGAATTTACAGCTGCAGTTCTGCAGACAATCATGATATATTTAAAAGTTCATGAAAATAGACAGTCTCTGTCTATTTAAACCTTTAAAACAAACCCAAAAGGATTATGAGTCCAAGTTTGGCTGGATAACACATTAAGCATCTTTTGGAAGTTATTGTTTACCAGTAGTATGCAGGATAATCTGTTAGAATTTAAGTCTAACATATTTAAACAAATTTATTTATTTGCAGCTTCACAAGAAGAGGCAACACTTACAGATAGCACTTCTGAAAGTTTGAGGCTTTTTTCATTGTGAGTTTTGTCCTGTGTCTGTGAGAGAGGGTTGGAGGGAGCAGAATGACACCTTCTGGATGTTGTTATTCTTATGCTGGTTGGTAATATTGTATTTACAGCAGCCATTGGAAAGGTCACTTTACAAACTGGCAGAAAGTTGCATGCTGTCACAGCTAGTAGGGCAGCTGATGGCTGGGTATTTATTTTCTTCTGTGTTCCACCTATTCCATCATGCTAAAAGCAAAGCCAGGGAGGGAATTTGTGTTTGTCTTATGCTTTGAATTAAAGTACATACATTTGAAAAATGTGAGTTGCCTCAATCCAGTAGCATCTCTCATCCTGTGGGGCTGAAGTGCATCTAAGCCAACTACAAATTATGTTCCATATCATGCTATAACACTGTGGTGTGGCTCAGGTCTGGTTCAAGGGGATGGTTTTACTTTGCCTTCAGTAGCTCCATTGTGCATTGCTCTGCAGGGAGGTTTGCTGCCACACTGCAAGGTGCACCTGAACTTTTTACCATTTTAAATGGCTGAAGAGGATGCTTCCTTCCTGAGTGCTTGATTTGTGGAGTCTCAGATGCCAGTGAGGGACTGTAAGAAACTAAGATGAAGAAAATGAAGCCTCTCACAGCCTTTCATGTGGTCATTGTACAAAAACAGGACAAAAAGTAGGACATGCACTTTAGTTGTTCAGTTCCTTAGCCTTCATATTGACAATTTGTTTTCCTCCCTCCTGCATGTGGAAATCTTTGAACTTAAGGAGATTCCTTGCATCTTTATGAGGACACTCATGCTATAGGAAAATATTTGCTCAGCACTGAACTGAGTTGGTGTCTTTCTAAGGTTAGAATGTGCCATGGTTATCTTGCTGACTTCTGTGGTAGATCTTTGAAATAAGAATTTCCTTTTGGTTCTGGCTCATACAGCTATGGTATAGATCAATGCATATTGTCTTCCAGCTAAAGAGAACATTTTCCATTTAAATTCTTCAGAGCAGAATTAACAGCAGTGGGTGCAGATACCTCTGTTCCTGGAAAGATGTAGAAAACAGTGAAAATAATGAATACAGCCCTCAGAAGAAATTCTTTTTCTGCTCATTTTGTTAATCTTGTAATATAAGCTAGATTCTAAAAGGGTCCTTAGTGTAAAATGGGAATGAATTTAGACCACATCACAAGCAGATTTCAGATTTTGTGTAGGACTGAGAATGTTGGAGACTGCTGGCTGGGCTTTGCTTAAAAAAAAAACCCAAGTTTTCACATACCTTTGATGCAATTGGTCATCAAATGAAAATGGAAACCACTGCCAGTGGTGGATGAGTGTGGATGCAAAGTTCAGGCCTTCACCCTGGAAATTTGTTGAGGTGAAGATATTTTCTCCTTTCAGCTTTACTTTCTTCCATTGCTTGACTCAGGTATTCAGGTCTGAAACTGTCATTTAATCTGGAATATTGTGGAAGGTGATGTGCACTGTACAGTTAATGATTCTGAACTCCATAGCTTGACAGTCATTATACTGCATGCAGGGTTCTTGGTGAAAAGGGCAGGAAGGGGACACGTGCCCCATATGGATGAAGATATCTGCATGAAAGGAGCTTCTAAGTCTGTAGCTGCACTAGTGAAGGATGAGGCCTTTGGTAGCCACAGATGAATATTGGCTAAGTCAAAATATTCACTTAGCTTCGTGTTCCCTGTCTGCTGGTGAACAAACACCAGCATAATCAAGCATGAAATAAGCACCCAATTTCTCAGATAAAAGAGTGAAGGCAGATCTGCATCCATCACCCACCCAGGAGTATCACTTATACAGTTTGATCCTTATCTGAGATACTGCAGAAAAAGCTGCTACAAACTGTTGTGCTGCTGATTCCTTCACAAACTTGAAGGACTCTCATTCTCTGTGTGCCCAGGTAAATCAGCACAGTCTTCTCTTGATGTGTATTGGCAAACTTTACAGTATCCAAGACAGGGCTACCATGTGATACACTGCTGCTCAGGAGGCATTAGATATTCCCACAGAATTTGTGTCTCTTAAAGGAAAGCAGCAGTACATGGCTGTGTCACAAAAGCAAATGCAGGTAATAGAAATGCTCCTTGCTTTGTTTTGTTGTTTGATTTTTTTTTTCTGTTTGACTGAGTTTGCTTTCTCAGTGGAAATCCCATTTAGCTTAAACATGTAGGTTTTTTCCCAGAGTATAACCTTGAGCTAGACTGTTTTTTCTTTCTTTTTTCCGCTGGTTTAAGATGAAGTTAACCTTCCTATTAGCATTTTAATGGAAAAATAGATCCTAGCACTTAGCAAGAAGTTCTGCTTTCAAATGGGAATGAAATGCTGCTTTCCAAGGTTTGCAAATTCCTTCTTCTCCCTACAGCAGGACTCTTTTTATTGATATAAATAAGAACTGCATTTGGCAGGGGCTTCCCAGGTCATCTATTTCAATCATTTCCACTATGACCACATCAAATATTTCACATCATAAGCTATTCAGTCTTGTTTTAAAAGAAATCGAGTGGTTTGCCTTTCTTTAGTCAAAGCCTATTCCAAATGTCTGCTTTTCTGGTGGCTAAAATACCTCTTCATAGCTTAAATGAATTCATGGTCAGTTTATAGCTACTTATTCCAGTGCCAAAAATGTCCTTTAGCTGAAACATTGTTCTTTTAAGTAAAGTTGACTTTCCGAATAGAAATTTGTTGCCCTAGTCCTTCTTTACAAATGTCCCCATTTTGTGACACCAAATGGGGAACCCTTTCCTTAGTGAGGATCTGAAAGTGGGTCGGGGCATTGTGTGCTTAAATAAATATTATTAAATGTACTGTCATCTTTCCAAAGGTACTGCAGGGTCTTTTAAACACCCCCCAAAAAAGTGGAGGTTAAGCCATGTGAAGATGGAAGGTCAAGCAGTAGATTTGTTGTACAGGCAAGGATTATTTATTAAAAGTTCCCAAGACAGTAAAGACTTTAAAGTAAGAACTATAATAATAGCTTTGCTCCTGCCTTTCTAGGGTTTCCATTAGATGTTAAGTCTTTTATTAAAAATTAAAGTTGTTTTATTTATGATCCTGTTTTCTTAGAAGACATCTATTGATCAAAACAGACCTCGCCTTGTTAAAAATTCAGGGCATTATCCAGATCAGTTGTCAAGCTGGATATATTAAACCAGAATGTGTTTTAACATGAGCAGGGACAAAGTGAGGGACCCAGGAAGCAGGGGAGCCAAGTGCACGTACACAGCATATCCTGAAAAGCTGAGGCACCTTCAGGGGCCCAGGGGTAAGACATTTAAATGTTGTTATATATATACATATGTATATATATAAATATATATAAATAAATATATAAAAATATATAAAAATATATATAAATATATATAAATATTGGGGGGCTTTGGATATATATGTATGTATCTTTATTATATAAAAGGATTGTAAACACAGGCAGGTATCCCAAATTCCCACATATAAAACTGTCCTTTTCCTTCAAAATAGCTCACAAGTACCATCTCAGCAGCTTGATTCAGCCCAAGTTGCTCTTACTTGGGGTCAGGATTTTGCTATAGAGAACTGACAATATGCCTTAAGTTGTACTTGTTTGATTTTTCTGCATTCAGGAAGCAAAATTAGAGGCATGTAACACAACTTCATTGTGCCTGATTTACACAGGAGGAATGCTGTTAGTATAGGAGTGCAAAGTGACTGGGGTTTGCCAGGTGCTGCTCTTTGACTCTGCAGTGCTCACTGACTGTTGACTTTGTGTATGTGTAATGATTTTTTAAAAGAATCAGTGATCACTGAGACAGCAATGATTGGCACTGAGGAAACCTCTGAGCAAGCCTTCCCTAGCTGTAAGGGATGTGTTGATTTTCATGAATAACTAGAAAATGTCCTAATTTTCAGTTGTGTAGTAATAATTAAAAACTCTGTAGAGACTTAGAGGAGTGGGCTTAATGTTAGGCAAGATCTTGGCAAGTGGGCAGTGTGTACTGGTGAGACTGGGAAGGAACTATTGTCTCAGACTGAACTGGGAAGTGGAAGAACAGGAAGCTTTGTTTAAAAAGAAAAATAAAATTCCCAGCAAAATCTATTATGAACTGAGAATGGAAGTGCCTGATACAAACTAGCCAACTTGGACTATTTAGGAGCCAAGCATCCTGCCCTGCTGTTCAACAAGAAGCACTGCTCTTCAAAATTAAGATCCAGTAGATCCAAAGCCCAGGCTTGGGATGTTACCACTTCAAGGGCATGTTGGGCTCTGTGTGTGCATGACATACAAGGGACATCTGGAAATGTTTCATCTGAATGTGGAATTATATTTACTTGCAAGCCCATCCATCATTACAATTTACCACTTAGGGCATCACAGCCCCCAGGAACAGAAGAATGTCATTGATTAGGTATGGTGCACACCAGGGTGAAGAACACTGCACCAGATATATTCCTCAGTCAGCTTGCAGTAGTTCAGTGTCTGGGATGACACTGGAGATGACAGTGGAGAGCTGCTGACCAGAGCCCCCCCATAGGGAAAACATTTATGCAGTTTTCATCAGAGTAAATGCACTCAGCTGTGCAGGTCTTGCACCTGCCTGTCATCTTCTCAAGCACCAAGACTGGATGCTACTTCTAAGGAAGCATTCAAATCAGTGCAGGTTGGAAATGTCAGGCACCCTGATTAATTTTGGATCCCTCTGTCAAGATCCGTGTGGAAAAGAATTCCACAGGTGTCTGCTTTTAAGAAGCAGTCACAGACATTAAAATAAAGTGCTGAGCTCCTTTTCCTAGTGAAGGTGAACATGATTTGGACCATCCTTCTGACTTTGCAGTTCCATGGAAGAGAACGACAAATTATTTAGGACATACTCATATCTGATAAGTAACAGAAGCTGATTTTCAAGCTGCTTCTGCTCATACTGTTTGGTCCACAGAGGAATCAACAAGCAGAAAGTAATAGCTTACCCTGGGGAGAGATCATGGATCTTTTTGGATGATCCTGTCTTGTGTGTTTCTACCTGTCACCCAGATTTACAGCAGAGCCAGGATGGGTTGATTTTCTACCTGTTTCCAGATCCTTTGGCAATGCTGTGTGCCCTGTGACTGGTGATGTTTAACATTTTTCTTGGAGACATGGACAGTGGACTTGAGTGCACCCTCAGCAGATTCATTGATGACAACAAGCTCTGTGGTTGGCAAAGTGGAGGGAAAGGATGCCAACCAGAGAGACTTTGACAGGCTTGAGTGGGGGGCCCATGCTGCCCTCATGAAGTTCAGTAATGCTAAGTGCAAGTACTGCATCTGGGTCAAAGCAATCCCAAACACAAGCATGGGATGGCTGGAGAATGGATTGAGAACAGTCCTGAGATGGAGAACTTGGGAGTGTTGGTTGATGAGAAGCTCAACATGAGCTGGCAACGTGTGCTTCCAGCCCAGAAAACCAACTGAATCCAGGGCTGCATCAAAAGAAGTGAGGCAAACATCTTGGAAAAGGTGATCTTGCCCCTCTGCTCTGCTTTCATGAGACCCCACCTGGAGTATTGTGTCCAGATCTGGAGCCCCCGAGAAGGATGTGGAGGTTTTGGAGTGAGTCCAGAGGAGAGCCAGAAAGATGAGCAGAGGGCTGGAGCATCTCCCCTGTGAGGACAGGCTGAGGGAATTGGGGTTGTTCAGCCTGGAGAAGAGGAGGTTTCAGAGAGACCTTATAGCACCTTCCACTACCTGAAGGGGCTACAGGAAGGCTGGGAAGGCTTTTTTTATCCTGGGAAGGATACCTTAGATCCATCGTCTTTTGTATGTGTTTAGATGTCAGCAAAGAATTTTTTTTGGCCTCATTCACAGAAGTATCCCATCTTTTAAGACATCCAGGCTTGAACAGCTTGAACAGCTCTTCCATCATCTTAGAGACCTTATCCACCAAGCCCAAAGGATGCCACTTGGGCAGGAACAGACAGGTCACTGAAGAGAGAATATCTCTAACTGAGTTCTGCAAGGGATGGGATATTCCTCCCTTGAAAGCTGTTACATGGGAGATACAGATAGTACTTTGGTTTTCTCCAGATTCATCCAAAATGTCAGTGTTTAAAAAAAAAAAAAAAAAAAAAAAAAAAAGAAAACAAAAAAAACCCCAAAAGCAAAAGTTAAAGCTTTAGCTGCTGCAGCTGGGAGAGAAGCTTGTGACACTAAAATGGGTTTAAATTAGGAAGTTTTATCTGCCTGAGTCTGAAGCTTGAAAATGTAAGAGTCATTTCAGTCAATTCAGTTGGTTAATGAAATAATGAAAGCATCATATGAAATTATGCAAAACCAGGGGAAATTCAATATCCTGAAACCATACACCCAGATTAATCAAATTAATGGCAAGGTATAAAAAGACACATTTGGAAGATTATGTAGAAATTCAGCTGTGTAGGGCTTTAAGAGCCTTGAAAAAGGAAGATGAGCCTTTGTGTAGTGCTGTATAGCATTTCTCTCAGTACAGTAGTTATATGTAATATTGAGAATATATATATTGTTTGTGTATTATTATTATATATAGTCATATATGATATAGGGGGAAAAGAAGTGATGCATTTTTTTTTTTTTTTCCTACAGTACTTCTCAACATGTTTGTTCTAGACTGGAGGAAATTAAATATGCTTCAAAGATATTGTCTTAATTTTCTGAAGAAAAAATATATAACTATGTTCTAAATAGGAAAAAATGTCATACCAAGGTGTTCCTTTTTGGGAAGAAGTGTATTACTCTTCCTTTTTTGTTTTTTTAAATCTAAAACTGAATTTGACATGAATTTCCAACCACTTTCAGGCAACCAGTAGGACATTTCTTCTTCATAAGCCATTTTTCTGAAAAAATTAACTGAGCTCCTACATTGAGGTATCTGAGAGCTTCTCAGTGTTCAAACAGTGTGAAGATATCATTGGAATCTCCTCATTTCTATCTTTTCACTATCATATTTTAAATAGAACAAACAACAAATAGAACTGAAAAAAGAAAGGAATTAAAACTTGAGAGGGTGAGATCTGGGAAAGGATGTAATACACCCAAAGCTTATAATGAAATTTATGTATTTAAAAATGTGCTTATCAAGAGTACCAGCAAAACTGAACTGAGAATCACCTTACTGCCAAACTACTACCCCCAGAATTTGGGAACTTGGAATTTAGGTGCCACATTTTCTTCCCTCTGAGTCAGGCTGCTATGTCATTCACACACATGCTGTGGCACTCAGAGCCATCCCACTCACACCCCACAAACTTGAGCCTAAATCCATAAAGGACCAAGATAAAGAGCACTCTGATGATGATCAGCCCAGAGCTTCTCCTCACCCTGAATGTGTCCGTGATTCCACCCCTCACACTGCCTCTGGACTGCTGAGGCAGCACCTGCAGTACTGGGTTCAGTTTTGGGACCTGCACCACAAGAAGGACTTTTAGTTGCTGGAATCTGTCCAGGGAAGAGCAATGAAGTCGGTGAAGGGTCTGAAGCACAAGGGTTATGGGGAGCAGCTGAGGGAATTGGGGTTGTTTAGTCTGGAGAAGGCTGGGGGAGGCTTTATCACTCTCTCCAACTCCCTGGAAGGAACAGGTGTTGGTCTTTTCTCCCAAGTAATTGATGATGAGAGGAAATGGCCTTAAGTTGCACCAGGTGAGGTTTACATTGCATATTTGGCAAAATTATTTTACTGAAAGGGTGGTCAAGCATTGGAACAGGCTGCCCAGGGAACTGGTGAAGTCACTGTCCTTGGAGGTGTTCAAAAAATGTGTAGAGATGGCACTTCAGAACATGGCTTAGTGGGCATGGTGGTGTTGAATTGACAATTGGGCTTGTTGATTTTAGAGGTCTTTTCCAATCTCTATGATTCTATGATCTCTCAAAGGAAACCTCTCCAGATGGGGAGATTCTCTAGAGGGTTTCAGACTGGAAAGTTTCTTGACCTGAGGGTTTTTCCCTGCTCTTAAAACCATGCTACCCCTGCAGAGCTCCAAAATGCTCTGGTTAATTTGAAGCTAGGCTGTGAGGACAGAACTGCTTCCTTGGCAGTGGAAAGCTTTCTTCCATGAGGACATCTTGTCAAAGCCTACATCTTGTGTCATAGTTCCCTGTACAGAGGGTTTCTCAAGGAAATGTTCCATCCCCAAACGTGTGTGATAATCTCAGTGCATCTCTTGACAGTCCCCATGGTTCATACTTGTCCTTCACATGCCTCTCCTGCTCCTAATTAGGATCCCTCCTACTTTTCTCCTAAAGAAGACATTTCACTGTGTGTTATGGGTGAATCATCTTTCTAAGAGGCAGAAGGAAGTGGAAAGAGGAGGGGGAAGGAGCTTGTGAGCCATTAGAAGGATGGAAGGAGCACACTCCATTATGCTGTTTCCTCCCACTGAAGTGCTGATTTGGAGATTTTGAGCATTCCAGCAGGCACCATTTTCCCTCATCCAGATTTTCCAAATGTGCTGACACAGCAGAAATAAGCACCAGAGAAGAACATGTGGTCCTCTGAAAACAATTCACCAAAGCTTGTTTGTTCTGACTAACAGTGATCAGTGTACTAAAGAGACAGTGACATCTCTTGAGTTAAGAGAAGGTGAGGAAAGAGGGAAAGTGAATAATTTTCTTCAGATGCAGCCAAAACTTCTACCAAGCCAGTGTGCCTGCCCTGGCCAGCTCAGCTTGGTCATGGAAAAGAGCATCTGCCTCCCTCAAGGCAAGCACAGGCACCCCTGCCCCTGAGCTGCCTGCTTCTCTCATGAGACTCTGGTAAGTCAGACAGGTCAGGTCCTTTAATCTAAAAAATATGGCTGCAGAATTATGATGGTTGGTTCGTTTCCATTTCAAGAGAGCATAAATCCTATTGCTAAGTCCTCTGCTGTGGGCATTGTGCCACGGGAGGCTGAGTCTAAGGGAGAACTCTGACTGCCTCAGGGGTAGTTCACATATTATTAAAGGAAATGTCAGGCTGCCAGCCAAGGGTGGAGAGCTGGTAGTTTGTGATAGACGTGTTCATAAAATCTGAGAGGAAAACAGTGGTGAAGAAGATGGGGGAGAAAATTTGCTCCATTAGGCATCCATATATTGAAAGTGACAACATTTAATATTACTAGCAGGAAAATGTATCATATTAAATTAATGTACTGTATTATAGGGTGCTTTTATACAGCAATTTGGCACTCTTGGCCAAGTTTTGTATTGAGAAGTAATAAAGAAAATTCTGGTGTAAAATACACTACCTTCAACATTCATAAAACATGCTGGGCTTTAAAGGACCCGATCCTGTTCATATCCACAGAAATGGAAGCTTTGCCATTGACTTCCACAGAAGCAAGGTCAGCTACAAAATGATTAATTAAATAGGATTCAAAGAATGATTTAGTGTCCCCACGATATTAATTTTTACCCCATTAGTGTTCTTTTTCGTTAGTGTGACCTTCAGTCTTACCTAGTGAAATGCTTATTGCTCCAAACCACAGCATGACATGAGAATACAACTGATAAGGCAACAATCTGAATCAAGCTGGTACCAGTGTAAAGGAACTTTTTTACAACATAGTGGACTCCTGGCCCACAACTTTTAGTTATTTTGGATACCCTGGCAATATAAAATCTGTATCGTTCTGATAAATTAGTTCATGTCTAGGTCTGAGGAATTAAAATAACATTTATAAGTTTCAGTTGATTGCTTATAATTTTCAAAGTACTTCAATGATTAAACTGTAGCACCCAGAAATGTATTTTCGGGGGGGAAATTAATGCTGATATGCTTTTCCAAATAAAAATATCTAGCTTTGGATCTGCTAGACAAATGGAAACCAAACAAAGGGCTAATCCTGGAGGAAGAGGAATTAAGTTATGAACCATCTATATCACAGACCTTGGAAATTTTGAATTGCACTTTCCCTTGAAAAATAGAGATGTTTGATGTGGTGACAGAAGATATACTATAGTGTATTTTCTTTTCCTATTGCTGTTGGAATTGTATATTTAGTGAATTAGTGATGATTGATGATAGTGTTTTAAGGACTTACTCATTCTTCCTGGGTAAAAGATAGCATGTTTTAACTATATTAATGGGTTGAGACTTAAGAAAAGCACGATATATTTTTGTAATCTTTCAGCAGTGAAGCCACAATTTATACAAATGGATCCAGTCTGTCTTTAGCTCAAGCAACTCTGACAAAAGATGTCATTTGAAGTAATGTTGCTCATCATTCACAGACACAAAAGCTTAAGGCTCCATTGCTTTGATATCAAACTGCGTTGGAGTTTTCAACTCCTCACAAGATCAGTATATGGTGTTCACATTAATTTAAGTGTTTCATGCAGCTGCAGATTAGGCTAATTTTGAACACAAAGGTGCTTATTTATCTATAGCAAGAGGTATAGCTTGAGAGTATATAGGAGACAAAAACAGTCACAACTCAGAATTGCTTAAATGTCAGCTCTGGAGCAGTTAAAAATAGGGCTACCCTGTTTCAACCTAATTGCCTATTTAGAGTACAGTGTATTAGATCCCTTTATAGCACCTTGGTAAGGAAGCACATAATTGCAGGATAATACCAAGGGCTGGGAGAGGTCTCTGACTCTTGCTTTGGTGAATTAGCTGAAATGGAGCCCAATCCTGCAGCTGTATTTGAATACTCCCTTTTGTTGGGCTGTCAGTAACACAGACAATAGGGAGCCAGCTCTGCATGGGGAGCAGTCAACAATAGCATGCTGCAAAAAGTAGTCTTCAGGCACAGTCTGAGAACAGTAACAGATTAAGACAGACATTCTGCCTTAAAAACCTATCTAACATTACAATTGCACTGTAGTTTTGCTTCTGTGATCTGACCCTGTAACGATGCTGCTCTGCTTTTATTGCTGAAAAAAACCCACTGAATAACAATAAACCCCAGCCCTTTCTTTCTCTATCCATTGGTTCTGTAAAAAGCAGTGATGTGATATAATTTGTAGGTGATAGATCTTTACATTGTGCCAACTTTACAACTATGCTGACACAAAAAGATTTTCTTATAATCAATGATTAAAATCTGGGCGAGAAAGTGATAATATTCCTCACCTGTAATCCCATATTTAGATTATCTTCATACTACCCTATTAAAATACTTTGTTCTCTAATTATTAACCCAAATATTGTTCACCTTTTAATAACCTGACATGCTCTTTAGCTATCCATCTCACATCTTTCAGTTTAAAATGTTGCCTTGAGTTTCTAGAAAACAGACCTTAGAACTGAAGTAAAGGGCTTTACGAACAAGGCATAATCTTTTCTCCTGTAATAAATAAAACATGATTGATATCTCCTGTGCATAAGGAGGAGTTGATGGACATGTACATGTCGATTGAGAGAACTCAGTGTGGTGCATAATTCATTATAAAGCAGACAACAAAACAGACAAAAAAATTCAAATGTGGATCAGTGGTATTAAAAACCCCCCACATGTATTCATGGCAGGTTATCACTCACTGTATGATGTATGTGACAAGGTACATGATACCTGTACTGCTTCCTACATGGCCACTACTGAGTTTGTGCTCAGCTTCTCCACCAGCCAGTTACCCCATACTTTGGGCTTGAACAATTACAGATGGTCAGAAATTTACATTTTTTTATCTGAAAGGAGATTTGTGGGTTTTTTCTCAGATTTTGCTTTCATTTTACATTTCAACAAAAGGCAGAATTCTCAAAATTCCTCTCATAAGGGCATGTGTGAAGAATGTCACTTGGGAATATTATTTGATAAATCAAAGTTTTAGGGTGATATTATTGGAAAATTGGGGGAATAATCCTCTTTAAATTACTTTGTTTCTTGAATATTGTTACATGAACTGGGCCAGTAGTACTACATCATCATAGATATGGTATAAAATGGCAGTCAAAATGGTGTGTTGAGTTTCATTTGACTGATGTAGTTTAAGTGTAATGGCAGTTACTACCTAGAACAGATTGAATTGTCTTGTTCTCTTGTTGAAAATGTCAAAGCAAAATCTTAAATCTTGCTTCAACACATGACAAAGAGAAGACACTTTCAACAGGAAAATGAAGTGTCAAGCAGGTTCGTTACAGCAAACTGACACAATTTCATGAAAAATTTCTCAGAAATTACATTCCTGGTGCAAACCTTCTATCTGGCTGCTGGGAAAAAAGCATCAGGAAGCCTAAAAGCTGGGTAATGAATGGTCCTGAGAGAACCAGCAGAGAAATACAGAAGCTGAGGAAAGTGATCTCTGTTTTGAGCTGTTTCAGCAGCAAAGTCCCAGTGGCTGAGGGGCAGGAGCAATGCTGATTTCTGTCCTGGCAGCTGGGTGGAGAAATTGCAGGAGAACAAAAATCCCTCTCCTGGAGCCTGTGTATGCAAAAGTAGTTCAGGCAGGGGCAGGTGGAGTGTCTGGGTGTTGGGCAGCCCATTGGTGTCACATCCATGCACTGTCCAAAGAGAAACTGTCCACCAAGACCCAGGGCCAGTGAGTTCCCCTTCCCATACACTTCATGCATATAGCCCTGGCTGAGGGGAAACTGATTTGTTAATAAAAACAGAGTGGGTTTCTTCCCTTTCTCCTTCCCTTCTCCTCCTCCCCTTCCCATCCCTTCTCTTTTTTTCTGCTTGAAGCTTTTTGGCTCTTTTCATTGTTTTTTTTATTTTTTTTTTCTGCATTTAAAGATTATCTTCATCTTTTAATAAAGGAGGAAATATATGGACGGATTAAATCCTTATCTGCAGCCATTTGAAGTGCCTGTGGGACTGTTTAATCTCCTATTTCAGGGGATTTGGAAGCTAGGCCCTCCTGCAGCTTCTGCTGCTCTCAGTATAACCTGTGCTCAAATTCTTCTCTGAGACAGGTACAATCTGTTGCTTACTCTGCTGTTAAGGTTTTTTTACCCTCCTCTGGCACAAATACCTGGTATGGTGACAGCCTGCTTAGCAGTGGTCACATAGATTCAAAATAAGCACACTCCCAAAGATTTTTTTTTTTCTTTTTTCTTTTTATTTGGCTGTCTTTTCCATAGCTTTTAGTGTTACCACAAGGTCTTTGAATCGTTTCACTGGGAAGTTAATTTCTTCCTCTCACCTGTTTTGGGTGTCACTGAGCTTGTTACCAGCCTGCCCAGAGATTCACCAGTGGGCACTGGAATGTTTGTCCTTGTGTTTTTTATATGTACAGCTCTCTGTGCAGCCTTGAGTCACATTCCCCTTGGAAGTTTACTTCCCATTCTTTGCATCTCCATTGCTCATTAAACCTTTTCAAGTAACAAGTCTTAAAATATTACATGTTTATTGTTGAGCAGTTGCCTCCTCTAAACCTGATGCATGGGGGTGAGTGTGCTCACTGACTTGGGATGTAAATCCTTTATCTGGAACTTGTTTTATCAAAGCCATGAAGTTTTCAGTAGCATCTTTCTTTGAGGCAGTGCTTTACCCATGTTTGGTGTATTTTTGTGGAAAAGATATTGTATTCTTGGATCAGAAAGCTGCCCTGTGTTTGACAGAGCTGATACTGCAAGACTCAGGTCCCACTGTGATCATCAGGGGGTTATTCTGCTTCTCATCAGCTCCTATAAACTCTGATGAAAGCGATGAAAAGCAGCACTGATGAGTGAAAACGGGTCGTCCCACCAGAGATTTCTGTGGATGCTACTTTTTTTGTTAGTTCTTTAAAATCCTTTGCCTCAAATAAGAAGACAAATTTCATGGGATATCTATCTCATTCATTTCTTAAAGCACTGTCTTTCTTCAGAAGATTTACATTTTCTTGATCTTCGGTCATGAGGCAGGATGAACAGTAGCAAGTGTAGCTGTGATTTCTTTAGGTGCCTATATTATGCCTCCTTTTATTCATTTTCCTGCTCATCTAACCAATAATGACAAGATTCGGCCCAATTTTTTTAACAATGCTGCATGTGCTTAGTGAAAAATACAATTCAAAATTTCTTCAGTGGCAAAATGAAGAAGCTAGCAAAATGTGGCAGGGTATATTTTGCAGTTTTTGAAGGCAAATTAGTGACAAAGAACATACATGAATATGGCATAAACATTTTATGAAGAGGTTTTCCTTGTCAAGTATAGTAGTATTTTTCATCATTGCAGCAAACTTTGGGAGCCTGGGTGCTAATCCAAAGAATGCATCAGAATTAATAGGCTGGATGGGGCAGGGTGAAACCTACTCATTAACCCCCCACGGAGTGAAAGCAATTGGTAAGAGATGACTTAACAGAAACATCCATGTTTATTACTTGTGAATGTCATTAATCTCAAAAACTTACAATTGAATTTCCATCCAAAGTTGTTCGTGGTTAATGGTCCTGCTGAACATCAAAGCAGGCTGAGCTGTGCAACATCTAATCATGTCCAAAGTACAAGTCTTAAATGGTCTCTACTGCCTGTGAGACTTCAAGTAAAATACATTTCTAATGTAAATCTTCAGTAGCTATCTCAGGGCACAGGTAAGCACTTGCCTGAAGGACCAGTGAGGTGACACAATGGCACTGGCTCCTCCTTGGCCAGCTTGTGGTATGGGCTGGCAGGAGCCTGGAGATGGCTTTTCCCAGGCCCTAAAGAGACATTTTTGTTCTAGCTATAGTACCATAGGTGCTTAACACGTAGTTCAGCTGCCATTCACCCTCCACAATAATTCTCTTTTGATACCTTGTCTGTACTTACAATGAGGTTTCAGAGAATAATGGATTGGTTTGAATTTTATTAAAGCAATGCATAAGGTCCACTATAATTCCTGTTGCTGGGGTTTTTCCGTGGTGCACAAGTGGTCAAATTGATCGTGGAATATTAATTGGCTGTGGACTGCAGGCTTTGGTACTCTGCTTCAGTCTGACAAGAATGATCACTTTCATTTGCATGCAGAGTCTCCCCCTGCCCCTTCAGGATGGATGATGGGATCTGGTTTCATCTGTCACCACTTTTCTTTTTACTTTTTTATAAGACAGAAAGAAAAGAGAATTAAAAAAGTCAAAGGATAAAATATTCTCTGCAGATCTCTTTGAAATAGGGGGTAATTTCAAGCATCTTCTTTCTGCTCAGGGTCCAAGAGAAACATTTTGAGTGCAGATGAAATGATGTGTCCTTTGTGTTAAAGGCACTTGATTCAATTACTAAAGCACACTCCATTTGTGTTTTTAATGAGTTATATTGCAGGGAAATGTAATTTAGATTCAGTAACAATTTATTACACTTTTTTCTCTATTTCAGAGGAAACTCATGCTTGCTTCATAGAAGAAAACTGCATGATCCACATTAGGGAAGGAATAGAATGGTCATGCATAATCTAATCAAATTGGCGAGATGTAAAAATGTAGTGAAAAGAAAGGTGTGTTGGCCAAGTGAGGAAACTTGGTAACATCAGTAACATCAGCACAGAATTCTTCCCAGCACCCACCTTGCAATAACACTAGTGACAGCACTGCTGGGAACCTGCACCATCACTGTCACCAAATGTTTCACATTAGGAGATGTGTAGGAGTCAGCTGCCACTGATATTTAACATGTATATTGCAGTAATGTTGTGTTCAGCCCCATTGTAATTACTTCGTGATGGGCATTTTGTGCAATTTTGCCATCTGTGCTTCAGCAATGTGCAATCTATGCTATTGTTTCTGTTTCACTTCACCAAAGTCCTCCTAAGTTATATTCTGTTGCAGAAGTTCCACCAGAATCTCTCACCATTTAATTTTCTACAGCCCTGCATGACTTGATTGTCTTATCAGACAGGGGAAGAAAGTGTGCAGTGTCTGCAGACATCTTAGGTGAGAAGACTTCTTGTTCAGAGATGAGTTCCCACCTGGAATTGCCAGCTGCTGTTGTGTTTTAAACACTTACCATGGGCTGCAGGGTTAAGCTTTTGAACAGGTGAGAACAGGACAGACACAGACAGCTCTTTAGAATTTTGGCTGCTCTCAGAGTCACAGGAGCTACAGCCATGGGCAGCTTCTTCTTGGTGCCAGTGGTATGACCTGTCAAACATGGGGCTGTTCCAAGTCATTGAGGGCTTAATGGGTTAGACTCAAAACCACCAGTAATGATCCAAGAGCATCTGAGTGCCTCAAAATTAATTTGCTTTGTGAGCTGCATTTCAGCATGGACACAGCATCTTCCTTAAAACTGTGACTGTGTTGTCCTTCTTTCTATGTCATAAAAATAATTCATCTGATGAATTCAAATTATTTACTGCTAATATAAAAATTCTAAAGTCCTTCTGGCAGAAAATTTTCCCACAGAGCAGACCAAACAGTGCATTAAAGCTCTCTTGATCCTAGGTAGAGTTTTCAAAAAAGTGATATTCATAATGATGGTGGCAGAGAGGGAGGCATCCAGCTGCTGTATTATTTCACTCCATTGTCCCAAAAGATGCATTTCCTGCTTGAATAGTAATAAATAGAGAAAACCTCTTTGTCCTGGTTAATGATTCCTGGCTTCCACACAAGTTCTGAGTTTATCGAGTTTGAGTTTATGGAGAATAAGTGTTCAGTGTTTATTTTCAGAGGTGGTGACATTTATCCTTTGACAACATTTTGTTGCAATGACTTTATTTCTGCTAGAGCAAATTACAGATGGAGGTGCAATCATTTTGTCAGCTTGATCCTGTGGTGAAGAAAAGGCAGCACAATAGCTGAATGCTGAAAACGTGTGTTTTGACTGACTGGTAGGGCACACTACAATACAGCTAATCAAAGAACAGTGTCCCCATGTAAACACAACCTCACAAAGTTGTGTTTTTATGAATTAGTTGCTTTCTGTGATTTTCTGCTGCTTTTCACCTTGTGTGGTAATGCACTGCTGTGCCAAGGAAACAAAAAGCATTAGTTGTGATTTGGTAGGAGGACTGGCTGGTGAGGGTGTGTTAGAGCCTCAGTCCATAGAATATACTTATTACAAGTCCAGGTGGGAACTCTTGGCTCTTTAGACAAACTTTTAACTCTGCAAGTGCACGGTTCAGTCCCTGGCAGCCAAGACTGTAGCTGTCACATTTACATTTACATCTGCACAGTCGGCTCACACATTTTTGCTTAGGTGTAAGCAGCAAGATAAAAGCTAAAGCAGGAGCAGGTCAGGCCCTAAGTATTTTACTATCATCCATTGAGAAATCTGTTGGCATGATTTGGGATTTCAGATGAGCCAGAGTTAGGTGCATATTTTTAAAAAGGTATAATGCTGAACAATATGTGGATTCTGGTTACCATACTGATTTCATGTTTTGCATGCAGTTCATTCCATCTTCATCTATGGTGTAAAAGTTGCAATGTCACTGCCAAGATTTTTAGATGCCTAAGTAGATATAAGCCATGCCTTGAAGCATGTGTATTTGAACTCAGAGTGAACAAAAACTTAACTTTGGGCATGAGCTGATTTCAGATGAAGGATTTGGCACGCTGTCTTTTACCCCAGAGGCTTCTATTCAAACAGATCAGTTCTGCTGTCAAAGGGTTAGCCAGATTCTTGATTGAATGATACTAGAGGCTCTGTGTTAATTAATGGTGGTAAAATGCCAGATCCTTTGATTGAAGGAAGTAGGTTGGCATGTAATTGTCTCATAGAAGATTTGAAACAATTTCCTTAGATTCCCTGCATTCTGCTTCATATTTGGATAATTGTTCCTTTCTTCATTGCAAATTACATGAACAAATGTCCAGGAGGAACATCAAAAGCAAAAGTATAGAACAGTAAATGTACTTTGGGTGCTTAACAAGGAAAGTAAAAATCATTATCCACCCTGAGGAAGAAGAAGAAAAGCTTTCCCCAGCATTTGTCCAATTCTCAGCCATACAGGAATTCACATTTTTAGCCTTCTGCCTCCATCTCCCTGAGAAGAGCTCCCTAGCTTGGAAAACACTCCAGCTGTGCTGAATCCCAAGAAACAGACCCTTCAAATCACAAGCAGCTGGATCTCAGTGCATGACCCTGGTGCTGACTGGTTTCACACTGGGAGCAAGTGAGGTCCTTGGAGCACAGGTGATGCCTGTTGGCTCAGGGCCTTTGCATGGCCCAGGGGAAGGGGATCTGCATTAAATTGGGACATTGGGTTTAGCTGAGCCACTCAAAAGTTGCACTGAGACACCTGGTTTCTTGTAGCAACAGCTTGGGCTGGCTGTCTGTCACTGTGGTTGCCATAAAAGAAGCCTGAGTGGAGTGGGCAGAGTGTTGTGAGGCTGCTGCAGAGAGAAGGTAGGAAATATTATAGCAAACAGAGCTGTGTCAAGTACAAAACTCTGCAGGAACTGGTGCCCAGTAGTTTTTCTAGTTGATTATTTCCCTAAGTAATTATATCCTAAAGCTCTTTGCTTTTAGCTGCTTTGTGCTTTTTCAAGAGAACTTATTGGTGTGTCAGATATATGTTTGGATATGGAATTGAAGATTTTTGAAACAGTAAAGTTGTGGTGGGGAAAAAATGAGCCTCTGGGATGTGATGCTGTATGCTGCATTGGCACTTAGAAGCAGGAGCTCCACCTTCAAGGGTGTTTTCTCCTTCAGTTGGTCCTGTGGGTAACCAGACGTGGCTCTGTGCACCAAGCCATGCTCTCCCTTGCTGCTGGAAATGGCTGTGTGACTAACTGTAGAGACCAAATATTTTGCAGGACTCTATCAGTACTTTTCCCGGGGCAACATATTCCTTGTGCATATGAAAAAGAGAATACAAGTATCATGTGTTCTGGGAAACTGCATGAGCAGTTGTGGAGGATCAGATCAGTGTATGGATTTGTACAGTACTGTGCCTTTAAATCTTTTATGGAAAACCCCAAGAGAAGCGTTGCTGGAACCACAGCCCCTTGATTATTGTTTTAAAGTTTGTGTATTGCTTTCTGATGGGGTGAATATAAGCAGAGGAGGGAACAGCACCTTAAGCTGTCTCCCAGCAGTCTGACTGCTTAACAGCCCCTGGCCACATCCCCCAGGCTCTTCGGGGAGGCATCTACATTACCCGTAAAGAAAAATCCTTCCAGCTTGTCATCCAGCACCTTTGACTTCAAGCGATGCCCCAGGGAGTGTGCTTGGTGTTATCCTGGGACAAAGCCCCGAAGTCCTGTTCGTGGGATGGAATCCCAGAACAGCAACTCAAGGCAAAGAAAGCCCTTAGTGTGCTGCATTGCCAGAGCTGGTATCTCGCACAGGCAGCGCTGGCTGTGTGGCTGCAGGAATTGTTACTTTAGGGAACTGGCATCATCCTTGTTCTACAGGCTTCACTATGTTAAGTAGTGCTGCTCAGAGCAGCCCAGGAGCATGGTGTGTTCCAAGGGGTACAAAAAAAAAGTAGTGAAATGCTCTGTCCTATCTGTTCCTGTGCCAGTTAATAAGGTACATGCATTTTTCTTTGCAGGAGTACTCTTATACCTTTAAGAATTGAACGAGTGTTTGCAGTGCATTTAGATGTTTAAATTAAAAGTGGTTTGTGGGAGGTGATCTTTTTTTTTTTTTTTTGTGGTTTTATTAAAGACATGTTGAACGGTAAAAGCAGCATTAACTCTTTGTTCTGCTTCCATGTCTAGCAAGGCTGAAACTCAGTAGTGCAGCACACCTATAAAACTGTTCCTAGAATTAAAAAAACCTTCACTTAGAGCAGTGGGCATTTGAATAGAGGTTGTTTATGGACTTATGTCAAGTACAGAGTCATAAAAGCTTAGAATATCTTATAGCTGAGAAAATCTTAAATTGCCTTACTGACCAAAAGTGAATTTCATAAGATGAAGAAGTGATCTGATGTGTGACCTCTAAAATAAGAACAGCTTTTTTGTTCTGTAAACACCTAGGACACTGAAGAGCCAGCAGTTCATTGCCTTCCAGACTGAAAATCCCCTTGGGCCGTTTCAGTTTCTACCTGAAGAGCTCTGGCAGGCTGCCAGTTCATGTTAATGATTATTCGCCAAGAACAATATGGCAAAATACCACTGTCTAAGATGTAACAGGCAGGAAAATCCCCAAAGACTGCAAGTAAAGCTAAGAGAGGAGACAGGGGGAAGCCCTGGTCAGATTGGGCTACAGGGAGTGCAGGTGAGAATGAGATGTGGAAAGAACATTAAACAAGGAAAGCCTGGGCACAGTGGCACAGCATGGCTGTGGCTACCCCAGCAAGCTTTCTCCAGGTCATTCAATGTACATGGGGTACATTTTAGTACTAGAGATGAAAAAGTTATACAAGAAGAGCCTAAAGGTAGCAACAAAAGCTTGAAAAACTAAGGGGGGAAAAAAAGCTAAGAAAAGCTTTCCTACTATATGAGAAAATGAAGCTGTTGATGCTTTTCACAAAATACAAGGCACCACACATAATTGGGATGCAAGGTTCTGGGCTTCCTCCTCATACCCCCTGTCAAATGTCTATTCAACACAAAATTTACTTAGTATATCAAGTTGTTTAGAATTGGGTTCTCAAGGGGATCTCCTGCTCCATTTCATCCTTTACTTATGAAATCTGCTGGGTGTGTTGGGCTTCAATCACATCATAATGTCTTCTGAATGAGTCTTGCAAAGGTCAGTGAGTGCTGATTGTCCTGGCCTACTCTGGACAAAGATCTTGGTTCTGTTAGTACTGGGGTTAAATCCCAAAAAACCCTTGGCAGCCACTGTGACCTTTCCATGCCCTCCAGTACATTCTGCAGCAGGGCTGTGTGGGAGCTGCAGCAAATAGCTGCATGTCTGGCAGTAGCCATTCTCTTCTCTCCATACTGAGCACCTGGGATATTATTGCATTTCAATGCAGGCCAATGTACTGTCTTCCTGAGAAGTCTAAATTGTGCACTTCCTGGGCCAAAGTGCATTATCTGGAGTTTTTTGGCTGCTTCTTCCATGAAGTTACTGACTTCAGTTGCACAGAGACAGTTAAGAACACTGTTAAATTTTTAATACCTAGGTTGTACTCCCACATCCTCTCCTTCCAGCAGGTGTTCTGAGAAAGTCTGCCCAGACAGTATAAAAACCAATAAAGGAACCAAACCCAATATTGCAGAAAAGCAGTATTGTGAGGTTGTGACTCTAGTGATGAGGTTCCCACTCAGCAGATGGCAGGGCCAAACAGCATTACCTCTAATTTTCTGTGGTGAGTTGAGAGAAAATGGCAAGCAATACCTACGAAGAGGTCCTTCTTAGAGCTGGCAGAGGGTTACAGGCCAGCTAACCTAATTCTACTCTAATTCTGCTCTCGTGGCTCATGATTCTTTCTAACTTACTTATTGACAGAGGATTTTCATGTGAGGAATTAATGTATGAGAAAAGCAGAGCTCTGACACAGGTTGAACAGAAAAATCTCAGTAATGAAAATGTCATCTCTCTCATGTTCCCCACTCACCAAATGTTTAGGCTACCAGTATATTGGGGTTTCCTGGAGAAGGTACTTTTCCTAGAGTGCTGGGAATGTTCTTTGCTTCAAGCCAGTGTGATCTTCAAGTGAGAAACTTATGTTTGAACTAGGGTGGGATTTGTGGAGACACTGGAGAAATAGTTATCCATCTGCCCTTAGATGCAATAGGGTTTTACAAAGAAGATTGTCTCAAAAGCTTTTAGCAGTTTAAAAGCACACATTGCTTTAAAAATCATCAGTGGAATATGTTCCAAAGTCCCTTGGGTTTGGTGCCTGAAACTGCTATTTAGAAGTTTTCAGCTTTGGTTAGGACTGAAATTCCTTAAAAACCAAGTAGTTAGACCATACTTACACTTGTAGGTTTGGCAGACCTTTCATCTTATTCTGACATAATGACACTCAGGTGACTGAGGTAGAATAGCAAAGCAAATGAATTATTTGTTTCTGCCAGAAATTTTCTCACAGGCTAATGCCCAAATAATGCAATTGTACAGGTAGCCCTCATGTTTCTTCTGGGTCAGTCTTGAGACTTTGTGTTGGATAAGCATTTTTGAACTGCAGAATACTCATTAATAGAATTTCCTATTTATCTTTCATTCTGAGCCCTGCTTTTGGGCTGAGTCTTACTGAGATGCTGTTTAAATCACTTTGGAGATTTCTGGGTTGTCCTCAAGGGTACACTGTACAAGGAGATCTTACAAGCACACATGATTTTGATCTGAAATGCTGACTTATTACCCAAATGCCTGTTTTGTGATAAGCAAAGCACAGGTGGAGCATCAGTGGAAGGAACCTCGTTTTCATTAAATGAAAGTGGGGAAGGAGATTGAACTGACAGTCATTTCTTAAGGAGTTTTTAAAATTGTGTCAACTATCAAGCAAAATTCACCAGTTATTCTTTCAGTACAGTTGGTCACTTTATGTATGAACATAAAAATGTTTTGTAGGGTTTTTTTGGTTGGTTTTTTTTTTTTTTTTTTTTTTTTGGCAGCAGATTAATTCAGGCACCTTCAATTTTAAGCAGCTGTAATCTTGATAGGTGGGAATCAGGGCTGGGAGTGAAATGTGTGACTGCTTCACCTCTGCTTCTGCAACTCTGGTTGCTTGTTTGAAAGTCCTGGGAAGGGGTGGGGAACCACTGCCTCCTGCTGAAGCAGATGGCAAGGGGAGAGATGCCCTCCCAGCACACCAATAGCTCAGGTTGTGCTGGGAGCACAGGCCAGCAGCTTGCATAGCTCAAGCTTGCCCTGCTTGCTTCAGGGTGACACAGGCAACTTTCAGCTTGAGCTACCAGACCTCTGGGTAGGTTTGTTTCCTATCAAATTAGTAAATGCTAAGCCTTCTGAGGAGATAAGGACAATTTTACCTTAATCATCTGTTGCAAAATGTAAATTCAAACTCGGATCAAATAGCATCAGGTGATAAATTTTAACTGAAAAAGTTTTGAAGTAACTTTGAGATGTTTTATTTCAGGTAGTGCAAGAGCCTGTTATTTGATTAAAGACAGTTCTCCCCACTTCCAGGGATACTGAGTCATTTATTTCAAGCTGCCCAAACTAATAAAACCTTTTTGCACAGCCTGGCACTAAGTTCTCAGACCAGGTCCTGAAGCCTCCATCTGTAGCTGTGCTTCCCAGTAGCAGCACTGTCTGTGAGTGTCTGGCCAAGCAGGCAGCTGGTAGGACCAGGCTGGGGTATTGATTCCTGCTCTCAGATGGAGATAATTCTGCACAGCAGAAAGCAGAGTCCCCAGTTGGGCTTTGAGAGGAGGGTACAGGTGCCCCACCTGGGCTGGGTGGAAGTGTTAGCTGGGTGTGAAGCTGCTGTGGTTCATCAGACAAAATTCTGTGCAAAAATGTCTTTGAGCATCTAAGTACTGTTTTGGGCAAGGATAAAGACATGTTGGGACTGGTCGTGCTGAAATAAATTTGGTTGGCATTTCAAATGAATGAAATGCATTTATGTTGCAAGGTGAGGGTTTAAAATGCTTGATCTAAAATAATAATTATTCTAGAATAATATTCTAGATTATTCTAGATTGAACATGTGAAACTGAGGGAGCTTTGCTGTTTTGTACTACAAATGTTATTTTTGAAAGAGCTCATTTCTGTTGGATCCATGTGCCACCCCAGCCCCTAGAAAAGCAGTAAGGCAGTGGCACCACAACAGAGTTATTATTTTATGTGTTTACAGTCTGCCAAGCGTACAAACATTTGATTGCATACATGACAGAGCTTTTCTTTTGCAATCATTGGTCTCAATTTTTCCATTACATTCTCTCATTTTCTTTTCTAGCTTTACTCACAGACAAACCTCCAAAGCCATTGTTCCCCATGGAGAACCAGCCAACTGTTATAGATGTCCAGCTGGGTAAGTCCCCTTCTGGGAATAATAGATGTTAAACTTCCACTCTGATAGCAGATGGGAAAAACTGAAAGTGGTAAGAAAGGTTTCATGGAACTGTTATTATATGCAAATCAATTTGAAGCTTCTCATTTATAAGTGTAGAATTTACTGCCATGGCAATTTAAGGGAATGAACTTGTGTAACATCAGGGGATGGTAGTGCTAATTGGTACATTAGGTATTAAATATAAAACACTGATGCTCTGGTTATTACATGATTTATGGAGTAATATCTGTCTACATTGATGCTGTATTGATCAGCTGTTGTTCACCCTACCTAAGAAAAATATTCTTATGAAAGAAGTGCTGATTCCTTTAACAGTTAGTGTAATACAGTGCATTTGAGGTTGTTTTGAATGCTTACCAGAAAGGGCTTTTGACTAAAATGCTTGTATGCTTTTCTCACTCCTGTTATATATTCTTCTGTGAATGCATATCTCCCAATCTCAGCTGGCAGCCTGGGTTTGTTCTCAGGTTGAGAAATTCTAAAGTTAGAGAGCTCTGTTAACTTTAGGGAACTGTGGTGCTGAGAGAATGGCTTTGAATTTCCAGAGTGGTTTTTTTTCAGTGACTTGAAAATAAATTTCTAATTTTGAGAGACAGACTTGGAGTTGCTGTTGAGGACTGTGGAGCCGCGAGCTTAAATTCCAAGAGATGTGCTGCAGATGTGGATTATTCACCCTGTGCTGAAGCTGTAGCGTTTTCCTTCTTGAGCTTGACTCTTCCTTACATAGGAAAGTTAGCTAAAATTCAGTAGAATGATGTTTAAAGGCAAGCAGGGTCAGAATGAAACATTTAAGTGAGCTGATGTCATAAATGTAAAGCTGTTTGCTATTTTTTAATGAAAACTACAGGGTCCTTCTTGAGCTGAGTGCAAAGGCACATACTTGTTCTTAAACCAGGTGCTTAAGAATTTCAGTGAATTGGTTAAGATGCTATGAAGTATTTAAAAATGGGGCTTGAATTCTTAAGTGTGACTGTTGGAACGTGGTGAGAATATGAATCATTTGTGACCTTAGTTGATCCTTGATATAAGCTTTCTCTCAAAGTCCTGAATTGACTTAGGAATCTGTAACCAGTGCCAGATGAACCTTACAGACAATCACAGATGTACATTTCCAGGTTCCCCTCCACAGGACTCCTCTCTGCAGCTGAGCAGAAATTGGCCCCAAAAGGGGGAAGCACAAAATGGGTCTGAAGCCATAGTCAGAAGCCCAGCAGAACACAGTAATCAAACTTTGGGTCAACCCAAGAGGCTGAATTAAGTCTCCTGGTCCAACTTCTTAAATGCCAACTTTCTAGTGATTTCCTTTGGGAGTAAATGGTCCCTGCACTCATCTGTGTAATAAAGGCACTCAAAGTGTGCACATCTTTGTTTCTTGCATTTTCATTCCATTTTCATTTTCTCTTCCAAGTTCCCCTGTTCCATCAGGACTATGTTGGTTTTGCACTAAATTCCTTCTCATTTTCTGCATGAAAACATTTATTTATGACTTACTAAAATGAGCTTTGATTTAAAAAAATGTAACAAACAATCCCCTTCCTCTCCTTGGAGATATGGCTTAGAAATAGGATTGCAGAATATTTCTAGAGGAAAATAGAAATCTTGCATCTTTATATGCTGGAATGTAATCCATTATTGTCCCCTAAGATCAGGATATTTCCATTCAGTGCTTTTTTTTCTTATATGTCAATGGATTTGGTTATTGCCACTAAACTGTATTCACATTATGTGCAGAAGATTAATGCTTACGAAACCACATGAACTTTTCAGTAACATACAGTGCAATTTATTTATTTCCCCATTGATTTTAAATGGCAAATAGGTAAAGCTAGAAAATTCTTAGGGTACCTTCATTGTGTGGAGGCCACCTGCATCTTAGGGCTGGGAGGCTGTGTCTGCCTCTGCAATATGCTGCAGACCCTCCCTGTGTGCTCGGGCTTTGCAGGAAAGTGAATCATTTGATTGCAGCAAAGAAACAGAGGAGAAAGTTCTGTGTAAGGTCATCTGCTAGAATACTTCATTGAAATCTTGTGAAATCCTTGAAGTTTTGAAAAAGTGACATTCTTCAGTGTTTTGTTAGGAATCAAAGCAAAGTTTCTGTGTTTTACAGGGCCTTTAGCCCACGGAGTCAAATCACCTCCAGCCTGCATTCCCCGTGGTTGTGCCAGTATGAACATGCCACTAAACTACAAAAGAAGTGGAGCTTAATCCATCTGCTTGTTCTGTGGAGATTATTCTAGATTTCTCTTTGAAAACTAATCTTTAAAGAAATAGCTGGCTTTGCTCTATAAGCAGAGGCGATTAATAATTATTCACTGTCTTTATCCTTAATGATTAGCACAATACTATGCAAAATCTTCCTAGAACTCTAGGCAGTGGCCAAGCTATTTAGCAGCTTATTTGACCTGATTGCAAACTTCAGTATTCACCTCTTGGCTTTCAGCTTTTATAGGAAAATTCAAATGATAATAGGTATGGACAGTTCTTATGGACAGTGGATGAAAGAGATCCTTCAGGCTTCAAACGTGGCCCAGAGCCTGCCTTGTTCTTCTTAAGGTGCATGAATGTATTTTTTGCTTTTTCTGTTTTCCTTTGGAACATGACAGAGATCAAAACCAACCTTGTTGAGGCTGGAGGTAGAAGCAGAATCTGAATTATTTTTTTTTTTTTTTTCTCGTTTTCTGTATTTGCTTGTGCTGGAGAAACAGAGCCAGAGAGAGGAGAGTTGGCAGGACAAAAGAGCATCCCAGGGGAGAGAGCGAGTAAAAAAAATTTCACTGTCTCAGGTGCTTTACCAGGTCAGATAATCACTTCATCTTTGAACCAACCTAGAAAATAATTAAAGGGTTTTTTATCATTCATTTGCTGCTTCTTGTTCATAACAAGAAATATAACCCCCCCCACTTTTATTTTTGGGGTTTTTTTAGCGCTTTTTGTTCAGACCAGCATAGTAGTAGTTTCTGATTGCATAGTAGGTTGCATATGTAATCTCATTATATCTTGGTTTTAACAAATTATTTGTATTCCTGCCATATACTATATATTTTTGCAAATGTATGACATCTGATAATATCATACTTCTGAAAAAAGATATCCCTAATTTGTCTTGATGACATTGAAATAAAAGTTGATAGTATGAGCTTATACATATATAATATATGTATATAAAAAACTTCTGCCCAGTGGATGGTGTGCCTTTAGCAGAAGGCCCTTAGGACTGTATGTGATGAGTTTTGTGCCATAACTGTTCTCCTACAATCTCAGTTTGTAAAATGTGACTGTCTGCCATGCAAAGCTCTGAATGTGAATTTGTTTAAACTTCTGGCAGTGTGAGTGAGTGTAGTTGCTAAGCACAGTTGTTCAAAGACCCCTTTTTTTAGAGGAGGAACTTGCTGTTTCATTGATTCACCAGATAAACCTAAGCATGTGTATGGATTGTTCATATCAAATCCCTTATGTGATTAGAAAAGTAAAATCAAAACCCAGTCAGAAGTTTGAAGCTGCGGTGTGGGAAGTTTTACGGATTTGTCTTCAACAAGCTCGAAGTCTTAAGATGACATGTTGGGACACCACTGCTCAGTTCTTAGTTTATTTTTTCAAATTCTTTTCCAGCTGACTGCTCACTCTTAGAGCTTTGAGAACATGGGAAGAAAGAGAACCAACCCTTTGTGTTTTGGTTACCTGATTATAGGGTTGGTTTTCCCTCTGACCTAGCTGCTTTACACAGGCCTGGAAGCATCAAGGAGCAGAAAATCTGATACAGGGGTAGCTGTGAGTTATTGCACTGCCAGCTCTTGGTTGGTGTAGAAGCAGCATGTCAGGGACAGGAGCATTTGCAGAGGAAAAATGGCTCTGTTGATTCTTGGATGCACAAGGATCTGTGAGGCTCTTGCAGGAGGCACATCCAGCTCGTCTGTGTAAAAGCAACTCCCAGAGCCCCCTAGGTTGCACAATAGATGCTCTTTTACACTTGTGTTCAACAGAAGTATCAAAAAAGCTAAAAATACAGTATTGAAGTAGAAACTATATCTGTTTATTCTGTACCATGTATTACAGTGACTGCAACATTAACTTTGTCTTTTCCTTATGAGTTAGTTGAGACTGGAATGAATGTTCACATGCCTGTGTCTATATTGAATATATCATTTATGTATTATTTGCTTTTCAAGTATATACTGGTTTTGTTTGCAGGCATTTCCTTAAGAAATATAGCAGAAGTCTTAGAAAACAAAACCAGAAACCTCTACATTACTTCATTTGCTGAACAGGGAAAATGTCAAGGGGTTTAACTCACTTTTTTGTCATGGTAGTTTCTCTGCTTCTAAAGATGCTGAGGAAAGAAAACAGAGTTTATGAGGATTCTCATTTTTCCTAATAGCTGACCTGTTCAGAAAGATTTTGTTTCTAGAAGATTTAACAGTGCAGTTCCTTGGGAGTAGGTATTAAGTAGATCAATAGAGCTACTGTAAAATGTACAAAATTACATCTGCTGACAGGCATGGGAATAAAATAAAAATAGTATTTAAAAAAAAAGTCCTTTTTGTTTGAAGCACTAACTAGAAGGAGTCATTAGGGAAGTGAAAACCCATGCATTTGCAGACATTTTAAAGATACTACAGCCACTTAGTTTTCTAGTGAAAATTTAGTTTTCATTGAGATGAATTAATGATTAAAAAAAAAAATCCGCAATATATTTTGGAAACCTCAATTTCATACCAGGCTTTTCTATTCAAAACAATGTTTATCATTCTTCACCTTCTAAGGGCTTTGCACCTCTCTAAGGACAGCATCCCTCTCTCCCTGTGCTGCTCTTGCTCTGCTCATCTGGGGTAGCAAGTTTTCATGTACTTGAGAAATCAGGGGTGATCTGACCCACATGGGCCCTGACTGAGCACAGAGGCTGAAATGGGCAGAGGAGGATAAAATTAAAGCTTAGAGGGCAAGCAGGATATAGGGCTGCTTATTTTATTCCATCCCTGCCCCCAGCTTCTTCTGTTGGGCTATGGAGTTCTTGTCACTCCATGTGAGATGTGGTGGCACCCCCCAAATACCCATTTACCCAAATGCCCATTTGTAAGGAATTCTCAGGAGCCCAGCAGGAGTGAGATGTGGGCACAGAAGTCTCTGCTGGTGTTCTGCAGCTGATGAACATGTTCAGACTGACTCTTCTGAAAGCTTGTAGCCTGATGAGACTCTGGAGGATTTTCCTGGGACTGTCCTGTAAATTGTCTCTTGGCCATGAAACTGGATGTCCCTTCACTTAGGGTGAAAAGAACAGGGGACAAAAGGAAGGAAACTTCTTTCCTCCCCCATTCTCTTCACCCATTCTGTGAGAATGCCTGATGTTTTTTTTATGTAGATCCCTCCCTTTTCCTGTTTTCCAAAATTAAAAAGCTCTAATTAAGATAATTAATATCTCAGCTTTGATTTCACCTAACAGATCAATCAGTACAAAATCATAAGCATGTGAAACCAGAGCCTTATAAAGAACAGCTTTGATAGGAGGTTATTACCTATATGTACCCTGTATCTCTTCTGACAATATAATTTTTTTCTGTTGAATCCAACTTTTTAAGATACAACCTTTATCCTGTCCAAGTAGTCTGTAAATAGTATTAATATTCCTAGTACTTTAAGTGGAACAGTGGTTTATGGTGCCCGACCCAAGTGTGTAAATGGTGCTCTGAGTGCCTTACAGGGAAGAGACAGTGGGCCATAGAGAGTCAGTTTCTCTTTCCTTGGGCAAGGCTGAGTGTGGGATGGGTGACAGACTTGTCCACACTCACATCCACCTGCCTGAGTCTGTTTGGGTCCAATAACCCCTTCCCCCCATCCCAGGGATCTGGGTCTGTGTGCACTGAATGGCAGAGCAGAGCTGAGATGGAACTAAGGCAGAGAAGGCAGGTGGTGGTCTGTGTCCCCAACACCAGCAAAATTTGGTCCCCTCCAGTTCTGGTGCTGCCCCTTCATCTCACAGCCATGGCCCTGATGCAGGGCTGCTCTCTGGAGGAGCAAGCTGGTACCCTCACTGTTTTCTCCTCCACACCTTTTTCCAGCTGTGCAGGGCTCACAGATGAGCTAGGAGATCCCCTTTCTTCCCACAGGGAACCCTACACTATTTCCCTGCCTTGAAGAGGTTACAGACTCCGTGTCATTTGACTCCAGACTCTGTGCAGGATACTATTTTCCTCCCAGCAGTGCAGACACTAATACCAAAAAGCTTCATGTTCCTGCACAGAAATACATGAAGGAGTAATTCTCACTAGGAAATGAAGAGAAACCAGAGGTCTATTTTTTAGGAAAGGCCTGCACAAGGGCTACAGCTCCACAGCTATTTCATCCATACGTGCCTGTGAAAGGAGGCAGGATTTGCTTCTTTTACAATCATTTTGTACTAATCTGCAGGGAATATTAGAGACAAATTGTCTGACATTTAGGTTTAGAAGTAGTTCCCTAAATACCCTAAGTGTATTACTGCTAATGCTTTGATGCTAATTTGGGATGTTGTTAATATCCCTGCTTCTCTCAGGGATAATGGAGAAACGCTGCACTTGAGAGACTTGAGGCTGGGATCTGTTGTTCAGCTGGTGTAAATCCACAGTTGTTCTGCCTTTTGTGTGGTTAATCCAGATTTACATCTGTGAGAACAGTTTATTTGCACACTACTTTCTTTTGGTTTAATGTACTTGAAAAGATAAGGCCAAATTGTGGCTACTGATCTATGTTTTTTACACCCTCTGGGGTCCATGGCTTTGGCAGAAAGGAAGTTTTACATGGATATGTCAGAAAGGAAGATTTGATGCTTTCCTAACTCTTCTTTTGCACTTCTATAAAATATTTATAGCTTATGTTGATTTCAGAGGTCATTAGATCAATCTTGTATATACTCTGAGGACAAAATCATATGGCCTTTATAGAAAAAAATGATGAGTTGATGTCAGATGGATGGCCTTGCAGTTAGGTTTGAAACTGCAATACTTGGATATTGACACTGTTGTGTTTTTCTTATTACAAGAAAGTAGTAAGGAAGAAATTCTAGTATGTTATGGCTTACAGTTGTTCAATAGCATTCATCCAAGGACATTAGCTAACTTATGATTGAGGAATGTCTCAAATTATTTTTTTATCAGTAAAACTTTCTCTGAAAGCCCTGGCTGTTGTGTGGAGGTGGCCAAAGTGTTCAGCACTTTGCTAGGACTAAGGTGTCATTTAAAACATAACCATCACTGCAGCCATGCTGGACTTGACTGAGGCATCTCATTTCATTTCTGGGTTTGACTGCATTTGACTTGTGTCTGAGAAATGGGCACAAGTTTGCTTCTGCAAAAATGAAATTCAGCCCACGGGACTGGAAGTAGTAAAGATTGTCTGAGTAGGGAGCAGGGCATTAGGACTGCTGATAAGAGCTGTGGCTTGGATTTTTCTGTTCTGCTATAGTTCTCTTGACCTTGGCCAGGGCTGTATATTCTTTTGTTTAAGGTGAGGATAGTACTTCTCCAGTTTCCAGTAATGTTGTGACAATATCACCTGGTGATGGGGATGTGCTCTGAAAGGGCTGAGAAGCAGTACAGGTAGGGAAGGCTTTGACCAGGAATTTTCCTCGAGGACATTGCTTTTGTGTTCTGAGCCTGACTCCAAATGCAGAGACATTTGAGTGCACAATCCACAGACATAGTCTGTTGTTCATTCAAAGTCAGGCTATACTAATTTTCCAGAAAAGAGAACCAGAGGGCAAAGTTTGCACCATTTTCTGTGCTTGTTAGAAACTGTCACTGAGAGGAATTCATGTTCTGCCATTTTACATTCTCTCTGCAATGTTTGTCCTATGAATGAGTTACTAAGCTGTGAATGCCTCATATATTCTGTAAATTACAGAGCAGAAATGTTCAGCACTACTATTTTGACCTTTTCAGCATTCTGTGATTTGCTGGGCATGGCACGACACAGCTCTTGTTTACGGCCTCACTAAAATTTAGGGAGGGATCTGAATGGGCAAACAGTCAAACTGTGCTATGCTGTGAAAGGTCAGGGTCATGCATCACAGTCCTACTGTTCAGTGGGCAGTGAAGATGAGAATCTAGGCTAAGCATTATTATGATTTTTTTTCCCCCTCTTCTTCACTGAAAAATAGTAGAAAATTATACCTTGTAATCTGTTCCAAAGGCAACAGTGCAGAAAATTAAGAGTGATGGTATAATTTTGCTTTCTTAAAATTTCAATATCATAATGTCATGACATTAGAGCCTATGAAAACCAAAGCTGTCATAGTTCTTCATAAGAAATGAGATGGAATTCTACTCACCAAATTTTTGCTTTGTTTAATCCCTGTTTGATAAATGTTGTTAACTCGATGCTCGATACCCTTGTGTTTGTCTCCATCCTGCAGAAACAAATAGCTTGTATTTGGTAATTGAACTTTGACCTCAGAAAACTAGGTTGATTTACTGTACTCATGTTAGGTATTTCAGTCCAATAAAGACCAAATGAAAGAGACTCAAGGCAAGATTTCTCTACAGATGAAGAGATACCTTTCTTACCTACTGAAGACATGGAACGTGACTCCTCAGTACCCCTAATCAATTGGAAAGTGAAAATATAGAAAGCAGTAATCTGTGCAAAGGCAGCAGAGAAACACTGTTTTCTACTACACATTTTTAGTTTAACAAATCAGTCTCACAGTAAATGTTGACTGTAAATTTCTAGTACTGAGGATGGGTTTTGTATAGTTTTAACATGCTGGCCCCAGTCCTATGAGCAGATGAATATGGTCAGTCATGAAACTTACACTGAGATTTCTTTGGTGCAGTCAGGTGTGTAGTTACTTATCTCAGAGGAGCCTAGAATTAAACACTTAATTCTCTGAGCAATGTTTTGTCTTACTCAAATATAAATTTCAGTGATGGTCTTGCACACTGAATTAATTAGAAAGCATAAGTAAATTTCAGTTTAAATCTAGCAGAGACTAAACTGCAGGTGAACTGCATATGTCACTGCTGTAATTTCAAAGCTAAAATTTGCAAGTGGTGCTACATGCTCTAATGGTCAAGTGGTACAAAATTCTTTGCAAACTCAAAGTGTTTTTGACATTCTCTGATGAAGCTCAGCATTTTGAGTTGAGACTTTAAACACATAAGACGTAGTAATTTTTCTCTTTTAAAATAAACCTGGTGTGTTAAGTCCTCACTGCTAGTGAGCTGAGTAAATAATAGCAAATAATATATTCTGTGGATTTTTGTATCTCTTTATGAAAGGAAGGATTGTCCATGTGGATCTTTTCTTGGATACATTCTCTAAATGCTTCTGGACTCGACACACTATTTTGAATAGTTTGTTGCTAAGCCCTGAATATGCAGGATTTGGAAAGTAAAGATGCTTTGATTGGACAGGCTGATCAAATCAAGCTTTCTGTTTCCTGATTACATTACTGTTAACTCTTTTTAATGATTTCCTGATCTGCATTGATGAATTTGAAATCAGATTAATAGATAATATTCTGCAGCCTGTCATCCAGGCTGTTGGTATTAAACATTCTGAGCAGAAAACTCCTTTGAAACATTTGAGCATTTGCCCCAGTGAAGTGAATACATACAGGGTAAGCAGAGGGTTTCATTTATAGGTGCAGTGGATCCTCTGAATTCATCTGCCTTTCATGGTTTACTCACTTAAAAAACTAAGTTGTAGAGACTGCACTATATTCAATAAGAAATCAGCTTTACTAAGGGTCATTGACCAAATGTTTTATTTAGGGTTGTGATTTAACTTTTCTAAATATCATCTGGCAAAGCAAGCAATGTGTAGATATCAAATTGTTATTCACACTGTGTGCACATCTTCTCTAAGAAGGGATCTGTGCATTTGAGTAGTTACTCAGATGCAAGCAAGAACTCTCCATTTCAGGATTTCCAACCCCAGCATCTCACAATCCAGCACATCCCCTCACAGCCTGACCTCTCTTTTATGAAAAGCCTCTTCAGCCAGAAGACTCTGAAACTTGTTATTTCAAACAGCTAAATTTTCAGCAAGCATTTGGGGCTTAGGAGCCAAAAAAACCAAAAACAAAAACCAGGCAAATTATAACATGTAGTATATAGTAACAGGCATGGTTGTTTTAGATTATTTTAGAATAGCTTTTAAGACAAGACACCAGTAAGTCCTCCCCTGCAAGCATCTTGTTTTCTATGCTGATTTGGTATCAGGTCCTTGGTTCACACTTGTCTTACACGATGCCAACTCTGCAGTGAGTTGTTTTCCTAATGTTTCTGCAAAACTGACCTTGCAGATTCTTTGGGGTTTTTTTATGTGATGTAAGGCTTCTATGTATCTAACTTCTGTACAGAGATATATATCATTGCCTTGTTTTCTGTTCCCCAGTTACTTACCTTACAGTCTCAAGCACTGAAAGCCCTTCCAGAGCTTCCATTCATCTTGTTTCTAAGACCACAGTAATTAAAATTACAGAAATCTTTTGATTGAAAGAGTTTTGAGGGATTGTTGTGGCAAATAGTGTGTTTTAATTGAGATACTGTGATCCTAAACAACCAGCTCAAGAATGCATCATGTTCAGAAATGCCACTTTAAGTGTTTGGGGAGCTCTGTTATCAGTTTGGTGCATGTCAACTTTTGGCCCGGCAAAGATTAAGTGACAAATGGGAGTAGCTGAGGCTCTAAATTATGAGAAGAGATGGTAGATATCCAGGTCCAGTCCAGTTCATGGTGTGTTCTCTTTTAAAGCAAGCCAAAGGTACTTCTGTCCAAAGGAGGTGTCCTTGGTCATATGAAGAAGTGCCTGTCATTAATATTTATAAAAAATAAAAAATAGTCCTTTTTTTTAATGCAAAAAAATTATATGACCTTACACATCGGTATGGTATTATACACTGCTGTCACTGTGATGTAGCTTTTAAATAAATAAATAGTGTTATTATGTAAACTTCCAAAATTAAGATTTTTTTTTTTTTAACTGATTTGTGGTAGAAGGGGATGGCATCTTCTTGTCACAGGAAGTTACAGATTTTTTTTCATTTTGACTAGAATAGAAACGAATTGTCAAAACGTAAATTAAATTCAGAATATCTGATCAAACTAGCCTGCTGCCAATATCATCAAAACAATGAAAATTTTAAATATTTGACTTGGTACTCAAGCACAATAAACATTGTGTCTCCTGTAGGAAAGGGTGCTTGGTCTCATAGTTCATGCTCTGACACAAGCTAAATTTCAGTCTGTGAAGCCATTGTTCTTTTGTTCCTCTCCTGATGATACAAACAGGGTATATGTTGTCTATTTGGGAATTCTGGAAGTGTGTGTGGTGGTGGGGTGGTTGTTTGGTGTTTTGTTGTTGTTTTAATGTAACCCATAGAACTTCTCAAACAGTTTGCTTTTTTCCTTTTTTTTTAATCAAACAATAATGAATGATTGTGAGATCAAAAGTGGGAAACAAAACAGCTGGCTTGAGTACTCGAGTAAAAATTTATATCTTGCTATATTTCTGATTGAAATCACCAGTTTTCAAAGCTGATGCTGACTCTGTTGAATCTAATTTAGCTTCCACACCAGCTCAGCTGAAGCATAAGTGTAACTGGGAAGGAAACAGACACCATCTCTTATCAAAAGGCCACATCTGCAGCATCAGACAGGTGAATCCCCATAAACAACTGTTTTAATAAACAACCAATTTGCTAATGCTCAGTTATGCCCACAAATAGCATCTGTTTCTGGCCAATTGTCTACCTGAATGTAGCATCCTTCTTAATCAGTGAAAGCCTCTATTGCATCACCAGCCTGACTCATTTTCCATCCAGAGATGGGAATCACCCACTCTGCTCTCTACCCTTAATATCTTTCTGGAAAGAATTGGTGGAAAATAGAAAGTCTGCTGGAATAGTTCCACCCTTCCTTCCAAGCAAATAAAGCAGTCGGGGTTCTGATGTGTACATAAAAATAAATACATTTTTAGAGCTGTGTGTCATTAAAATACCCCATTGGCTGACTGGTTAATAGTGATAGATCAGCAGAGCATTCACCCAGTGGTTATTGCTTTAATGTTGTCTCCAGAAAAGTGCCTGAACCTTTTTAGGGGGGTTGGATGCTGGTGAGAGAGAAGCAGCAACACCTCCCTGACACCTGGCAGTCAGCATCACCCTGTCAGCTAAAGGAGCCTGGAGCTGATCCATGCAAACCTTGCACCTCACCTTCCCAGGGCTTTGCACCTTTTGCCTCTGGGCTCTGAAGAGAGCCTGGCACTTGAGGAACTGTAAAGATGTACTGCACGTCCTGTTCTTCCTCAGGAAAATTTTGTATCTTTAGATGGAAATTCCAGATCTAGTAATAAACTCTGTGCATGAAGGGTATTGCTGTGTGTACAGCCTTATGGTGCCCATAAAGGAGTAAATAAAATTGTATGCACAGTGTAACCTAAATAATATCCTGTCTTTTCCTTTGAAGGAAACAACGTAGTGGGAGAAACAGTGGTGACAGAACTTACCTGGTTTTCTTCCTTCCATGCCCCACTACTAACTGTAGAGATACAGTGAAAGTGGATTCAGTTATTAAACTGTTTTATTGCTTATTAAATATTCCTAATGGGGTTAGAATTGGAGAGCATAATGCTTAGGCAAGAATAAAGCAACTTCTTCTGACCTCTGCCCCAACCTGTAATAAGTAATATACTGTCTGCTATGCAGTTATTACAAGTAATAAATTGATACAAACAAGCAGGCAGGAGTGGGGGACTGGAGAGGCAAAGCAACAAAATAGGAAGGTTTTTTGCAATTTTAACCTTTCAGGAGCAGTAAAGTAGCTGACCACCTACTCAGTCCAGTGAGCTGAAGCAGCATACTAATGTAGCTGGGGAGAAGCAAATCTCCAAGCCAGCAAAAGTGAAACTGTGACTTAAAACTTGCCATAATTTTTTTTAAGACAACCTATGCTGCTTCTTAACAAGATACAGTTCCCAAATCTTTGATCCTCCAAGGTGTTTCTGCCCAGCAGATCGTATTTGATGGCAAATTAGATCAGGGAAGCCAATCCAGACTGCTTGTGATTTGATTTACATCTTATAGAAACTGACCTACCCAAAGTGCTAGGGAAACAATGTGGCTCTGGTCCCTGATTAGAAAGGTTGATGTAGCTGATTATTCACCACTTATTCATTTTATAGTGCCAAAAAGAAGTACTCAGAGTAAACTGTCCTCTCTTTAGTGAGAGATGAAGCATCCAGACCTTTGTATCTCCTCTGTAACCAGGCGACTGGCAGAGGTAGATGTTTGTGTTCTGAGTGGCAATGCACTGTGACAAGGGAGGTCACTGGACAGAGGGAGGCAAAAATAAAATTAAATAAAAGCAACTGAAGCCCTGGGACAAAATTCTGATGTTCAATTTTTATTTTTGAGGCATCTGGGCTCACTGGGATTTTCTCAGTGTCTCTCACCAAAGTTGCATGTTAAGTACCTTGAAAGCAAGTGATGCAGCACAGAAGGGAGTTGGGTACTTGCTGTGCACTGAGCAGAGATTTTTCATGTTATCCATCATTAACAATGTGCTGCAGCACTTCCAGAACTTATGGAACTTATCAAATGTAAGGTGTAACAAGACCAAGAACTCCATCTGCAATGTGTGCTTTGCTATCACAGTTTGTAATTATTGGGTTTAGTAGCATGGTTAATCCTATAAAATATCATGTGGCTGTGTTGTGTGTGCTGCTTTTTTGGATGCACAGAATTACCAGCTTTCAGAAGAAATTAATTATGTGTCTGCAAATCACAAGACTGACATACATGTAAGACTCAAGGGATTTTTTTTTTCCTTCTGTTTCTTGTAGCTGCAGATTGCACTCTACCTGTAAGTGCATCATTAGAACTGCACTTTGAAAAAATACTGTCCAGCTTCTCCAGTTCCCACAATATATCTTGTAGTGCCCATGTTAATGGATTTTTGACTTTCCAGGCCATCCCACCTAGCACTATCCATGCAAAAGGGAACAGATTTGTGGTAAAATTCTATTTTATGTAGACCATTTAATTGCAGTTAATTTAAATACCATAATCAAATGGCTTTAATTTGTCTGCTGCTTAAGTACATTTCTGATCTTTGCTGTTAGCTTGTGTCAGTGTGTGTGATTAGAGACATGTAATCACCTGTAGCATCCAAAAATCATTGACTCCTAGAGCAGTTAGAGCTGAAAGGGGCCTCTACACTCCCACCATCTAATCCAACTAGATCAAGTTGCTCACAGCCCCTTCCAACCTGACCTCAAATGTTTCCAGGGATGGGACTTTTAACACGTTTTGGGTAACATGTTCCAGTGTTCACCTCATTTTGTTTCTGGCTTGCTTTTCTCTGCCTTACAGAGCATTTATTTTTGTCACACTACAAGAGGTGTGGGGGAAGTAAGCTCCTAGAAACAGAAAAAGCTCACTTAAACAAGTTTGTTTGTCTCAGTCTCTCTGAAGATTGCTTTTTTTTTTCTTCTTTGCCTGCCACTTTCAAAGAAGAGAAGTCACTGAGTTGTAGATCTTGCAGAGGAAAAAGATGAGGATTTGCAAAGGGATTGACACCCTGGGGGCCTGCTCTGCCCCGACCAAACATCTGAATCACTGCAGTCATTGTGTGCCCAGGGATCTCCCTTTATCTTTTGTAATGTTCATGAAGTTATTGCTACAGAGGATGCAGCTGGTGACTTCCAGAGAGTCACTTCTGGTACAGTCAGGTGCAATCCTGCAGCCACAGCAGGCACTGGATTATCTAAATTACTGACAGACAGAACTAGCTTTAAACAATTAAACAGTTAAGTGTAGAAAATAATCTAAAAATGTAGGGGGGGTTGTTTGTTTTGTTGGGGGTATTTTTGTTTATTTGTTTTGGGGTGGGGTTTTTTGTTTGTTTTGGTTTTGGGGGGTTTTTTGTTTGTTTTTTTGGGTGGGGGGAGATTAAGAACTGCAGTGCCCAAATCTCTTTTCTGACACCTCTTCCTTGGGCAGAGGGGGCTGTGAGGTCTCTTTGCTGGTGTCACAGACTGGTGCCCACCATTCACTAGAAACAACTCTAAAAAAGAGCTTTGTGGCACCTGCATCTTCTTGCTGGAGTCATCCATTTATATTTTAGTGTCTGATTGACCCCATATGTCACATCAACCTGACTTCTGAAAATAATTATTCTTTGTATATTTTGTGCCTGCTCTGAGGGCAGTGTCTGTAGAAACCCAGCATGTGTAGCAGGGAGGTTAATTCAAGATTAATTTTACAGCAACTTCATTTCTCTGCTTGCTCTTCTCATGAGATTAAAGTCAAACTTAAAAGAATCATTTTCTAAAATAGAAAGCAAACAATGATTTAGCAACTCCATACCCCATCATTCACCATTCAGACTATGGACAATGGCAGCATTATGTCACTGTCTTAGCAGTGAATGTTCCCTCTAAATTTGTACATTCTAAGGATGGAAAGTGAAAAGGCTTTTCTCTGATAAAAGGAAGGCTGGTTGTCTTTGATATCATAGATAAATGCCTGGATAGTTACTTTTAAATTGCTTTATTGCCAGAAGTTTTCAATGAAGCCATAAAAGAGGAAAAAAATGATCAGCCTAATTGCTTCAAGATGGATATGTAATGCATAAATCTCTTGTTTAATGAATCTAGTAATAGACCACCTGTTTCAGTTGCCTTTTCCATTTCAGAATATGAATGACTGCTTCTCTCAGATGTTCACAAAAAGAAAATACATCTACAGTATCAAAAACTCAGTGATTTTTCTTTTAGTTTTTTCCTTGAGGTTTGTTCATTCTTGTTCAGGGTATCACCCAGTCGTGGTACATTTAACCTTGAGAAAATAAAGCTGGTATGATGCATAAAGCCTCAAGTATTTCTGTTGTCCAGTTGTGTTTTAAATGAGAATAGAGGCGTGGACTTTAACAAAACATTGACTGATGCCCAGAGATTCAGGCCTGAGTTGCAAGTATTCCTTTAAGATGTTCTTTCAGTATATTCCCCAGCCTTTCAGTGCTGTGAGGGTGTTTGAACTCCACAGCCCCCTTGTGATTCCTTGTGTGAGTTTGGTTTTAAAAATACAACTTGATGGCTTTGGCCTTTTTGTTTTTGTGAGCATGGGGACTTCTTACAGCATTTCTAGAGCATTTCTTCATTAGTAAATACAAACCTTTTTTTTTTTTAATGCCATCGGGGGATGTGAAGAATTTTATTTTATTTTTTAAATGTTTACACACCCATGTAAAGAACCTGGGTAATAAACAACAACGACACATTTGTGGACTTAAATTCAGTCTTGTCAATAGAACAGAAATCTGGTGGGAATGATGTTCATGATGGTAGTGTTAAAATCCATGTTTGTAACCTACTTAAGAGCAGATGAAGAGTAGTCATCTGTCAGAAGTGGCATTTGCTACTTCTGAGAATCCAGAAGCAGCTTCTGATGGATGCCAATCGATTGGTGCTGTAGCTGTGAAAGAGCAGGATGTCAACTTTGTCCTTAGTGACAAAGGAGAATAGGCCAGGGTGCTGAAACCCAGCTGGTTGTAAGTAAACCTATGATCTGTTATGATCTGATAGCATGTTTCCCCATGCTATGTATAAAAATGAGTGGAAAAACCCTAAATATGAGCAATAGTGCATGATATGCAGCTTCATTTGCCACCACAGACGCTATCACAACATTGAGGTGGTCACATTTTATCTCATGCCACAGTCTCTGCTGCCATACCCATGTCTCTACTGCCATTGCCTGGAGAGCTTGATTTATGAGAAGCCTCCATAGTGTTGACTGCTCTGACTGTCACACAACATTTGGATGGTGTCAGCAGTCTCCAGCTCTGTTTCAGTAGCTGCTGTCCCCCTTCCCTGTGGATCTCACCTCCACAGAGGCGTTCAGTAGTATTTTGTGCTTATTCTGTCTGCTTTGCCAAGATAATTTAGATTGCCAGGGGTGGGGGATGCAAGAAAGACAGAAGAGAGACCCCCTAATCTCTGCTCTTCAGAAACTGTAGTCATTTAATCAGTTAATAGCACTGGAGTGCTTTGTTGTATTGAGAAATTCTTTTTTGGATCAATTTCGTTGTAAAATTTTGGTTGTGTTGCCTGTGACAAAATGAAGATGACTAATGTTGACTTTAAAGGAGCCACGTTCAGTGTTGACAAAAATGATGTGGTAAATCAGTATGCAAGGCATGAAAACTGAGTCTAAGAATTGAGACAAGCTAGAGAACACTCAGTAAAAGCCTAAAATGCCAGGAGTGAAGACTTTGCTCCAGAGTTACCACTGAACTGGAGACAGTACACAGTGACATGGATGTACCAACCAACAGGCATTTCTGTATAGCTAACTCAGTCATGCCCATAGGAGGACAAGTCATAAAGGGATGTGGGAATCTGCTTGGGAGGCATTCTGGGAATGCTGCTGTGACCACAAGGGCTGATCCAATCCCTAGGGAGTGCACTCATAGGACTGGAGAAAGGTTGTTTCTGTATCTGGCACCTGGCTGGGATCCTTACAGCAATGCAGTTTCCAGGCTTGGCTGTTTGCAGTGTAGGGAAGCTGAATCCTTAAGAAGGGGGAAAGCTTTAGGACCTCTGGCTGCTGTGTTCAGCACAGTTCATAGTCTGGGAATTACATATAGAGGGAATTGAAATTTGGTGATGGAAAGCTCTTTGATCTATTAAGCTGAAGTATATAAGAGGATCTGACCACTATGTTGACACCACATGAGTGTACTCTGGACTTACAGCACATGCCTTTACCCGGGAAGGTAATAAAGCAGTACAGCAACTCATCAGCCTCTGGCTTTCCACCAGCATTGATTCCTAAGTCAAGAATTGGGGTTTGCTGCAGGGTGGACTCATTCTGTGGGCTGTGTAATGGGAGATCAGTGGCCCTTCTGCCTCTGATGTCACAAAAGAAACTGCCCAGTGTTAAAGCTCTCAAGGCTGTAGTTATGTTAGTGGCTTGATTTTCAATAAGTTTTGAGCATCCATAGCCCTCTCAAAGTCAGCAGGATCTGGGCCTTGGTATGTAAGCAAAGTGAAAAAAAAGACTGATTAAAGCTAAAATGTCCTGTTTCTACCAACTTGTCATACCCCAATATGTTTAGACCCCAGAAGCAAAGTGATTGTCTCATTCCACAAGGATATAGGAACAGGGCCTGTGTACCATAGGACTCTTACCCCAAAAAATTTCCTAGACTTCCACGTTTGGTTGCTGCAAGCTACCTTGTAATAGCTGAAATCTGTGAGAAGCACCTGCATGGCAAAAGTGTAATTTAATAACTCTGAGGTTTTCTTACCTGTAATAGTTGTGTCAGTGCACTTGCTGCTATATGGTTATGCCAATAGAAAGGTATCTTATATTCCAAGATTTTTTCTTGTTAGCATTGATTGTCTGTGCTTGTATCTGAAGATCCTGGGGTAACATATAGTTTTAATAAACCTCTTTGATGGTCTGAGTTTACACAAAACAAATATCAGATTATACTTACTTTTTATGTCCTGGCTCTATTTCTGGTTTTATTTCTCTATAAATAGAGCTAAGCTCTAGTTACATATGCTTAAATGCCTGCAAAGAGGGTTTTGATTCCAGAAGTTGTTGTAATGCAGTTAGGTCTGATTTTCTGCAAGCAAATCCAATTTTGAATCATTTTAATGTAGGGTAGGAAAACAGACTGTGAACATTAGCTGTTTCTAGTGTTCAGAATAACCTGCTTTTTTTCCCTCCATTCTGTATTTTAAGAGGAAAGGAGTCTAAAAAGAACATCTTTTTTTGAGCTACTCCCAAGGAAATGGAAGTGCATGAGGTTATTCTTCCTCTTAGGAAAAAAAAAAAAAGTAATACATAAATCTTGTGGGGTTTTTAGGACCCTATAAAACCTTATCCTGTTTAGTAAATCTCAACTTAGGTCTGTATTACCTGAAAGATGAGTTCATAAATAGCTGTACTGGGAATGGATGTGCTTATTGAACCCAATGGGTTTACCATCATCTGCAACTCCAGCTGCTGAGGTACCCTGGTAAAATGAAAACAGATGCTCATAGATTTTTACTGGCTCTTCCTGCTTTTAGTTCCTTGACTTCTACTTGTTGCATCTTAGGCTGTGGCTGTTTTTACCATAAAAAAGTGTTAGCAGTCTTTTCTGTCTCTGGGGTAAACGTGCTTTCCTCTCGTTTCTCCCCTATTCCCCACCCTCCAAGCCAAATTTTCAAAGGTTTAGCAAACTGACCAGAAAATCATTAGATCTGGACCTGGTATTTTATCCAGAGATGTTAATGACCCAGTTTTATTGGCTCCAAGTAAATTTTGCCCAAGGCAAGTTGCTGGTTTTCCAACCAGCCTTCTACCCCTTCCCAGAACTCCCATCTGTTGGAGAAAATGTTGCAAACTTCAGCAGAGCCTTTACCTTATTCATACAACTTGTCCCTTTGCCTTCAGTGTGCTGTCATTGGGTATTCAGATAAAAGGGCTAATTCATCATGACCAAGTTTTCATTATTAAGAATAAATTAGAGCAATTATTCTGTTATGCAGACCCAGAACATCCTACATCCGTTGCTGAGTTGGCCATGAATTGCATGATTTAATGGAATTCTCCCAGCCTGAAAAAGGAAGAACCAGTGATGAGGAATTAAAGCTTAATAAGTATGTACAATCAAATGATTAAGAGTCTTGAAAGGGATTTCATTTAAATATAACCTGCAGCTCCAACCATAAAAACAATGTCTGTCACTGTCAGCCTTATGTTCCTTGTGGAACTTCCTAACTGTAGTTCTCTTTGCTTCTCTGTTTACCCATAGTAGTTGCTAATGTTTCCATGTGCTACTTAAAGCATGAGTAGGCTTGGATTCCCATGAAGAATTCATAATGCTACTTCTGAAACATCTAAATGTCTCAAAGTCATGATGGTGTTTTAAAAGTTTTGGCAATGATTGGGCTGTAGTATTGTCCTTTTCCAGGGACTCCAACAAAGTTTCTGCACTGGGTCTTTTGGTATAATTTACTTATTCTGAGATGAATGGCCTGTGAGAGGTAGTGACATGAGAGTGATGTTGCATCAGGAGGGGATGTGAGAGGTACAAGGAAGTACAGAAAGAAGTGGGGCTCGAGTTGGAGGGAAGGAAGGAAAAAACTGGGATAAAAAATGAAAAGGCAGAAAGAAAAAGTTACAGAAAGAGACACCACCTGTCCGTGAGAAGAAAACCAAAGTGGAAAGTTCCTGGTGTAAAAGAAAGGATCTAAAAAAAAAAAAAAAATTTCAAAAAGTGAGAGAATTACGAAATGTTTCCACTTAGTACCCAGCCCCAAGAGAGCTGTCCTGAAAATAAGGTACATAAATAGGATGCACCACTTCTCCTACCCATTTACTCAGATGTATATGTTTTATTAAAGCCTGAATAATTTTCTATGATTAAAATCAAACACTGTCATCTCTGCTTGCCACTCCCTGAAGCTTGGCAGGATTACTTGGAACCTCACAGCAGACCCTGGCTCTTCTGTTGGGTACTTACTGGCAGGTCTGTGTGACTTTCAGTTCATCTGTGTTGGGTGTATGGGAAGGGATGAGTCCATACATCCACGTGCAGCTTCAGGAAAACACAGATCTGCACCACAAGAAGGGCAGCAAGTGTTTGTATGGTTGGGTTCTGTAAGTCTCTTCCTAATGAGCATGGATTATCTCTCTGGTTCTTAGCCCTGAATCATGCAGTATCATAATTATCTTTGATTATTGCCTGGGAAGTTGAGCATATGGTCCTAAAAGGGTTCTAAATTATTTTGTTTTCTATTTTATTGTTACCCATCTGATACACACAACCAGGCAGCATAAGGCACTTGATTCTCTTCACCAATCCCTTATGCACAATATTGAAAGAATTCAAAGCAGTGCATATTTTAGCTGTCCTTTAGAGATGAGTTATTGCTGTTTATGCTTCATGCAGAAACTTGGAAACAGATTTCTGCATATATACGATATTTTGCTTGCAAGTAAGTATTTAAAACTACAGTTACATGAGTTTAAAATCTAAATTATTCTCCAGTTCTTTAAATCTGAGATTTATTTTTAAGTAGCTATCAACAGGAAATCTGAAGTGAATGAGGGAGATGCCGTGAACTTTGCTTTTTAACCACTTCATCTCAACTGGAGAAAAAAAAGTCATAGATTCAGACTGAGAAGTGTCCTTCTAAGTGGATGTGCCCACAACCCTGAAAACATTTTGCACAAGAATTCAACAAACTCTCTCAGCTGTTATCTTCACCTTGATTTAGCCTGAGAATTCAGTGTTAAAGGTGAAATATTGACCCTGGAGAAGTCAAGCATAAAGCTGGTACTATTGTAAACATCATTTTACTCCATTGTCCATATATCTATACAGACAGCTGAACAACAGAATTCTGCTTTTGGCCAGATACTGAGTCAACATAAACAGCCTGACTGTAGCTGAACACTGTCTCAGGGTATTCCTGTAGGTACACTGTGCCCCTGGAAACTTCTGCATCCATATACTGCATTGCCACAGTGAGGTTCCCCACCTGGCCTTTAATTTTTATAATTCCTTTTTTACTCTCCTTTAGTCAAATGCAGGTAGTGGTTAAAGAAACTGCAGGGATAAATCAGAAAAAAATAACTTCTCTTCTTCTGCCCTCATAGGAAAATTCACTGTAAAGCAATTTTTTTCTTGCGTACAGTATTGTTATCTGCATCTTTTCCTCACTGTAATCTCTTTTTCTGTGCCACTTATTAAAAATTCCGACTTTCAAACAGCTACATAAATTTCTTTAAACATCTCCTGACTCAATAAAAAAGGGAGGAAGGGATTAAATTGAACACTCAAGCTTCATTCCATCGTCTCACTCACAAAAGTGTTCAGATAAACTATGAAATAAATCTTGCTGTCCTGTCAGGTCATTTCAATAGCTCTGAAATTATTTATGGTCTCATCTGTGTAATCCTCACTCAGAAGTAATCGGAAAGTTCCCCTCCATGCTTTCCCCCAGCCAGCTTGCATGATCTTTAGAAGTAGAAAGTGCAAATGCTTTTACTTAACTTCAACTCAGATAAGGGACAGGGGTAACACAATAGGAGTGCATGGTTATTCTCCAATGATATTAATGTTCTATGAAATGAAAAATCCTGCAGACAGCTCACCCCCATCTCAGTTCTGTTGGGAAAAAGATAGAAAGGAGCTGCTGCTCTGCATGAGCTTTTCTGGACAAGAATTCTTAAATTTCCTTTGTAAGTGTGATGGTTTAGGGAAAAGAGGTCCATGGGGGGGTGTCTGGTTCCCATTCTGCTTTGAGCTGTGACATTTTTAAAGGAGATTTGCTTGGGTATTGCTGTATGAGTAGGGTTTTTTAAAGAAGAAGAAATTCCAGAGCATAAGGGAAAGGAGGAGGAGATCTTCCAAAATCTGATCTGCTCATTTTTGACCTTCAGTGCTGGGCACTCCTAGCCCAGACTTGGGCATTCACCAGAGGCTGTTGTTGCATTTGAAATCAAAAGGTGTCACCCATCCATGCACCCCGGGGGAAGCTTCAGCCACAGTCAGCTCCACAAATCCTTCTGCTCCCTTTCCCATCCCCTGCAAGCATCACATCAGAGGCAGAGCTGGGCAGGGACACAACTCTCAGCTGTAAAGGCAGGGTTTTAAAAGTAAATGTATGACTCAAAAAAAACCCCTTGCCAAAGAAACTATCGGCAAATGATTTATGACACCAAAGAAAAGAGAGGGATTTGTAACCATCATTGCATTTTGCTCCTTTTTTTGAGTATGCTTTGAACAGCTTTTGCTGAAAGCAAGTGACATTGGCTATATTTTCTTTAAATGTTTAATGAGACATGGATTTAGATAACTGGACTATTACTCCTTAAAATGTGTGTACTAAATAAATTGTTTCTAAATACCAACTTCTGTTTTTTTCAGTCCCCCATTACATAACTCATTTATTGAGTTTAATACTGTACCAGCATGAGAGAAATAGTTGTCCTTTAAAATAAGGCTTTGCTACAGGTTGTGGTTGGAAAATAGAAATGTACTTCTTCTGGACTAGTGACTTGTCACCCTTGCAGCAGGTAGTCTCAGTGCCTAAGAGAAATTATTATAGGCTGCCTCATGACTTTCATTGTTTTTAAATGTAGAAATCTTTCCAAATACTTAAAAAATCAAATCTCATCACATCTGTTCCATGCAATTTAGAATGCTGTTACGCAGCTTTTCCGCAGGTGTTTGTTGATTATTTTTTTTTCTTCCTTTTGTTTCAGTTGTCCTAATTTGATTGTATCTGAAAATCTCCCAGTCTGATGTCTTTTCATCCACTGTGTGGCTGTCAGAGTTCTGACTGGCTGAGATGCCACGGTGCCTAACCCTGTTATGCTCCATAAAGGCAGAAGTTAGAATCCCTCTGTGTAATCTTAGCCACTAACTCTTTTCTAAGCCTTTGCAAACAGACACAATATCATTTGTCATATATATTACACCCCGACAGATCATGAAACTGAGATATCTCTTGTAGTATCATAATTTAGAGTAAACTGTATTTCTCCTATTTTTCTGGACAATAAGGGAAAGGTGGTTTTGAACACATGGAATTTTGCTTCTGTTTAGTGGATTTGGTCATAAACAGATTTTTTTAGGGCAAATCTTGCATGTTAGTTAACTGGTGATACCCTAGTTTGCATCGTTCTTTTTTTAACAGTGTGCTTCTCTGCTTTGCCATGTAGTAAACCAGATTCTCTTACATTACTCTGGCAGAATCCCATGGTATTATGCTTAGAAAATCAGTGTATGTACCAAAAGCTTCAGGCAGGTTCACTGTTCATGTACCACAAGCTGCGGGGAGGATCAAGGGGTAAATGGGTGCAGCATCCATGGCTGTATGGAAGAATTTGTTGGCAATTTTTGGTGCATGCCAAGTGTCTTGCCCACTCAGATACCAAGTGTTTCTCACTGGGCACCTCTGCTTTAGCACATCAGCCCAATTCCTGAAGACAAGACATCCCCTTTGACATCAGTGAGCCTAAGGTCAGCCCTCAGGTTATTGCAACATGAGTCATAATTTTGTCCTATAAATAAAAAGCTCATTCTTCACAACAAAGTGGAAACTTTGAGCATGCCCAGCTGCCACCCCCCATTTAACTTTGTTCTCTCATTTACTTCTCAGGGACTGTTAATTACATAGTTCCTGTTCTCTTCCCTGGCATCTGTATTCCAGTGTTTTGCATGAAAGTGGTAGATAATATGGTATGTGTGTCTCCTTGGAGATCTGGCACATCAGAGAGCAGTGTTTTAAAAGGGATTTGGTGGTAATCCATGTTGTTTTGAATAGTTTATGACATTGGTAAAAATAGTTGTTATACTGTCATAGCAATTAGCTGCAGGTTTCATGGAAGTGTTGAATTTCTAATAGTCCTTTGCAAACTCTAGGGTGTCCTTCATGCTTCATGGCTGTGATCATTTTTTTTTTTTAGTTTTTTATTTTTAATGTTAAATTTTAATATCACAGAGTAGCATTGACAGTATCAATGTCGGTTGAGATGAGGCCATTCCAAAAGCACAAGCTCCAGTTTCAGTCAGTTACAGAACACCTGCAGCTCAGCAGCTGTTCCAGGTAGCAAAAGATCATAAAGTCATAGAATGTCAGGTTGGAAGGGACCTCAAGGATCAACTGGTCCAACCCTTTAATATTATTGTTTATATGACATGTCCCAGTACCCCATCAAGCTGAGTCTTAAAGCTTTCCAAAGTGGAGGAATTGACCACTTCCCCTGGGAGACCATTCCAATGTCTGACTGTCCTCAGAGTGAAAAATTTTCCTGTTGCATTCAAATGGAATCTCCCTTGGAGCAACTTGTGCCCATTGCCCCTTGTCTGGTCCATGGGATTCCTTGTAAATAGGGAGTCTCCATCTTCTGTAGCTGTCCTTTAGGTACTGGAACACTGTAATAAGGTCTCCCTTAAGCCTTCTCTCCTTAAGGCTGAACAAACTCAGTCTTCTCAGCCTCTCCATGTGATGGTTTTCTTCACTCAGACCTATTTTTGGTGCCTATCAGAAGATGAATAAACCTTTGGACATGTATTCAAAGCATGTCATTGGGATGAGGATGTAACTGCTCCTGCTGTGTCCCTGCTGCCAGGGGTCATGTGGCAGAGCTGAGATTCCTGCTGGGGACCTGGGCACAGATCTCTGACTTGGTATCAGCAGAGGATGAAATCCCTTGGGGAAGGGGATGGTAGCTTTCTCATGATGCTGTCTGTCTTTGAGTCATCTGCAGTGTCTGACAAAGACTTCTTGGAAAAGGCATAAGAAGAATGTGTGAATTTAGAAGTGGAGCCAGCTCATAGGATAATTATGCCTGTGTCTTAGCTGCCATATTTTATTAGCCTGAAGGAACACAGGAGACTGAATGCTGAATGACTTGCAAGGAATCAGCTGGATCAGTCATTAGCTCCTGACATCTGTGTTCCAGAGAGCTGATGTGACACGTAACAAAGTTTTGTCCTTAATGAGAAAAGACAAAGGCAAGCTACTGATATGTTGCTTTGATCTCATTCTAACAAGGTACAAAATGCTTGCAAGTTTGACACATCACAGTGTCTTTAAGTATTATATTAATGTGAAATTTATGCAAGTCATCAGTACCATTAGTTGAGAAAGCTAGAGATTTCTGGTTTAGGTATTTGAGAACTATATTCAAATTGAAATGGGCTAAATACTGACCTTCCTTGTAATGAAGGGCTGACATAGTTTTTTTTTTCCTGTGCACTCTGCCATGCCATCCCTCTGGCACAAAGCCTACAAGTTAAAGTAGCATCCTACACTCAAGAAGTTTAAGGTCTGGCTATTGAAACCACAAAAACTCTTCTCTGTATGTGTGTGTGTGTTTGTGTGTGTAGCTAAGAGTCAGCATCAGGAGCACAGAACCACCATTAGCCTTTATGAACCATCTTCCCTCTTGGGAAACCTCTGCCTTCTCCCTGGGAGGGATCCTCCTGCTTCTGCACTTCTCGTGACCTTGAGATATGGGCAGGTTTTGACTTTAGTTTTCAGCTAATGGTTTTAGCTAGCACACCAAGGACCTAGAATTCAGCATCCCAACTTAAGAACACATTTGTGAAAATTTATGGGAATTTTTCAGTGTGTGTGGGGGTGAGCTCTGGGGCACTGGATCTGTGGCAGCTGGGAGAAATTATGACTTGAGTTTAGAGGCTGCCTTACCCAAAGCAGATGCTTGATTAAGTACATTGCAACACACCATATATGTTGCTGATTTTTAATTTTTTTTTTTTTACAGCCTGGCTATATCCAGCACATTAAAATATGTTCAAGATAATTAGAAATATTAATACACTACTGAAAACTAGCATCATATTTCTCTGAATTCCTTGAACAAAAATAGATTCCCTTCAACATTAAAGTGGTAATCTCAGAGGTATTTGTTATTTCCAAAGAATTAATGATCATTTAGTCAGCCAACAGCCCAGGGCAAAGCAAAAGGGTTTAACATAGTGCCAAGTGATAGCTTCTTGTAGGAATGGCTGCTTTCAAAGAATTAGTGTTATTCAAAATGCTTTTAGGATGTGCCAGTCAGCTCTGTGGTTTACAGCACTAACAGTCTACTTGTTTTCCAAATCACTTACCCTAGTGATTTAGAAGCTGCAAGTTAGATTTACAAATCTAATCACTGCTTATAGATGAACCAATAATTATCCAACCAGTAAATATGTGATGTGAGCTTAATCAAAAAAACCCCAGAGATCTGTATGGTAGCTGTTGGAAAATATGCCAGAGGACTGAATCCTGTAGATAAATTGAGCCTCTGGGTAGATTTTTTGGAAAGCTGATGTAACTCAGGGTCCATTGAAATCAGTAATTCTGCTTTCAATGGAGCAGTAGTTCCTATTCTGCATCTCTTGTACTTTATGAGTAATTCCAGAACTTCTGCAGAAAATGGTGGGATACCTTATTCAGAGAGAACTTTTAAAGCTTAAGAGCATTTGGAAATCCCGTTTTGAAACAGCTCCATGCCACAGAGTCACTGGGTTTCCATAGATTGCAACATCCCTGCATTTATCATCCTTGGGAATGCTGTAGCTGAAGTTTAACCTTGAAAGTTTAAGGCAAAGACACTTAAAAAATACTGAGGCTGCCTGGCCTAGGGCACTAATTTCTACTCACAGAACAGTAGCTCAGTTCACGTTTACATGAATAAAATGTTATATCTAAAACTTCATCTGAAAACTGCAAATAGGATATAGCTTGTTCTGTCATGTAAAAGTCCAAAACATTGGTTCCCCACCTCAGAGATATTTCTTTGTGTGTGCTAAAAAACAGTTCTATTTGACTCCTATGCTCCAGGTTCAAATTTTGTTAATGGAAATGACAATCACTACATAGTTGTCCCCTGTATTCTATGATTTGGGTTTGGTTTGAAGGTTTTTTTCTGGCAACTGCAAATGTGATGTGAGCAGTTGGTATAAAACTGATGCTATCAACATATTTGCACTGATAGCAAAGAATGCAAATCATACATTGATAGCTCTCTGATTTCAATTCCACACTTGGCATTTGCAAACCAGGACAAACTCATTACTTGGAATTTGTTAAACTTGTTGGTGATCTCTGAGGGCAGCACAAAGAGCTCGATGGAACATGGCTCATTTACTCAGGTCTCAGCCTTGGGAACAAGAGTGTATCCTGGCTCATTTGACAGAACAAGGACTGTCCAGCATGACCTGACAATGATTAATATCCTCCCACCACCCTGCCCCTGAGCTGGAATAAGTCCTGGACTGTTTTCTTTCAGATGTGAATGAACAATAGAAAATCTTACACTTTGTTACTAGTTCTGTCTGACCACGGTGTATTTGATGTACATTTTGTGGGACTTTACCTACACTAAATGGTGCTAAAAATTGGTAGAACACTTTCTACTTTATAACTGCTGCTTCTACTGTCATCTTATGTCAGTGCTGGATGCTCTCCACTATAAAAATCTGTCTTCATTTGTCTTCATTTAATTTAGGTGAAATGTAACCTTTGAACTCAAATTTTCCATTCTGGGGGACTGTGCTCCATACAAAAATTACTTTCAATACAAGCAGCTCGGATGCATCTGGGAGCAAAGCAGAATGCCATTCTATTTGACTAGGGTCTTGTAAACAGAAACTTGCTAATTTGGAGAGGAACCATTAACATGGATTTCAGGAATGAACCACTTGGCATGCCCTAGGAATTCTGTTATATTTGACCAGTTTACAAGCCTTCACAGTGTAGATGAACCTGTAGCCTCTCACAGGCATTATGTTTGCAGTCTTTACTTGGAGCTTGCCCACATGAACACAGCTGGATCCAACCTCTCTGATTTATCTGGCTGGAGAGACCAGCTGTGGTCTGGGGCACAGACAGCTCTGTTAGTCAGGTAGGAGAGAACAGGTTTAAAGTTTTGCTTTGACTCTGTCTGTAGAAAAGTACTTCATCCTACCATCTGATCTGTGAAGAGTACAGAAAACATCTAGTGCTAGGTCTCACCAGTGGCTCTGCTGTCTGGACCCAAATCAAGATACCTCTTAAAAAGACCCTGATGTTCCCAGATAAGGACAAGCTTGAAGGTGTTCCCTTCTTTACCAAAGTGAATTTGCCAACTCCCACTGGTCTCTAGAATGTTTCTGTAGCACTAAGAAAGTATGCAGTGTCCCCACTGGCCACATAAAGAAAAGGTTCATGATGAGGAAATGGGCTTGTCTTCATAAAGGGAGAGGCAGAGTGTCTTAAAAATAGCTTTGAAGTGGAAACGAGCCAAAAGCCAAAAATTGTTTAAAAGCTGGATTGAGGGCAGGCAGCCTTGTATTTAGTTGTTAATCCTGAGCTGGATTATCTGTGTTTTCAAAAGCATTAATTTTGTGGCTGCTGCTCACAGCTGCATTGTGAGCCTGGCCCTGCTCTGCTGCAGGAGTCACAGCCCCGTGGCTGTTCAGAAACACCTCCCAGGGCAGAGTGGTCCATTTTCCCTTCCTAGTAAACACTGGTCATTATCCTGGGTCAAAATTATCTGTAAACCTCAAGATGATATTTGCTGTGCAGTTAAACTTTCCTCCAGCCTTTTAAACTGAAATCAGTTCCACAACAGTTAAAAATCGTTCGGTGGTTTGCATTTGAAACTTTCTTTTATTGCAGTGGCAAGATCTGATGCCTTCATTGTGTTATAAATGTTAGATATTTCCTGCATATAAATGCATCATTTAATTTAAAATTCTAAGACTTTTATTTAGAACCAGTAAAATTTTAAATGGCATCAATCTCTCCTTCATTTTTACCTTTTAAATATTAGTTGAATCCCATGTGAGCAATTTGTTTCTCATCTTTTTGTTGTTTTCAGTTCACTTAATAATCACCTTTGGGTTTTGTCTTTTTAAAGTGGGTACTTTTCATTTGAATGAAGATGAGATGTCTTGAAAAGACTGTTTATTATCACAACAAACCTATTATGCATGGATACAGAGAGTCCTGCCTCCATTGTTGAAGTGAATAACAATAACAGCATGAAGCAGCTCAGCAAAAAAAAAAAAAAAATGGAATTTAAAAAGAATTTAAATGGAAAATAGCTGTAGACATCCAGGAGCTGATTCAGCTCCTGTATCAGAAGTCAGTGACAGTGTGCTCCTCAGCAGGAACTGATTTCAACTAATGACAGTAAAAGGAATGACAGGACTTGTGGAGTGAAAAAAAAATAACCAGACAGACTGTTATCAGAGAAACTCACAGGCTGAGAGAGATGGGATTTTCATTGCAAGTCCAATAGCTGAAGAAGTATGAATATCCCTGATTTTTCAATGGAAACCAGAAACCAGAGAGTCTTCAGATTGCACAGGTGCTGCTTGAAAATCCCCTTATAAGATGTTTACATGTGACACAGTAGCATCTTCCCTTCAAACTGTGTTATGTTGGTCTCTGTGTTACCCTGTTACAACTTTGGGTTTTTTTCCTATTTTCCACAAGTAAGGAGACTTGGTTTTCAGTTTTTTTCCACCAGGTCTCTTGCAATTCCATAATGTAGGGGAAGGTCTTAAAGTTGTTCTTTGGTTTTAGTTAAACATGCAGATTGATAGGATAAACTGCATTCCCTAGTGCTAAATGAATTTATATTCATTAAAAAGAGGAAGACACTTTGACTTTTCTACTGATTTACAAGTTGAAGTTTCCTTTTTTGCAAAATAAATATGCTGCTAATGCAAATACAGCTGAAATACATATTACAGTGTCAGTACTGCATAGCCCAGTGTATATCTGCTAAGATGGAGTAGCTAACAAAGTCCAGTCCTGTTGGTGACTCACTCAAAGCCTGTTAAAATCTTGAGAACTTTCTTTTGACCTCAGTGAGACCTGGCATCTCTGAAGAGTTAATGGTTGAAGTCCTGTTTATTTAGGCCCACTTGTTTCTCTTGAAACGCTGCATTGTCCCATCTGATTCCAGCAGCACTGCTTGCTGGGCATGAATTGAGCTCACCTTGTCCAAGGAGGGAGCTGCCTGACAGTCTGGGTAGCAGATGCTCCTTGTAGCACATCATGAGTTCAACTGGACATCCATAGGGGGATGGTGAGTGGCCAGGAAATGTATGTACAGAGAGCAAAGAATGGGTCAAGTAGTTTTTCTCATCAGGTTTTTGTGGGCTGTTAACAGAAAGCCCAAAGTTTTCAAGGTTGGATCTCCTTCCAGATAACCTGAAAATTGGGCATCTCTAGGAGTGCCCTAGAAGTGCCTGTGCAGAGCAGCTCAACAGAGCAAGAGGTCTGCTCCCACCTTTCCTCTGCCAAGCCAAAGCAGCTCTGGGACTGCAGGACAGGGAGACAGACCTATGTTGTAGTCCCCCACACAGAAATGTGCCTAATGTTTGGGTTTTTCTACCCCTGTGGTAGAGAGCCACTGTTAAATTTTGATATTAACTTGATTTGGTTTAAATGTTGAAAAGTATTTAGAGCAAACCTTTTTCACTCCTCCGTAGACAACTTTTAGTAGGACCAAAGAAATCTTCTAATTATATTTGTGAATGTGTGTCTAGATTTGCACAGTGGTGACATCTGCTATTGCCTAATCAGCTTCTAAAAAATAATAACAATAATCATGGAAAATGGATTTAGGAAATCTGTACTTTAATTAAGTCTTCTAAGTGTCAAGTTTTGTTATAGTACTTTCACTCATTGTCTGTAAGTTTTCTCTTTGTTCTTTTGGCAAAATTAATCATAATCTGGGGTGGAATTATGCTTTAGATTTGCTTTACTTAGCTCAGAGCTAGTGACTCAGGAAGCACTTTCATTCTGCTCATTATCAAACCTACTTGTTTCCTAAGGTTCAGAAGTCTTTCCTTTGGAATGGAGAATCAGGGCAGCCATTCACTCAGTCTCAGCCACACTATAAAACTCAAGGGAAAATAGTGTAAAGTTGTTGAACAGTAACCTTCCTTCTAGAGAATAAGTCATTACTTTTTTTCCCTTTTTTTTTAAAGACATATCTGTGTTCAAGCAGTATTCTTAATATTTAACTGTTCCACACAGGGTCTCTAAGTGCTACCACAGTGCAAATAACTATTTCAGTGCTTCCAGTGTCCTGAAAGCCTCACACATACACATGGATGAGGGCAGAGAAACTGCTGCTCTCTCCAGTTTATAGCACAGGCATAAATTTTTTCCTACAAGGCATAATTGGGCTCTGCATCTGTTCTCCCTGAGCTCCCACCCTTCGGAACAAGGCCTCCCTGGTTCTTGATGTTACAGTTCAGTGCTGCCTGCTCTATACAGGAGGAAGTTGTGTTTAAAAGCCTGGTCTTCAAAAATAGTTTCTGGGCGGGCCTGACACTGGTGTCACCTAACTCGTATGTCCCCAGGCTCTAAATGTGTGCAATGAGCAAAATTAAATAAATAATCAGAGTCTTTCTGAACTATAAATGTAACCAGCAAATAGATAAGAGTTCAGTGTCCTATAATAGGATGTCTTTTTGATGACCAGCAGAAAGGGAGTGACTCAGCCTGACTGTGTACACACACTGAAATAGACTTTTCAAGTTTGGAGACAAAGGCCTTTACATGCATTTATAAAATTGCCTCTAAAATGCTTGTGAATGAGTTAATCACACAGCCATCCGATTAGACATGAACAACCTCCCTATTTTTGATGTGATTAGGTCATCCCAAGAGAATCATAAAACAAAATAGACTTGGATGTGTCATTGGAGGATGACTAATAAAGAGAAGTTGAAAACAGTACAATTAGGAAAATAGTGCAAGCAGGAAAATATCAAGCCAGTTTCACAATTCTCTGTCCTTCATCTGCCCCTCCAGAGCCTGCTCTTTAGGAAGTTGATGGAAAAAGCTCCCCTTGCTTTTACAAGTCCAGATAAGGTCTTCTTTGCCTCTTTGCTCCCCCCTGGGGCTGTATCCACTTTTGCAGTAGCTTTTTGAGCATCTGAACCTCACACAGTTCCTCCGTAGGATGTGCAGAGTGTATTTTCCCAGGGGCACACTTAAGTGAGAACTGCTGCAGTGGGGATTTGGGGGAGATTCAAAGCCACTCAAAATCAGATCTGTAGGACTCTGGATAACAAAAGAAATGCCACAACTGGGGCTTTCAGAAATGTCTGTCTCAGTAGCAAGATCAAGCACGCGTGACTGTACCTCCTTCATACCTTTCTAGTTCTCCAGAGCAGTTTTGTGCCTGCTCTTCAACAGCAATTCCAATCCTGACTTGATCTTCATTCTTTAGCAGAGGAGGCTGCAAGGTGACCATACAGTGGCTTTCCAATAACTGAAGGGAGCCTAGAAAAAAGCTGGGGTAGGATTTTTTTTTGCACAAGCATGTAGCATGAGGTCAAGGGGCAATGATTTAAAACTTGAAGAGGGGGGTTTTAGATTAGATATTAGGAAGAAATTCTTTACTATGAGGGTGCTGAGATGCTGGAACAGCTTGCCTAAGGTAGTTGAGGATTGCCCTTCTCTCTTCAAGGCCAGATTTGATGGGGCTTGGAGCAACCTGGTCTAGTGGGAGGTGTCCCTGGCCATGCAGGGGGGGTTGGAATGAGATGATTTTTGAAGGTCCCTTCCAACCCAACCCAGTCGGTGATTCTACAATTCTCACAACTTGGCCTCCACACACCAGGTCCGCAAAGTGCCCTGTTTTCCTGCCACACTGTCGTTCCCCAGCTTGTCTGCAGACTCCCTGCTCCCTCCTTTTTTGAAGTTTCAGGATGAAGTGAAAGGCAGCTACTTGTCACCTTGCTGGGAGGATGCTTCATCAGATGCCTCGCTTTGCCACTCTCATCTTAGTCGCAGACTGATGCCTGGCACTGTGGGATCTCTGTGCCCTCCTTGTCACCACTTAAAGGACAAGGTCATGGAGAACATACAGCAAACAGCCCAGGTAGACTTTCAGAGTCAAGGCACATGTATGTAGAGGGCACTTAAGCATTTTGTAAAGTGCAATAATGGAGGATCTGAAACTTCTTACTTCCAGGTTCTTACGCTTAACCTTACATTAATTTTATGACAAATCTCAGCAAAAATAAGCTTTTATTAAGCTATCATTAGTGTCTAGACATTTGCAACCTACTGAATGGGCTTTCAATTACAAGCTCAGAGTGTGAGAGTGAGACATCAAAAGAACCAAGATCTTTATAGTTTTTCTGCATCTTTAAAAGTGAGTGGCATCTAATCTCTAGCAGCCTGTTGTCAGATGCAGTGCTGGGGAAGGAAAAAGCCTACAGACAGCTGGGAATTAAAAAGAAATGTGCAACGCACTTCATCACTAGGGTGTGTACCCATCTTTGAGGTGTCTTTCTCTTTGCAGTCTTAAGAACCTTGTTTTACAGCTGTCAGCTTTAAAGAATGAGTGTCATCTTTCCTGAGTCTCTCTTTCTAGTGGTGGCAGTTGTCTGGGGAGATAAAATATACACAGACTGGCATAATTCCTTTAGTGTTATGGAGTAGCTTATACTTACTTATACTACTGGGCACTTATAAATAAAAGATCTCTAATAGAAGAATTTGCCATTATAGACTTTTGGCAGGGAGGGACCTCACCAGCTGTAGCCCCAAAAGACTGACAGCAGTCACAGACTTTTGTTGGGGAAGACACCATCAGTCAGTTCAGCTCAGGCTCCCAAAAAACTGGACAGCTTGGAGAAGGCAGTGGAGCATCCTTCATCTTTATTACCTAGCAGAGAATCAGAGTAGCAACAGGCACATGTTTCTGGTTTTGCAAGGCTTCCCAAAATCAAGACAAATTCCCAACCAAGTAGGAGTCATTCTTCTGACACAGTTCAGATTTTGGGGGTAAGAACACGGGCAGCCCCAGGTGAGAATGCATTGCTACATAAAAATATAAGTTATTTTACCAATGTGCCATAAAGCCTCCTGTGCTCTCCAACTGTTTCATCTCCTCTGGGACTGCACATGTGACCTGACTTCTGTCCCCATGTTGATTCTAATGTATCCAGAGGGACTTCTTGTCACTTAATCAGAAAAGTCCTTTCCTGTTCAGCAAAGGCTGTTAGCACATGTTTAACTCAGCTCCTCACAGATTTAAAATCAGGCCCCCTCAGCTGCTGGGTTAGAAAGGATTAATTGGGTGCTGCGTGTTTTACTCTGAGTTGGGATGTGTTGGCCACATGGCCTTTGGCAATATATTCAGTGATTTAGACATCTGTGGGAAAAGTCAGTGGAAAACCAAGTAGTAATTCACTCAGATACTTTAACATAAGTACCCTGGAGTTGTTCAGTGTGCTGTTTTGTTATGATGAATCTTAGAATTAGGCTAGTCCAAACCTTTGTAAGTATTATTAATAGCACTGTATTAATATTGTGTACTGGGATGTGCATAATCAAGTGTTACTTAATTTAAGTTCACGTTACAGTAATGTAAATAAATTCCTGCTGTGCTGGCTGGTGACACTTCCTAATTCCAGTTTGTGCATGTAGTGTGTCACTGTATTGCAAATTAGGGATTCTGGGAGCTTGAGTTTTGGTGCTGACAAAATTTATCTCAAAAGCATTGAGATGTGCTGTAGTTAAATGAATGAGGAAACTAAAGAGGAAAAACCATCCTTCATGGCTATTTCTATTTTTTCTAAGGTATTTTCTACTTTTTGGAAGTCAGATTTCAGTTCTTACTTTACAAAAGGTGACTATGGATTCCTGTTTTTCCCAGGAATGTAAAAATAATGGGTTCAGGTTTTAATAATTTTAATCATTTGTCCTGCTATCAGTAGCAGCTCCTCTGAAATAATTCCTCCTAGAGAGAAATATAAAAAATCCTGAAGTAGAAATCTGTAGGTGGAAGAGAGCTGCTAAACACATAGTCCTAAGAAAGAGACATGGGGAGATGCAGATATTTCTTCTGTAGACATTCACTATGGTTTGCCATTCAAAGCACTAGAAGGAGAAAGGAGCTAATGATATACAAAAACCTTTTCCTCAGAGACAGAGATTGAAGGATATAGCTTGTTACTAGAGTTTCAGGGAAAACTGAAAAACCTCATGTTTGATTCAGAAGTTTTTGAGAAGAAGGAGAATAAGTCTGGATGTTGGGTCTTTTCAAGAACTCATTTGTTAATATCCCACTGTTCTTAGGAAATGAGGCACTGACCCCTTCTTGGGATAGGTAAAAGCAGGAGGTGACTTGGAGACAGGCTTGATCTGATCCTAAGGGCAGATAAACCCCTTCCCTGGTTTACATGCTGCAGGAACACACCTTGTAGCCAAAGCAGTTAATCCTTCCCCATTTGCTTCCCTCTGTTGGAGAAGAATTCAACCCAGTTTAACCCAGTGATTCTGGTGGGGTCAGGTTGGGTTCTTCTGGTGCTTTTGTGTGTGTTCCAGAGCATGGTGAAGAATCATGTGCAGTGTTTGAGTGAGCTGGGTTAGTGAGGTGCAGTTTGCTGGGCACCAGTGGTGCCTTCCCTGCAACAGGATTATTTGGGAATGGGAATTCAGGTGCTTTGTGTGATCTTCTGCACAGGTCTGGTGCCTTAGCAGAGGACAGAGCCCTTGTAACTCTGATACATAAATAAAGAGGGGTTTCAAGAGTGCCTCAGTCCACTAGTGACAAATCCTGTAATTGCTAAATTCATCTTCCTGAGTGACCAGAAAGGCAATTTGAGTTGGTATATAATGAGTAACCAAAAAAGACAAGGCTGTAAGAAAAAAAAAAACAAACCACAACAAACACCTTGCAAAAGGCTACAGACAATAAAACCATTATTTCAGAAGCAAAATGGGAGCTGCTGTGTTCACTTGGAAACTAAGCCAGGGAGGATTTGCACATTCTAATAAAAATAAATTTTAAAAAAGAGTATTTTAAAAGAAGCTTATTCCTATAATAATGTAAAATATTAAGCACAGATTTACAAGCATAAATAAGAAATGAAGTCACAAAATGGGTAAAGACATTTTGCCAGCAACATTAAATAGATGAAACAGCAGCAGTCGATCTAATAAATAGTTTTCCTTTTCTACCTCTGAAGCCAAAGCAATTATACTCCTTTAGGGACACTTTTAAAAAAATCTCAGAGAAATATCTGCCCTACCTTCCTGCCACTGCCACAATGGACCATCCGAGGTCACTGAACCACTTTTCACTATTGCCCTGGCCATTGCACACATCACAAAATTCAGCTTTTAAAGGGCAGTGAAAATGATGAGGAAAATCTGATGGCAGTGACCAGGGAGTTTGTCTCTTGCTGCTGCAATCAATGGCTGTTTGAATTATAGTTGCTAAATTTATCTGCTTACTCCAGGAATTTCTGAAACTCACTTTCTTCAGTCCAACTCCTTTTTAATAATCTGAGTGCTGATTTGCCACCTGTATTCCTTCAGAGGAAAAATATTATCCCATCATTGCCCGGGGGGCAGAGGAAGCGATGGTCATTTTGTAGCTCTGCAGGGACATCTGTTGTTTTACCCACTCGGTTTGAGAATTAGTGCCAGTGAAACAGCTCAGGTAAAATCCTCTTGATCTGTTCTAGTAAAACCAGCTTGGAATGCTAGTTCTGATTATCACCTATTTTCAAAACAAATCTTCCCCCCCTTCCTCCTCTCTTTCAGCCCCCCTCCCCAGATACCAGGAGGGACTGTAGCAGACTGCTGGTGTGTGGGATGCAAGAGACAAGCTGTTAGCTCTTTGCTGTAATGGCAGAGTCAGAAAAACTTGAAATTTTAGGTCTTGGACCAGCAAAGGCAGTGCTGAAGTCCATTGCTAAACACTGGAGCACATGGTTGTATCCCATAGTAAACATCAAATCTGGGGCTGTTTTTCTGTTGCTGTCTGTGATTTGTGCTTTGCCAAATAGAGCTGGAGAGTTAATCTGAGGCCTCAATAACAAAACATGTTATTAATGTGTTAATAACATGTTAATAACACCTCCAGCCAGAGCTTTCAGACACCATAAGGATTTCACTACCAACCCTTCAGTGGGCTGTGATCATGAAGGTCCTGGTGGGGACTGGGACCTCGCCCCCACAAGCGGGGAGCTTCCTGCAGAAGAAGAGTCTGGGCTTGCAGCCTCATGTTAACTTCATGGAACCAAAAGCTTTTTCTGACACAATCAACCAAACCTGCAGCTTCTCAGGGCTGTAACCTTCCCCTGATACAAGAGGAGCTCCCACTGCTTGGGGCTTAGCCCCCAAAAGATGAAGGAGCTCTTTTCTTGTTTCAGTTTCCCTAATGATTGTGTGGTTTCTGTTTCCAGATCCTACCATCATGTTAACTAGAGCCTGGGCTGGATGATGACAGTGGTGGCTAGAGCTTCAGCACTTAAAAAAAGTCTATTAATTCATTTCAAGAACTGCAGGATAACCTCTTGTTTGGAAACCCATTTGTATACAAATAAACTTGGCTCCCCCCCCCCTTTTTTTTTTTAATACAGCTTTACTAGAAAACTCTTTTTCTTAATAAATAGCCTTCTGCTTTCCAAAATCTTAAATGCAAAGGTTTTCTTTGAGAGAGGGATTCTGCAGGTGCCTGTGGTACCTCATATTCAAGGAGTGCCTCTCCATTTAGAGTGCTGTAGAGTGCTCTTCATCTTGCTTTAGTTAAATAAATTGTAGCTTTGGCTCCTGTAATGAAAGTTTAGATCTGTTCTGCTTGAAGGAGAGAGGAAAAAATGTTAAATTAGTACAGAGCACCATCGTTCTGGTTCTTGTCATCTGATTCAGTTGTTCCAGGAGTTAATTAGTGAGGACCTTCTGGCAAAGGTGGGAATCTTTACTATTCAGGAGCTGTGCAGAGTAGAAGAATTCTTCAGTGTCACTCTCAGGTGCTGCAGGGACAGGTTATGTTGTGAGAGACCAAACTCTGTCAGGTCCTGTGGTGGTGTCCTCTGCCCCAGGAGGTGCACAGGACACCTTTCCTGTGCACATAAGGTGTGAAGGATTTCAAGCTGGCACATGCTGTTGGCCATTCCAGACTGAAATGTAGTTTGAGGAGTTGGCGTGGGACATGTTAAGCTTCATTCAGGCACTGCACCCAAGGGAAGGTAAACACTCCTCAGGAATTTTGTAGGAAAACATGATGCAGTGATCTAGGGGTAGGGAGGGGCTCCCTGCTGCAGTGATTCAGTTTACCAGCAGCTGATATGGCCAGAGTAGACAGAAAACTGCATAAAGCATGTTTAAACAGCTCCCCTATTCAATTTTTAAATGTAATAATTAAGCAAAATGAGTAAGCAAAACTCTCATCTTGTTTTACAGATAGCTCATGTCAGGTTATAACATTTTTATTTTTTATTTTTGTTCAAATGGAGGTAATTCAGGGGAAATCAGTTAACAAGCCTTTAGAGACAAGACCAGAGCTGGAACATGAGAAGATGTTTTATGTTGCAGAGACAATGTTGTTTCGTTTGATTTCTTTTCTCTTTTTGCAACGCCTCATTTAAAAATAAGTGGATGTTTCCTATTTCAAGGTCTTTTCCAAAAATCTGCTTAGCTTTTCCGCTTATTCAAAATCACCTTTTAAGTCCATAACAGCTTCATAGGAGAAATTGTTCAGGAGGGGTGATTTAGGGACATACCTAACCATTTATGAAAGCAACATAGATACAAGTTAAAAGGGTTCCCCAAAACAGTGTGGTGCTACCAAATATATAGAATCACAGACTGGTTTGGGTTGGAAGGGGCCTTAAAAATCATCCAGTTCCACCCCCCCTGCATGGGCAGGGACACCTCCCACCAGCCCAGGTTGCTCCAAGCCCCATCCAGCCTGGCCTTGAACATTTCCAGGGAGAGGCATCCACAGCTTCCCTGGGCAGCCTGTGCCAGTGTCTCACCACCCTCACAGGAAAGATATTTTTTTTTTTCCCTAATGTCTAAACTAAATCTCCCCTCCTCGATATTCAGACACAAATCTTTATGGATCCTATGTGGTGTTTGTTAAGAGAGGCTACCTAAGTAGCCTGGATTACTGAAGCAGTTTTTCCCAATGTAATTTGTTGAGCTTTTTAGTCTTGGGATTTTCTTCTTTCCTACAGTGCCAAGCTGTAGATTTTGTCCACAGTTTACAATATCATGTCTGTTGCTGGCTGACCCATCTAGGGTAGCATTGCACATCTTCTGGGATGCTAAAAGTGAGCTGTCCCCTGGGTGGGAGCTTACCTGGGCCTCTCAGTCTGAGCCTGAGCTCTTGTGTCTGTGCAATGTTTATTCTCCAAAGCCATCTTTGAACTGAAAAGTAAAGAAATGGAGAACTTGCTATCTTGCTTGGCTCAGCGTTAAAAAGTAATTCCTTATTTCCCAAATGAATTTTTCTGGCTTTGGTTCCCAGCCATTAGTTCTTCTTGTGTAATTTCCCTGCTAGACAAGAGAGACTGTAAGTACCCAGTGTTTATTTTCTCCCTGGAAAAGTGCTTACACTGGATAAACTGGTCACTTGTCAATCTTCTGTTTTATAAACTAAATGTGTTGAGGTTTCTGTAGTCTCACTATATGGTTTTTTCTGCAGTAGTCACATTTTTGGGGCTGTTACCTGTATTCACTGTATTCTAACACAAGGTCTCACAAGTACTGTAAGCACTTCCCTACTTCTTGTTGCCCTTCAGTTTTCAAATCTAAGGAATAAATTGCAGAAGCAATCCCCCTTCCTGCAAGTGATTTGCATTTTTTTGTTTTCTAAGACCCTACATTTGATTAAATTAAAATGTACTTAATTTGACTGAGCATGGCTTACCAATGATCTCCATCCTTTTCACTGAATTTATCACCTGCAAAAATGTCAGCAAATGATCTTGTGTTTGCTCCTAGGTCATTGATGGAAACATAGAGTAACATAAGTATTTATATTTGCAAACCCTCCTAGGGAGCACCCACTCTTAATGCTCAGTTCTAGCTGACAAAGCACTTACACCCCAGTAAACCTCCCCCTGCCCTATGATTTATATAACTCTGTCTACATGTCTTAAACAAGTAAAGAATTCTTTCATATTGGAGGTTTTGCTCTTAACTTCCGCATTTTAGTGAAAAAGAGGAAATAGTCCAGCTCCAGATCTCCAGACACTCATGTTAGGGGCACAGGTTCTTGATGGTGACATGAATAAACAGACTTTAAGAGTTCTCATATTCCTGCTGCAGTAGAATGAGGGGATAGTGTACAAGCCAAAACAGCTCACCAAACCTGCCAAAATATAACTGCCCATCTGGCAGAAGTTTACAGAATTTAAGAGTTTTGTTTAACAGCTGGACTGTTAATCTCATTATTATATTGACTTGTCAGAACATGGTAATATAAGTGAGTGAAAAAAGTTCCTAGATACAGGCTGCTGAATATTTAAAATGAAGAACTAAGTGTGACTTTTAAAGTATCTCTAAGAGGTGATGCTAAACCATGATGATCTCTAAGGAAGGGTTGGCTACTCTTTGTGTTTTGAGAGTCCACCTAAATATGAACCAAATAAAAGCCAGATAGAAATCAATCGATTAATGGGAATAAAGTATGATTTTCTTTAAAATCTCCATTTTTATGGGTATAGTAATTCTTTCTGCTAGTGCTATTCATGAAGGATTGAAGGTGAATGGAAAGTCTGAACGTGCAAAGTATAAACTGAACATTTGGACAAGGCAGGAAGAAGAAATTAAGAGATTAAAAGCTTGGTTGGTAAAGCTGTGGTGAGTTTTTGTACCATATCACTTCAGAATTAAGCCCTGAACTTAGCAGGAGGTTTGCCACTAAGTTCTGTTAAGTTCCCAAACTTTTACTTTGCACTCAAAGGTTCCACTTATCCATATTATTTATTTTTCTCCATAAATAGTCTGTTTTAAATCTTTTTAGGTAGCAAGAGCCAGGTGTTAAACAACTTCTAAAGCCATCAATAAAACCCAAATGCACGCAGGCTCACTGGAGACTGATTTGTTGGAGAGAGTGAATATAGTGCTTGAAAATGACATTAGCTCAGTAACAGCAGGCAAAGCCCTGTCTGCCTTATTGATTTCAGTGTGACTCTGGTATGAACAAACACTGAGGCACTATGTGAACAATGTGTGTGAACAAACACTAGACAGCACATTTGGATGTCTTGGACAATGCTCAGGTTCTGAGACACTGAAAATGGAGTCCTTTCTCCAGTATAAGAGTTCAGGCCCATACTTCAGTTCTCTGGTGGGATTTGTAGGGCTCAAGAGGAGGAGGTAAATAATAACACATGTGCTGCCGTGTAGCTGTGTGTGAGGGAGGCAGAGAAATGGAGCTGGGGCTCTGGTTTGGCTGGGCAGGATGAGTCTTGGTGCTGTCCCTTAAGGAAGAGCTCAGGCAAGTCTAGGGCGGACCCACTAAGGGCATCAGCTGTGGGCAGTGTAGATTTTGGGATGGTCTGTACAGATTTAAGGCTCATAAGCCTGTCTGGGTGTGTATGCATTTGCTTCTCAATCATCTTGGCTCCAGAAGATCTTGCTAGGTTGGGAGAAACACCAGATTCAAGCTGGTCTTGCACTCCTGTGTTGCTCAGCCTGCACTACTGGGAGCCTTGCAGAGAGGGGCACAGGGACAGCAATTTTGCACGGGCAGGAAAAATCCAGATGGACATCATAATTCCAGCTCAGCACCAGCTGTGCAAGAGAAAGGTTGGCTCAGGGAAGATCTGCTTCAGTGTCTCCAGCTCAGAGCTTCATACCAAGGAGCCCAGTGCTCTACAGATGGGGAAACTGGCACCCACGGACTTGTGCAGGCACGTGCAGTAATCTGGTGGCAGAGCTTGGAGTAAACCCCAGATTTTCATCAGTCTGTCTTGTGCAGTTAGGCCATGAGACACACTGATCATCCTTTAGTGCTTTGATTGTATCATTTCTTAAGTAGGAAACGTAATTGCCAATGTTGTTGGATTGTGCATTTCCCAGATAAAATATTCACCCAGAGATATTTAGATATCTGTATTATCTGTTACTGCCTTTCACAGGCAAAGCCATTTCAGATAAATCCTAAAACCACTAATTTAGTTTGCATTTATACCTTGGTGGTCCTTTTGGCAATTGGCTGTAACTCTCATGATTGAGTTTCTATTCCCTCTTCCCCATGAGTATCAGTGTATACCCAGACAATCTGTTGTACACCTATTTATGTGGGTTTTCCAGTACTCTGTACAAAGCAGAGTTACAGATTAAAGGTAACATCAAATCTTTTTTGGAGCTGTAATTTACGGAGGAAAAAAAAAGGTTTGAAATTAAATGCATAATGAGGGATTGATTAAAATTGTCAGATGGTCCTGGGAATATTCATTATAACTTCATGGAAAGTCATATGTCCCACTTCCCATTTGGGGTGTGCAGGTCTGCCTGCTTAGTATTTGTTTAATATTTAATGCATGTTTAATATTTTAAGCAATCAGCCATTAAATAAAACGTCATGGCAGCAAAGCAGCAGTGGTTTGTCCAGCCACAGTCTTGTAGGAAACGTGAAGCAGGAGTCAGCCAACAGCTTCAGCTCAGGGCTGGCCTGCACTCCCCTCATCCCAGCGTGTCAGGGCAGCTGTGAGCATCCCATGGGATCGGGAATGCTGCAGGAGGGTGGCAGAGGAGCTTTTCCAGCTGTTGCTTGGACAGATGGTGAGCAGCGTATGGAGCAGAGAGCATGAGATAGGTTGGTGCCAAGCCTAGGACTCAGTTGCCAAATCTCATGTGAAGTGAGGCTGTGCAGATGAAATGGAGACACGATTTATAGTTTGTTGATGTTCATTAAAACTTTTGGTGCTGATAGCCCTGCTGAGATGAAAATTTCCAGAGCAAATAGAAATCCTTAGGAACTCGGCTGCTTTCTGCAAGCTTCTCCTTCAAGCTCTGATTTGCATTTGTCTTTTCCCCCCCAAATATTTAATTGCCACATGTTTGATGGGTTCAGGTTTCTGACTGTTATGAAATTGAGACTAAGCCTTTAATTTAAACAAAACCTTCATTTCAGTAATAAACTTACAATTATTTCTACTCATTCCACTTCATAGTACTACAGCTGGTTTTAGTGGGTATGGGGTAGCTTGACAGATTGTGATAAGAACAGTGATATAGACATTACTATTTACTCTGGAAGATTGACTACATAAAAACCCAAGAGCATTGGCCTAATCTGAATTAAAGTATAGAAAGCCTCTCTCCTTTAAGCCTCTCTTTGGGGGATAATGGTTGGGAACAGAGCTCTGCTTTTATAAACAAATTGCAAGATCCTTCACTGACAAGGGAGAGGGCATTTGTGAACTGTTGGCTGGCAGAAGGGGTTTTCTGTCAAGAACCTGGTACTCAGGGAAATGGAAGCATCTTCAATATTTAAAGAAATTGCTCCCTATTTCTTTTTACCTTTTGGCTGTTTGTTGCACAATCCAAACCATTGTTTTGCCTGAAGTGGGATTCCAGCACTTAGCCACTTAGGGTGAAATCAAGACAGTGGATGGCTTTAAGCTAAGCTCCTCAGCTTTTTGATACAAGGAAGGCAGTTTGGCCCTGGAGACCATTCAGACCTCAGCAGTGGTGGTCTGTCAGTCATGATGTAGATAGAGCCATAAGCAGAATAAGCACTGAGACTTAGTGGAGTTTGTTCAACTTTGACAAGATATACCCCTATGGCAGGTCTGCAGTGCAGACACAAAGCATGTATTTTCATTTTATTGGCATTGCCTCAGGCTACATGGCTTCTTCTGGTGGGTAGTGATGGCAAAAGTAACCCAGAGAACAATTCTTCAAACATAACAAAGCTTTGCAAGTAAAGCACTAAATTTCTTTAAGAGGCATGATACATAACCAGGAGGAACAATAATTTCCCAATTTGATCTGGGGCTCAGTTGCACTTAAGATCATAATCACTGGATAAAAGGAGAATGTTTTGTTGTACACACAGCAATACTTCGGAAATGTGCACCATGTGTGGTGTCCAGGGATAACTTCAGTTCCTTGCTTTTTTCATACTTAAAAGTAATGAGGCTTTCTTGGCTGATAATGCTGGTGTAGTTGTAATTTTTTGCAACTTGTACTGAGCATATTTCTTGAAAGATTTTCCTAAGAGGTAAAGTGAGTTTTGGTTTTGTTTATGGAATCACACACTGCTTGCTTTTCTATTGTGCTTCTAAGCTTCCTTTGTTTAAGACTCAATAAAATGGGAATACTTCCCACCAAAGCAACAGAAATGAACAATTATCTCAGCCACTGTGAGAAACATTTTACAGAGGCTTGTATGTTCCAGACAGATACTTGAATCCTTACGGAAAACTGTCCAGTAGGGTTCCATATTCTAAAAATGTTACCATTTTTACACAAAACAAACTATTCTTTTGCTTTCTTGCCCTGCAGAGTTCCTTGGCAGGGAAACCATTCTGTGTTCAGTAGGGATAGTTAAAAATATTACAGATTGGAACTTCAGGCCAGATTTTAAACTGCTTTATATTTACATTTCATAGAGGAAAGGTGTTATCTTTTGGTTTTGGCAGTGTAGCTGAAGACATTCAGGTACAGGAGATTGCAGTGAAATCTCCTTACCCATGAGTCAAAACAAAAGACTTAATTTGCTGCTTCACATTGCACAGCATCGTACACACTGGTTCACACTGTACACATGTTCAGAAGAGAAAATACATATATCAGCTGCCTTTTTATTGTGCTAATTCTGCTGGAATTTGTCACTGAGACATCATTACAAACTGCTGAAAGTGTTTTATCAACTCTCTCTGCCCATACTAGTCACGAGGAAGAAACCATTACCCACAGTTCGGTCTGGTAGAAAAAAAAAGCCAGTGACTGTTTTGGGCACCAAATTTTTCCATACTGTGTACCAGTTTTTATAATTAATTGCTTGTCTTCTGGCAGGAGGCATGGTTCTTGCTCCATGAGTGAGAATTAAAACTCTGATGGTCAGATCCTGGGTTTTGACTGTTGGTGCTGGGTGATTGAGGCTGTCCAGAGGGGACAGAGAAGCTTGTGCCATTCCCAACCTCATTACTGAAGTAGAGGGATGCTGGTGGCAAGTGAAGTCAGATGCCAGGCTATAAAGGGTGGGGGAGAATCACAGACTTGCCACCTATTCTGTCATCTGTTACCCAGGGTAGTAACATCTGCCTGACAGCCAGGAAATCATATAGGAAATCATGTGGCTTCTTAAACTGCCCAGGAATTGTGGATTTTAGAAGGATATCTATGATTCTGCAGCAAGATATTAAATGTGTTTAAGCTATTATAATTTTGTGCCCTCCTGAAATCAATAGCAAAGTTCCTGTGGGATTCAGCAATTCAGAGAGAAACTTTCTTTAAAAATTGTATGACCTTGCCTCCTCAGCAAATGCTCCCAATGCATTTAATTGGTCCTCTGTGTGTCCAGTTCTGGAGCCTCCAACATCACAAGGACTTGGAACTGCTGGAGCTAATCCAGAGAGGGCCACAGGGATGCTCAGAGGGCTGGAGCACCTCTGCTATGAAGACAGATTGGGAGAGTTGGGGTTGTTCAGCCCAGAGAAGAGAAGGCTCTGGGGAGACCTTGCCTCCCAGTACCTGAAGGGGCTGCAGGAAAGCTGGGGAGGGATTTTTTACAGAGGTGTTTTGTGAATAGAACAAGAATGAGAATGTCTTTAAACTGGAAGAGGGTAGATGTAGGCTGGGCATTAGGAATAAAATCTTCACTCTGAGGGTGGTGAGACACTATCACAAGTTGCCCAGGGAAGTTGTGGCTGCCCCATCCCTGGAAGTGTCCAAGGCCAGGTTGGATGGGGCTTGGAGCAACCTGGGCTGCTGGGAGGTGTCCCTGCCCATGCAGGGGGGTTGGAACCAGATAATCTCAAAGGTCCCTTCCAACCCAAACCATTCTATGATTCTATGATTTAATGTGATCCAGAGTTTTGTCCCAAAAAGGGAACAGTGGTTGGGCAGTGGACCTTAACAATACTGTAAAGGAGTTTGTCATACAGGAAAGAAAGGGGACTGGAATGACTTTAGTTTCCATCTCCCAAAAAGCAGAGTGTCCCCATATAGTGCTTCACCCTTTCTGTGGTAAATCAGTGCTGCTAGTATCAGAATGTCAAGCAGAAGCTTCCAGGAGTACTTAAATATACAAACATTTTACCTGTGTGTAAATTGTTTGTTCAAAAGAAGTTGCATTTGTCATTACCTCAGGCTAAATGAAACTGCAGTGCAATCTATTACAGTTGTGATATTTTGTGTTAAATCCATTCACCAGCTAAGCTGGAAAGCAACTTTCTGTAATTGCACACGTGGTTGTACACAAAGGTCTTGGCATAGAAAATAATATTCAGAGGATAACTAATAAGGGCTGAGTAGTACTTGTTGTGAATCAGTATGCATGGTTAAGTAGTGGGTGAAGTTAAATAAGGGAGCCTCTCTAATTTTATCTCATCTTCCAGTAAAAGAGATACCTAGCTATAACTTCAGCTACTAGAAACAACTACTTTATACTGAGAAGAGACATTTACTACTCTTTTAATCTGCATTCAGATGAAAAGTCACTTGCCTTATTTTTAATTCCTTCATAAATTTTGAATTATACTGCTTTCATGACCTTGTTATAATTAGCAGTAGCTATTTCTTGTTAATGAGCTATTACCTGCAGATCCATATAATTTATCTGACAAGCTGACAGCCCGACTAATTAACAAGGTTTGACCAGTATCTCAAGACCTCTGGAAAAGATTGTCTCCTCTGACACTTAAAAATGTTCTCTGAGGTACCATGTATAAATATATCAAGCACTGTAAATGGTTCCTGTGAAGAGGTTACAAAATCACCCTGCTGAGAAGTTTGTCTGTAACATTCATTCAGAATAGAAGCTGGTACCTAAAATGCCTATTCTCCACCCCATTTATCCTGTGATTAAAATTGTGCTAACACCACTGGTATTTATAAATCCCTGACAATCTATAGTTTCATTTCTACGTGGCTTGCAAAAATTTTTTTAAAACACAGAACCAGGCCACGCTGCATAAAGAAGCCTTCAGACCTCTCCACTAGCAGAGAACACACTTTCAAGAAAGGATTTGCCTGTTTTCAACAAAAACTCCAGCATTAGCTTTTAGGACCTGATCAGTCAGTCCTCCAGAGAGCAGGCACACTCCTTGCTGGGTCCTGCCCTGGCCCTTCTTGGCTGCACGTTGCTACCATCAGCTTCTCTGTACCCATGTAAGTGTCAGGAAATAATTGTTCATTTCTAGGAGGTATTTTGAAATGGCATTAAGGCAGGATTTGGTGACCTAATGTTTCAGAAAAACTAAGATATCTTGTGATACAGCTGCTCTGTTTGGATGTATTGATACACGTGGCACTATACCATAAGGAAAAGTCAATGCCCAAGGCAGTTTTCAAGCCAATGTGCAGGGATCTTCTGAACAAAGCAGGGTAATTTTATGCAGATCAAATTCAGCAGGCACACGCCCTGCTTCTCAGAGTTGCTGTGAAAATTAGATCTGTTATTGTTTGTGAAGCCATTAGAAATGAGAGAGAGAAACTCCATAGAGAAGATGAGAAGGAAATTAATAATTTTGTCTTTGGTAGTGTTTGAATGGAGTGAAGTAAATAAAGCATGGGACTGCAGAATGAACAAAGGGCAGAAAACTAAATATTGAATAAGTGCCCCAGATGGACAGCATTTGTCCTGTGCAGTGCAGGAGGCAATGGTTGAGTGGAAAAACCCTGATGTGTACCTGCAGGTGGGCTGCCTGGAGCTCCAGCTGCACAGGAAGGTTCTGTTGAGGTTGCAGATCATTTGTAACTCCCAAGCACTTGATTTTGCACCTCTCACTTCGTGGTGAAATGCTTTCTGTGACAGCATTTAGTATGTGTGGTGGGAGTCTGGAAGCTCTTCTATAATGAATCAAGATCCAACTATAAAAAAGTATTATCCAAATAGGTAGGAAGATGCTGTCCACTAGTAAGCACTGACCAAATAATTTTTTTCTTTTTGTAAGGCAGGTAGTTAAAGCAAAACATAAAAGGAATTAATTTCAGCTCAAATTCAGTGACTGTTTTTTTAGATTCATGAAGGAAAGGAAAAGGAAACCCTGAGAATGCTTTGTTTCACAGGCAGCTGTAGGAAAGCCCAAGTGACAGAATTTATTTTGGACACTAAGGTGTTTGTTACAGAGGGAAGGAAGAGGTGCTGTAGACAAGACAGCAATGAGGATGTCATGTGCAGGAATGAGCCCCATAATTTTAATAGCCAGGCTGGGTGGGAGCTGCATGAGGAACTTGTATCCATAAAAGACACCAGAAACCTCTGTGAACATCAATGACTCTCTCCCATACTAGTATAGAGGGTGAATAATGAGCTTCCTTTCCATGTATTTTCCTTGTGGTTTGATAAAAAGACATTCTTTTTTCCTACAATCTTCCAAAAATAGAACTAAAATGGTTCACTGATCCTATGAAAATAAAGTTTGTTTTATTTAGATTTCAAGTGATGACTAAATGGTAAATTCAGATTAATTTCATTATTAGTTTCAGCTTTATTTTTCCCTTCTCTACCTACAGTTTATAGAAGGATTTATATTCTGATTGGAAGAGAGGAGTTTCCCTCTCTCTTACCCTGTTTTCTCTCTCACCGGGGTTTCATATGATACGTTTCTTTAGCCAATTTTAATACAGAGAAGATCTGTAAAATTCCCTGTTGATATATTTTTTTTTTTTTTCCCTCTTTCTGGAGGAGAACCGTTTTGACAGAGTTTTGATTGTGGCAGTTCCTTCCCTTGTGAAAACAGTGACAGACATGATTTATCTACTCAGTCTGCTTTGTCTGGTGAGGGGCATTCTCACCACAAAAAGAAAGAAAAATCCATTGCATCTCTGCTACACCAGGGAACTCTCCCAGTGTTTACATAGAGAATCCCACAGGAGCTGATGCTTTCTTTTACATTAATCCAGGTATCTGTGGTGTAGCCCATGTCCCAGAAATAAGATGAGCTTTGTTCATTGCAGTAGCATGAAATTCCTGTACTGTCTCACCAGCAGCATTTTGGTGAAGCAGCTGCCCTGACCCAGGACTCTTGATGTAGAGAGAGCCCTGTTTCTGCAGTGAGACATAGCCCAAGGCCCATGTTTAGCAGGATTTTTAAGCGTGCAAGTGCTCCATTGATGTTGGCACTTAACTTCACACACTTGTAAGCACTCAGGTGAATGAGAACTTCAGGGGAAGCTGTTATTGTACCGAATAGAAATCACGGGAAACTCTGAACAGGAGGTATCAGCAAAAGCATTTACAATTTTCGAAGTGTTTCTTTTTTTATTTATTTGTATTTGGCCCTGAGAAGGTCTTCAGTAATGTGTCTGGGCTTTTAGGCTGAATACTGCTCTGACCTTGTGCAAACTGAGTGCTGCCCTTGCTGTCTGATGGTGGAAAGGCTTCATTTTGGGACACCCCATCTTTTAAGAGTTGTAGGTCTTGGTGTAGACATAATAAATTGCCTGCGTTTCCACCAAGAAAATGAGGCACGGCACCTGGGACTGTATGGGCTCTCCACAGATGCCACTTTAGCACAGCAGTGTGTCCTGTGTCAAGAATGTGGAGCTAAACACATAGCAGCTGTCAGCCTACAGAGAGAGCAGCAGGAGCGTGGTGCTCTGCGGGAACTGCTCTCTCCTCCCTCATTCAGGCTCTGAGTATTTCAAGTGATGTGCAGGTTAAGTTGAATGCAAGCAATGGCAGCTCTCTGCTGATGGGAAATGAGGCAACAAACCTGTCTTTTGCTGACAATTTTCAACAGGTAGAATGCACGCTTCAAGTACTACTTAGGTTATTAGAATATATTGTGGGATAGATGAACTTGCCCTTACGACAGGGGACAGCATGATGAATGAGAGACTCGAGGCTGATGGGTACTAGGACACTCCTTGGATAAATATGCCATTAATCTTCTCACAAAGCATTTCTTCTTTGTGGAGCAGCAGCCATGTAGAAATGCCATCAAAATCCAGGCAGTAAAAGCTCTGAGAGACAGGCAGGCTTTGGTGCTAGGATGGTTTCCACCTTCAACTGCACCTACCTGCTCAACGAGTTATTGTTATTGTATTTGTAACTCTCTGCAGACAATTTACATCTTAACCAGTGCAGCACATTCCCTTTGTGACAGCTTTAGCACCCTGATTACATATAATCTGTTCAGGTTGTAGGGAAGAACTACTTTTTCTCATGCCCCTCCTGCCACCCTCTTCTGAGCAGGGAGGTAGGAAGGGAGGCAAGGAGAAGCAACACTCTCTCCTCTACCCCTTGGCTTTTTAGAGGAGGCATCCTAGACTCATGGCATGACTTAGAGGAGCTACAGGATCCATGCAGGACAACCTAACCCCACCAGGGTTTAGCCCTCAACCAGCTCCTTCCTTTTGAGGCTGCCTGGGATGCTCCATTCTTCCCCAGTGCAAGGTCAGTCTCCAAGGAGGTAATTTGTGTAGCAGAGCTTCCAGAAAGGGACACTGTGTCCATCCCAGCTGTTTCTCAAGAAACATGTGTTTTTCTAGAGCACTGCTGCTGGTTCAGACAGGGCACAACCCATAGCTTTAAGGCTATATTCATAGAGGTTGAAGCCTAAGCAGTTTTTACCCAGCCCCTGGGCTTACACTGGGCTCAGCTCTGCAGGAATTCAAAAGCTCCATCAGATGTACCAGAGCTGCTGCTACATCACCATTTACTCAGTCCAGGAGCAATTAGCTGTGTAATAGCTCAGAGGTCCAGGGGTGCCTTTCCTTCAGAAGGCTTAAGGTATGTACTTTACAAAATGTAGGAAAAAAATGAAACGAAACATAGTATTTTTTCAAGCAGTAAAAACACTTACCAAAGATGCCTGGATTTAGGCTCTGGTGAAAGCATGACTTAGTCTCTGTCCAAATAATTACAGTCTAACAAATTTTAGCACAATTAAATAGATTATAATGAGATAAATTTGTATGCAAATAAATTTTAGACCTCCAGAAAAATCTTATTTCTGTCTTGTCGCCAGCTGACTTTGGTGTGTGAAAAGATGAGAAGTATTTTGGTAATCAGTATGCAGGTAATTATAAACAGGGAGCATGATAATTGTCAAAACTTGCTTCAGCTGTGTGATAACGTGTGCTATTATTGGCATTTATGTGCAATTGATTGGTCACAGTCTCAAGTGATAAAATTATTCTGCTCCTGAACACTGTTATGAAGCTCAGCATGTCAGAACAGGTTGGGACAGAGGCTGGTAGGGTATCACCAGCAGCTGTGAAATGCATTGCAACATGGAGCTCAGGAAGCCCTTGTAATGCTGACTGCTGAAAAGATGAAGTCAGTTTCAGGGGAAAGATTGTTGTTTTCCTCTGGCATTCATCCCAGTCACTGTCAGAGGAAAGATAGGAGGATAGATGAACTTGTGGCCTGATCCAGTAGGGCTGTTCTTACCTTGTAAGGATATTGTTAATTATTCAAGAGCAAATAAGAAGATTGTAAGGACAGGATGGCATCACTGACAAGTGGTAATAGATTTAGACAATTGCATAGTTTTTGACCCAGGTGCTGCTGATTTAATAAGCAGTCAAAGCCTGATGGAGTTCACTGGCACTGCAAGTGCACTTTTAAAGTGTGGCTTTAATTCTGGAATAAGATCTCTCTGTGTTGAGAGCTGTGTGCCATGTCATTTGTTAGCAAAGTGCCATACGTACCAGTAAGTGCATCTGTGAAGAAGCTGATGTGAAAAGGAAAGATGGTAAAGACTTTAAAATCATTAAAGAATTGGAAACAGGTCAGCAATGGAGTCCTGGCTCATTAAAGATGTCCTCTTGGTTCAGAGTAATTGCCAATGTAAGTTGGGCTGGCAGATGCAGATGAACTGCAGAATTAGAAATTAATCACAAAATGTCCACTGCCTTCTGCTGTTGGGAGAAGGATGGAGAAATGTCCATTTTTAGCATAATAGTGTTAATATTTGCATAGCCTTTTAAAATATAATCCTCCCATCTAAGAATTGGTTCATCTATGTGACATTCAGATTTGTTATATTATATTGGCCTAGACCCTCAGACAGTGTAAGTCCTAGAGAATTGGCTACTTACAGCAAATGAGAATCTGTCCCATTAATCTTACTGCCCTACTCAGAAAGCAGCCATATCTTTTTAGATCTTCCCTCAGGCCAAAACTGCCAAGAGAGCTCTGAAAACAAGCCAATTTACAGATAAGTGGTTTTTCATTCAAGCCTGGGGACTGCTTCTGTATTTGTTTGTTTCCCTCCTTAACCTAAAACTAATTTAAGGAATTTCATGTTTTCTATTTTGAATAACTTTCCTTCTGCAGATAAATTGCTAAAATGACCTTTTCCTAAATCCTGTTAGTGACCTCTACATTTAAGGGGTAATAGGGTTTCATCCTATCTGTAAACCAGGAAATAAATCAAACAGTCTTCACAGGGTCTTGAGGAAAAGATTTCATTAGATGTGTGAAATTCTAAAGCTGAAAAGTGTGCTGAGATGGATTTGGACAACAGCACTTCAGCAGTCAAGTCTGCAGAAAACAAAATAAAAACCTGAAGAATTTTTTTGAGGGGAGGAGCGAAGGAGAAGGGACAAACACAAATTGTTTGCTGCAACAATTTTGCTGCTGTTCGTCTTCTGGGTTTTATTGTTTCCCTCTAAATTAAGATGAAGCTCATCGTTAAAATGGAATATATTCCATAGATAATGTCTGTTAGGAGCAGTTTTCAAAAGAAATTGACCCAGTCATTCAAATTCTCATTTATCTGGGTATTTTCATGCAGATAATACCATCAACAGTAGTACATAGACTCAGTTTCAAGAGACAGGTTCAGATGGTTTCACATCATGTGTCACTCCTTGTATTGAGCCCAAGACAATATGTTCTAAAAAATCCTGTAGTTCAGGCAGACAGATTGCCTTCATCTCAAGATGCTGAGAGCTGGAGAATTCACTGTTTCCCAGAGTCTCCTCTTCTGATTGCTGCTTAGATTCGCTGTTTCTAGTTGGTGGTTGAGTTGCAGTTTAAACTTCTCTGGCTTTCCCTTTCAGTTCTTGAAATGTCTTTTCTGCTGTGCTAGGAAATCTTCTACTGCCTTGCATGTCTGCCTGGCAAAATCTTTGTACACTGTAACACAGGCACTTTTCAGTCCTCTTATTGATGAACTGAACATCGTGGTACTGAGGCCTCTCCCTGGCCCTCCCTGGTGTTCTGTCTGCATCTCAGGTGGTGCCAAAACCAACATCTCAAGACTCAGTGACTGTAAGAGAACTAGCTGTATGATTAAAGAAATTTTGACAGAATTGTAACCAAAGATGGTAAACTGAAGTTTTGGCTAAGTATGTAAAATAGCATTGACTGTGAATTCCTGTTGGATGTGATGGGAGCTGAACTGTGCCATTGGGCAGCCGTGAAGAGGAGCATTTTTCAGCACTGGATGCTGCCAAGTAGTTTGGTTAAATTTGCTGCAGTCAGCCAGTCCCCGTTTGGCATACAAAGAAACTGCACACAACTTGCTGAAATGTAATCACTGAGTCACATCACTGAGTGCTTAATCTCAAGGAAAGTTAACTTTTTCAACACAGGGTAGGTCACATCAGCAGGATTTTTTCTTATTTATTCCCAGGTGCTGATAATGCCTTCTGCTCCTCTTGCGAGGGAGAGTGTGGGCAATGCTCTGGGAGCTGTTTTGATGTCATATCACATTGCTTTTACACACACATCAAAGATGCAGAAGCACAGCTTGTGTACTGTAGCTCCACAAAGGGGCAAGCACACTTAGACAACTTGCCAATACCAACACCCAGTGTGTAGACTTCATCTTTGGGAGCTTTAAAGCATGGTGTCATGTAACAAAATCCTCAGACACCATAAGTGGAGCTATTCTTCTTCCAGTATTTGGCAGGAATCTGGTAAATTCACAGCTCTTTGGCAGCTTCTGGGGAGGGAAAAAGATGAAAGGCTGTGGCAGTACCTACTGACCACACAGCTGCATTCCCAGGCAGAGTTACAAAGCCATTTCTTGACATTCCTTCTGTGACAGTCAGGCTCCTGCTTAGTGTTCTAATGCCCTTGATGCCCTCTTCCCAGTGTGTGATGTTCCTTTGAAACATCACTATTTATTCGTTTGACAACTGTAATACCAATGACAAGGAAAGAGACTAAGTGGCTGTAGCTCTGCAAAAATAAGTTGAAAGTGAGGAAGTTGAAGTCCTTGAGTTTTGAATCTTAGCTCTGTTTTACCCTAAGAACTGTGAGGTTTTCCCCCATCTGAAGACCTTGGAAAGGACTTTGTGTATTTGGGTCATGTACATTAGAGGATCATCTATCCTTCAACATTAATTCTTTTCTGATGGATCAGCAAGGAAATGGAAAGACTTGATAGCCTGTAAGGCAACAGTGGTATTTTTGCTTCAGTCACTTGATTTGACATTTATTTTTCAGAGATTATGTCCAAAAAAGTACCTCTGCTCCTCCCCTTGGCCTTATTTGACTCCAAGCTGAGCTTCTCACCTGTATTTCTATTTGCTTTATTCATAACTATAAAGCACCCTGAAAGTGAGAATAGGCCTAATGGAGGCCTTGCTGTCTGTGACTCTACTATGGATCTGAAAAGCAATAAAGGTGGTTTTCTAAATCCCCTCTTAGTTCTGTCACTTCAAGACACTCTCAAGCTAGCAATGCAGAGCACTTGCCATTAAACCCAGACAGAATTTCTGACAATCTTCAGTATCCATCAGCATTCACTATTCTGCAAACCTCCTCCAGGCTATTCAGGCTAAAACTGAAGCACTTACATGGATGAGGATGAGGAGGGAATGAGGTGACTGAGCAGGTGTGACACACACAGCTATAAATAATCGTAGAAAACCTTTCATCTAGTTCCTCACTCTTGAGATTTCCCAAGTTTTAACAATCAAAATGGAAGCAAGGGGCTCTAAACACAGTTGAGACTTTGCAGGTCAGGTTTCTGTTCACCTGCAACTGGATGGTCATTATCTACTTTCAAAATACTGGCAGCTAGGCTAGCTAATGAGTTTCTTTTTCTTAGAAGCAGAAAAGGAAATCAAACTACTACCTACATTCTTAAATCCTTTTGACAGTTCTATTCTTAGAGTGAGACCCTAATGAAATGCAGAATTTTCAAAGTAATGGCACTTTGGAAATGGAATAGCAGTTACAATCTGACAAGGAGATTGTTAGATTGGAAGAAAATACAGGTAATACCATGGACAGCTTTGTGCTTACTCAAACCCTTCCTGCTAGGGAGGCAACCAGGGATGGGAGAGTGTGGAGGGAGGTGGGGAGTGTGGTGTTAAAACGACACTTGTAAGTTATGTGACAAAAAGCTTCTATTTTCTTCATGGGAGGTGGTGGTAGGGTTCTGATCAGAAAGGTCAGTTCTGAAGATGCAAACACACTTGAATGAGAAATCTTTATACTTCAGAAAGTATAGGACAAAGTTTAGGACACAAACATATTTGATATTATTTCCTGTTTTGTATAAAGAGCAATTGAGAATTCTTTTTTTCTTTTGTCCCCTGGTGATTGAATTTATCAATTTTCTTAATGAACTGGCTCCTGGAGCACTTGTTAAGAAAGGGAGGTGCTGAGTGCTGCTGGTGCATCCCTGTGTGCCCCAGGGAGAACATGTACAAGCTTGTGATGCTACTGATGTAATAATAGTAATGGTGGAGCCAGATCATGGAAGGGGTGAGACTCAGAAGCAGCTGTGCAAGTAAGTGTGAGCTTTGTGTGCGTCAGTTGAAGGTACACATAGCCCAGGGATGATAGGTATGTAAATACAGTGCCTGTATCTGTGAGTGCATAAATTCCAAGGGAACTGTCAGTATGAGTGTCAGTGCAGCCTTACTAATAGCCTGCTAATTGTTTGCTGGTTTCTATTGATCTTTAAATTGCATAAAGTCAAGATCAATTTCCTGAGTAATGCCTCTGATGTTTGTAAGCAGTACTCAATATAATAATTGATCTTAAGTCATCTTGTCTGGGACTGACAACATTGTAAATTTCCACTGATCAATACGTTCCCAAGTAATGCTTTAGTGATACCTCTTGGGAGAAGCTGGATGTCTCATAGAAGCTCTGTGCACTGCAGGAGCTTTTCTGAAGGTGCAGAAAGAAGGGCCCACTTTTCCTTCTCTGACCCTCACATGTAACCATCTGGTTCCTGCAGAGTTGTTGCCTTTCCCAGGACCTGAAAGAAATGTATTTATGAACTCAAGTCTTCTAGGAAAACAGCCTGGTTGGGATTCTAATGAAGTATGATAAAAAAAGCTCCACACATTCTGGTTTGGATTAGATAGTAAATCACATTACACTTCAGTGTGTGTTGCTTGTGGGAATTTTCTGAACCAACACTGTCAGCATGTTTCCCCCTAGGATTTCCTTGTCCTTAGCCACCCAGTATGACAATGGGGAAAAAGAGAGGTATCAGTCAGGTTTCCTTCCTTAGACCCATTCCCCATCCCCAAGGTGAGAATGCCTGATCCCATTCTCTGCCAATTTTACTTCTTTGAAGGCAGCTGAAACGTGTGTTATTCTTTTCTGCTACTGGCAAGCCAAGGAGTTAAAAGAAAACAGAAGCCAGACTCCAAAAACACATGAGATAGCTTTAAAATTTATATAAATGCCAGAATGGTCTTCAGGCACTGCTGGGCACTTCATCATACTTGAATTAGATCACTGAACTTCAGTTTCCTCTCTAACCAGCAGTGTAAATCCCAGCATCCTTCTCCAGATCCCTGCCTCAAGGAGCAACGCTCTGTGCAGCCTTTACTGCAGGCTCCCCCAGCACACCTGCAAGAGCTGATGTTGGCACTTTTCCATCTTCTAAAGTTTCAGCATCACCAGCTGCTCACTGGACATATGATTTAAGAAGCTGTTTCTTCCCTTCAGCTTGAGCTTGTCCTCAACTCTGGCTGGGTTGATGGAGAGGGTGCATTCATGTCTGGGGTACGCAAGAGCATGAAGGGAGGATCTGGGCATAGTACTGTCCCAGCCTCCTCCTCCTCTGCTCTGCTTTGGGCACAATGATTTGGTTTTCAGCTAATGGGAGAACTTCAGTAATATTTGCAGATGGAAAAATTATTCCAGCCTGTCCTATGTGCTCTTATTGATTACAAACTACATCAGAAATTCAGTCAGACTCTCTTCTTGTTGCAGGAAGTTGTTCTGGTCTGAGAGGGGAGCTTTGGGTACACAAGGGACAAAATCTTGGCTCTTGGTCTCCACTTGTTTTTTTTTCACTCCACTTTGAAGTTGTTCTGCCCTGTGTCTTTCTTGAAGTAAATACCAAAAGCCAGTGTAGGTTTTAGCTGATACTGTTTAGATCAGTGATAGGCAGGTGTATGCTGAGTGGCCTCCTGCTCCTGTGGTCACAGAATAACTTTAGCAGCAGCCTGCACTTCACTACCACTGCCTGGCTGCTGCTCTGTCTATTAATCCCTTCTGTCATTTGATTAACCTTGCTGAAGCCAACAGATTTAACCATGTTGAATGTACCTCAGGATACAGCTTGCACTGCTCCTCTTGGGGTCAGCACTGGGGAGATGTGGATCTGGAAAGGACCCCATAATATAGAGATTGAAATGTCCCATATAGGAAATGCCCCCCACCTGCTCCCAAGTGGAAGGTCCTTGCTGAGAAAAATCTATGTGAAAATTTTGCACCAGCACTAAAGAACATGGCAGCAATGCTAGATTGATGAAGTGCTTAAGTAACAGCAATGTGCTCATGACAGAGAGGTAAGACTAGAGCGGGTCAAAATATATTGAAATAGCTTGTTTTCATCAATCACATGCCAAGAGGAGGAACTCTAAAAGCAGTGGTGATTTGCACATAGGCCGTGTTCTCTCTAGAGGAGAACAGTTTTCCTGTTTTCCTTTTTATTTTTCTGTAGTCCTTGTTGAGGCTGTATTAGACTTCTGTACATCCCACAGCAGCTGACTCCTCATTATGATAGAAGTGTTGCTGTTGTACATAGCAAGGTGTGAATGCATGAAGAAAGACAAAGCTCACTTAATTGAGCTTAAAGACCTACCTTTGGGAAATGATAGAATGAGAGAAACCAGACATGCTGCAAAAGCAGTCAGGTCCTTTTCTTTTTCTCTTTCCTTCCTTCCTTGAAAGCAAATTAGGTTTCAAAAAACAGGGATCATTATAACTGATCACTGGTCTTTGATTTTGACTGAGCAGCCTAAACTTTGAATTGCTAAGGGTTCTGACAAAACAGGAATAGCTACATAGAAAATTTCCCCAGCAAGAATTTAATGGACTCTAATGATAACCATGAACAATAGTATGTCTTCTGGTGACACACTATGTGCAGGTTTGGTTTCTCATTACTACAAGCCAAGTCATGTAGAACTTGCAGTTTGCCCTTTACCATAATTTATATCCACTAGTGCTCCAAGCAGATTCATTAAAAAAGGCAACCAATCCATATCTATCATGTTTTATGTTTCGGTGAAGAATATGGATATTATTTTTATTAAGTTTCATGAAATATCTGCTCCTATATTCAGAGTGATAGATGACCCTGCCATTTTTTTTTTTTTAAGGTGTGTCAGGGGTAGTGCACAGAAGGAGAAGGGTGACAAAGGAGAGCAGAGAAGGGTGTTTGGTATGATTTTTATCTTACTGAGGACTAAGAAGCCATAAACCCTTCTTGCCTTTGGGGAGGTACATGTAGGAGACTTTATGGCATAGCCAGAGCTATCTATAACAGGACAATATTTTCTGCAAGGCTTCTTAAACACATTTTGCCAAAGTAAATTGATCCTGACAGAAGCTTTCCTGTCACTGCTACATTTGCTCTTGAGCAGAGCCTGCCAGCTGTGCTGAGATTTGCCAGATTTACAAATCTCTTCTGGGGACTGGACAGGGTCTTCATGAAATTAGATGTCTGAGTATGTAGCTGTAGCTCTCTTCCAAAGTATATTTACTATCAAATACAGAGACTGTGGATAGCTTATACCTTCTTAATCACTACTTCAAAAATATTATTTTGTCATACAAGTATTTTCTCCAGCAGCAGATAAAATAAGCTGGAAAGTTTGGTTTGATTGCCTTATTTATCCGGTCTTGTCTTTCCTCTCTTAAAAGACACACATAGCCAGCACTTGAAATAAATCTGCAAGCCCTGGGGAGGATGGTATAGATGCATTACTTGCAAGCTTCCTAAAATGAGGAATCATAGGGCTGAAAACAGGTGCCTGATCTCTGTAGTGGTGCCAAGAGAAGCACAAGGCTATCAAACCAGTCCACAGAGGAGGAAGTGTAACTGCTGCAGGCACCCTCTGCTCCCTTTGTGTCTTCAGTTTCATAGCAGAGTTTTCTGAGCAGGGGATCACAAATTATAGAGTGTTTCCCATTTCCAGACACAGATCCCCAGTCTCTTTTCACATGCACTCTCACTGGGCATAGGGTAAGGATCAGCAGGAGCACCATTATGAGTGGGGATAGACAGAGATGGGCTCCATAAACCATTCTGAACTTTAAAATCTGTGACACTTGCAGAAAGCCCAGTGCAGCTAACAGGGGGCAAACCAGATTAGACAAGTGAATTCCTTGTTGTTAGTAAAACAACACAGATTAAATAGCAAGAAAATAAAATAGCAAGTTCACGAATTAAATAGCAAGTTCAGTTTTCAGCCTGGATCATATTGGCTTAGAGAGACAGCATATTATATGGTAAGACTCCTGCAGGTTTCCAAGACTTCATTTTTTAAATCAACCTGAGTATGTGTATGCTCAGGTCTTGTTCTCTGCCCATTGTGCAATTTCACAATCTGCTGCCATTCTTCCCATTTGACACCACAATGTGTGGAAAATTCAGGTCAGTGTCTTACAAAGAGCAGCAAGAACAAGGTTGCTCTATCTACAGTTTAAGGAAATAAGCAAGGCAACATGCCACATCACTGAGTGTGTCCTAGCACTGCTGACATTGGGAATGTGCAGAACAGCCCAGTATTCACACAAATCAACTTCAGATTTGTGTTTTCTTACAAAACACAAGGTTAAATAAATAAATGAATGAATAAATAAAACAGAAAATGTTATTTCGAGGTCACAAAGCACTGTGGTATCTAGCACCCTCACCTGGCAAAGGCATGTATGTATGCTTTGCTTGGTCAGCATTTCAAACTGCTGATGTGTGTTGGTATCTGAAGTACTCACCTTAAGCCACAGAGGGAAAAGTGCTTCACAACTGAAATTGTAATGGGAGCACACACCCCATTGGAAAAGTGCTTTCAGAATCATTTACAAATTGGGTCATGTTTACTAATTGCTTGGAAGATATATAGTTAATGGCAGATGCTCACTGTGTATTTGGGACATCCTGCAAAATCAAAAGGGTTCTCATTTAGCTGTCCCTAGCTGTCACATTTAGCTGTCCCTAGTTCCTGTCCTACAGCTTTTTTGAGGAAGGGTTACAGACAAAATCAACTTGTTAATTATGTCCTTCAAGCTCCCATGTTTTTGTGTGCTAGAGGTGGGTGTGGGTGTTTTAAAGGTCTATTCAAAATTTACTTGAGTAGACTTGGGGCCGAGATCAAGTGGAAAGCCTTGCAGGTCTTTGAAGGTAGCCTTTAAATCCTGTGAAGCATTTAGCATCTACTTTATGACTATTAGGTGGAGTGAGACTACTCTCATATATTTTTATAATTTTTTTTAATAAAAAGATTTTTTTTTTCAAGGTATCATTTATGGTATTGAGGGATATACTAGCTGTATGTGTTAACTGTGTACTGCTCTGGGATACAAGCATGAATTTACTTGGGACCACAAGTTAAGAATGGTGCATGGTTCTGCAAGATTGACAGAAGTACAAGGCCTGGGCCTCTGAGGCTGAGCTTCTTGTCCTAAGGAGAGCACATTTCAGGGAATAGGTGGGTGCTTCTCTGCAGAGATAATAGTTGCAAAAGCTCCCACAATGCTGTCAGAATTTCCTTTTCCTCGTTGCCTTTTAAAGCAGCTGTTCAAAGTGGTCCATGGATCACTGGAGCTAGGCAATTGCTTCTTTCTTTGAAGCAGTGCCCTGAGCTTTCCTCTTCTGTGCTGTCATGCGTGGATGTGGGGTAAGGAGCCCTGTGGTAAAATTGGCCCTGAGAGTCTGTGCCAGATCATTTCTTGGGCACCAAGGAATATGAGATGATGAACCAGCAGTGTTGTTAATGCACTGGAGCTTCAGTTGCTTGCTTGATATTCCATAGATTCCAGGGACCTAAAGAACTGCTTCCATTGTTCTTGAAGTCACTGTTTTCTGTAGCACCTTGGCAGCCTTTTTTCTAACTTTATGGAATCGTTAAACAAGAACCATTGATCCTAAGTCTCTTTGTTTATGGTTAAAATCATTTACCATGGGCTTCTAAGCCTGAATATGTCATGTTCTTGGATTTGGCACTTTAGAGGTTTGGGAAGCCTCCCTGAACTCCTCTCCAATAATCATTTCCCCAGGATGGGGCTTGCAAGCAAATCCATGCCTGCCTGCTGAGACACTGTGTGGAGCCCTTTGTCAAACTTCATCAGCAGTCTGAAGGAGGAAGGTCTCTGGTGAAAAATGATGAGATGTAGAAACACTAGGTAAAGCAGAAGAGACAGTGTCCCAGTGGTTGCTTTTGTCTTCCTTCTCTGTCCCATAGCCAAATGGCTGTAGGGATGAATCAGACATTGTGTAATTTGGTGCTTTCTTAGTGCCCTTGAACACAGGCTGGCTTTAGACCCACATCCTGAGATGCCATTTTTAACACTTTAAAATTTTAAGTGCTAGCAATCAGCATAAAATAGTTTTGGCTAGCAACCCTCAATTCAAGAAGGAAGCAGCCTGGTTTGCTCTGCCTGTTTCAGGACCGGGATTTCAAATCCCAGCACTAATCACTACCTTTTAAAATTTAACCATCACTTTGTGCTGACAAATTTCTTTTTAAAGAGAAAATCTGGTATGAGAGCAGCTTTCAGCAGGATGAGGGGAAAGAGGTGTGTTTCATGTGCATGTATCAGAAGAAAACTGAGGGGATGATTTATGTCTTCTTATCATTGCTTATCATGGAACATTATCTGGAGGTTCTGTAGGGGTGTGAAGGTGTGACTGTGTGTATACCTGAGGAAGATCCTGAGGGCAGAAAAGGGTTCAGGAGGGTGATGGGGAGGCTTTCAGGTTGACACCAACATCAGTGCTCTTCCTCTCTGTGAGCAGGTTGTTCAGTGGAACAAACTCCACAGGAAATGAAGAAAAGCAGCAAAGGGCAAGTCTGTGTCCCTCTCTAAAGCAGACTCAGGTGTTAAACCTAAAGAACCTGAGCCAGCCCTGGGAGAATGTTTTCCATGGTTAATTTTCTCTTTTGTGTTACTTATTTTTCTTTTCATTATGTTTAAAATTAGGAGCACTTTCAACATTAGTAGCCAATGGCAATATGCTGTTAAGGATGAGACTTTGCAGAGATGTAGGGCAAGAGAAAATAAGAGATGTGAGAAATTGAAATTTCAAGGTCATATTGGTGACTACTGATGTGGAGGAAAGAAATTTTTACCCGGTGTGCTTTGAAGAATAATTAGAAGAGGAGCCCATAGTAGGCAGGGAAGCCTTCAGAGACCAAGTTAGCATGTCCGGAGCACATCTGGTGTCAAACAAAAGAAAATTGATTAATTTCTGTTTTAAATGAGTGTATTTGGGAGATTATTCTTATTTTCAAGATGGAGATATCTGAGCATATGTTCATTTGGGAGGGACCCAACATCAGTGTCTATGTCTCTGTGCATGGGAAGTGAACTACTCGCATGACTCACAGCAGTTCCATCTGTCACCTGTGATCACAGCAGGTCTCACTGCTCAGGTTTTTTATGTGGAGTCAAATCCACAAAGTGTGATCATGCTTTTGAGATCTTACCATTCAAAGCCTGTTTGCCACCAAAAGCTTTGTTGCCTCAGCTGTCCTCACAGGGCTGCTCTTCCTTTCTGTTCAGCTGTGATCCCAAAGTGCAAACAATGTATTTTGCTATCAGGGAGAAAGCACATGTTTTAATTTTATTACTAAAATAACTGTGATCACTGAAAAAACCTAGACTTTTCCAGAAATTTAACATATTGAAGATGAAGATAATGGGGCTGTGGGAAAGTTAAGCTATTTTTGGTTGACCTCAACTGGGTCACATTGAGCTCTGAAGTGACTTGTAGTCTCCTTCCTTGTGCTTCTAGTGTTTCTCTTGGCCAGCCAAGCCCCTATTTCATAGGTTGAGGTACATGTTAGAACAACTGTGCAAAAAACCACCTTCCCTTTATGCAGAGGCAGGTGAAGGAGGCCAAGGGAGAGAGGCTGTGCATGTCTGCATGGCTGAATACAAACCATCAGGTGTCTGCTCTGCCTGTTGCAGCCTGCCAGCTCTTGACAAAAGTGTCAGCCCAGCAGATAAACCCCTGCTTACACCCTGCCAGATGCTCAGGTTTCACTGCATATGATCAGAGCCTCTGAAGCAGGGCTGGCTTGAACAAAAGGCAGGTGCCCATCAGGGTAGGCAGGTGGCCATCGGAGCTGGTGAACACTGCGTAGTAAACACTCCTCCAAAGCACTTCGATGGTGGACAGGAACTGAAGAAAGAAAAACACAGGCAAAAGCAGGCCAGCAACCTTCTTTGGGACCATTCATGCTCCTTTGATTGCTTTTGGGTTTGAGGTTACATAAACCTTGTGTTCATTTAGTCCAAAGTGAAATTCTTTTCTGTGAAATAGCCTGTCCCCAGGCACTGGTGAAGCTCATGGCCTCAAATTAGGGGGAAGTGCTACTCTGTGGCTCTGCATTTGTTTTCCCAGCCCAGTAACGCATGTCACCCTGGCTTTTACTTCATTTCCATTTGAGCAAGCAAAAAGCACCATCACATGGGCTCCAAGCAGCTTGCAGATGACTCGACATGACAAAAGCAAAGTGCTGGGTGCCAGCAATCCCACAGCTCCCACAGACCGCCTGTCACATTGTCCTGTGTAGCTAAAACCAACCCAAAAAGCAGGCTGGTTGGGACCCCATGGGTCCTGCAGGCCCCTTCTCCTGGTGGAACAAACCTATTTCAGCAGGGGTTGTGCACAGTGGGGCTGAGGTTTCTTTAATCTCCTAAGAAAAAAACACTTCAGCTCAAGTGCCCGCCAGGTGTGATGGCAGCACGGGGAGCTCAGGGCCCATGGATTTTGCAGTGCCAGCTGTGAGGACAGGAGGCAGGAGATGGTGTCTGGATCAAGGACCATCCACTACCCCAGGCTGCTCCAAGGTGCCAGCCCTGTGTGGACAGGTGTGTTGCTGCCATGGAGTGGCTGATCCTGCCAGGCAGCCACATCTGTGTTCCCCTGGCAGGCCCAGCACAGAGCAAGTGCAGTACCAGCCATGTCATTGCATCGCCATTGGCAAGCGGGGCAGATTTTACTTCTCTTTTTCTTCTGTGAAGCTACACCTTCTGTCAGCTTTTTCTAGCAGCTGAAGAGAAGCCTGCCCTGCCAGCCTCTCTGGGGAACCTCCATTAATGTTATACCTTGGACTGCTGGAACTGAACTTGAGCCTTCTTGGGTGAAGCACGCACCGGGACCTCCACTGTGTCAGCCCCACACCTCAGGACCATTCAGGGACAGCAGGAACAGTGCCGGGGTGGCCATGTTAGGGGCCCTCCTGTCATCCCTTTAGTGAGGCCACAACCCGTCCCTTGTATTCTCCCAGTGAAAGCTGGGTCTTTCACTGCCCAAATGACGCATTCCCTGTCTCCTCACATATCTGTGCCAGACACAAGGGAAACTTCAGTCTGTGCCGAGGTATAGTTTCTCATTTTCATTGAAATGCCCTTTTACTCCTCTCCCATTTGAAGGCATCTCTCTGAAGCACCCTCCTGAAAGGCAGGTTGCTTTTTGCCTCCCACAGCTATCCCCAGGAAGCTGCTACATCCACTCTGCAACCTCAGCAAAGGCAGGGCTGTGTGTACTGCTGCCAGGTAACTTCACAGGGCAGGGGTGGCACCTCTGGAGAGTGGGAGATGGGCTCCTGAGAACCTGAAAGGGAGCTGAGCTGTCCCTTTGTGGAGAGGGGCAAGGGCTTGCTGGGAAGGTCAGCAGCTCCAACAGGAAATTTGTAGGGGTCAGAAAATCTGAAAAGGGTAAAAAGCTGGTGCTGCAGGAGTCAGTACAGAAATATTTGATGTCTTTTCTGTCTGTCAGGAAAATGAGAAACACACAGCAACTCACTGGAAAGAAAAAGCCAACCTATCATAGAGCTCTGTTTCTGCATGGAGGTGACTTTTAAAGTGGATTTCATTAGGGGGACTGAAGGGAGGTAGGAATGTCTGTGTAGCCAATTTGTTTCACATTTGGGAATAGTGAGTATTATTTGGTCTGTTTGGCTGGTAACTACCTAAGGGATCCTGTTTTTCAGCACACTGCAAGACATGGAGTACGATGTGCAGGAGGCTCTGCTCATTCTCTGAGCTGAGCTCTGACTTTATTCTTCATGGGAAATGAGAAATGGCACAGGTATAGGCAGCACAGAGCAAATCTTCCCTTGCCTTCCCAAGGGATTGCACTGAGGCTCTCCCCACCAAGCCTCAAATCAGCCCTGTTCCCCATGACCAGAACTGACAGCATCCTTCACAGATAAACCTGTGAAGAATCAACCTTTTTCCTCACTGTCCCAAGTCCCCAATCCTTAGACAGCCCTGCTCATAGTTTTGCAGCATGGGGAGGATTTTTCAGATGTTACATCCAGCCCTGTCTCCCTCTAGGCAGGCTTTCCATCAGAGAAGAGTCCACTTGGCAGAGGTAAGAAGTGCATCTTGCCCATTGCTGCACAATTTAGCAGAGGTGAATGTTGCTAATAAATACCAGGCTGAAAAGCAGCAACAGTAGTATATAAGGTAAAAATATTAGAGTCCTCCAGTGAAATCCCAGAATACATGAACCATATTCAAGAAAAGAAGCTTTCTATCCATCACTGAGTCAACACAGATGTAGTGATAGAGATTCAGGCTTTAGGGAGCCTGACAGCTGGGGGTTGAGGGGAGAAAAGTTCATATTCCTGACAAACTGAATTGAATTAGTTTCTTTTTCTGAGCTCTAGTCTAAGGAAGAATGAGTCAGCTAAGGAAATAATTATGCTTTTGACAGAGACGCTAAGAAAATGTGATACACGTTGGTTGTCAACAAGGTAGCACAAAAGAGAATTATCCCAAGAGTGGGAAAATTTTACCTGGCCTTTTCTGTCTCCAATACTCAGCAGAGTCAGAAGAAAAAGAGCTGGAGAAAAACCTCACTGACTTACAAGTGGAACAGCCCCCTCAGGGCGGGTAACAACTCTTCACAGGAATTACTCAGTGCTGAGTACCCTCTGCCAGTATTCCTCTGGGTGTTGGAGTGGGAACTGACCACAAAGTGCTGCCATGTTCACACCACCCACTGCATGGAGCAGTAGTGTCTTTCCAGAGGTTGAAAATCCATTCTGGAGTACAGCAGAGATTTTCTGTCGGATTTGTCTCTACTTGGTATTGCTACATGAGCTTTCGAGAACATGTGCAGCATCTCTTTAAATATCCTTAAAAGAAACATTCACAAGATTTTGCGGGCAGGCGTTTGCCTCAGCCTGTTATCAGCTGCAGGCACAGCTTTATTTAGTGCTCCACTAGCAAGCAGATGCACATCTCTAAAGGCCAGTCCTTTGGTCTTGCTCTGCACACCTGTGTGATTAGACCGTCTCTCTTCCAGATGATCGCAATTACCTGGGTCCTTGCTTCATTTTGAATGGCGACAGGAGCTTTCCCAAGGGAAGGAAAAGCAAGTCTTAAACCTTTTCTAGTTAATTCAGAGGTGAAGGCCACATAAAGGTTTCTGGCACCAGAAAAAAAGCTCAAATAACAATTTGACACTGAAGTGGCCGTGGTTTCACATTAGTGCTTGCAGGAAGCGGCTTAATTTCCTTCTCGGTGCTATCACAGCTAAGGAAAGAGATAAGCAATAAAGAAGAGCAAGGCTTTTCTCTCAGGAGAGTTTTCTTAAGATCCAGCTCTGAGCTCCTAAAATACTACCTTATATGAGAGCACCACTGTGGGATAAATTCAAGGAGGGTATTCTGAGGCTGCAGGGTGGCATGGAATGAAAGTTGCTTTCCATGGGAGCTGTTTTTGTGTGCTGAGTGCTCTTGTAGGGCTGCTCACAGTGTGCTGGAGTGAAGGGTGTGCTGGAGCTCTTAGCCTGCCCATCCAGCAGCTCAGTTGTGCTCTGCCTGCTGTGTGTAACAGGACTGACAGCCCTGCCCATGTGATAGAGGAAGGGCTCCTATATCCTGATTAGCAAATCTTTTTTTTTTTTAAGGTCAACCTCGTAGGTTCGCACTGAATTCTCAGGAGGCTGCAGTGAACTCATAACATGCTCTTTGAAATCTAAGGAGTTCACGCTCAGTTCTTCATAGCAGGGCAGTATAGCTTCCCTTTTCTCAATATATTCCTGATTCAGATTCATAACATCTAAGCCTTGAGAAGACACGACATACCTCTCCCCAAGGTGTGTGCAAGGGGCTGGAAGTGAAGGCCTTTTATATAATTATTATTATTATGGTATAAGGTTTTTTATTCTTTCATAAGTGGTCCTCTCTAGCTGTATGGAGTCTATGCCTAGATGTTGGGGGCACAATGTTTTAACCTGTGCATGAACTTCAAGGCTCAGTTCATTGTCAAGGAAGTACCTGTGTCTGGCAGAAATACTCATTCTTTGGAAGATCTGATTTCTTATCCTTGCATTTGCTTTCTGTATCAAACTGGTGCTGTGAGCCCAAGGCAATGTTGTCCCTCTTCAAGGGTGCTCTGCTGTCATCTGGAGAGGGCCAGTGTTTGTCCTTGCAGAGACCTCTTGCCTTGTCTGTTCACCCAGAAGAGTTTTGCAATGATTTCCCGGTTACATCTTGAAATTCCCATTCTTTTCTGCAAGTATGTGATGTCTCATTGCCAGGAATTTGAACAGAGTAGTTCATCTTTGCAGGAGTTTCTGTTTGGGCCTGCAAAGTGGTTGTTGTTGGGGTTTTTTTTATTTTTGGAGTGGTTTTAATCATCATCAATCAGCAGTGCTGAGAATGGTATGAGTTAAAGGGCTTTGGGGAAGGTGAAATCATGGGCACTGCCTTCACAGTGTAAAGATCAAGGGGAAAAAAGTAATGGGGCAGGATGTAGGAGTTCTGAGTTGCAGGCTTCATGGTTTGGTACTCACCAAGGGAAAACTGAGATTATTAGACTGCTGCAACTAAAATTCTCTTTAATATATGGTAATACAGATACTATCACCTGAATGCAAGGCAAGAGGCTTGAGGTAAATCTGAGTCCTTCCTCCCTGCTAGAAGGTTTAGGGCAATTAGTCTTCTACTTCTGTAAATCATATCTGTCAGTGAAAAAGAACAAGGTCATTTTCAAGGTGGCAGTTACCTGACCTGATAGACTGTGACTAAAATTACCCAGCACAAAGGGATGTTAATCTGTCTCTTCACAAGGAGTAGTTTTAACTGAGAAGTTGTCTGAATTTTTAAATTTTCTTATGACCTTTACATTCTTAGGGGCTTGCTAAATTCTTGCACCCTAGACACAAGTCCCTGTTTTAGGTCTTGTATCTTGGTTAAAAGTTTCTTACCCAAAAAAAAAAAATCATGCTTAAAACAGTGAGTTTTCTGTCTGATTGATTTTTTTGTTGTTGTTTGTTTTGTTTTATACAATAAGTGGGAGCATTTAAAAATGCTTCTTTTAATTTCAACAAATTAGAAGAGCTCATACTTTTCGTTATATTTTTTATTGGACAACTGATGAACAATGTTGGTTCACTCAATAAGCCAAATAAAGGTTGTATTTATTGAACTATGTTTTGAATGTTATCTCTAAACTTAAGCAAGTAATAAATGGGAATTGTACACTGGAGGTAGCTTGGAGAAAATATTGTCCTGTGTCTCTGTTTAGATTTGAATCTTTTTTCATAGATACAGCCTTTACTTAAAATTCACTGTTGCACTTACTCAGCATAGCACTTAAATACATGCTTAAATTTAATCAACGGGGAAACCTCTCCCTATTCAGCAAGATGTTTGAGCATTTGCTGAGTTTCAAGCAAATCAGTCAGTTGTAGATTCTTAGATGAGTACAAGCTGATCTCAATTGCTGTGTCCCTTTTGGTGCCTTTGTGTAAGAGGAGTGGGAACTTCTTGTATCATCTTCTCACAAGTCATTGCAAGTCCTGTCTGCTTGGGATGAGAGGCCACCTGCATCACTGAGGCCAAGTGAGGTGACATTTGTGGTTGCATTTGTTATCAGAGTTGACTGATCTCTGTCTCCTCACTCCCCTGACCAGGCACCAGGACTGCATGTGGTTCATTTTAGAAGGCTGAGAGAAAGCTGGAGAAACAAGCAGGTTGCAGCAGTTGCTGTCTGGCCCCTTTTCTTAGCTCTCCCATCCCATTCTCCTGCACTGTGTCAGGAGCAAGGCAGCACATAGAGGAAAGGACTTACCTAACCACAAAATATGTTCATCAAGGTGATATTCTAGACCTAGTTAACAATACTTAGCATTTCTGGCCCTGCATGCCTGCCATGAGGGACAATGGAGATATTAGCAAGCTGGTCAGGGAGAATCAGGTTTTTTATCAAGGGTTTTGCACAAAACTGATGTCACAGTCTGCTCAGCTCTTTCAAATTTACAGGACAGTGTACTCCATGATTTAAACTTCACATCATGAGCAATTAAGAAATGTAATAAACAAACATGACAAACAAGGGCTCACTCCCCTTTTGCCCAGACTAGTCTGTTACGTGAATTCACTTTTTCACTATTCAAGTCATAAAGATTCAAAAGTTATGACCCATAACTCTTAATATCATGAACTTTTGAGCAACACAAAAGAAGTAGTTACCTGGCTGACAGTGAGAGTACTCATCCTTCCTCTTCCATCAGGTTGTGGGCATCTTGTGTCACACTGGGAAGCATGAAGGCCTCAGCAACCCACCTGCTGTTGGTTTCACTTCAAAAGCTTTTTGCTTAAACTGATGTTTTATACCCTCCAGCTTGGAGGTCTGGTCTATAGCATTTGCATAAGTTAGTGGATTCTGAGGAAACTGCCAGAAAAAAAGATACTTGCTCCTGGAGACAGCAATTTGAAGATGATACTGATTTATAAAGGCCCTTTAGCTCTCTCTGGCCACCTGTCCTGGTACTGATGCTCTTGCTTTAACTGGATGGTGCTGCTCCCAGCATACATGAGGGCTTAGCATGAGCTGGATCAGCCAAAATCTATGCAGGAGTTGAGTGAACAGTCACAAACTGGGTGTGAAAGTATCCCAGTCGAATCCTTAGACTCAAGCATACATTTCTTTCAGAGTGCATGAAGGATAAGCATGAGGCATAAATTCACAATGGTTTTGTTCTTTCTAAGTAAAGCATTATCCATTCTGCAGTCATTGTCTTATGGAGTTCTAACATTTGTTTTCAAGTCTACACAGAAGTTGGAAGAGATTTAGCATAATTTCTTCAGTCTGTTGCAGCCTGCAGCTCGTTTCCTTAATAACCCTGAATGGTCCCTCTGTGTCCTAAATGGGAACTTGCTAAAATGTACAACTACCCATTACATACTCATGTGAGTAAAGTTCAGAATTTGGCCACATTGGTAATAGCAGATCTTGGTTAAGATCAGTGCACTCCATGCCCTTTCTTCACATAAAGCCAGATTACTCTTAAGAAGGAGATGCTGAATTTCATCCTTTCTCTCCCTAAGAGAAAAGATCAAAGTGTACTTGCTCAGGAAACTGAAATATAAAATATAAATGTCCACAAAAAAGTTTATGGACAAGTTGGAGAGTTGGGAAGTCCTGAAGCTGGAAGGAAGCAGCAAATTGTGGGGTAGGGTCCTACCTTCCCCTTGAGCCAGCAGATCACTGGGAGGAGGCAGAACCATCTCTTTGTGGTCCATCTCTTTGTAGCTCAAACAGGTGGCTGCTTCCCCTTCTCACCATGGGACAGTGATCTAAGGAAGCAAGTGTCCCTCTGAAGAGTTTTTCCCTCTTATCTCAGAGCAACACACCTCTGTGTTGCCACCTACTTTGACCATGTTACGAAGTGGTATCAGCAGAATAGAGAAGAATTATTTCTGTGTCAGCATGGGGTGGGTTGCACTCATGCTTTAGCCATAGTGAGATGATTTGTTCCCTCTCTCTCCCCATTTGGTTTTCCTTAGTTTGGGTCACTGCTCTGTTGCCATGGGCTTGCTCCAGCCCCTGGGGCACCCAGTGAGATGTTTATTAAATACCTAGAGGGCATTTCACTTAAATAATGTTTCTGTGCCTCAAATGCACAGAAATAAGATTTTTCAGAAGGATTTTCAGCATTGAGCACAAGTGAAAGTCAGCACAAGGCAGCTGTCAGGCTGCTTCTGGAAGTCTCACAAAGCATCCGTCTTCATTGTAGATGAATAAGTGAAAAGATAAAATCCTTGACTTTCGGTTACACCTGAGCTCTTGGTGAATAAGACTTCAAATTCTGACTCCAAGGCAGTTCTGACTATGGGATAAAGGATTTTACAGGTTTTAGATGAGGTTTATTTTATTGGAGTTAGGGAGCATGGGAGTTGGGGTGTTTTCTGGGCTGTGTTTTTAGAAGAAAGTTTCTTTAGGAGATTTTTGCCTTGGTTGATTGATTGATTTTTTTGGAACATTTGGTAAATTTTACAGCAACATTTCAGCCTTGTGTGTAGTTTAGATCTGTTTTTCTCTTTTTTTTTTTAAGAGCCACAGTCAATAGCCAAGCCTACAAGCAATACTTGTAGTGGGTCAGAATTTTGTTGTTGAAATTGGAAATGGTTTGGGCTGTATGGAATAACATAAAATGCATTGACTTGTGTTCTTGGTAACAGCCTAGAGGTTTAGTTGCTTTTTTAATTTTGGGGGTTTTGCTGCTTGCTGTTAGTGTTATTTTTATACTACTTTTTATATATGTCATTTGTTCACTTGAGTGAGACGGAAAAGCAAAAATATCTCATGGCTGTATGTTTTGTGATATCTCAGGACATAAGAAATAACAGCAGAGCAAGAAAGAAAGCTAGAATTAAGATGATAAACTACAAAGAACAAAATAAGACCTAAAGAACATTTACATTTTTCTTGTCAAAGATTTTACTTGGCTCTTTCTTATTGTCAAAGATTTGCCTTGGTCAGAAAGTTCTTATATGATTGAAGAGACAACTTAATGTGTGTCACGTACTGCTGCCATTTATTTTTCCTATATATCAATACAGCTACCAGAATATTACTTTAGTGGGGAGCATATGATGTTTATAACATGACCTCACTTAGGGGAAGAGCACCTCCTTTAATCTGTTCCCTCATAGAACTTGGAGAATAAAATAATACAGTAAAATATAGATGTATGTGTGACTTTTTAAATGCTCTTGAACTGATTTGAAATATCTGGAGGCTGGTTAGGTTTGATTTTGCTATAAATTTATCCTATTAAGGCAATTATTATCACTGGCCAAAGCAGGTTTCTTAACTTTACTTAAAATGCTTCCAGTTCATTAACTCCTGGCTGATCTTTAATTATATAAATGTTTGGAAGGACCATATCATGAAGGCATGAATCTACTGGCTGTTGAAGTAGAGTTTTGAAATATTATAAGATTTTCTGTAATTAATTTTTTGGTCAGAGAAAGTAATTTGGTTTGAGTATGTTTTATTTCATGGAACTCCATGAAACTTTTACCTCAAGAGGGGTAACATTACTGAGCACCCAGCCAGGCTCGTGTTCTCTAGAATAGCCAAGTAGTAGAGGAGGGGAAAAAAAGGCCAGGTAGAGTAACTAGCACTGACTTTATAAATCTTGTACTAAACAAAACATAGAACCAATGATCAAATAATGCTGGGAAATGGCCAGGGAAAAATATAGGAGAGCAGTGATAATGAACCTGGGGGGGTTGTGGGGTTTTTAGCTTTGTCTAAATTGAGTAGTGGATAGACCTGTAAAGAGCTGCAGTGCTGCCCTAGGAGGTTGTAGGAAGGGATGGATGCTGAAGCCCCTGACTTGAGAAGTGGTACTGCAGCCCTTCCCCTGTGCTGAGAGGGGCCTGGGGAACAGTATTACAGCAGTATTACAGCTGCTCAGCCTCCCTGGGTGACAGGAGCAAAACCTGAGCATGTTCCCAGCCACTTTTGCCAAACGCCTCCTGATTTTTTTAACAGATCAACTCCATTGTGGATGAGCCCCAGGCAGAGGTCTAGGGCTCAGCTGCAGGATTTGGCTCTCAGATTGCAAGAGTGGCCTTGAGTGGGCACTGCCTGCTGCCATGGCCATCCCTGCATCCCCAGCATCTGCTCAGCACCAGCCAGCTGAGCAAAACCTGTGCTTTGACTTGGGCTGCAGCACCTCAGTGTGCTTCAAAGTTCTGCCCAGCTTCTGGGTTATTGCTCAGCACAGGGGGACAGCTTAGAGGATGTCCTTGCAAGGGACTTAGAGAAAATTGGCATTCTCTGCAAACTACATAGAAACTACCACACACAGAGATTGTTTTTCATGAGTCAAGGTCTATGTTGCCCCTGGCATTTGTTTTGTGGATAAATTGCAGGCATAAGCTCTGTCTCCCATATCTTCTTATCCAGGATGTCCTTCTGAAGGAAAAGAAAATGTGTTTTAATTTCATGGCTGTATACAATCCAGTCTGCCTTGCCAGGGAAATTTAAATCACTCTGCTGCTCTTTGGCCACTTCCTAACATTTGTAAAACACGTTAGAACAATAATGTTCCTGTCAGTGACATGGGTATTTGCCTTGCAAACTTCAGAGCCAGGAAAGTCAGATTCAATTCTGCAGTCAGGCTATAGAATACACTTATTGAGCTGTGGTAGGGAACCTGCCTTTCTTGTCCTCTGCCTCAGCAAATTATAAAAACAAAACTCATGAAGTGCCTGCGCTATATCTGCACGTGTCAAGAGGGGGAAGCTGCTCTTTTGCAAACACTTCTCCCTGTCAGTCCTGTAGGGAAGGAGACAAAAGCACCATGATCATAGAGGATCTGCATGGTGGATATGCATCAATCCATAAGAAACAAGGAGTGAGGGAATGGTTTTTTGGTGGCAGCAGTGCACTTGTTTTCCCAGCTATGTGTATGCAGCCCTGAAAGAGATAAAAATCAGTATTACAGGTAGTGGTATTAACACTCAAGTGGAGCTGAAAACAGCTACCAGTGTGCACAGGATTGACTTTTGCTGTTGCTTGGTGCAAAAGGATCTTCCTTTGGCACTTTCAGTCAGTTATCTGGCACAAAAATGTGAAAGAATTGGAAAACCCACTGATGTTTCAAGCCATAGTAGGGAGGGGATAAAGCACCCAAAGATTCACAGATAACTTTCCCTGTTTTTTGGGTTTCTCTGGGATGGTTTGCTCCAGGACTGAAAAACCTGATTTGCTGGAAGAACAGAGCATCAGCAGAATGTGGACATTAGAGAGTATGGGCTCCGTGTTGCACTGATGAAAGGATGCTCACAAATAAGCCACAAAATACACCTAACTTGTTCAAAATGAGTAAAAAAGAAGAAATTATCAATCTGTATTTTGAAAAGAATCCCTGAAAGAATCCCTGGAAACATGGTTTGGCATAAGCCAATCTGTGGACAGCATTTGTCTGCCATGCTGGTCAGTCATCTAGCCTTGGCATTTACATTTTATTAAAGACTTTTAGGTATTTTAATCTTCATTTACTTGGTGCTTGGAGCATGCCTTATTCAAGAGAGACTGAGCTGCAGGATGTGTCATTCTTTTGAAAAGCATGTTGGACCTGAAGCAAGCACATACTGAATCCTGCCTGGCTAAATTCTTTTGCATCCCCTTTTCCCATCCTGCTTCCCCTGCCATCAGGAAGCTGATTTGCTTGAATAATTGCATTTTTGTGGAATTCCTGTTTTCAGAAAAAAGTCAAATATATAGTAGAGTTCACACAGATTTATTGGGAAAATGGTCAGGTGAAAAATGTACAATAAGATTTAGCAATAAAAGTCATGCCTGTTGCCAGCAGTTGTGTCTTATCAGCTGGAGTTTGGAAGAAGCCTGCCTGAGTGACAGAGTTGGGATAAAAACTAAAGCAGAGACTCCTGCTGGAACCTGAGGCTTTACTGTAGCAAGGTGACCCCAACAAAGCAGTGGAGTCAGTGATGTCTATAAGCAGGCAGGCTTTTATACTTTCTTTCCTTCTTTTTTAAAACTCCCAAGTGTCAATTCATTAGAAATCTTATTAATAATTTTCTGTGTCTCAACATTTTTTAAAAATTAATTAAAATTTGACAGAAATGTCTGATTTAAACAGAAGTCCCAGAAAAATGGAAAACTTTTAAGATACCGTTCATCCCAGGAACTTTGATATTTTTAATTAAATGATGCAAGGAGAATTTTTTTTCAATAAGCCTGGTTAATAGTGGAACTTTTTAGTGTCATGCAGAATAGTATTAGTGATACACAAAAGTTTGGGCCTTACACAAGATGAGTTGCTGGAGTTACAAACTGCCTGTTAGTTCCCTTTACCTGAGACCATGACTCAGTGTGACACCATGTGGCTTCCCCCAAAACAAGGACCTGCAACAGCCACTTTCCATTCATAGTGCATGGCTCTCCCCATATTCAAGGGTACATTTAGGAACCAGGGAATCCAGATGCAGTTTTAGGCTTTCAGTACGTGGGAGGAAATGAAGTGAAATGAGCTTTGTTCCCTTTTGAATGGGAATTGGTTGGAGGTCCCTGAAAACTAAGTCAAAGGTTCCTGCTATGAAGAGCTGTGTCTTAATGTAGCAGGAGAGGAGAAACCTCCCTTCCTTCCCCTGTGGAGATCTATTTGAGGTAAAGTATTTCTGCAAGGAAGAGCCAATCTTACCTTTTCTGTCTTTGTCCTGCCTCCAGAGTCAGAAGGAATGATGAGAGTTATAAACCAGAAGCTGCTTCAGAGAGCTATAGGGAGTGAGATGTCCTGACCAGCTTGAGGAGTAGAGCACTGGGTGAGAGTTAGGATTTGGATGGGACTTGGAGGTCATCAAGCCTCAGGCTCTTCCCACCCCAGGACAGATCAGCTCAACTTAGACATGCATCATTCTCCTAGTGAGATTAAAAAACGAGTTTTTTCCATGAGAAACTGTTGCTTATACACCCCCCTGATCAGTGAGGGGGCTCTCTGGTGTCCCCCAGGGACCAGTGTTGGGCCCAGTTCTGTTTAATATCTTTATCGATGATTTAGATGAGGGGATTGAGTCCATCATCAGCAAATTTGCAGATGACACTAAGCTGAGGGGAGCATGGATCAGCTGGAAGGCAGGAGGGCTCTGCAGAGGGACCCGGACAGACTGGAGAGTTGGGCTGATTCCAACGGGATGAGGTTCAACATTCCAAGTGCCGGGTCCTGCACTTTGGCCATAACAGAGAGGGTGATTGGAATGGGCTGCCCAGGGAGGGGGTGGATTCTCCATCCCTGGAGGTTTTTAAGAAGAGACTGAATGTGGCACTCAGTGCCATGGGCTGGGAACCACAGTGGCAGTGGTTCAAGGGTTGGACTTTATTATCTCAGAGGCTCCTTTCCAACCCGGACGATTCTGTGATTCTGTGGAGTTTGCAAATGAGATGGACCATGGTTTTTCAGCTGTAGCCAGTCCCAGACTTTAAGCTGAAAATAGTAATTCATTCTAAAGTTTGTTCTTGATAGAATTAGTTTATTCTGCTGTTTTTTCCTGGTGGCAAAGATGGGAAATAGATCTGCCCAGGTGTGTTTAGAGCATGTAGGCTGCCACAGTGGAGGCTACTGATGCTTTCTATTGGATTTGTTTGTTACAGAAGCTGTGTGCTAACAGCCAGGTTTTTTGGGTTTTCCTGTTTGTTTAGAAAATTTCTTGTTTCTCCAGACCAGACTTTTTGCCTCAGGATATTTACCCTGCATATATAGAAATCTTAGACTCACCTTGTCATATTTTCATTTCTTCAGGATTTGTTTTTAAGTAAAAATCTGCTGGTTTGGGGAAGAGCACACCCTGTGATATATTTTGTCTGTAACACTTAATTCTCGGGATGGTGTGCCAGGGAAAGTGCATATACTGTCAATACTGACAGCCCTTTTCTTTTTCACGTTGCTAGAATTTGTCTTTTTCCATTAAAATCAAACATGGACTGAGCAGCCACGTGCTGGGAATCACAAAGTGGTATTCAAATAGTTGTGTATCGTGACTGTGAGACAAGCTCTCAAAAGACCTCACACCACACAGGTGTTCAGCACGTTAGGAAAATATCAGATGGGTATAGCCAGAGGCTCCAGATCCCCCCTCCACCCACGGAGGGCACACAGCACCTCACAGGGCTGGGTGAGTGGGTTAGGAGCAGAAGGGAACAGATTGGCCCGATAGTGCCATGGTGTGTGGTGAAACCTCTGCCTTGAAGTGTTTCTGCTCTTCATTTCTGAATAGTTTGGAACTTTCTTACGATGCTGGGTAGCGATGGGGGGTGTACAGGTAACTGGGGACATCCACCCCTTGGTATATTCTGGATATTTGAGCTGGATGTGTATAATCTGTCAGCTTCAGCACATGTTCAGTGGCCAGCTGTGCTCTCAGAGTTTGTCGTCAGTATGGAGATAATGAAAGATTCTGTAAAACGTTTTCAGGATAAACATTTTTCCATTTTTGTCTTTTGCTATTTGAGAAGCAGAGACTGGAGTGCGGTCTTTCTTTAAACCTTTTCTTGCTGCATCCTAATGTTTCAAAAGGACTTGTAATCTTGGTTCTTGACTTGGAAACAATTTTAAAACGTCTGATTTTTCAGTGGCTGGGAATGCTGCACTTCCTGACTAATCAGACTCTTTTGACATGCCTTTAATTGGGCACTGTAATAATGGACAAACAAGTGCAAGCAGTTGACTTAGGACAGCTCAGGGGGGGGATTTGGGCAAAGTTGCCTCTACACACAGCTCTGCTATGCTCTGAGTAAGCACACAGTGAGTTACCACTGCTAGGCAGGCAAGAGGTGGCTGATTAAGGCACAGTAAGCCAGTCACATGAAACCATTTGATCATTCTAAACCAAGTGATGGGCTCCAAATGACCAACCCTTTTTGAAAAAGCCTAGGCCTGTTTTGTTTCAGCATCAAAAGTGTCTCCTGCTGGCACTCTGGCTGGCAAAATAAAACATTTATTCCAACATTGTAAAATGCATTCTTTGGGCTTTCCACAATTGGTCTCAGTCCTGGAAGGTTCTCCATTGACAGTAAATGAGGTCTGTCCTGCTGTGCAAGTTGGTAACTCTGCTGTTTTGTAAACTGGACCACCTATGCTTGGTAAAACAGAAGTGTGTGCAGCAGCTGTAGTTGCATACGAAGAGAATGGGTATGTTGCTGAATTTCCTGGCTTGTTTGGGGTTTTTTTGTTCTTTTCTTTTTGTCTTCTGCAGGCAGGCAGACGACCATCTGTCCTGGCAGTGTAAGCACAGTCCTGGACTAGCTGGTACAGCTAAAGCTGTAGCCAAACAAAACCCCATCTAAATTCTGAATTCTTGGAGAGAAAAGAAATATGATTAGTTTCCCAGTTTTATTTTCTTTGTTTTGGAAGTATTTTTGCAGAGCTGAAAAGGAGAGTTCTTTAGCACTTGAGTAATGCTTTGAAGTTTGCTTGTACCAAAAGCCTGTTGACAGCAACATGAGTGTTGTTGGTGCCCACTGGCATCATGTACTACTTGGGGATCTTTAAAGGCTCCCTGAACAGCTTACCAAGACTTCATTAATGTTTGATTTCTAAGTGACAAAGAAATTATTACTGTGTCTTTTTTATGAGTGGATAGGCAGAAATAAACAAGTCCAGTGATTTACCTGCCTCTTAGGGCACACTCCCCAGTCCTGGTAGAGATTCCAGGAGTCTGGCAAAGTGGTACTCTTTCTTTTTAACAACCAATCTGACATCACCTGAAGTTCCCACTATTTCCATACCTTCCCATTATTCATGCAGAATAATGAAATTATAGATAACCTCAAAGTTTCATTTCACAGCTGTTTCCTTTCAATGCAAATCAACATCACTCTTTTTCCTATGGTTTATAGTTATTCCTTTTTTTTTTTTTCTTTTTTTTTCTTTTTTTTTTTTTTTTTCCCCAATTTCAAATGAGGAGGTTTCTCTGAGGTGCTGAGATTTCTCATAGTCATTCTCCCAATAGCAGCATTGACAAAGTGTCTAACCCTCTTTTATTCTTTTTTTTTTCCTCAGGAAAACCACTGACTGTGGACTGCAAAGCTTTCTTTGGATTCAGTGGAGAATCAGGCCCCATGATCTACTGGATGAAAGGGGAAAAATTCATAGAAGAATTAGAAGGTCACATTAGAGAAGGCGAAGTCAGGTACTTTGTGGAGTACTTACTGTTAAAAACGTGGTATATCCCAAAAGCCTGTTGGGTTTTTCAAACAGGTTTTTGATTGGAGGTGGAAATAGTTTTGTGTCTAAAGAGTGATGAGTGACTTGGAAGCAGGGCAGTGTGATTTCCTCCCTCTCTTCCTAGAGAATAAACTCAAGAGACACAGTAGCTATCAGTGTTTCTGAAAATCTGTTACCAAATTCCCTTGATGGCAGCTCAAGTGTCTGAGTGTTCTGGGGGTTGATTTTAGGCCTGCTTGGAAATGCTGCTGTCCCCTACAGCCACCCATGTATCAGCAAGATAACATTCATTTCAGCATCAGTGTCAGTCTTAAAGATGAATGGTCTCCTGACAAACTTGCCATACTTTTTCTCTCTGGCTGAATGTGTTGTATGCCTGTGATGCAGCTTTCAGAATGCCTCAGCCAGGGCTTTTGGAGCATTTGTTCCTCCATGCTTAACACTTAAGGGAGAAAAGGAAGTTGCTGTGTGAGGATGTCCAATATCCAGCTTCTGCTTGGCTTGTTCCAGATGCTGGTTATCATTTACTGTACCAGTTGGAAAGAAAACAAACACCTGTATCCCTGTGAACTTTCATGGAGTTTGCACCTAGTTGTATATTCTTGTCTTCCTTGTTTAATAATTACCTGACTAATAGCTCTTTGAGTGAAGACTAAGCTCCTATAGAATGAATGAATAAAGATTATGAAGAAAGACAAAGTCTTTGCTCCTTCCTTTGCACATTTTTTTTTGACTCATTTCTGAGTTTGCTTCTTGTAAAACTGATTTTGAAGAGCAGGAAGGGAGAGAGATTTCTTTATTAATCAATAGTTTGAAGCTCAGCCATTTAGGTACCAGCTACTAAAATAACTGACCAAATATTGCACATTAATTGCATACAGCTGCAATTTGTCATGTCGTCCCAGAATGGCTTTAAGTGTGCAATTTTCTTTTGGGCTTCTGACCACAAAATACAATTATTGGAAACATCTACAATTACAAGTAATCAGATTTTAACAATATTGTGTCCTCTCTGGTGTATATGTATGCAGAGAGTGATTTTGGTCATGGTCTTCCTGTGCTTCAGAAGGACAGTTTGAGGTGTTTGTATTTAAAGAGCTTGACAGCTCTAGTACAGCTCAAAACTTTTCCTTTATGTGCATTTGTTACTGAAATTGAGTTTGAAAAAGCTGTATTTGTGCTTCATTGTGTCATGTTATGCATTTATGTATCAAATTAATTTTGTGACAACTCCTTTTTCTCAGTCCATAAAAATGCTTTGACATCACAATTCAGTGAATCTTTTCTTCAACAAGGCTATTTACTGTATACCTAATCTTTTGATCATCACAATCTGCATAAAAAATTGTGTACCAAAACCTACTGGATCTTTACCAGCAGTGCCACAGTCCATCCCTATTTTCATTTAGAAGTATCTATGGCAACTGCATTAGTAACTTTTTGCAAATTATTTTCTTTCACAGAAACAGCTCTTGTTTATGGGTCCCATTACAGGTATGCTGCTTCAGGGAAGCTAAGCAGCACTAACTGTTCTGTCAGTGCCCTGAGCCAGCCCACATCTTCTGCCCAGTTGTATTATTGATGTATTTAAAAAAATGTCATGTATGTTTCAAATTTGATGAGCCACGATGAGCTTGCTGGTTAAATGCTTTTCCTATCTGGTTGCTTTGATAGGCATTATCAGCATAATTCTGTTAATGGTGAGAAACCACAAGTAACTGGGAATTGTTATAACCAAACCAAAATACTCTGGGTTGTTCCTTTGGGAAGTATCTAACATTTTCCCTGTGCATCCTCTGTCTTAAGTTGATTTAGAAATTCAGTCATATCCTCAATTTTTGGTGCTGTTCTTACCCTGAACTGCACCCATCCATTGTGTCGCTGGATTTGTCTTGTACAATGAGAGTTCAGGTTTGCAGATTAATGCACAGGTTGAGTACAGATCCATCCCTGATTTCCATCCCTCTGGCATGCACAGGGAGCAGTCAATTGGTCTGTTTTCTGAAGGCACTGCAGTAAGGGTGCACCTGACTCGAGCATTCCATTAAATCCAACCCGTGACACTGGTTTTTGTAAGCAGACTTCACCATAAGTAATACATGTGTAGCTCTGGGATTCTTGTTATTTATTAGACCTTGCTACAGAGCCTAAAAATAACTAAACAGCATTGCAGGACTTGGAGGTGATGACCCCTTCTCTAACCCTCTCCTTGCCTTCCCTTAAATTTAGATCCCCAAATATGAGGCATTGCTTGCCAGGTGGGCTTTTCACAGCAGTAATAAAAATGTCATGTAAAGTGAACCAAGGCTATTAAAGAATGAATGAGGGTTTTAAGCCTGCCTGCAGAGTTTTCAGTTGTACCTAATTATCAAAGAAGCCCACAGAAAAATTCAACAGGGTCTCTTTGCCACAGCAAACAAGTATTTTCAGGCATAAGTCTTACTCTCTCTACCACCTATGAGTTGCTTTTTTTTCTTCTTCAGTCAACACTGCAGCTTGCAGGTGCCTATAATGCTCAACTTGTAGTGCATGTTTGTTCTTTCTTTCCCCCTCTCTTCTTCATTTTTAACTTGGAAATAGTTTAATTCATTCCAGAGGTATGAAAAGAAGTGAATGGGGATATTTTGATATGCAGCCTTATTTCTTTCTGCTGATTAATTTAATGTGTGGGTGGTCTTTTCACCCACACAAGTCAACTGATGGGTGCAAAATGCTCAGACAAGGTGAGGTGCTGGATTCTGACAGAAGAGGATGCTGAGAGAAGAAGGCAGAATTACCCTCACTGCCTGGCTAATGTGCTGAGGAGTTTTCAGAGAAGTATGGAAACGGCTGTGTGCTCCTGAAAAGCTTATAATATTCAAGCAGACAATTCTGGACAGAGAATGAGGAATACACTGCAGGAAAGTGACAGTGGAAGATGGCTGTGCTGTGCTGTCAGTTGAATGACTTTTCTTTGGAGAGGTACTTATGTACTCACAGATCAGTCCTTTCATCTATGAATTCTATGACTCTACAGACAGTTGATAAGGACTTGAAGAAGGTACTAGAGTTCTTACCCTTGTTCACAGTACAGATCCTCCACTACAGAAAGAATTAAAGGTTCTTTTTTTATAAACCCCCAGTTGCATGCTGATTAATAAAGGTTTAGAATCAAGGCCTTGCTCTTGTAAAGAGGATCAGCTGAAGCTTTCTTATGGTCTTTTGTCTGTGATCAGACAGAGCCTGAAAAATAGGAAAAAAAGCTGTTTCAAAGGAAATGTATTTTAGCTTCAGATTTAATTTAGTATTAAATACATGGAGAAATATGACAAAAGATTTGAAAAATCCAAAACTTTAGATATTTTTTTAAAGAAAACATTTGTGTTCTGAAATGACACTTTTGTTTCTAATTTGTGTTTTCTGAACTGAGAAATAATCTGTAGCTAAAACGGTTTCTTTCAGATCAAAGAAAATGCTTCAGCTTGAACAAAAAGAAAGCAAGCTTGAACAAAGGAAAGCACTGGCTATTGTTTTTACTTCACCCACTTCTTCTCTCTCTCTCCATCCTGTTTGTTGTGAGTTGTCAAGCACCATTGATTTACCTATCTACTAAATGGTGTAATTACTCTTACATTTTGTTCACCTAACCAGAAAAAACAGCCATTATTTGCTCAATTTGTGAGAGCTGGCATGTGTTGGCAGTGTTGCTGGTGAAGTTTCCCCCAACTCAGATAGGGACAGAGCTTCACCTTCTGGCTGTGCAGCAAATATTTTTTTTGCATCTTTAAAGTCTTACCTGTTGCTACTGTACTGTTTTTCCTCCCCAAAATATACTTTTATCAGAGTTCTCTGAACCAAATATAAAATGCAGTTAATAAAAGGCTGCACACATATTAAGAAAATGTAGGTGCTTGAAACTATTTCTGTGGCAGTAATGAATTGATAGCTGTCAAGTACTGGTTAAAAGAGGGAAAGAAAATAAAAAAGAGGGAGAAAATAAAAATCAGGAATGAAAGGTTTAACTTAGAGCTTTCCACACTGCTACCAGCATAATGTTTAAGTGTCTGTCAGCATTTTCATGTTGGATCCTGTTCTAAGGAGTTTTCTTCCTAAGGATTGCAATTAGCATGAAAATCAGTGAAAAAATTCTCAGTCCAAATACTTATTCTGTTTTATAAAAGCTCCTTTTTAGCTGATCATGAATGATTTAAATTTAGGTTAAGGGTCTATTATTTTATTTTAAATAGCTTCAGAATAAAATTTTTAATCTTAATTGTAATCTGACTTCCTTTTTTTTTTTCCTGAGTAAAACATGCTGATTATAGTAAACACAAGACAATCTGAACATTCACAGAGTGCTCCAGATTAATGTCCCAGATATCTTTTCTGTTAATGATCTTATTTGTTCCTTGTAGCATGATGTGTGGGCCATCAGTTGTGGAGCATATTGTTTACTAACAAAGACAGACTTTCCTGAGTTTAAAATATTTCTCTATAAATGCATATGGAATATTAATAGGTAAAGAAGAATTGATTTGTCTGACCTCCAGTGGTTTAGCCTGATTTGAGGCTGCAAAACAGATCAGGCCAGATTTCTTTTCTGACCAGAAATGATACAAATTAAACTTATGTTGCATTATTTTCAGCACTTGGACTCAGGGACAGAATGAAAAAATGCAAAAAATACACAATAAGTGGGAGTGAATTTGCAAAACAGATGTAATCAAAATTTCTAAATGTTCTTAAACTAACGTTTGTCCATTTGCTTCTTTCAAAGTTACACAGTCATAGTAAAATAGTCAGAATTATTGTGGCTGCTCTGGTATGTCTTCTGAGTTTTGTCAGATCACATAAACCTTTACAGGCTTTGTACTGTATGAAATATTACTGAAAATATGTGGGTTTTAGCAGTCAGACTTGCATTTTTTTATTTATGTACTTTATTTCTGATTTGTTTTCAAATTAAGAGGTCCATGTTTGTCATATGAAATCATGTGCAATAGAAAATGTGTGCACGTTGGAAACCTTGAACCACCTTTGGTTTGTTTTGGGGTGGTTGGTTGTTGTCACTGAAAATCCTTAAGGTCTCCAGAAACAGTTTCCATGCAGCCCCAAGTTTGCAATGGTTAATTATTTGGTGTCCTTTTGCCTCCCATCAATCTCCAGAGAAAACAGTTGTGTGTTTGTTTGGTTTTTTCTGGTTTTTGTTTTTTTTTTTTTTTTTTTTGTGAACCTGAATCTTTTTTATAACTTGACCTCTTAGTGCTGAACACTGTGTTTTTGGAAAAAAGACTTCCTGGAGTACTGTGTGCAGTGGTGAGTTCACAGGGGGCTGCAAGGGCACCACTCACTTTGTGTTTACCCCCTTACATGTTATGCAGCAGATTTTACTTAATGTTATATTTCTTTGTTTAAAGGACTGGTGACTTTTTCTTGAGCAGCTGATAAGAAGCCATTTGAGAGAATAGGATATTGTATTTTTAGACTTAATGTCAGCTTCAGAAAACACTTGCTTTCACTTTGCATTCTTTTTCATGTTCACATTAGAACAATGACATGAGAAGACTCTACCTCTGGCCTGAAAGTCTGCTAGAACTTCCTTTTCACCTTGTGGAGATTTTGTAAATCTCTGTCTTTTCAGAAAGAGTAGAGAGCTCTTGCTCTAGACACTGTTCTCTTTTGAAGTAAGGATCTAGCCCCCCAAAACAGAGGAAAATTCAACAGACTGGCACAGCTCCATTAATTGGTTTTCCAGATTGATTAACATGTATCACAATGCCCAGCCTTTAAAATATTGCCTTATAATTTGTTCAGTGATGACTTAGCATTGAGTATTTTCTTCTCTGGAAAGTGAGTATTTATCATTTCTGTTAAAAGAAATACTGGTTTTATCATTTAATTCTGGTGGAGCTGAGGTAAAGAAGCCACATGCAGCTGTACACTCATTGCCACTCTGCTTGCTCTTAAGGGGAAATGGTTTAAAACTTGGAGAAATTTAGGTTAAATATTAGGAAGAAATTGTTTAATTTGAAGGTGATGAGACACTGGAACAAGCTGCCCAGGGAAGCTGTGGATGCCCCCTCCCTGGAGGTTTTCAAGGCCAGGTTGGATGGGGACTTGAGCAACCTGGTCTGGTGGAAGGAGTTGGAACTACATGATCTTTAAGGTGCCTTCCAACCCAAAGCATTCTGTGATTCTATGATGCAGCTCTTTGCTTCAGATGTGGCAGGAGAAAAAGGCTTTTGGTTTTCATGAAAGATCCCTCTATGAAGTCTCTTTGAGTCTTTTAAGTCATTCTCCAGGAGTGAAGGAGGCCAAACTGGCAAAGCAAAGTTATTTAATTCAGTTATTTAATTTTCATTCAGTTAAGCGGAAACTGTACCCTCCCTTTCAGACTCATCAGAGAACATCTTGGAGAAAAAGAAGTGGAATTGACATTGATCTTTGATGCAGTAGAGGAGGCAGACCTGGCTAACTACACCTGTCATGTGGAAAACAGAAATGGGAGGAAGCACGCCAGCGTCCTTCTGCGCAAGAAAGGTAATTCCCTTTCTTTTGTGACCTGTTCTTGCCTCTGCAGCAACAGCTCAGCCAGTAGCAAAGGTTCTGCTGACCTTTCTGAGCCGGGCTGGACTCCTGTGTGCCCACTTGGAGCTGAAGTATGTCTGTGTTCCAGCATCTGTTTACCATTTGTGAAAAAAATTCACAATTTTTTCCTTAATCTTTAGTGAATCAGCCTTGCAGGTGACACACTTGCCTGTAACACAGTCATCCAAAAAGCACCAATATATTCAGTGAAAGTGTTTTGATCTAAACAACCTATGAATTAGACCCAGAGTTGATTGACTAGATCAGATTTGTAATTGTGGGATGGAGTTAAAATGTTCATTTCTCAGAGCAGGTATCTCAGCAGGGAGGTCAGACATTCTCATATTTCTCAACTTCCTGGCTCTGCTGTTAACACTGAAAGCTTTGACTTTGGTTTCACATCCACTTTGATTTCAACTGCATTGGGAATTAAAACATTGCAGTGGGAGCTACAAATCAGCAGAGAATGAACCCATCTTGGTTGCTTTGCTTGGTACTGTACCTGCAATTGGGAATAGCACTACTGACAAATTAGTTGTAGCAGGATGGAAAGCATTTGGGTTTGTATGTCCAAATTAAAAGCTGCTACTATGCTTTACTATTTGTAGAAACCATTATCATAAAGAGTATAACAGTATCTCATTACAGTTCTTATATTATTTGTTCAATCACCCCTCCTGTTCATAATTAGAGTGACATTTCAGTTTGATGGTGATCTCTCTAAGATACAGTGTAGTAGGTAGCATAAAAGATTTAAGAAAGCAGCTGTTGGGAAGGCAAAGGAAAGTTACACACTTGGGTGAAAACTCTAAGGCATAAGACAGGAGGCTGCCTAAAGAGTTAACACATTACTGAGATCTTTACCCTTACTCTTGGCTGTGAATTAACTATTCAAAAAAGGAGAAGAAATGTTTTCACAAGGCACACCCACAAGTGCTTTCAGACTGCAAAGGCAAAGGACCTGCTTCTCAGCAGATTGTCAATTGCAGTGTTCATGTCTGCTAAAAAACCCCAGTGCTCTCCATTCTCATTGTCCCAGCAAAATGCCAGAAAAGTGTCACCATTCTGAAATGTTTAAATATACTGTCAGTCCCTGTGTGTGCTGCAGATTGACCTCAGAGACAGGGTAGAGGTCACCATGGGACAAAGAAACTGGGAGCCAGGTTGAAGGACTGGAAGAGCAGCCAAGGCTCCTGTAGTGGGGCACCAGAATTCTGGAAAACATTTGTAGTCATAAGTTCACCTAGAGGCACGCTGGATGCTAAACACTGTGTTACAGGACTGTGTGTGTGTAAAATGAAATGTGAGGGAGGGGTGGAATTTGAACAAAACAAAACCAAAAAGCAATACAAAACAAAGAAAACCAAAACCAAATGAAAAACCCAAACTACTAAAGAAAGGATACTTTTGGGTTAAAATCCTCTGGTTTTGCTCTTCTTGCATGTGACCCTCAGATTACATGTATGGAAATACAGTATGTAGTCCTGTCAAAACCTGTTAAATCAAGTCCTGCTTATGATTTCCTCTATATGTGAGAGTTTTATGTCTTCCCAGAAAGTAGGGCCCAGCCTAGGTTATACTTTACACTAAGTTATGAGCATAAAGCACAATATGGAAGGTGCAAACTGCTCTGAGAAACAGGGCCTGCAGCTGTGGTGTGGAACATACAAAATGTGTGTTCAACATCTGAACTGCCAGCATGTCACAGCTTTAATTGAGGAATGTGGTTATCATGGTAAAAGATTAACCTCTTCAGTTTTCAGTGGAAAAAGCATTCTACCTTTCCATCCACTGAACCTCGTAAATATACAGCTGATAGTAAGTGTATCTGTGTTGACATTGTTAAATGTTCAGCTGCGTTGCATATATTAGAATAACAAGCTAGGTTTATTTATAACAAGAAAATGCAGTTATTTCAGAGCTCTGCTGAAATTACAGCAGAAGCCCTGATGAATACAGAATTTAGAGGTGCAAAGGATCACTTCTCAGCTATGATTTCACTTCTCTCTGCACTGTGGCTATAGAAAGCTTATATTCCCTTCAGGCATTCTCAGTAGTTGATTTTCAAGCTTTTAAAGTGTCATTTTAAACAACTGGAGTGTTTGCACTGTGTCCTTCTACTGCTTATCCCCTTGTCCTGTTTGTTATTTATTAAATTCTTAAGCAAACTTTTCCTTTCTGCAACCTGATATAATTACTTCTTGTCCTCGCTCTCTCCAGCTTGGCTTTTACTGTAGAGTTCCTGAGCTAGGAAATACAACTCTATTTACTGAATAGTAATAACTCTGTGAAGAGTTCAGGGCAAGAGAGGTACAAAGTATTGGCCAGCATCCTTTGTGCATGTCAAAGGAGGGACCAGGAGCTCCTGTTGTCTTCTGCTGCAGCTTTGCAGGTGCTGAGGTGCTTGGGAAAGGTGAAGAGGAAGCACAGATCTCTCAGTCAGAGAAATCCCCCTCCCTCCAAAATCTCACCTTCTAAGGGCTGGGTCATCCCTGTTGGGCAAGAGGTGCCTGTAACTCTGTTTTGTCCCCAGGTTGTCCCAGTGCTGTAGGTTTTCTTTGCCTTCTCTTCACATACCTGAGTGCAGCAGAGCAGGTGTACACAAGCCAGGATAAGTCATGGGTCCTGCTAGACTGGGAAGGCTTGGATAAGAACCAGAAATAAGCCCTACATCTAAGTTACAGTTGTAGTGTAAGACTTTCTTGAGTTAATTCTTGTTTTGACTTAAAGGTGGTTATTTTTAAGCCCATACTAAGAGAAAGAAAAAGGAACTCTTCAAATATTTAAGGCGAAATATATTGAAGTCTTTTGCTGTATTGGTGGTTCAGTCCCCACAAATGCTTTCAGAGCATGCCAGAAGGGTAGCTGAACAACACCAGTGTGCAGACAGCCCCAGAGCATGCATCCTCACTTGGGGTTTTTAATTTTATTTTTTGACTGAAAAAGAATCAGCTCCAGTTTCAGACACCCAAAACTACCAATACAGAGACAGAATCAGCCATGCTCCTGAGATCTGACCACCACTGACTGCTATCACATTCTTCTTATGTTAGTTTACATTAGAAATTAATAGCATGTTGTTATTTACTAATTTTGAGTCATTATTATAGTTAAAATCCAGATTCAACTCCTTCACTAGTGCTGGGTGTGCTGCCTTCCCTGCTGCGCTCAGCGGGTACCACTGAGGAGTGAGGCATTAATCAGAGGCAGAGACTAAGAGCTGGAGTAGGTAAGAAAACTGAACATTTTGAGGTTTTTCTCCATTGTCTCCACCTTGGAATGGAAATAAGGAGCCCCAAAGCCTTGGCTTTCTGCTTCCTTATTTCTGGACTCTAGGAGAGTTTATGGAGCAGTAGGATAAATAGAAGACATGGAAAAGCAGATTGATTCTGCCTTTTGAGCTGGATTTTGTGTTTTTACTTGATTCCCTGCCATTGCCCCAGCAAGTAGACACAGGTCTGTGCTCCTTTGTGGACTACAGGTGACCAAGGCTCAGCTCTGCTACCTATTTTCTCTGCTACCAATTTGGTAGCTTTGCCAACTCACTTGCCCAACAAAAAAAAATACAGTACAACAGCAACAAAAAAAAGTTTTTTCCCTGAAAAGTGATTTTAACCAACTCTGTTCTCCAGTTGACCAGATTTATCCCCAGAGCATATGCTAAATTTATCATGCAGTGTAAGAGAAGTTTCATGAATTCCCTGTGTTCTGAGAGAGATTAAATAGCTATTATAAGAGACTTTTTCCGTTTATTAGTCCATGAATTCTTACTAGACAGACATCAGAGATACTGTAAACTGGGAATAGCTTGACATCTGATGGTAATTATTGAAATACAAGGCATGGCAACACAAGAAAAACCCCAAAAGATAGACAACTAATTTGCTTTTTATCTTGAAAGTGACATAAATTACATACCAGTTTTTTTTTCCTGACCTAAGCTTTAGAAGCGTAAAGATCACCAAAACTTTGTCTTTCCTGCATTGAAGTTTTTACATCCCCAAGTTGTAAATATCTCCATCATGTCTTAGCTAAACCAATACAGGCTGTTAGAGGTAGCTGTTGTCAAATTGTTATCCTTTGTGTTTATGGCTAAGTAACGTGCCAAGTGGTGTTATGAGCAGCATGGTGTTCAGAGGACATTTCAGGCTCAAGAGCAATCCTGTTAAAGTTAGTGTCTCATCTAGTTCATTAGTTAGTCATCAGGTAGCACAGTGCACTGGTATTCGGGGTTTTTTTATCCCATTCTGCATTTGGTTGGCTGAATTACCTTGAACATGTTGCTTCACCTTTCTATGACTCTGTTTCCCCAGCTGTAAAAGATGGATAATTGCATTTGGATTAATTTTTGAAGTTCTTTGAGGCAGACTGCTTGTGGTGTTCCCTAACAAAAGCATCCCAGTAGGAAATTTTAACTAGGACTGGTTACCATTAAAGTATAATGTGTACTAAAGAAACATTTGAGAACTCTGTTAGTAGCCATCACAACTCAAACAAAGTGTCTCTTAGCAGCCTGATGTGTGCTCCTGGCAGCTCATGTTGTCTTGGGCATTCTGGATGCTCAGTTCATTCTCCAGTGAGTCAGCTGAAATCCTGGCTTGGCAGCTCACATCAGCTCATCCAGTGCCTTCACAAATATAAAACTCAAGTTTAATAATTTTTGGGAGACTAGAGCCTCCCAGATGGGGTACAATATGTCTGGTATATTCTCATATGCTGCATACAGCATTTGATACACTCTGCCAATACAGAAGTTTCAAGCTCCACAACCTCATTAAAAGTTGATTAATCCTCTGTGTAAAATCACTACATATTGCCCTTGTAGAAGAATTATGATTATAGCCTCAAATGCATTCTGGATGGTGATTTCAGATGGGCAGTAGATGGAGTAAATTGGTAAAGTTAAGTAATAAGTAATGAACGAAAAAATTTAGGCATCCTTTGTGTCACAGTGATTATAATTGGAAGTTACACAATTTTATATGAAATTGTACAGTGGATTAAAGCAAATAAGGCTTGCAAAGATCATAATCTTGGTGTCTTTCATTGCTGTTTTAGATTTGATCTACAAAATAGAGCTTGCTGGAGGCCTGGGAGCAATACTTCTTCTGCTTATTTTGCTTGTGACCATCTATAAGTGCTACAACATAGAGTTAATGCTGTTCTACAGACAGAACTTTGGAGGAGATGAAGCAGCTGAGGGTAAGCAGTTGCTCAGGAAGCTCAATAGATGCAGTGGAAATACTTCAAAGTGGTGAAGCAATGAAACTTCTCCAATGAAATGAATCTCAAAAGATACCTGCTGCATGTTTAAATTCAAACTACTAAGCACCCAGTAGTATAAAGCCCTAAGACCTTCTCCTAAAAACCCCTGAAATCAATGAGTCTTTTTACTGATATGTCAGATGTATGTCATATGATTTTACTTACATGCCACAGAGCATGGCAGTAACTCCAATGGGACCCAGAAGAATTGTCCTTGAGGCTTGAATCTCATCTGTGAAATGAGTCCTCAGGAGAGCTCTTCACATTCATGTGTCCCAGTGCCACATGTTCCCTGGGTCTCTTCTCCTGAGATCCATACTCTGGGCAGCCCTTTCACCAGGTATTTTTCATTATACAGTTCCATTGAATTGTCTTCAGGCTGCCAACTAACTCCAGTAACTCGTGAGAGGTGATTGTTATTGGGGATAACTGGTTATTACTTCAGTTAACTGAGAAACTGTAAACAACGTGGTGGAAATGTACACTGGAAATGCCTGGAGAGAGAGGTTAGGAACAAACCAGGCTGTTCTTCAATGTTCTTCCTCCTTCTTCCCTCTCACTAACATATATTCTGTTTGGTGCCTAAAGCTAAACAGGTATTTTGAAACTGAACCTTTAATTCTCCTGAATGTAGAACAATTCTGCTCCTATGAAGCTGGAGTAAACCCTGAAAAACTAAATCCAAGTGCTTTAAACCGTATTATTATATTCTTAACATTTCTACAACAGAATAATTAAAATACTATTAATATGCACATAACTAGCCTGATAAAGACCTGGAGTGCAGTATTCAAGTACAGGTACGTTTCGTAGCCTCCTGCAACACTTCTGAGTCATGTAGGCAGCCTGGAATGGTATAGCTAGGAACAATAATGTGTTTGCAAAAAGGAACATTTCTCCCTTATTGTGCCCAAACAATAACAGGGCATTTTCACTGCCTTGTTCCTTTCTGCAGTTAGCATTCCTGTTATCAAAGTAAAAAATGTTTCTGTTTAGGTGGGTAGAGATGGCATGAAAATGTTTTGTTACAATGAAATCCACATTTTGGATTTTGGTTTACATGATGATTTTTTTCCCAAAAATTTTTGTTGCTTGGACAAAACAGGATTTTTGAACAAGTGGAATGACATCCAGGGGATTTTAGAGTGTAGAATGGTAAATAGCAGGAACAGAGGTTGGGAAATTTCCTCTTTCTTAATCATTATATACGAGAGGGAAAACCTAAAATTATGCTGGTTTTGTATTATACAGTAGTACACAATGTTTATACTGATACCTAAGATAAAGTAAAGGGTGAAATTATTTGCTTTTGGAAGAACTTTACCTTGGGTTGATACCTGTATAACATTCTTGGCTCACACCAAAGTGGTAACTTCTCCAGATTGCTTTGATTCATTTGCCTGGTGTTTTCAGTGTGAAACTGCTGCATTTTTATTCATGTAACTTTGGTTCAATCACTTTTTAATTTATGAAGCCGTATTATTTCCTATTTTTTAGAGGAAGCCCCAGGAGTACATAGGAGATTTGGTGTGCATGTTAATTCCAAAAACAACCTTTTATTTTTCCAGTGCATGATTTTAGAATTATTGCAGCTTTGTGTCTCATTCTGATCCTGCAGAATGAAGGATGGAGGCAGAATGTTACTCAAGTCAAAGCATACATGGAAATATTTCTTTCTGCTTATGTAGGCTGTGGTAGGAATGCAGAGAGCTCCCTTGAGCAATCAGCTGTATAGATGCAACTGCAGGGTCATTTTCAGTTTATACTGAAACATATATATATGTGTTTCTTTAAAATAGAATGTTTGGAACTCAACAGATTTGCTCTAAAAAAATATCCTAAGTAAGCAATGTTAGATGCATTTTCCTCCTGTGTTGTGCATAGCAGTTTTTTTGGAGGAAGTGATCCTGAGGATTAAGGGAAGCCATTTAGAAAATGGCTCCAGAGCACACAGCCAAGTGATGGGCGAGCACGGGTGGGTCCTTCTGCTGTGTCCTGTGTATGTGAAGCTTGTGGAGAGGGAATTGAGACAGTAGAGATGTAGCACAGGCATAGGGACTCAAATCTATAGTTCCATCTGTGTCTGGCTTGCCTTGTGAAGAGAGGTGACTGAAGAGGGCACCTCCTGTGCCACCAGCTGGAAGGGGCAGGAGCTCTGGGGCTGCTGGCACACAGTCCCTGGCTGCCTCTGTGCCACTGCCTTGTGATCAGGCACCTTGGTGTGCCAGGGGTTGCTTTGCTGCCTTTGCAGAGCTCTCAAATGTCTGCAGGAATGTTTGCCTCCCAGATCACTTGATGACTGGCTTCTTGTAAAAGGTTTTGACAGGTTTCAGTACAGACAGGGTAGCAGGTTTTGCACAGACCTCCAAAGCTGAGTGGCCTTTATTTCTTTGCTGTTCAGCTGTCATCTTTTCATTGGTAACTGCTATTTTTGTATGCTGATGATTTCAGAGAAGTACCAGCAAGCCAGGTGGACCTCCCTACATGCAGCCATGGTGACAATGCCCAAATTGCCTTTACAAACCTGTAATTATTCACATGCTTTGTCTGTAGCTTTGACCCTCATGGGTCTAACTTTGTGTACAAAATTGTAAGAAAGTAACAATCATTTCAAGGTCATATAGGAATGTATTGTATACTGATTAGCTTTTTATGCTTTTTATCAGAATATATTGATGATTTTAAATTACTGTAATCTGCTTTCATGTGCACTATTCCTTACAGATAATTGGTGCTCAGCAATCCTCCATTCATGCAGGTTTGTCCTCACAACAATAACTATTTGATTTTTCATTTTCTGTAAATAATGGCAGCTGTGCTCTTCCATGGACACTTAATTGCTGGAGGTTGACTTTTTTATATATACTATTTTCCACCACTGCAGAGTAACAGCGAAGAGAAGTATCAGTGAGAGTCTGATCCCAGCAAGGATCCCAAGCTCCATAGTGATGCCACTTCTGTTCCTGGTGCCATTGCTGGCTCTCAGCTCTGTGTTTGGGATGCAGAGAGCTGGAGAGAAGCCCCAGCACTGTGCAGAGGGAGGAGATGTGTTGCTCTTTCTATCCAAACCCCTGGGATCCCTCTGTCACCCACCGCCTGCCTCCACCTTCTGATGAGGCTTTGGCTCCACTCCGGAGCTGCAGGCAAATGGAGGGACAAGTCTCCCCTGTGCCCCATTTGCTCTTGGAGTTTTCTTGGAGTTTTATATCTGTCTCTTACTGTCAGCCCCAAGTATTTAAAATACCCTGGATTAAGGGACGTCTAAAATTATGATACTGGTTTTAAAAACGACCAGATTTTCTGAAAAAAATGCTTTAGACTGTTTGCCATTGTTTCTGCACAATCAGTTATTCCTTTGAGTTAAGCCATGTGTTGTCTCACAATTATCTGTGTGAGGAAGTTTTCCTTGCACAAAACTTTCTAGGCTCAAAACCTTTTCCACACTCAAGACTTTTGCATAATCATAGCACTATTGGGGAGAAGGAGTTAAACAAAAGATTTCCATTAGCAATATGTAAAGGATTAACATTAAAAGTTCCAGCTTTAGTGTTTGTATCAAAATTTTGCTTGCAGTCTTTTCAGATGCAGAATGTGTACTTTGACCACATGGAGTAGAGTTCCTAACTAGCTCAATATGCAGAAGAAAACTGAATGGAGATGGATATTTGTCTGTTTCTGAAATTTTTCTCATCAAAAAACAGTTTATATGTTCCTATGAAAAGTCACAACTTTTTTGGGAATCAAGGAATAATATGATTTCCTGCTACTTTCCTATATTCTTTATAGTGCTTGTGCATACAGCAGGCTGAACATGAATTTCATTTTCTTACAGACAACAAGGAATATGATGCATATCTTTCTTACACCAAAGTGGATCCTGATGCATTAGATTGTGATAATAATGAAGAGGAGCAGTTTGCACTTGAAATTCTGCCAGATGTTCTAGAAAAGCACTATGGATACAAGCTCTTCATTCCGGATAGGGATCTGATCCCTAGTGGAAGTAAGTATTTCTGACCTTTCAGTTTTAACTCTTTCTGATGTGTTCTGAAGGTCTGGACTGTGTGATAAGTACTAGGTATGGGAAACCTCTCTTTGTGAAGCTCTTGTGAGGACTGAAAAAGTTGGCTCATGCTGCAAATTTGGACATATGTTGGACAAAGATAGCTAGGTAGGAAGATTTCCAAAACTATTTTGTAGTCTCTATCTTAGCACTGAAAATGGGAATTTTTTTTCCAGTTATTATTTATTTATCTATAGCAGCTTACAAGTAAAAATTTTCCCATTCTTTTGTTGTGTTTTTTTTTTTTTCTTTCTTATCTTTGAAGTCTCATAAATAGCTACAATAGTTTCCCAATTAATGCTATAGATGCAATTTTTTCATTAAAGTTTTGACCAAGTGTTGTATTTCTGAGCAGCATTGGTACTGTGTAAGTAATTAGTATTGTGTAATTAATGCTAACTCTTCAGAGGAGTACATACAGCTGGTGATCTGATGCTGTTTTCCATGCTGATGGTGCAATTCAGTTGTCCATTTCAAATCAGTTTTGCTGCCATGTCTGAAGATTCAGTTGCATCTTGGTATGTCTGTACTAACAGTTAATGCCTTCTTTGCTACAATTTTCTCATCTTGTCTGCCATATTATTTTTTGAAATAGACAAGAAAGACCATGAATCATATGCATTGTGTTGATGAATTTGAATGCACGGTATATTTGCTTTAATATCATATTTTTTTAAAATCCTAAAATAAGTTCTTTTTTTTCTGCAACTCACTTCCATGAAAAATATTAGAGGAGGTTATGAACAACTCTCTGTATAAGCTACTGTATAGGTATGAAGAAGAAAACAAAGCAATGGATGTGCTGGAGCAGATGTTCTCAAACCTGATGTTCTCAATTCAGGGCTGAATTAGCAACTTGCCTGCCAAAAGACTTGATTCTGCTGCCTTGCTACTGCCAAAACCTGGTGGCTGCCCCAGAAATTGGAGACTGTTTCTTCTCTGACGTTTGAGGGAGATGAAATCAGAGCTCTGAATCCTTTACCACTGGTAAAGAGGAGTCAGAGATCCTGCAGAGTCCTGTGATGTGGTGTTTGCAGCTCTTAGGTTAGGGCTGCTTCCCATGTTCCTTTTGCTCCCCACTGTAAGGTGTGAATTTTACTCCCTCAGGGGCATATTCCAGAAAGGAGGCTTGGCTCAGAGCCTCCTTGTTTCTGACAGCACAAGCAAGTAGCACTGCCTATTTAGATATTATGAAGAGAAAATTTATCTTTTTCTGCTACAAATCACAAAACTGTTCTAAGTAGTTGTTTCATACCAAACAGTTAAAGAGTTTAAAGGTCCTTCAGTGGTAACTATACTGAAGCACAGATTTTTTCCAATTGCTGCACTAGCCAGCATGGTATTTTATTCTTGTCTATTTTTGTCAGTCAGACACTCAGCAAACACTTGTCATCACTTTGGGTATTCATTAAACCTCTCCTGAAAATGTAGAGTACCTGAAAATGTCAGTTCTCATTTATGAACATTCACAGATGTAATACTTCTTTTTTTCCCTTAAACTCACTTCTTCAGTAATATGAGAGGGCCTGATTCTCACACATGGAGCCTCAGGAATGCTCAATCAGGCATAATGACAACACGGAATAAAATGTGGAACCAGAATGAGTGTGATGTGCCTCCTTTAGCCTTGAGAAAGATATGGGATAAGGCACTTTATTTTGAAGGAGCAAGAGGGAAGGAGAAGTGTTGGGGGAAGGAGGGAAGGCTCAGACTTCTGTAATTGCAAGCTCTGTGTGCTCTGTGTGCCTGTGTTCTGCCTCCTGCTCACCACTTTTACGAGGACTTGCAGTGCTTGGTGAAGAGAGCAGGCAGTGCCATGGACCCGCTGGAAACTCCAGAGGTAAAGATAGTGTATTTTAGAGTGACTGTTTCAAAAAGTGGTGGATATGAGAAAATATATCGCTTCTCAGGGTAGATTTCTGTAGGAAAAATGGAGGTTTGAGCAGTTCTCTTTTCTGTTTTAGGAAATAGCTCTTCTCAGGTGTACTGCATTTCCTTCTATTTTGGTGTCGGTGACTTTCAGCATAATGTAACGCTTCCCTCTTTCCATTCTGATGGGTTTCCTTCTATATCTTGTGTACTTTAATGTGTGCCATTCCACTAGTGTAACAAGATGTGTTCTGTAAGGTTGGTTGTTTCATATAATCTCTGCAATTTTAAGGTGCTGCCACAGGAGGGTGTGCATTATTTCACTTGCTTCCTGGCGTGAAGCAACTTGCAGCTGCCACTTGGATTTTAGAGCGAGCAAAAAATAGATTTGTTAAGCAGTATTTTGTTAGCTTTCTTGCACACTGCTCTCAACAAACTAAAAAGCTGACTACAGAAAAAAATTCAGGGACAAGTTTGATAATGTTTTTGTCCATCTGGCTTCTCTCTAACCTCTGGGGAAAGCTATGATAGGCGCTGTGTGTCCCTGTGCAGCTGAGGGAGAGATGACAGCCAGGTGTGCCTCAGCTGGGACAGGCACCAGCAGTGGGCTCTTGGCTCTGCACATCTAAGTGCTGCTTTTCCTCTCTGTGCTGAGGTCTGTCTGCTTCAGGGGTGCCCATGGACCAGCGGTGTTGATGACAAAGGTGACAGCTCTGGGGACCAAGGCCACTGTTTCACTGTTGGGAAGCAGATCCCTGGCATGCAGAGTCTGGGTCAGAGGGGACTGAGTCAGGTTTTGCAGTAGGTGTTGGTTTCTGTGCCCTGCTGGGGTATAAATGTTACCCCAGTGGAGTGTTTTGTCCCAGAGGGAGGATGACCATGAAGGATGCCAAGGGCCTCGGTGAAACTGATCACAGGGTGGTGATCAGCAAGGACCTTTGAGGAGCCTCTTGGAGCTGCCTCAGAGCAGCACAGAGGGACCCAGCTCCTCAGACTGGTGAGGCAGAAACCAGGCTCAGGCAGGCACTGCTTCTCTGCTCTTGCTCACACAGAAGGCCAGGTGTGTGCAGGCTGGGAGAGGAGAGGGGTGACATGGCAGGGGGACATGGAATGCAGTGTGCTCTGTAAACTGCTAAACCAAGTTCTGGCCCAGGATTTGAGTTGCATGTTCTAGGAAGCTATTCTTTCCTAAAGGATATTCTTTGGTTTTAATAGAGTGCATGTCCTTTTTCTGCCAAAGCTGACAGCTCATATACCCTTCTGCCTTGGTAACTGAGGCTTACTGGAACATGGTAGCCTGGAGAAGGAGACTGAGATGCCTAAGATGTAGTTGCAGTTGTTACTAAAGTTTCTTAGCAGTTACCATTTTTTCCACCCTATTAGTTTTCAAGGCTTTTTCAATAAACCCTTTCCCACAGCAAGCAAACTCTCAAGCTTTGTGAGCTTGTTAATTCAGTGTTGAGACCTAAGGAGACTGAATACTTGGGTAGGGGAATAAGAATAATTGTTTTACCTGAGTTATTTTCTGTCTTGCTAAGGATGATGTGTCCACAGAGAAAAGGATCTATTTGCACCTGACTCTTCTAAAATTGGGACTACATCAGAGGAAGATATTTTTCTCACATGGTTTCTGCAAATTATTTTAAACCCTGAAAGTGAAGAGGTCAAAACTGTCAAGTTGGATTTTTAATACCAGCAATACGAGTCTATTAGAGCATCATCTAGTTGCTCTTTAAGAATATGCTCATTGGATCTTGACAGAGTTGAAAAAAACATGCAATTCACTCCAGCTCAGTTCAGGGTATAAAGATCAGGCACTGAAAAGAACAGTGGTGGTGGAATAAAAATCTTTGCTTTTACCTGAAAAATGAGAGGTTGTCAGCAGAAGAGCACCTAAGGAATATGATAAAAAGCACTGTCACTATTGCAGTTCTGGCACTCTAGTTTTGTCTGCTGATTTCTGTCAATTTTGCCTGGTAAATTCCATCTTTCTGGGTTCCTGGATGAAGAAAACTCCATTGAACTGTGTGTCTGAGGTTCCCAAGGAGCCCTAGTTAAGTGGGGAACACCATTTATGTGGAACAGAAGTAGACTGACTCCTTTCAGAGGTACCTAGGTGTCCATATGAATCTTACACTTAATGCCAGACATGGGTCTGGGGTAGCAGGGATACAGAGGAATGAAAAAAATATGAATAAAAGCCAGAAATGCTGGGTACCCTGTAACAGTGCACTGAAGGCACATGGCCAGGGAGATGGAGCACACAGTAGAAGTGGAGAGCAAAAGAACTCAGAGTTTCTTGAAGAACAGGCCAACAAAGACAAATTCCAGGAGGAAAATTATTTGTGTCTTTCCAGAGGAAAGCACAAAGATGAAGATAGATTCTTATAGGAGGTGCACAGTTGTTGAAAAAGAGGCCACCAGTTGCAACACTGAAAAGTTCATTTAAACATTTGTAAAATTGTCCCCACAATGAGGGTCGGGAGGCATTGGATTAGAACCCAGAGATAATGAGAAGACACCTCCTCCTGGAGGTCTGCAAAACTGTACTGGACGAGGCCCTTAGCAATGGGCCTGTTTTGGGCAAGGTATTGATCTGGAGACCTCCAAAGCCCCCTTCTAACCTGTAAGAGTCTAATGACTTCTTATTCTAAATCCCCAGAATTTTTATTACAACACCTATTGCCAAAACAATTTGATAAAATTCACCCACATCAGACACTTTGGCCTGCAAGGAGACATCCCCAGAGGCACCACGCTTTCCTTCTCTTTAATCCCTCTGTCCTTTGCCATGTCAAACACACCAAGTGTGACACTGGCTGAGAGGGCTGTGTGTCTGCATTGTTTTTTCTTTATGTGGAACTCATCAGCCAATGCTCAGCTCAGACTGGGCTCAGGCTGCCTCTGGAGAGGGGTCATCACCCTGCTCTGTTTCAGCAGTTCCAACTGCATTGCTCTTCTGCTCTGAGCTAACAGAAGCAAAAGGTATTTAATAAATTGGAAAAGCAAAACATGTCATCATTTTTGTTATAGTGAAGTAATCAGACCCTAGGGTTTGGGAACTATTCAGTTAGGAAGCCGGGACTGAATTGTTCTTCTATAAATAACTTTCTCAAGTGATAGGCATGCTGCCTATCCTCAGGATGGTTATTTTCAGACTGCCAGGAACCAGCCAGTGTGAGGATGATGATAGATACTGTTTGGTTCTTGTGGTCCTGCAAACCATGCTTCCCAAAAATATCCATAGGACATTATGTCATTCCTGGTGTTCTTTCCCTCCGCCGCCTCTGCAAATCACCTGGATCTGGTTACTCAGACATTGTGTGCAAGCAGCTCTGTGCCCATGGTGTTCATTATTTTCATTATTCAGTATTGAATATTTCATATTCAATATTCAGTTCATTAATTCATTAATTTCCTTGCTCTTATTCTTCTCACATTGGGTTGTCAAGGTTTCCTTCCAGCCTGGGGGTAGACTCAGGAAGCAGCTATTTGTGTTTCAATTGCAAACAGGGCACATGTCTTGAACTTCTTCAGTGCTTCAAACTACAGTTCAGCATCATTACATGTTGACAGTGTTTGAGGGGCACGTATTTGCTGTTAGGTGAGCTGTCTTCATCATTAAGGGGCAACCATGCAAAAACCTGTGTTTGTTTATGGCTCTAAAACTGCTTGCAGTCCATCCCTGTTTGGGGCTTTGCACTGGACATGATGCAAGGAAGTTACTGAAAGCTACTTGTAATTATAATTTTTATGACCTATGGGAAATGCTACCATTTTGAAACCAATTTTTGTGCCATACTGCAAAACAATGTTTCAAGAGAGTCGAAACTTTAAATGTTCTTTTTCAATAAAATCAAGTGGATTAATTCTAATGCTGATGGTATATTTTTACATTCTAGTTTAGGATAAAATACAGTGTTTGGAAATTAAAAAATTAATAATTCCATTTAGATTTTGTCGGGACAATGTTTTTCTCCCTTTACAATGCAGTGTCATTGAAGTTGACACCCTCTGAGGCGAAAGCGAATTTTCAGCAAAATTATATTTATCTGATTAAAATATACTGGTCTGAAACCTTACAGTTGATCCTAGTTGGTGATATCATTCCTGAAATCTCTGCTCAGTGTTTTGAAAGTGCTGTGTTTTGAGCAGTTTCAAATTCTGAATCAAAAGCAGTGTGAGTGGCTTAGCAGCTCACAGGTTTATGCAGTCAGTATGGTACCACTGCAAAAAATAAAGCTTGAATTTCCACAGATGATAATTGGTCTCCCTGGGCTTTTCCTCTGAGAAATGTTTAAACTGTGCACATTGGGCATATTGTAGAGTGCACCCAATGGAACCATATGCTCCAGGAAGTTGTCACCTACCTTTAGTAGTAGTCCCAGGCTGAAGTTATTGAAGTCCTAAGCACTTTTGGACCAGATGGCTGGAAAACCTGTTTGCCTTTTCATTTGGGTTTCCAGTTTCCTCTCACACAGTTTTACCCTCAGTGCACCACCAGCCCCCTGTGCTTTGGCCGTGTCTGTCAGTGAACCAGCTGCAGTTAGAAGGAGCACCTGGTGCTCACTTGTGGAGGTGTCTGTGTAGTCAGCTGTACCCAATCTCTGGCTTGTTGCAATATCCAGTCCTATGGACATGCCAAGGTGTGGGAGAGGCACAGAGGGGAGAAGTATCTGAGAAAATAGAGAATTTTGCCTATCTTCTTCCTATCTCGTTTCTTCTTTGACTAAAAGCAAAGCCTGGTGAGTTTTTGATTGAGATGGTACAATGGATTTTTGCTGGGTTGTTGCTGTTGGAACTGTCACTGTTGGATATTTGAAGAGATGAAAGTGGAGTGATTTGTTTGTTTGTTTGTTCTGTTGGTTCTTGTTGTTTTTAATTGGATGCATACAGTATATGCATGGCTGTGCTTAGCACTAATCTGGATACTTGCTCCTGACCAGAACTGTGTCCTGCAGAGAACTGTCTTGTAGATAGCAGTGTTCTGAGTTGTTTGAAGGAGGGATGAATGTATCTCAGGAAAGATGCATGATAGTTTGTTGTTTTACTGTATCTTGCAGATTCAACCTCTAATGATGAAGCTTCCCACCTAAATTCTTTCTTTTTGGGAGCAGAAAGAAAGGAAGAAAATGAAGAGTCTGAGCTGTTGATACATTGGGATAATCTCTTTCCATTGTATTGAACATTTCTACCTTTCCTTAAGTTTTGTTTCACCAATTCTGCTTATCATTTTCTCACTGTTGCTGATTCTCTCCCCTCTTCGCTGCCTCTCCCATGGATTTTAATGTTGAATTTTTTTCATTAATGAGTAACTATTTTACACAGAACGATGTGGGGGGTTTTCATCATAACATATTTTAAGGAAAACCCAAGCAAACCAAACTGTAAATGCTGCATGATTAAAGAGTCATAAAACATTAACTATAAGCCAGGATTATTGCATAGACATTTGTACTGTATGTGTATGTCTTAAATTTTTGTGTGTCTGTGGGATGTTTGCAAATGCCTCTTTTTTCCATTTGTGAAAGAAATTCTTCTTGCTGCTAAGTGGTGAAATAAAACATTGGCAAAGGCAGATTTGATGCTAACTATGCCTTCAGTCTCATGAAAATAAGCTATTTTAGAATGTTCCTGTTGGCCTATTTTGTAGCTATTTACTTTACTGGAAGTGGTGTGAATAAGCATGCTGTGGTATGGTGCCTGGGACTATAAAAATGAGTCTTGCAGTAACAGATGTTGACGAATGATGTTATTTGTAATTGTTGTTCTGCTAGAGGGCAGTGTGTGTAAGAGAGGCCCTGCCCTGTGCTGAGTAAAGATCTGTTCTGTGCAGCTCTTGTGTCCAAGTCTTCATTTATAACACATGCTTCTCCTCTCTTGTCAGGTGGCACATTCTGAGTAGCATGGTCAAGAGGTTCATGTCACTTTAAAAAAAAAAAGCTTGCAATCACAATGCTATGTGAACAATGAACACTTTCCTGAACTTAGTGGGTTGTTTTTTTCAAGTGACTTCATTTTCCTGGTCTTGACCCAAAACCCACTGAAGTTTGTTGAAGTCTGTTCCTTTGAATGGGTTTTGGGTCAGGTCTGTAAGTAGATCTCTTTGCCATCCTCTTCCATGTCAGACCAGTGTAATTGGCTTCTCTTCCCTACCATCCCTGGGAAAAGTGAAACTTGGGGATTTAAGTCCAACTTTAAGAATATTTTGTAGTTCAACAAGCTGACATGGAGCTAATGATGGGGCTGGCATTTCTGCTTACACTGCTCATTTGCAACTACTTGGCATGCATGAATAAAAGAATACTATTTTCTTTGTCACTGATGTCTCAATAAATAAACGCCACCGATATGTTTAAATTTTCCATTTGTTCCTGTCACTTGTGAAGTTTCTGTTGATACCTTGGGGTACATAGAAGCACAGGTTTGTGGTATTAAAGCAGACCGTTGGACCACAAAGAATGCTGTTGTGCTTTTGTGGTCAGTACCTAAAGAAAGAAGAGTTACCATGATGCTTCTATGCAGTAGCACAAGTTCTGCATGTGATGAGGGTTGATTTCTTTTTGAGGTCTTGCAAGTCACTGTTCATACACCCCGCAGCACCCTTATGTCCTTTCATCTGAAACACAAGAACTGCTTCCCTCAGTGCAATGTGAATTGTAACCAGCTTTAATGTTTAGATTTACACAAATATTACATTGATCTTGACCTATATTTTTTCAGTAAGTTAATTTTTCGCCACTAATGCATCTACACAGTGAGGATATTGTGTAAATGTCATTCTGTTGAGACAAACAGGGGAAAACAGTAAAGGATGGACGGTGGTATTAATGACTTTTCTACTTGTACTCCATAAATAGAAATATGAGGTGCTACGTGATCCTATTTTCATTGGAGTATATTGTGAAATGCCCCTTGTCTTAAATGGTGTGGATCAGTAAGCTGTGGGATTTTGTTATACTTGATTGCAAGCCTGATATTTTGATGCAATAGACTTCTTTATTCTTTCCTCTTTCTCTCTTTCTATAATTTGTAGCATACATTGAAGATCTCACAAGATGTGTTGAACAAAGCAGAAGACTCATTATCGTGTTAACTCCAGACTATGTTCTCAGGAGAGGATGGAGTATTTTTGAGATGGAAAACAGACTCCATAACATGCTAGTCAGTGGAGAAATCAAAGTTATTTTGATTGAATGTACTGAGTTAAAAGGGAAAGTGAATTATCACGAAGTGGAATCATTAAAGCACACCATCAAACTTCTCTCAGTGGTCAAGTGGAAAGGACCAAAAAGCAGCAAACTGAATTCTAAGTTTTGGAAGCGCCTGGTCTTTGAAATGCCAGGGAAGAAAAAGGAGGTGGTGTCTCGGCATCAGGTCCTGGATTCTGCAGAGCAGGGCCTTTTTGGAGACCTCCAGACTGTGCCCTCCCTTGCTGTCACAGGCACTTCTGCCACATTGGTAGAATCCCGAGCTGATTTGACTGATTACCATCAAGCAGACTCTGTGCAAATGAGACATTATTGCAGAGGCTACGAATACGATGTGTCAGCAGCAACCTTGCCCATAGCTTCCATAAGCAACCACCACACGTACTGTAACATCCCCTTGACACTACTCAATGGACAGCTACCTCTTAACAATGCCATGAAGGATCCCCAGGAGTTCCACAGGAACAACCCACTGCTACCTTTATCAGCCAAGGAGCTTAGCTTCACCAGTGATATTTGGTAGTGAAGATCAGGACTGTCTTGAGATGCTTCATGACGGCCACGAAGACACATTTTTAAAGAACTTTGCCCTAACCCCGTGGGGTGAGAAAACCCATTTGAAGCAGCAGCACATTTGTTTGCTTTTCTACTTGAACTTTTTGTTTACATTTACAAATTATTGACGAAGGGGGCATTCTTTTGTAACTCAGTAATGTCCTTCCTGTCTTTTAATGTACAGTTTTATTGCTTCTTTGAAAAGGAGGGAGAATGGAAAAAACATCCCATCTTTTTACAATAGGTTTACAATCTGGGATGGATAAAAGGTCACTGTATATGATCTCCAACATCCATACATATTTAAGTGGTAGTAATTGAAATACACAGAAGTTGTTGGGTTTTTCTTATAGACTTTGGTACGGTTTGAAATTCTAACCATGCTATGAAAATTCTTATCTCCTGCACAGCCCATAAGGGGTGAATCATTCTCAAATGGAAGGAGAAGGAAACCTTCCAGGTAACATTGTCTTGCAAGTACATTATAGAAGATTACCAGCTGAAACAATGCAGATGAAGCTTTATCAATAAAGTGCATAGTAACAGTTGCTGCAGAATAAATCACCTGCTCACATCAGCATCTCTTAATTTTTTTTATTGAGGCATGTTGTATTCCTAGTCAATGGTTAGCAATGTGGTTTTATTAAGCAACTTACTAGAATATCAGAAGATGTTTAGGAGGATTTTAAAGAATTTTTCTGTCAATTATAGATTATATCACAATTTTTTGCAGATTTTTAATGACTTTTTTTAACAGTTTAAGTATAAATTAACCTGTCAGTCAACTCGTTTATTTGAAATTTCTCTAGATCTCTTGAGCTCTTTTAAGATTTGTAGTTAATTCAATGTAATTTTATGTAGGATTTTTTTTCCCCCCAAAAAATGGTTACAATTTGAAATTAACATTTTGTGTGTGTGTGTGAGAGAGAACATCAGCAATAGAAAATAATTATTACAGCAATATTCAAAGATGAAGTGCTAAATTATTCAGGTTTACTAGTTAGTCAGACTTCAATTGCAATGATAATCACCTGAGACAGCTCTCCCTGTGTGTATCACCTGTCAGTTTAATTCATGCACCTTTTTAAATATTGCTGACACAAGACTATTCCTGTTCTCTGTGCAGCCAGTGAAAAATGATACTTTAAAGCAGCTGGTAAGGTCTTGCATGTGAGTGGCCCATCAGTCAAATAGGATGCTATCATTTATCTCTCATGGAAAACATTCTTGTGGATGAGAAGTACTCAGGTGTTACTACTCAGTGAGTTGAGTTTCCTTTGGACCAGTTTGTTTCACAGAGCTTTCCTTACTCAGTTGATTAAGGATTGCAGGGTCAGACCATGGAAACAACAGGATGCAAGGCAAAAACTCCAAATAATGAAGGCAGAAGGCAGTTTTGCAGAATTTGGCACAACTTTAATGAAAACACAGTACACATGAGAGTTTTGTCTCAGTAGGGTCTGCTGGAGCAAATTCCCAAAAATATTTTTATGGCAGGCAACATTGCCTTTATTTCAGTGTGTTTTTAGCATTGTTCTCTTTGATTGCATGAATAAAGGTTAGCACTCTGCACTCAGCTGCCTGTGGTTTCATCAGCAAACAAGTTCAGCAAATCCTTGACATTTTGCAGTGGTTCTTAAATTGTACCCTACAGTCAAATGGAAACAAACACTGACCTAAGACTTAAAAGTATCCAGAATTGGCCCAAAGGCCATGAGAATGATCTCAAATGTGCAATAATTCATAGAGGTCAGTATTTTTCCATTGCTTCTTTCCCCAGTTCTTTCTTCTGTGCCCTCTTGCACCAGTGATTATCCGTAAGATTTTCATTAGTTCTAAATACTCCATGTTTCTCATGGGTTTTTTTCTAGCATTATTCTGCATTTGACACTGAACACTGAAAATGAATATCTAGAAAAGATGTTAATTTATTACACAGTATAAGACTATAACTTGCTCTTTTGTGAAGTTAAGTTCCAAACACATAGGTGTTTACTATACGTATTTTTCTACTGAGAAAGAAAGTGATTTTACCTCCATTATAAATAGATGTATGTCAGCCTCCTCCCAGAAATTTACAAGATTTGCACTGTTTTATAAGTGTTACAGACTGTGTTTACACTGGTTATGTTCTTTAATGCAAAGTGTAATTTTAAAAAAAAAGGAAAAAACCTAAATGAAAACCCTGCATGAAAAGAGCTGCATATGTTTAAATGAAAAGCTGTACTTTTCATTATTTTCCTTTCCACGTTACTCTAGAATCTGGTTAATTCACATAGAATGTTCAGCAAGTTTTTAAACCTGCTAGTTCTGTATTAAGCATGCAAGCTCCAAAAAAAGAAAAAAAAGAAAAAAACCCCAAACATATGCAGGTTGGTCTGCTTCTTTTATTAACAATGACTTAATATGGGTAGCAAATCCATTTACCTGATGATAATATGTCTCTTAGAGCAGTAACTATTCAAAAGCAAAATGCAGTGATGTTTGCGTTGAGGTGACATGGAAAGAACAGTTTTTCTGTCATTTTGCAAAAGCACATTGTGTGTCTCTGTATCAATATCTTTTAGTCATAGATGACAAATCACAATCTGCTTTAAGATTTCAACGTGTGTATAGAGTACTGTGACAATATATACATGAATCTGAACTGCCTCTCCCCCTCTGCTTTTAGTGTGGGCTCTGGAGCTCAGGAGGACACTCGTTGACTCAGTTTCATGTAGAACCAGCACGATGTGCTAGAGGCCAAATGTTTCCACAGGTGGCACGTAAGGGTCTGGAAAAATACTGTAAAATGGGAAAATGCATCCATTGGTGAGACTTTGGTGGCACAGAGCCCAGGAGCTTGTCCCACTGTGAAAATCTCCTCTGCAGCAACCCTCCAGTGGGGTCTCTCGTGGTGGCAGTGGCAGCTGGATCAGGGCCATGGTGGCAAAAATCATCCAGCTCATTCATGTGAACTTCATTAGCTGAAGGGCGTAAGGGTTTGTTGTGTTCCTCTGTCTCTCTGAAGCTGTGTACTTACTGGGATTTACTGGGAAAGAGGCCAGGGCACTACCCTGAGGGCTTGGTGCAGCCCCCAGCACCCCCAGCTCATCAGGCTGTGCCTTCCCCAGCAACAAACCCACCAGCAGCAAACCCCCTTCCTGCAACCCCCTGGGCTTCTGATCTGAGGCACCTTCATTTTCAGGCAGGTTTATTATCATGCTTGGTATCTGCTGTTTTCATGCTTACCTTTGTGTGTGCTGTGCTTCAGAAGCAATCATGGTTTGAAGGTTGAGTGTAAAATGAGCTAGAAATTGGAAACCTATTCTGCCTCTACAGATTTTATGTTCCTGAAGAAAGTTCAGGAGAAAATGGGGTAAATTTAAATTCAGTAGCAAAGTTTTTGGGGAGCTGTCTGCTCTATGGGTGTTTTAATGATTAACACTCCTTTCTCTAGACAGTGGATGAGAAACCTCTGTAAATATATGTCATACCCTGCCTACATGTCTGTTCCAGAACCCATTCAAGCCAACAGAGAGAGTTCCATCACATTCAGCAAACTTTTGATAAGGCCACAAAATCCGAGATTTACTGTGTACAGAGGAATAAAAAAGACAAAAGGAAGAGAAAGAAATCAAGAGATAGGGAAGCATTTGCTAATTTAATCTGCCTAAAATCAAGCTTATTTTTGTCCGTGTTTGGTGTGGATAGGCTCCAGGGCTATCTAGCCTTGGGAAAGGAATTTTATTCATTCTTTGTTATAAACAAGATAAGGACTTGGGAATAAATAACAAATACTTTTAGGGGGGAAATACATGATTTCTAAGGGCTCTACTCTGCTCAGAGTAGTTCCTTTTGTTCAACAGGCTTTGTTCATGCAAATGGGTACGCACGTACTTAAATTCCCCTTAATTCAGTGAGAAATATTTTACTGAGCAGGAACCTGGCAGAGCAGTTGAGCACCAGAAACTGTGGCATTTAGCACCTTCTAGACTTGTGTCCTTATGGAGAAATTCAGAGCAGCTTTTCCCACCTCAGTCTCTGAATAGATGTGAGCACCATGGCAGAACAGCTGCCAGGTCTCAGTGCTGGTTAGAGGAGAGTCTTCAGTGCTTGTTAGCCTGGCAGTGACATCTCCCTGGGAACTCAGTGGTAGAGTGGAGAACAATGTTTTGTTTTTTTCTTCACTGTGTCCCAACAGTTGGGCAACTGGGAGCTTGTGCAATGGGCAGCAGCCACGGGATGGATTGGTTAGAAATACTGTCAGCAAGAAACCTCTGCTTGGAGCACTTCTGTGAAAACAGGAGTTGTTGAGCCTAGAGAAGGGAGACCTTGTGTCAGCCTTCCAGTACCTGAAGGGGCTGCAGGAAAGCTGGAGAGGGACTTTTTAGGAGGCCATGTAATAACAGGATGAGGGGGAATGGTTTTAAACTGGAAGAGGGGATATTAAACTTAGATATTAGGAAGAAATTATTTTCTGTGAGGCTGGCACAGAGACTGGCACAGGTTGCCATCTGCAGATGCCTCATCCCTAGAAGTGTTCAAGGCCAGGCTGGATGGGGCTTGGAACCACCTGGTCTAGTGGGAGGTGTCCCAGTTGGAATTGGATGGTCTTTAAGATCCCTTCCAACCCAAACCATTCTGTGATTCCATGATCTCCATGAAACATCTCATGTGCTCTTCTTTTGTGCACCCCTTGTGCACCCATGCTGGGGCTGCAAAGTTACTGGCACACTAAGAAAAACACCTCCTTCATGGCCTTGTAAGTATTTGAAATTTCACAAATAATAGGAACTAAAACAGCTCCATTTCAACACTAGTTATCTCAGCAAACGTTGAAAATACAGTATTTTTAATACTTTCTTATAGGGGGAAAGCAAAATTTGAAAATGGAAAGTAATGATATGTCACATTCTTGCAAGCACAATGTTCTGAAACATTGTTGGCTTCCCTAAAGAATGCAAAGGAAGGATGGCTTTGCAGTGCTTACTGCAAGAAGCTGCTTGATCATTTCTATGCCACTGGAGAACATCAAAGGTTAATAAGACTGCTCTGAAGAGGTATAAAATAGTGTCTGAAAAAGGAAACATAAACTAAAAGTTGCCAAGCTTCACTAGGATATTTGTCATTTAAATACAAAACAGTAGCACTGCCAATAGAAACAGAACATGACCTGTCAGCATTTTCTCTTCATTGCACTATCACTGTATGGCTACAGACCATGCAGGGAAACAAATAAATAATAATAGTAAAAATACAGTTTGTCAAGCTGAGCCAGATTCTCACGGTAGGTATTCCATAAACAGCTCCTCTAATTGATTTTGATAGAGTGTAATTGGCTTTACAAGGCTTTGAGAGCTTTCATCTCTTCAGGACAAACACAAAGACAAGACAATATATTTTATACTAGATGAATTTCACTATTTTTTTAAGACTGTAAAATGATTCCTTTGTACATAGCAGTGGGTGGTAAATGTTTTTCTGGCTGGAAGTTTCCACTGTGGGCATGCAAAGTGGTTTCCTGAAGTGAGAGCAGCAACAGCTACTGCTGAACTCCTCAGAGCTGGTTGAACACCAGGGCTACACGGGAGTGCAGTGGGATACCCACTGTGCTCACTGTCACAGAGTGGGCTGAGCAATGCCTGGAGAATATAGAACCAGTTCAGAGGGTGCTTTTATACTGTGCAGAGGCATCTGCAAAGCCTCTGGTGCCCTCTCTTATTAGAGAAATGAAGGCAAGCCAAGGTGGAAACTAAATTTCTCAAAGGAAGAATTGTGTGCCTCATTTCTTTCTAGATCCAAATCCTTTGGGATTCAGAGTGTGCCCTGGGATTTATGATGTGGAGGAGAGAATTAGTGATTGTCATGCAGAGAGCACAAGAGGCTTTGCTGTTACTAGCAAGACATATTTTCATGAAAAATGCAGACCCTGACGTGGCCTAGACCTAATGTAAATCAGCTTCTTATGAGGTGACTCAGGAAGAAAAGGTGTAATGAGATGAGGTGAAGAAGCTTTTAAAGTACAACCCACTCTAATCAGTGTGTGTGGCTTACAGACAACTTCTGCCAACCCTAAAAGGAAGCATTTATTACTTAGTCCCCAAATAACATGACAGAGTCTATATTCTGTGTAGACTGCACATAGAAAATTAACATCCATTCCACAAATTAGAACAAGCTTTAAAACCCTTAACAACTCTTTGATTAAAGGATATCAAAGGCCTTATGATCATGAAACAATCTAACACCACACTCTGCAGGGGAAATGCCTTTAGCCTCCCTGTAGCAAATGAAAAACAGGGTTAGAATCCATTTTGCCCAAAATCCTACTAAAAACCAAAGGCAGAGCTGGGGTCATGCCCCCAGTCACCCAGTCCAGAGCTCTGACCAGTTGATAATATTCCCTGGACTGGACTGGCAAGTGCACAGCAGTTGCAGGCTCTGTGGCCACATCATCTCAACCAAGAGAGGAAGATGGATGAACAACTTCTGAATGTCTCCTGAGCAGGTCACACCGTGGCTGTTTCAGGGGGCACAGGAAAGGGAGCAGCAGTTCACTGCAGAGGTGAAATGACAGAAGCTGCAGTGAGGTGACTTTGGAAGGATGCTGGCTGACAAGATGATTTGACAGGAAATCTCTGTGTTGTAGCAAATTATTGGCGAAAAGAGGCAGTGGGGAGAAAAAATTGGATTGACAGATAATTTGTACTTAACAACCAGCCTGAACCCAGATCAGAGCTCTGGCTCTTATACTGCCAAACTCGGGGAAAATCTGAACAAAGTTCAAACTTCATTGCAAACACCCATCAACATAATGAACAGAACAAGCATCCGTGATACGGTATCACCAGTCTGTGAGGAAGGCTTCCATCCAGGGCCAGAAGGTTTCAGTTAACCTCCTGAACAATTTCCCCTTGCCAAATGTCTACACCAATGCAGGTAGAAGTGTGTCTTAGGGCACAGAAGATTCGAAGGCCCTTTATTGGGGGAACAAAAGCAAAATAGAGGAGGATGGTTATGAACTTGGTTGATCTGGTTGTCCTTGGCAGACTCCCCCAGCTGTGAAACACAAGTGTGAATGCCCTGGAAGAAGACTGGTGTGGCAGAGGCAGCCAGGCTGGGTGAGTGAATTGGAGGTACAGAGACTGGGGACAGAGAGGGGCAGGACCTGAGTGCATGGGGGAGCTGAAGGCCACTGCTATGGGCCACGTGCCTGAGGAAGCAGCTGGTGGGGATGCATAGGTCCTGGGCACTGCTTGGACACAGCCTTCAGCATCTTGTGGTCACTGACTGCAGCCTGCTCTAAGACCCACGAGAGGCCTTCCAAAACTATTTACAGTATCCAGTTCTTGAGCTCCCCAGAGCCCAAATTTGTGCACCAAATATCTGTGCCCCAGGAAAGAGGATAATAAGGTAAGGACCTAATAAAAGAAACAATAACAGCATTCATTAATTCAGCAATCTCTTTTAAATCCCTTCCTTAAACCATTAACTATATCTTATAAGCTCATTGTCTTACTTGTCTTTAACATATTGAAGTTCCTGGAGAGGGTACAGAAGTGGCACTGTGTGTAGCAAGGAGTGTTCTGTTCTCAGGATAAAGGTGGTCCCAGTCATACGGATCAAGTGGGAGAGGAGGCCTTAGGTGGCTGCTTGTGAGCTCTGGGCACTGCTTGCAAGGCTGGGGCACTACTTTCCTCCATGGGACGAAGGACGTGTCTGCAAGGCAGTGGTGGAAATCTCCAATACTGCAACGTGGGCACCAGAACTGAGAGAGAGCTGGAGCAGCACAGGCAGACAGGCAGAGTACCCCCTGCCCCAGGGGCAGCCGAGCATCGTGTCCACAGCCAGCACAACAGCCTGGGACAGGGGCTTCAGGGGCTTCTCTTGCAAAATACAGCAGTGTAACCTTTGAGCTGCTAATCATTTTTCCTTTCTGGCAGCCAAAGAAATGTTACGAAAGAGTAATTCTCAGCATCCACTGTACCCTGAGGGTTAACAAACATGTGTAAGAAGAGCTCCAGATAGAGAGCTGGCAGCCTCTGCTTCTCTTTCAGAGTGTGGTGAGAGATCTACTGAGACTTAAGGCATGATAGGAGCCATCTTTTTTTTTTTTTTCTTAAGAAATAAGGTCACAGAAATTGTCAGAGGAGCGTGTGGAACGATTATAGCAAAAGCACAGACACCTGTTAAAGAAACTGCCTTATTTTAGAAGTCTGATTCTTGTTATTTTTACAATAAGACTATAGAGCACAAACTGTCCCCAAAAGCCAGGAAAAAAATTTGATGATTTGTGCAGGACAGTGACAGAAGTTTAGGCAGGAGTGGGCAGAAGGGCAGAGACCAGTGTCCACATGAGGCTTCTGACACTCATCTCACACAGTTCCTGCAGGGACAGGGCCAGCACTTCCCATGGGGACATGCAATGCCTGTCACCCGGCCATGGGCTGGCTGCTCACAGCTGCTGCCATTGATGGTCACTTCTCTGTGACACTTGTTGCTGATCTTGGGGCAGTTTCTATATTCTGGACCTCTCTTTTGGCAGCCTTTTCCCTTCACTGGATAGAGAGGCTGAGGTCAGAGCCAGCCCAAAGACTGAGTTACTGCCTGGTGATGGCAGGGTAGGGGTACAGTGTTCAACAGGTGGCATGGGGACATCTCTCTGGAGCCAGGTTCAAATAATGCCACCTCCTCAGCTGAAGATGTGACAGTTTTTCAATAAATGTGTCCACTGGGCCTCACTGGGTGCAAAGCCTCACCAGGGTGCCTGATTTGTGATATTTGCTCCCCCTGGGCCAGCAGCCACCACAGGAACAGCACTGGTGGCAAAGCTACAGTGTCAGGGTGAGACTACAAGTGTAACCTGGTGACCTGGTCAGGACCAGTATAACTTGCAGTGAGGTATTAGCTTCTTAAATAGTACTTTAAAATGGTGATGTGGAAGCTGTGTTTTCAGAAAGTAGCTGAAGCAGAACAAGCTCAGATAATCATCAGCCTCAGTGTGTCTGTACAGCTTTGCCAGGCACAACCAGGAATGAAACCTCCCCCTGGGCTGACCTCCCCTAACCTGGCTTGTTCTGTTGTTCCCTGGTTTTCCATGCTCTGGGGGGATCACTGCTGTCCACTCAGCCCCCTGCACAGACACTGTGACATTTTCCTGATGTTTAAATCTTACTTTGCACTGAGCCATCCCTGACAATTCCCTGGACATGGGAAGGGAAAGGCTCCTTCCAGGCAGCTTGAAATGCAGCACTGGGGCTGTGAGGCACACTGTAACATTTAGAAATTACATTTTTATGGTACTTGCTTAATTCAGGAGCTTACCAGAAAAACAGGCCAAGGCTCTATTGTCACCATGACCAGCCCCTAGCCTGCAGTGTGGGCAGTTTCCATATGGAATAAGATGGATCTGGTGTACGTGTGAGCAGTGAGGCACTGACGATAACGTTTGTTAGAACAGAGCAACATTTTTTTAACTTTGCTGTCTTCCCTACAGGCTGCAGAGGAAGTGACTAACTCCTGAACAGGCAGTCATGGACCTGCTGCTGAAAGATTTCAGGTATGTGTTGGAAAGTAAAAAAGGTGCCTTGTCTAGTCCTGGTGATGTTAGTCAAGTATAAGTCATAGCACAACACCTAAGCCAGACTTCCCCAGGGAAATCACAGACTGATAATTTGGACAGAGGAAGCAGTGGGAATTTTTTACACTAAGATAATAAAATAAAGGTCTCCAGCTGAGATATCCATTTCCAGAGATGAATGATAATTTGCCAGGACAGAGGACAGCTGAAATCAATAATGATATTCTGCTGGAATTTGTACTACTCAAAAGCCAGAGTCAAATCAGTGTAGTCACTAGGGATCTGCACCTGATTTCTCTGAATGAGAATCTGTTCCATTAATCTGAGTGGCTTAAAAGGAAGACTTTAATAACACCAAGAATTTGCCTCCAGTAAATAAAAAAAAAAGACCCGTGAGTCTGCAATGAGTTTTGGCAGAACTTGTGATTCCTTCTAACATGGAGAGTGGTTACCAACCCTATTTTTCTTCTGCAACCTGAAGTACAAAACCATGCTGGCTCTTTCTGTAGCTCTACATGGGTAAGACATCAAGTACTGCACCAAATTTCAACAAGGGAGCTGATATTACACTCCCCACGCAAACCAGGCAAACTCTCCCAGAGTCAGCTGTACAGAAAACGACCACAGAAGTCACTGCATAAAGTTAAAATTACCCAGAGGCCAGAATTGTCCCTTCTGACCCCAATGGCAATCAGGTTTCAGATTGGCTAAAGCTGAGATGCACCTCACCTGCAAAGAATCATCTCTGCTGCTCATGGTTTCCTTTCTGATCAGCTGGAAAGGCAAAAACTGCAGAAAATGCTCTCAAAAGGTTAAAACCAAAAAAGCTGACCAAGTGAGAAATGCTGACCAAGTAAGGATGAGCCCTGGAAGCTTTCTAATTCTCAGTTTGAGCTTGGACATGTGGAAAAAATAATATTCACTAAAGGACTTGCAGGCCTTCCCAGTCCAGCTGAAGAGTAAACAATGAAAAGGGACACAGCAGAGAAAAAGAAGGGGAAAAAAAAAAAAAAAAAAAAAAAAAAAAAGAGAGAGATAAATTCTGATTATCCTCCCAGCAGTTTTAATAAGGAAATTAGGACAAGATAACAGGCAATTTAATGCCAGCATCTGCATTGGAAAATTGGAGGTGACCACAAAAGGGATTAAATAGGACTGAAAAACCAGCTATCATCATTATGGGAGAATCATCAAAATAAGCCAAAAAGAAACAGCAACAGCAACCTTTGCTACTTGTCCACAGAAATGTCAAGAGAAAACACAAACCCATACAGCCACACAAAAGTGAAGCAAATTATCTGGCTGAGCAGGAAGACATGTCTGGACAAGAAAGAAAACAATTGATCTCTGTGGGATAATCTAAGTCCAGCAAAAAGAAGAAAAAGGTTCAAATAGTTCAGTGTTAAACTGAGAGGTTTTTCTCTAATCTATTTGGATTTTTTTAAATTAAAGCAAAAAACACCTAGGAAAAAAAATAAATATAAGTGCTATTGTTGCTTCAATGTGAGAGGTGTACAAGGCACGCAGCCCAGAAAGGACCCACAGCACCCGCCTGTGGTCCCAGGCACCTCAAGGAACATTTCTGCTTTTAGAGAGCAGGTTAAAGAAGAGAAGGTGCACGGGGGTCCCCCTGCACCAGGGCAGCCTCCAGCACAGCCAGGAAAGGACCAAGGCTGGACTGGCTAAAACCTGGGGGTCACCACCCAGGGTCTGCTGCCCGAGTCCCCATCTCTGCCCGGGGGACAGGAGCCAGTGCCCTGCTCTGACACCCAGAGCTGGCCAGGACTGTGCAGGGGACACTTTGTCGCACACTGGGCCGTGGGAGCTGTGGTGGTGGCATGGAGGTAGAGGAGGAAAGTGGACAGGCACAGGGCTGCCCGCTCCCCGTGGCACTCGTGTCTGGGCTGAAGCAGCAGGTTCAGGATCAGCACAGATCCTCCGCACCTGGCAGGAGCTGACTCAAAGGAAGAGAAAGGGTCTGGCATGGGATTAATTACAGCTGAGACACCCAACAGCTAATGGAGGGGAGCTGTGGAGGAGGGTGTTGGTGCGTGAGGACCTGGAGCCTCTTGAGCTGCAGCAGAAGGGCAGAAGCCCGGCGGTGGCTGCGCTCGGTGTAGGCTCCGGGTTGCACAGACAGGTCCGCTTTATCTCTGCCAGGAGGGGGCCCCTGCAAAGGTTTTATCAAAGAGGGAGGGTGTAAAATCAAAGCTAACCAGCTATGGCTGTGTTCACCTTCTCTACCAGCCATGACTGCTGGGTGCTGCCTGGTGAGGGAGCTCAGCTTCGGGCAGGTGGTTGCACATCCCCACCCCTGGAGCCCGAGGCCCTGGGGAGTGCTGCTGGCTCTGGGGTGAGGAGCAGAGGGGCTGAGCTGGTGGGGAGAGTTGTGCTGGAAATGTGTCAGTAGGAGCTGCCTGGCCTTGAGGAATTTCGACTTAAAAGGTGAGGTATGTTTTTGAAATGCCATGTGTGTTGTCAGGAAACACAGGTGACTGCAGGGAGGGAGGAACTTGTGAGATGGCTCCTGTTTGTAGAGGGGTTAGGCTGGGATGTTTCATGGTCAGAGCTGTGGCTGGGCTTTCTGATAAGTTGGATTCCTCTAATGAACTGTAGACAGTGCCTTACTGGGACAACTGGGCTAATTTTGGAAAGCAGCCTCAGATCTTCTTCATGGTCCAGGGGCTTTGCCTGAGTGCCCATGTCCTCCTAGGGTGAACCTCATGCAGAGGGCACTGTCTGGGTGCTGAGCAGGCAGAGCTGATGGATTAGGTGTTTTCTGGGATGATTTGTCACTGTTTTAGAAGAAACAGGGGATGGTGACCTTGCAGCAAGCAGCAGCAGTAGCAGCTCCAGAGCAATGGAGCAGGTCTGCCCTTCACATAACCCTCGTGTAAATGCTCCTTTTCAGGCATGAGCACATGACTGACCTCAAGTGAGTGGGCGAACTGTATTTTTATTGCTATAAAATGACACAGAGTTTAGTAACAAAAGCAGATTGGGCAGCTGGTGGGGATTTTTAATCACAGAGAAGATTCAGTGGTCACTGAATGTTAATCCACAACTGTTTACAGAATCGTATTGTTCCTGCAGTGTGTTGTTTTTCCTGTGCAGGAGTCAAAACTGTTTTTTAACACAACATAATGATGTATGGTTATTAACTGACTTCAAAAGATCATCTATGAAAATTACAGCATTTAGGAGATGCAGTAACTTTATGTGTATATAGTGCAAACCTATATATGCTGTTTATATAAATACATCAAGCTATGAAGGATATGTCCTACAGGAAACAAAGGGGGCTTAGTTGTATACTTTTCTTTTGAAGAATAAGAAAATATAGGACTAGCATTCTCCTTTATTTGATGTTAACTAATCTGAAGGAAAAAGGAAGGGCAGAGAAGGCATTGGGATGGGGCTCAAGCAGCTGACACACCAGTTTTATCTGCCTACTACCACACTGAACGTGTAAATGCAGATAATGGCTGTTTCACTCCCACTCTTAACGTATAAATTTTACGAGCTCATGGGTGAACTATTACTTTAGAACTGGGTCTTCTGAAGAGCAAAGAATTAAAGGTGAAGTTGGCCTTTTTCAAACCTGTAAGAATTTGTTTGCAGAAACGAGGCAACAAGAGTGCAGCACCCCAGGTCTGGTCTGCAGAGGATTCCAGACTCACCAGCTCTGCTTGGGATTGCTCACCCTGTGACCTCATAAGATGCTCAAGCCTCGTCTAGATGAGATCAGCTTTAACCCTTTCAAGCAATGTAAGCATGGAAATTGCTCAGAGAAGGTATGAGAGCTTCAGGACTTAAAGATGCTTAATTGGTTTATGGACCTAAACTCCTTAAAGAACTTAAGCTTCTGTGAAAAGGGAAGCTGGCTGAAAACCCCAGTTCTCCTTCCTGAAAGGCTAAGCCTAAGTGTGCTGTAGGGTTCCAGCTCTGTGTTTGGTTGTGACTTGACTCCTAGAAGCAGCCAGGCAGCCCTTTGGAGGGGATGGATTGCCTGGGTGGCAGAGAAGCAGCTATGGTCAGGTCATCTTGTTCACTACTTACTTTGGACTATTGAATTGGTCTGCTGAAAGCAGCAACTTGGGAAGGTCTGAGCACTCTTTCATTTACCCTAGGAACCAGAAAAAGAGAGACCCATGAGAAGTGGCAACCAACAGGCCTATTGACAGGTGGTGCCTTTGTTTCTTTTTTGTTAGCTTTGGGGGTTTTTGTTTGTTTTGTTTTTATTGTTTGGTGTCTTTTGTGATTAAAATGCCCACTTCTCATTTTAACAAGGTAAGATCTTTAGCAATCAAGGTGTGCACAGTAAATTGCTTTGTGCTCAGATGTTAATTTTTGTACCACTTCCTAGTGCTGAGTCCAAATCTTCATTTCTGCTTCGTGCAATGTTAGAAAGATGCTGGAGCTGCTGTCCCAGCATCCCTCTCAGCAAAGCCATGTGGGAGGTAAAGTCCCTTCCCTAGTCCATCTTCCACAATTCCTTCAGCCCTTTAGCCACAGTGTTCTGGGCACTGTCCAGGCTGTGCTGGGGCAGCAGGGCCAGCATGGGGAGGAGGGGCTGGGCCACAGCCTGGCCACCCCACAGACAGCATCCACATAACCTTGCACGAGTTGCAAGGTGACTATTATTTAATAGGGCTTATGTTCCTGCCTCATGCATGTATATGGTCCAGCCATGTGCCACTTTCCCCCACTGCCTCTTTGTGCCCCCTGTGAATTGTGCAGCAATTCTTTGGTGTTTGTTTCCAGGTTATCAATAAAAACAGTGAATACACCCTGTCTTGGACCTGCACAGACATATTCCTTGCCCACAAACCTTCCATGACTAAATATCAACGAATGACTGGCAGATGTACAGAGCCTTCCCATCCTTCCCAAGCCACTGAATAATGTGTCAAATTTAATTTTTAAAATGTTTACAGTCTCAGCTGACAGCTGCACTGTGCAGCAGCATCAGGGTGAGTTGTACCTATGTGCTGTGTTCCCAGAGCCACAGTGAGGTGCAGTGAGAGCTCTGACAGAGCCTCCCCCCAGACTGAGTGTGTGGTGTTACAGACATAATTGAAACTTGGCTGGAAGTTACATGCTGGTTATTAATATACAGAGATAGAGAATGTTTAGATATGACTGGCAAGAATATGCAGGAAAAGGCATAGATTTATTCATGAGTTAGTGTTGGAAGAGGACTCTGTTGCTCAAGGCTCAAATGAATTTCCCTTTCCCATCCAGCAGTCGTGCAAACAAAAAAATCGGCTTCATCCCAAAGATGGGATACATTTCCCTTGAGGAAAAGAGGAGGATTTAAAAGGCTCAGGCACTGCACCGGGGCACTCAAGTGCGTTTGAAATGTTCAAAGTTGACAAACTACCAAGATGAAAAGCAAGTTGGAACTAAATACAAATTGGAATGAGAACAGAGGAGACTTCCCTGAAGATGTTTAATAGGTCACAGAGGGCAGGTTTTGTTCCAGAGGGCTGGATGGGGTCTCATAAATTACAGTTCCTCTTTTGCCTTTTTTTCTCTTCTCTAAGAAAAGGAGAAGCAGGGGACCTGGGAACTGCAGATATGTAACTGTGGGTTGAGCAATGAGGTAGGCTTTTTTGAAGCTAAAGACAAATTTAAAAATTGTGTAATTTTGTGAGGTGCAGGTTAGGCTTGCAACATGATGGAAAAAAATCTGTTTAATCTACTGAGAATGTACCCAGACTGACACATGACACTGAAAAGGTTTAGAAGGTTGGATAACATTTGGAGGGGGGGTTAGTATTTTTTTATGTATGGTGAAAGCTGTCCCCACTTTTGAAGTTGTTGATTATTTTCTTCTTTGTGCAAGAGGGGTAAAAAGAACCCAACCAACACCCTTCCCCCGAAACCCTGCGCCCAAGTCTTTCATCTGACAATTCCTCCAAATCAAGGGTGATTCAGATACCAGTTCCTTCTTAGCTAACCACAAAACTTCAGTGGTTTGGATAAAAGGGAACCATGGTCTGAGTCATCCTAAGTTAGCATTTGGTTGGCAAAACCAAAACCATGCCTGCAAGATTTTCTAAAAGTCAAAAAAACCCTCTGCCTGTCTGCCAGAAAAGTTACCACAACTTATCTTGTTTTCACAAAAAAAGCAGGCACCACAGGATATTTTGACTGATAAATTTAATGTGGTAGCAATTAAACTATGCTATGTCAGTTTTCTTTGTATTTTGGGTTTTTTACTGAGATACCAGCCTGTGAAGAGGCAGCAGCTATTTTTTTCCCCCATAATTGCATCTGTTTCAGAGAACAGACAGATGTTGGGCTGAAATTCATTATGGTATTCATAAACTCCACTGGGATCTGATGACCTAGTAACATATAGCTACTGTTCCTTGCAAGCATTTAAAATGGTTGCCACTCTGAATGAAGAAATAACTTTGCAGAAGATGGAAGGGAAGAGAAGGGAAAACTTAGAGCTGTGGATGGCTGCAGAATAGTAACATGAAATAATAATATAAAATGTATGAGTTCAATTTATTTCAATAAATCATCTTGCTCTTAATTTTGCCAAACTGACAGCTTGACCTGGCAGATACTTTGTTGGTGTTCAGATATGAGGCACACAGGCAAAGTGAAATACCTGGTGATGAAGAAAAGTGGAATAGGAAAAACTCTTATGGGGAGACAATGTATCAGCAACAGCTTTCACACAGGGAAATATTATCTGCATGGTTCAAGTATTGCTGCACAAATTGAAGACTGAGGATTCAAGAATCCAAAAACCAGAATGGTAAAACAGCATTAGTCCAGAAGGTAGAAGTCCTTTCTCTGAAAGTGTCTGTGTGGCTGTTGTCAGGGATAGCAGGGACATGTGCTGGGCTGGCAGGAAATGGGAAATTTCCAACAGCAGCAGCATTATTACTTGAGAAACTCCAAAGTTTGCTGAAACAATGCTGTGAAGTCATGGGTCATGCAGTGAAAAAGGGTTATCAGCCCTGCAAGGAGAGGGTTCCTCCTGCTCTCTGAGTGAGATCCACAGGGACAGGCTGTGCTCAGGCAGCCTCGTTTGTGCACAGCTGAAAAGAAAACAAATTTCTGCAAGAGTCCCATTAGAGCAGTGTTAAGGCTCATGCAAGTTTTGTGGAAGACCTATATTTTAAGTTTTACCCTGGGAAGTGAGGTGGACATCCTGGCTATGATTTATAGTAGTGAGAGGCACTTTTTCCAGCTTGCCTGTCCACTCAGGAATCCTTTGGGAAGGAAGCCGTTTGGTCTCATTTTGGATATCCTGTGAAACTGAACTAGCACAGCTGCCAGGAACTGAGAAAAGTTCTTTAATTTTTAAAGAGTTGAAAATTACTGTATGTGCTACTATGTATTGTACGGGAAATGACTGGTTTGGTTTGTTTGTCTGGATTTCTGGTATTCTCAGTTTACTCAAGGTAGTACCCTGTCTAGGTCCTGATGCAGTAGCTTCTGTAAAGTGCAAATCAGGAGACAGACTCAGGTTTAAATATTACTTTCTGGCCCAGCCTTCATGTGTTTGGAATGGAGTGAAATTTTCTTTAGTTCAAATAGGAGTAAGCATGAGAAATATTCAGAGCCTGATCCAACAAGCCATTGAAAACAAAGACATCTTACTGTGATTTCCAAGCACTGCAGGGATGGGGCACAGAAATACTGGTAGAGGGAGGGGTTGGTGGTTCATCTCTCAGCATTTTTTAGCTAAATTGGAATGTAAGTAACTGTGTGTCCATGGCCTTAAATCTTTCCCCTACAATTCAAAGAATTTTTGCAGCAGCTGTGTGATGTTGTACTGGTATTTTTCAAGGTGTGTCCTGATGGAAGTATTCTTGACTTCTCTGTGTTCATCAAATACAACTCATGACATTGTGTGCCTGCCACCAAGCTAGCACAAAGACTTATCCAAGCTGTATACAATCCTCAACAGTTTTGTAATGTGTAAGCTTGTTCCTGACAGTCTAGCAAAGCCACCCACAGTACTAAACCCTGTGCTATAATTGGAAACGGAAGGGGACAACTTTAAAGTTAGTGTCTGGCCTAATAAAGCAAGATTTTTTTTTTATTTTTTTTTTTTTTTAACTCTAGGACTTCATAAAAACCATTAGTAACAATAAATCACTTCCAGAATGATTCTGTGAATGGTAATGAATTCAAGAAGCAGCCAAGAGACCCTACTCATGGATGAAAGTTGGGTTTAATACCATGCTGGCTGTTGCCACCCATTGACTCTCCTGTAATCAGCACTTAACAGCTGGTTCTGGTACAACTAAATGAGACAAAATGTTTTCTGAAAGCATTAGTCAGTCTAGTGATCTGCCTTTTCCAGCAATCCAGAGAGAGCTTCTGGAAGGGGAGGGTGAATTCTGTAGTTAGAAGCAGTTTTAATGGGCTTTTGTGACACTTTCCTGCCTCTCTGTTAAGGGTTATGCCTTAAATAGATGTCTAAAATGTTTAGTTCACATAAAAACAGAAGTCCTGGGGATTTTTGTACAGGATTCTTATTCTGGGAGGAGGTGCCGTGTCAGTCACCTCAGGCACCTCTGGCACTGGCAGAATGCAGTTTCCTTACAGATGGTAAGAAAACTTTCAGCCAAAGAAATCTCTCAGGGTGTGTTTGGTGCAAATGAAAGCTGATGTTCATGTGGATCCTGTTTGAGTCTGGAGAAAGTGCTGGGGAGCCATTCCAGAGATGAGTCCTGGGAAAGGCTGGTATGCTGGGGTCAGGCTCTCTGCCATGAACTTGGAGTGGGGAACAAAGGAGCTCGCCATGGGGTTTGCCTCCTTCCTCTAGCAGAGACACTAACTTGAGCTTTGGGGTTTCTGAGCTCCCTTTTGTCAAGCTGGCACTTGGATCCTGGAAGTTCTGGGAAGTGTATATAGAAGTCTCTACATACTGTGACTCCACCTCCATGCCACGAGCTCCTGATCCTGGCTGGTCCCACAGCCATGGAAGCAGCAGGCATGTCCACCCCCTCTGCACAACTGGGGAGATTATTTCAAGGAAAAGATCCTCTGTGTCTTGAGTTTTTCTGAATAGTAATTTCTATAAATTTACAGTTTAGAGAACTAAAAAAGTGCTGGAAAGAGTTTGTCCACTTCAGACTGAAACCACGTTTTAAGAAGCTGTTTGTTTCCTGTAGATGGGAAATCCTGTTCTGAGTTATCCTTTTGGTTTTTCTCTGCTAGCTTCACACCTGTAGCTGAGACTCGGGTGTAAACAAAGCTAAAGGAAACAAGGCAGCATGGCAATTTGAGCCTCAAGTTTAAACACTTTTCCTTTTATGAGCATCACATCTGGCAGGGGCAATTACTATTAGTAGTAGTGCTATGGGCCCAAAGCTGAGGCTGGGGAGGTGTGTGCAGATAGAAGAGCTGAGGATTAACCCTGCACTTCTGGGGTACAATGGCATTTCCTTTGCTGAAACAGAGGAAGTTCTTCCCCCTTCTTGCTTGTATTTCCCTTTTTAATACAAAACATCCTTTGCATGCTCACAGATATTAGAAAGGTTTTTCTGTCACGTCTGTGGTTGCTGAATTTGGCTACAGAGATTCGACTATGGCTGTTGGAGAGGAGAGCTGTACTGATGGCATTTAATTGTCTTGAGTTTGGGGTTTGGTTTTTGTTGTTTGATTTTTTTTGTTGTCGTTTGTTTTTTCTTGTGGTTTTGTTTTTAATTGCATTACTCATAAGGAATCCTGTTCACTTTTCATTATTGGTACAGTGAATGACCAACGGTCAGGTTGCACTAAGGCATTGGATTTCCTGATTTCTGGAAGCTATTCTGCCATGTGGCTTCATGCAGACAAGGAAGGTGTGACAACCCTCTTGCAAGGCATCAATAGCACCATCACCCTGTCTGTGCAGTGCTTAGGGGAGGGCTAGAGCAGACAAAGGGCATGGGGCTGGGGAGGGACACACTTGGAGCACAGTTTCAGTTTCTGCAGAATTGGTGATCAGGATGGTGATGAAGAACTCAGGGCTTGCAAATCTGGTTCTACTCTGAAAAGTCACCATGTCCTTGTAGCTTTTTCACCCTCAACAGATCTGCTTTGAGTGTCAGTGACAAAACCAGCTGTTGCTTCTGATAAGCCTGAAAGGTCTTTATGGGGGAAAGATGCTCTGGGTTCTTCAGCAATGTGGGAAGAATTGGTTCCAAAACTCTGCTCACAGTGGTGTGAGTGGGACTGGAGTGTCCAGAGAAACTCTACAAGCAGCAGGGTTCACTGGAGGGGAGGTAATGAAAAGTGGTGATAAAAACAAAAGCATGTAACAAAGGGATACTGAAGCATGCCTGCAGAAACATATAAACCACATTATACTACTAAAACCATATTTGTCTATCATTTTTGGGTAGAGCTTCCTGTCAAATGGAAATTAATCCTCAGGTTGGAGCACTCACCAGAGGTTAGCAACTCGGATAGGATTAATTTTGGCAAAGAATCTCAGAGATGGACCAAGACAGAGGGTGGCTGGTAGACAGCAGCCAGGAGTTTCACACCCTGTCTCACCAGGGAAGCAGGAAGGAAGTGGAAAGTGGCAGGAGACAAAGGACAAGCCTGAAGGTTAGAGAAGAGATAAAGAGGAATTGTGAGAAACAGCACAAGCAGAAAGGCTAATGATGGATTTATGTAAGGCAGGAAGGCTATAATGGGGAGAAAAACTGTGGCTTAACTTTATCAAAGGTGGTGTGAGGGCCAAAATTTTCCAAATGCTGCCCAGGGGAGAAGGGTGGCTGGGCACAGACAGGGGCTTGGGCTGGGCTGTTGCTGCATGTGGATTTCTGCCCTTATTGTACATAGCTGCATTGTGCACATCTTGTTCTCCAATAACCTTATGCTTTAATGCAGTAATCAGCCTCAAATCTTAGTGGCACATCAATATGTTGGCCTACAGACTGAGAAAGAGCAAAAAGACAGGGTCACTTTAGCAGATAATATACCCAGCATGGGCTGTTTTAAAAGAATACTTTGGAGCTGAATCCATCAGCATTTATTTCAAGGAAATTGCTAAATGCCTTTACTACAACACTGCCACTCTGCTGCTCGTGTTGTGTCTGCTGTGGTGTGCTCATAGGCACCAAGGATGCTTTGATGATTTTATCTTAATTTCATGTCTGTGACCGAAAATACTGATTCAGAATTTTGTCCCCTTTGCTTGCTGTCTTTTGAGGAGGACAATGTCCCAGTCCTAAGCATTGTTGTTCAAGAATTTTCAAGGACTTTATCTCAGAAATGTGTATTACCACTGACTTTTGTCTTTAAATACGAGGCCCAGAAATATCCACAAGTTCTTTCACTCCACTACAGTTGAGTTGTACACTGTAATATACACAAGTTCTTTCTGCAGTTGTAATCACAGAGTGAAGGGGACTGCAATGGGCAGCAGTTGATGGTGATGTGCAGCCCTGAAGCTCACTGCAGCTCTTTGGGGCATGCCCTGCTCTGCACCCTGAGGGACTTCAAAGAGTGGTTCAGGTTGGCAGGGAAGGTTCTTGTCCAACCCCCCTGCAATGAGCAGACATCTTCAACAAGATCAGTTGCTCAGAGCCCTCTCCAACCTGACCTTGACTGTTTCCAGGAATGGGGCTTCTACCACCTCTCTGGGCAACCTGTGCCAGTCTTTCATCACCCTTACTGTGAAAATTTTCTTCCTTGTTTCTTGTCTAAATCTCCCCTCTTTAGTTTTAAACCATTACTCCTTGCACTGTTGCTACAGGCCCTGCTAAAAAGTTTATTCCCATCTCCAAGTACTAGAAGGCTGCAATAAGGTCTCTCTGGGGTCTTCCCAAGATGAAGAACCCCATCTCTCTCAGCTTTTCCTTATGGGAAAGATGTTCCAGCTCATGTTCTCCTGGTTGCCTGTGTTGTGTGTAGGGCCAGGCTCCACCGTGACTGCGGCTGCTGTGGCACACGCGTGGCTCTGAGGTGGGAGCAGCATCGTGTCACCTCTGTGGGCTTGCATTTGCATATATTTATCTGTATATATAGTCACCTTCCGGAAAGGGTCCAGGACTGTTTGGTTTTTTGTTGTTGTTGTTTTCAAATGTAGTTTTCTGGGTTTTAAAGGTGGGGCTTCTTTGTTACTTAGTTTATTTGTTTGTTTTTTTCTGGCTGGTGTAATTTCTCTCAGCCTGGGGCCCCGGACTGTCCCTGTGTGCTGTCTGCGAGGGGAAGCTCCTGGCTGAGAGCCGGGAGCCCCTGGGATCTCCCTCCCCTCCCGCTGCCCCTCGGCGGCTCTCGGTCAGGCAGCAGCAAGACCCCGGACTTGGGGTCCCTAACCCTGAACCCCCTTCTCTTTCCGCACCCCCACCCCTCCCGATCCCTCCCTGCCCCCTGCAGCTTTCCGCAGACTCTCTCCTCCCTCTCCCCTCACCCCCTGCCCCGTTTTCCCCCTCCCCGCTCCGCCACCGGCCCCGAGGGGGTGTGGGGGTAGCGCTTGCAGATCCCCCCTTCACGGCCCGCGGCAGGTGTCCCCCGGCCCCCCCGGCACGGCACGGCACGTCACTTCCTCGCAAACTTTTCCCGAGGAACTGTCTCCCTCCAAGTTGCCTCCGGCGGCCGCCCGGCCCGGGGCTGCCTGCGCGGCCGCTGAGCGGGGAGGTTCCTCCCGGCCGGGCATGCCCGCCCGCCCGCCCGCCGCACCGTTAGCGCGGGGCCGCCGCTGAGGGCCGCGCCGCGGGGCAGCGCCATGGCCCGGGACTGCGCCGCCCGCAGCCTGGACGGCATCGACCTGGCGGCCCTGCGGGTAAGGAGGGAGGGGGGGGAGCGGGGGGAACGGCGGACCGGGAGACCCCCGGGCTAGGGGCTGCTCCTCGCCTGCTCCGCTGGGCTCTGCGAAGGCTTCACCCGATTTTTTTAGTTCCCCCACCCCCCTTCCCTCCCCGTGTATCTTGAGGGGGTTTCGCTCCGCCGCGCTGGGGCAGAGATCCCGGTGCTGCGGGGTGCGGGTGGGACACCCGTGCCGGTGGGACAGCCGTGCCGGTGTCAGCGCGGTGTCACTGCCGGCCTGGCCGAGGAGAGAAGCCCGGTACCGTACAGTCAGGCGGTGCCGGAGCAGCCGAGGGGAGAGGGTTCGGCTGGTGCTGCCGGACGAGGAGCCTTGGGCACCAGCGGAGCCCGTCAGCCCCGAGCCCGCCCGGTCACAGGCAGGACCGAGAGGTCGTGGTCCCCGAGCTGTCGGGATGGTCCCGGGGAGGTCCGTCCCCTTCCAGGATAACACATAATTCCTACTTATGTTCTTAGGGGTGATGTGAATGCTGTGGAGTGAAAACAAATGAGAAATTAGGATTTTCTGGAAGAAAACGTGCGGGGGAGGGGTGGGAGGTTGTTTTTTGTGGCTCTTTGTTGAGGCTTGGGCTTTTTTTTTTTTTCCCCAAAACCAAAAAAAAATCAGCATTAATTTGTTATGAATTTTTTCATTATGCTCTTGTGTCTTTACATTTTTACCATAATCTAAACTTTGACCACATTATAAAAGCCACTCTGTTAGTGTTTCACCTCCACAAACAGTTAACAGGGTTGTGTATGATGCCCCTTAATTCCACTTTGCGTTTTTTACCTAGAAGCTGAGCACCCATCAACCCTGTTCAACCAAGGCAGTTTTTTTCTGGGGCACCCTCCACAGCAGAAGAGGGAAGAAGAGTTCAGTTGTGACTAAAAGCAGTCAGTCTCAGACAGTGAAACCAAAGCAAGCTACTTTCTAAAAATACCAGGAAAAAAAAAGAGGGCTGGGAGAAGCCTTTGCAATAATCACATGGTGAGAAGGGTGTTCCAGACGAGAGGCTAAAAGAAGAAAGGCAGCAGAGACAGTAGAGTTTGTGAAGATGGCACAGGCTGCTGGCTGGGCAAGCAGAAGTTTAACCAATGGCTCTGCTCAGTGAGACAAAATGATGAAAGTTCTTCTTTAGAGCTTTAGCAGGTGAATCTTACCTCCTGAAGTAAATGATAAGAAACCAGTGTAAGTCAAAACTGTCCAGTGCAGAAGACTTACAGAGCCCTTCAAGCCTTGACAGCAGAAGGGACACAACTATTCTTTCAGAGGAGACCTTTTCATCAAGTCAGGAGCCTTAGTTTAGGGTTTGACTTTATCAGGAAATGGGACATGAGTGATGCTGGGCTGTAGAAATTATGTGGAGACAACTGCTTTACTTTTGCCATGTCTTAGGTGTTCCTGGAGCCAGTAGGAGCTGCCTGGTGTTGTGCTCCATCCTCACTACCATGAAGGAAGTCCAGCGAGGAGGCATGGCTGTGGCTGGTGTTTTCAAACAGCACGAGCTGGCCTTGCTCCCCTCCAAGTGGGTGCTCAGCAGGGCTTCCCCCTTTTCCTGGGAAGAGATGGTTTGTGTGGTGGTTTCCAAATATTTCTGGAGCATCTCATTGGGGTTCTTCTGTCCTGAGTTCATCAGGACAGTCAGATGCTTTAAAAGCTGCTGATCTCAATATTGTGTGCTGAGGTGCAGAGGTCCTGTAGAAGAACTTGAACTTCAGGCACCTGTATCTTCTTTAGCTGCAGAGATTGTGAAAGTGAGTTTCTGTTGGGCTCTTGTTTTTCATTCTGCTTTGCAGCGAAGATGGATGTGGCCTGGGTGCCTCTGGGTCAGCAGTCTGGCTCTTGCCTTTTCAATACTCTGCAGATGACTTGCAGGCAAGCAAGAAGGCCACCATATGGTACAATGCATTACAGTAATTAACCTTAAAGTGATGAATGTTCAGGCCAGGATTTTGGCATCTGTCAAAGTGAACCTTGCAAGTTGGCAGGGGTTGGCTGGGGAAGGGGTAGAGGACCATAGGGTTTAAAAGGTAGCTGAGAGGAAGCACTACATCACAGATAATACCAAACTCCAAGATAATTAAGAAGTTGGCCCATTGTGAAGAATGCCAGCAGATGATGCAGCACTGATATCCAAGCAAACAAGGGCAATCCAAGGACCAAAGTCAACGCTCAGATTAATATCCTTTAACGAGGCTCGATTCACTACGGTGTCCTGATTAAAAGAAGAGAGATGGCCAAGTATTTTGGCTGCACTCAGAGCTGCAGAGGCTTGAGGCATTAATGCTAGCAATTGGCTAGCAAAGACAGGGCAGGATTTTGCCTGTATTAAAGTTAATGCTAACATTTATTTAGATAATTGTTTGGGGTTTTCCTTGAGTGTCTGAAACCTTCAGAAGCAAGCTGTTGAGATGCTAAATCAGAATGAAATTGATTGAAGGGAGAGAGAGAAGATGATTTTGAAGCTTATTAAACCATTTTATTCGTGTAATAAATAAGCTTAGAGAAGAAGAGTGAGGACAAAGCATGCATTTAAGAGGGGCACAGTTGCAAACCCTGAGGTGAGAAATATATTTCAGGTTCCTCTAGATTTCTGTGCACACTTCTTAATTCAGCAGTGCTGCTTTCTGCAGAAGAGGTGTGTAAATGGGGAGCTGCTCGTGCTGCCTGAGAGGTACAGTAGGTACTGTGCATGGGGGCCCTGGTCTGGAACAGTTCCTCAGGGAGCTGCTGTGAGTCTTACTGCATGGACCACATACAACCCAGCTCTGTGGGAAGGTTGAGGTAGAGGTGTGTAGAACCCACCTGTTGCTTTAGCAGTAGCAATGCCAATGAATTATTTCAGCTCTGCTGAAGCAGAGTGTGTGACTCATTTATATCCAAGAGTAGTGGAAGTGAAAAATGAAGACATGAGAAGGAAGCAAAACACTTTACAAAGATCCCAGTGTTGCAAGCATTCTTTTGCTTGTGCTTAGCTCCATACACAAGTGGTCCCAGTGGTTACCTTTTGTGTGAGGGCTTTTGGAATTGGGGTTGAAGTCTAGAAGGCCATACCTTACTACCTCATCTTAAAAATAAAGAACAGAAATGATGCAGACTGACCTATGTATGGGTCATAAGTAAGTGATTTCATCTGGTTTATGCATTGTAAATTAGTTGGGGTTTTTTTTCAAAAAAAGAAGTCTTAATCAAGGAAGCATAAGATTAAAACTCATTTAACTTAAAGGCAATAATAAATTAACTCATTAGTACTTTCAGTTATGGAAGTCTGTTCTGTGTTGCTCTGACAGTGAAAGCTATTGCCATTTATCATAACAGTTATGCCATTAAAGGCAGAAGCTGCTCAGGAAAAAGCCTCTATGCTTCCACTGGGATTTTGCCTAAGTAAACTTTACCATACCAGATAGGAATAAAACATTATTTATAATAAAAGAAAATGGAGAAGTTGCTTGATACCTTAAAAGAAAAAAAAGTTTTGCAACCAGGGTCATAGAAATTGTACTTCTGGGATACTGTTTTCCTGTATTGCACCCCTCAGCAGTACCAACAGGCATCAGCTGACATGACAGATTGCTGAAACAGATGTGGTAAAACTGACATATGGATTTAATAATATTTCGTATAAATCTCTCAATGATATCATCCCAAGAAATGAGCGGACTGATAAATGACTCAGCCAGGAACCAAGAAACTGGTTTATTTAGTTTCTAGTGTTTTTATGTAAACCTCCTGAGTAAGCTTTAACTGAAGCAACAAATTTCTTAAAAACAAGGTGCACATTTCCTTGCCCATGCCTGCAATAAGATGGTCTTCCTGTATCTGTAAGGCTGCAGCATCTCATTACTGGGGGAGGGCATCTGCTGCAGTGGCTGGTTTAGAGCAACTGGTGCTAAATGAGTAGCACAAAAGTTGGTTCAGGTGATTCCTTGCATTGGAATCTTTTGTGTAAATTTACAGTAATCTAGTTCAGGTTCCACACCAAAACTTCAGTACATCAGTCAGATTTGCAGCTGAGCATTCTCAGCCTGCCTGTAGTGTTAAGATTGCCTGGGATAGTACTTTTTCCTTTTTTTAAAGTAATTAGGCTCAGGTGCTTTATAAAGTAGTTTTACAATTCTGTTGCTTAGGTTCTTTCCTTTTCCTTGTTACATTGCTGGTTCTAAGTGTTTCATAGCAGAAGACAGCAGTTTAGCCTCCAGGCCAGCTCAGTGTTTTACAGCTTAGAGGAAGTCTCAAGTTTATTCCTTATTCTACTGGTAAGCTGAGGCTGTTGAATTCTTTTTATTTGTCCCACATTTCCATTTATGTGTTGTATCTACAAATCTTCATTGAGTTGTTTTGTGCATCGAGTTTTGAGTGGCTTGATTGAAAACTTTAATATTAAATGTATTTACCCTTCAGTGTGTGATACTGATCATTAGGAGATGTGCCACAGATGTTTTAATTTTGATTGTGTACAGTTATGTGCCATTACAAACTGGCTGCTTTGCTGCAGATTATGTTATTTCTTTTGCTTCTTGCAGGACCCTGCAGGAATATTTGAACTGGTGCAGGTTGTTGGAAATGGGACATATGGACAAGTCTATAAGGTTTGGATGCCTCTTTGATTTACGATGCTTTTCTTGATAAAGCTGCTTTTCCTAAAATGACCATTTAAGAAGGCAGACAATATTGTTCCAGTAATAGTCTGGTTTATCTTGCTGTCTTTTCTGTGTCACTTGCAAAACTCTGTGGCCCTTACTTCTGCCCTGTTTTCCTGTCTTTTCACTGCCATGGGTCAGGTAAGTGTGTTGGCTTTTGTACTGACTTCCCTCTGCCCTGCTTTTTCAGTCCTGTGATTATTTTCTTTTTTTCAAAATTATTTAATAGATGGCTGGCACAAATTAACATCAGCAATGGCTAAATTTGGCCTGGAGTGAGCGGGGAGCTCAGCTGAGATTAGAACAGCAGTTCAAGACAGAGGTGTCAATTAACCCTGCTCAGCAGGCAGGCTGTGAAGTTTTTGATTTCCATTATTACCTTTTTTGCTGTGATATCAAAGCAGAACTACCAGTCCTCCAGCAATTAAACCTTGTCTGCAGTAACATACTATGTACAGGGTGCAATGCTCTCCTTATCTAGTTACAAGAACTAGCTTAGAAAAGTGTGCTTTTGCTGCCTTTCCTTTGCTGTCTTGTGCCTTTCCTAAGAACAATTAGACATGATAAAATAGGGAACCGAGTCTGTGTTGTTCCCATTTGGAGGAAGAAGGCAGAGGAAGGAAAATTCTGTGCTGCTGAACCCTTGGAGGTAGATCAGAAGATCAGTGGCAGTGGGGGAAGCTGTCTGGTCTTGCTGCTCCACCTCATCCCACTGCCAACGAGCATGATAGAGACGTCTTTGTGTCAGTGCAGGCTCTTTCTGCATTGATCCCCTGTTGCAGGAAGAATGCAGAAGAGGGTCCTCATGCAGAAATGCTCATCTTTCTCCAGGTTCCAGTGTGTTACATTTCAGCCCATCCTCTCTGGTGGCAGTGCTGCTGTGATTTTGTTTTGGTTTCACTTTGAAACTGTAGATACCCTTCTGAAGATTCTGAAAAATCCTCTGCAGAAGCAGTTCTGGGGAGGTCTTGCTTTCTCCCATTGCATTTCTTTTTAAAATTTAGTTTTATGTCACAAGCAGGATTTTTCTCATGCAATTTTGTTGCTGAGTTGTTTCTGAGATTGGCATACAGATACCTAGGTCAGTGGTACTAAATTAAAAATAGAGGCCCAGGGGTCCACATGGACGGGTTAGAAGCTAGGACATATTCAGGGGTGCTGTTGTCAGTGTCACTACAGAATTTGCTACCTGTGAAAAAATATTAAAGCTCCTCAATGGCCTTTGAAATAGCTGCCTTTCTTTTCATGCCTGGATTTATTTTATGTTGGGAGAGGAAAAAACTCAATCTAATTATCTTCTAAGGATGGTGAGAGTGAATCAGCTGCTTAATCGTGGCAGAAAGAGGAAGGAGCAACATAGTTTGCTTCTCTGCTTCAAATGAAAATGTTTTGAGCTATTGTGTGGCTCACTAGAGCGTTAGTTGCCAAAATGTGTAAGAAATATGGACAATGACAATTAAATATTGTAACTAAAGACTGCTCTCTGCTGAGCATGCAAGAGACCAGAGTCTGATGTCTCTGGATAATGGGTGATTTGAAGCTCTCCTCATTCTGTACTTGGAATGGCTGCAATATCTAAGCAGGGCACTGAGACACAGGGTCATGCCAGGCTGAGGGGAAGCTTTGTGCCCGTGTGTCACGCGATGGAGAGCTGATGGGCTGGGTGACCCTGGCTCCGTGCAAGCACACCCAGCACAAAGGCTTTGTTCATGTAAACACATGTGATCACTGAATGTGTTGGGTGTTTTGCTGAGACTTGCTTAGGGGATGGAGCTGCTCTTTGTGGGAGGATGACAGCGAGCCAAGCAGCTGAAGAAGACAGATGATGACAGCTGAGGTGGAAAGACACAAAGTGTGTGCTCCAAACTGCAAGCAGTCAGCTCGGTCTCCACTGTGAACAGGTTTCACACAGCCCAAAGCTCCCATGTCTTTGGAAATATCAATGCAGAACATGTTGGGCAGCAACTGAATGTACTCAGCTGGTATCTTCCTGGTGCCAGCCATGCAACCAGAGCAAATGTCTTGCTTCCTCTGAAGGAGGAGGGCAGCTGCAATGGAACAACTGCTTCTGAAATGATCATAAAAATTTAGGCTATGGTACCCACTTTTCTTTTGCAGTGCTGTGTAATATGTCCTTCAATCTATACAATGCTAGAACTGATGGAGTTAATTAGGGAATGCTGGTGTAATTTTGTACTTTGTCTAGTACGGGTATGTGATCATAAATATTTAAGTTACAAAGTACTGGGAGTTATCCACATAAAGTACTCATGTCATTACAACACTTCTTTTAATCTCAGGAGGTGTCAGTATCTTTCCTACATTCAGAAATAGATACACATAGTAGTTTGCACACAATCAAAGCACAGCTTATTTCAGGCTAAATAAACTATGTCCAAGATTACTAAATTGCTTGGTTGGCTGTGAAGATGATTCATAAGGCACTGTGTCTTAATATCTGCAGCTCCATAAAAATGGAAATAAAATTTAGACGATTCATCATTAAATTTGGAAAACAATGTTTAACAGATTTATTGAAGGAGAGTATTGTTCATGCTGAATTATTCCTGGCCAGTTCCACTTCAGTGTCTTTTTAAATTAAATGGAAGAGGTATAAAATATACCCATGATAATGCTGGAGCTGTCTAGAAATGTCATGAAGTCAGGATTTGCATATACTAACTGACCAAAAACTAGCAGATTTTTTGACAATTTATGAAGTAGTAGGACATAAATATGCCAGTAATGGCAACCTCAGCCTTTTGGAAAGTATGATTTAGATACTGAAAAATCAGATGGTACCCAGAAGTCATGAGACTTAAGCTTCTTTATCTCTTGAAATGACAGATGAGTTTTTCAGTTAAATTCTGGGTTCTGGGACCTGAAATCTAAAGAACAATATTTTGTAAGAGGTGAATCTGGATAATGTCCCGGGAGGTGGGAGCAGAGGGTCTTCTCTGAAGGCAGCTGGGAGTAGTGCATTTACTGGTGGTTGGGGAAGTACAAGTACTTGCTCTTTCATGCCTTTGTTACCTGAGCTTCAAAGTGCTGATGGTCATACTGTGTCCAATCTCTGCATCATCTCCACTGAATGCATATGAAAAAGCAAAGTTTCTGAACATCCCATGTACTGCTCTTTCTAAGGACTTTCCATCTTCCTGGGACCCCTTGAAGCCAGGGACCACAGAGACCGTGTAGGGGATGAGGGTTTGCCCTCCAAAGTATGGGGACCAGTGGTCTGGTGGTTTTTTTAGAGGTGCTGATCAGTAAGGACCTTCAGACAGGGCAGGGCAATGTTTTTATCACGTAACTGTCAGTATCATCTGGGAGGAAGTGAGATTGCACAAGGTGTCACCCACAACTTCTTGGGTTTTGCTTCCTCCTTGGGCTGCAGCTGCGGTGCCTTGGAACCCACTTGACAGGCTGCCTGGGCAGGCTGGAATTGGGTGTCATTTGGGATGGCAATAAAACTTCAGAAACCATCTTGGAGATTTTAAAATGCCTTATTTTTATTTGCTAGCATTTGCTGCATTATTGTAACAGGGTGTACAAGTTCAAGTTGGTACCTTTGAAAGCACTGTGAAGCTGTGGGGACTGCTCTTGGTGTGCTTGAGGCTGCATCTTGCAGTGTAGGTTATGGCTGTTGAGACCTGACAGTGTTCTGATTTGAGAAATTCTTTGCCTATCCCCATTACCTCCAGAACTTTAATTACATGGATGCCTTGTTTTCCTTCCACTGTTGGACTCTCTTGCTGTGAGCAGCTGGATGGTGATCGTGTGTCACCACTGATGTAGAACAGTTGTGTCTAGGTCTGTGCTTGTGCATTTAGTAATCACTAAACTGTAAGTTGGGGAGGGGAGTGATTTTTATTTTTTTTTTTTTAATTTGTGGTTTTGTGGTTTTTTGGGGGGAAGCCTTCAGCTGTTTGTTTCATATTCTTCCATGAGGGGCATTTCTTCAGTAGGAGCCTGTGAACTCATTTTCTATCTTTTAATTGCCAGTGCAGGGTCATTTTTCTAATGGGTGCATGGGGAAAAGCAGAGATGGGGCAACTGAAGTGTGTGCCATTTTTTAAGTGTTTGGGTCAGAAAATTGCTCTTGAGCTGTAGAAGAGACTGTGGGACTCTGAGTTTATAGCTGCTTTGGTTTTTTACTTGTCAAGATGAAGAGGAATTGCTCCTAATGTGACTCATTCAGCCGTGCTCTGAGAGTCCTCATCCCTCTAAAAAAGTTTTCATTGGCCAAATGAGGTCAGCAGCAGCATCTGTGCAATCTGCTTGTTTTCTGCTATCTAGAGGCACCTGACTGGGGCTTTTGACTTCCTTTGTCTTAACGATGTGGATTAGCCCTCTCTTCAGGTCAGCATTTTTGAGTGGCCCTGGGAATGAGGGGTCAGTGGCGAGTTCCAGGGGCTGATGTTTTTTGAGTGTGATCTTGTGGCCTCATGATAAACTATGGCAGATTTGCATCTGGTCTGTGTGCAAAATGGTTGTATCTTTGGTGGAGTCTGAGGGCACAGAGAACATGAGAGAGGTGCTCTGCCTTGGGACTGTGAGACTCAGAAAGGGAGAAGTGGCTTCCAGGTAATGAAGCTGATGGAGACAAAGCAAGGCTGGAATGAGGCTTAGCAGAGGGTGGAAGAAACCCTGCCTTCCTGCAGTGGCTCTGCACAGTTAATAGTTTTGTTTCTATGTAGTCACACAAAACTTTGGCTATAAAAAGGACACAGGTCTGAGTTTTTTGTTTTGTTTTGCTTTTTTTTTTTTTTTTTAATAGAGGTGCTTCTTGGCATTCGTCATGCTTCAGTTGTTGACACGAGTTATCAGTTATTCTATTTTTGATGTACAGTGACAGGAGTATATTGAAGCATAAATAGGACTTTTCAGTCTACCTTAAACAATTTCAAAGTCTTCTTAGTTCTTCATAATTGTTTCATTGAATAACTGGCTGAAGTAGTTGAGACCATGTTGGAAGTGCCAGGGGGGGCAACATGGGGATTGGAGACTTGGTACAGTGTGGAAAGAACCACAAGACCTTGCTAAATTATGAAGTGGTAAAGTCTGTGGACTCTATTGAAAACCTTTTGTGATGGTAACACCTCAGGCAGCTACTGAAGGCTAAATGTGAGAATCATTGCAGTTTTGTTCGGTGCAATCCAGAAGGTGAACTTGTATAAGCTGAAATCTTCCAAACTGTCCCTTCTGGGGGTAGGTCAGAAGTAGCCACCTTCTGAAGAATGTGTCTTGAGGCTGAAATGCAATTCCAGAGTCTCTACAGTGCTGCAAACAGAAACATGAAAATGTCGTGTCATCTCGGGGCATTTTGCTATGGTTTGTGGTCAGATACAGTTTTCAAGCCAGTCACAGCTTTCAAGGCACTGAGCTTTTGATGAGTCAAGCAGGGAACTCAGTTGTTCTTCATAGAAGTGAGAAAATGCTGCTTTCTGTTTCTCAAGCAGTTGGTAGCAGTGCTTGTTTGTCTATTCTTTTTTTTTATTTGGTTTTTTAGTAGCTGATTATCTTGTCCACATGAAAAAAACAGTTAATTATTGCAGGCAAGAGTGTATAAAAAAAGTATAGCTGCAGCATGCTGGATGGAGCCAACAGCTCATTGTGTCGATCCTTGGTTCTGCAGCACAAACAAATAGTGGAGTGTGCAAATCCTGGGAACAGGGATCTCTTTTGGGAATAAGCCTGAGCTTAATACGTGCTCCTGCTGTTGTAATAAGATCTGGAATGCTGTGGTGCTTATGAATGGGTTGTCTTGAAAGCTTAGTGTATATATGGCTGTAATATTATTAATACTCCAGTTTGGTGTTTCAGTATTCAACTTTATGCCCCTGATTTTAGTCATACTTGTGAAGCCCTCATACTACTAGATGTGTTTCTTCCTCTTTTCTCAGTTGTCTCCAACTCCTGAACATGCTCTCATACATGTCTGCATGCTTTTCTTAAAAGTTTCCTCACCACTGTGTTTGTGTTGGTCCTTTTCCTCTATCAGAAAGATGTGAAGCTGGCAGTGCACCCTTGAATTAATGAGGAAAAAATCAAGAGCTTGGCAAGCAGATCAGGGGATGTCATTACTTTCCCCTGCTCTTGTTTGGCCACACTTGGAATACAGTGTCCCATCTTTGCTCCCCCAGTTCCAGAGAGATACTGGGAAACTGGAGAGGATCCAGCAAAGAACTACCAAGATGTTTAGAGGGAACTTCAAGAACTTCAACTGAGAAGAAGGAATGGCTGAAAGTATTGCAGTTTTTTCAACCTATGGAAGAGAAGGCTGAGGGCAATCAAGTCTTCAAGTGATTCAGTGATGTTATTTATAGAGGATGCACAGGGAACCAGGCAAAGGTGAAATTCCATCTGGATGTAAGAAAAAAATTCTTCACTGTGAGAACAAGTCAACATTGGAATATGTTTCCATATTTCCATAAGGGTGGTGGTGGAGTCACCCTTTCTGGAAATATCTGAGGCTCTTTGACATTGTCTTGGGTAACCTACCTTAAGACCCTGCTTTCAATAGAAGGTGGGACCATATGTTCCCAGGGGTATGTTCCAATCTTGATTTAAGCACAGGACATGGGAATCTCAGTGTATATATTATGCCTGTGGTAAATGCAGCCTACCAGGGTGTGAACAACTGGCTTGGAGAATATAAAGTAAAAGTGGGGAGTATAACTTCTATTCAAAATAATGTATAAGCCATAGGTAATGTATCATGTGTATTTAGTTTTTGGAGCCAGGAAGATCTTTTGCAATAGTGTATGGTTTGTTTCGTTTTTTTTTTTCAATTTTGTTTAATCTGGGCTTCCCTGCTTATTTGCATGTCAATGCCAAACTATATTCAGCACTGGAATTTAAACTAAGGGATCATACATGCGAAATTAATTAGCAAGTCGTGAAGTCCTGGTTCTAGTTAGTGAATATTTCAGAGGAATTCAATTAAGATTCTTAAGTGTAGGACTAGTTTATCAAAAATAGAAGAGGAAGGATGGGAAAAAAACCTCCCAGCTGTGGAGTGCTTATATACAATAAAGGCTTTTTGACTGAGCAGAGCAATGCACAATAATTAAATGTGCCATATCAGCCATTAGAGAATAGTAAAATCCTTGCAAGTTATTTGTTGGCAGGGCTGTCACTTCCACCTCCACCATATTTTGGATCTAAATGTCCATATTGGAGGGTGCAGTGTACTTCCATCCTAAACTGGTGGCATTTTGAGCTCATGTTGCATAACATAGCAGATAATTGTCCCTGGGAGTTGCTATTTTAAATGTAAAAATAATATGCTAAAATGCACTGGTGATAATACAAGCACAAGTACTTGAAATAGTTCAAGCTCTTTATTTGCCATTTAAGCACTTTGATACACTTTAAGCACCTCACTAGTGACATTGATTTCAATCCCCCTGATGGCTTTGCAGCTTCCAGAATCATGTCTACATGAAGACTGACCAGCACCCCACCATCAGAGTGGGGTGCACAGCCAGCACCACTGAAAACGTGGGTTTTGTGCTCACTGCTGGGAAGAGCTCCTCCAGAGAGCAGATTTTGTGGTGCCTGCAGGTGCCAGGCGGGCTCATCAAGGCTCTGTCACAAATCTGCTGTGAGTCCTTTGGGGACATCGAGGCTCTGGAGGAAAGCAGCATTTGGGCCAGCTGGGATGCTCCTGAGGCCTTGGAAGCCACATACAGCTGGTCTGGTGCAGCTATTCAGACTGCAGCAAAACCTGGTGGGATGATGGTTGATCCTGCCCTTCCAAGGCCTTTGTGGTGAAATGGAGTTTAAAAGCCAGTTTGCTTTGTCACCTGGGGTTGAGCAGCTTGCTTGGTCAGTAGACACAGATGCAGGTCAGCCCCTTGTCCTGTCATAATGAAATTTACTGTAAGTAATTTTAAATGGTAATGTCCACTTTCAATTGTAAAATACATAGTGTGGTGAAGTTGTGCATGAATTTGGCTTTCCTCAGGCTTCTTGCCAGTGGTGTCCTTGTCTGCTCAGATCTGTGAATACAGGTCTTAGGAAAAAAATTAAGGAAGAAACTATTTTTCAGCTGTTTGTAGAATACTTTTGAAAATTATTTTATTATTATATTTGTGTGTTGTGATGCTGCCTTTGGAACCTTCTGACTTTATGGGATTCCTGAAAGTTTTTAAAGATTTGCTTCAGAGGCACCTTTTCAAGGGTCTTTTTTTCTTCATCTCCTTTTTCTCCACAAAAAAATGAAACTTCAGCAACTTCAGAGATCACAGGGAGTGAGCCATCCAGAAGGCACACTTTGTAGCAAACTGTGCCTTTCCAGTGCTCTGCGCAAGTGATGTTGGTAGTGAATATATAATGGCTGGCATGTGGTCTGTGGCAGTGCTTTTGGGGGCTCCCATTGTGTAAGAAATACACTTTTCATAAAGGTAAGAGGGGTTGGCATGGGCAGCTTGGGAGATGTAGATTTTTTATGTTTTGCCTCAGCCTATTGTGATTGCTTGAAAACCCATGAATTTGCTGGAAATGAAGCTCTCCTTGTGGCTGTAGCTATGAAAATTAAGGCAGTCCCTGTTTTTGTAAAGTGTCTTGGGATTCTGGTAAGAGGAATGAGTGTGTTTATGGAAGTGATTTGCGAGACTTGGTTAGCAGCCACTTAGTGAGCAACATGCTGGTTGGGAACAGCTTCACCTGAATCAAAATATCTTGAGTTCAACAGAAATGCTAGCGAGATAATTTTGTAAGAAAGGAGTTGACTTTCCTTTTCAAACTTGGTTTCAGAAGCATCAAAACGTTGCATTTCTTTGCTTCATTTCTGCTGGTGGCCCCAGGTGAGGCCAATCAGCTGATAAAGAGACAGCACCCAACACTGCCAAGAGGGCTATAAAGGGCTTCGAAGAGCTGCCCCACCTTCTGCTGGTGGTCTCAGGTGAGGCCAATCAGTCAGCTGATAAGGGGGTGGCACCCAGCACTGCCCAGAGGGATATAAAGGGCTGTGAGGAGCACTAGTGACCAGGAGCATGGCAAACAGGAATGGGGCATGGCAGTTTGTGAGGCAGTTCACGCAGACAGGGCAAGCAGGAGGGGCACAGCCACTTCCCAGCTCTTTTGAAGGAGCAATGGTCTCCAAAAAAGCAAAACCTGGTGCTGTTAAGACGCCGGATGTGTCCACAGAGATGGAGCCCCTGAAGAGGGACAGCAAGAGGGACCTCAGTTTTCCACAGTAAGACAGGTTGTCCTGAGGACATCTGGCTTCTGGAGCTTGTTGAAAGAAACAAGAATCTGAACAGCCCCCCTGTAATCCAGAAGGAAACAGTCAGTGACCTACGGAGCTGCTTGGATCCCCACAAATCTATGGGACCAGATGGGATCCACCAAAGGGTGATGAGGGAGCTGGCAGAAGAGCTCCCCAAGCCTCTCTCTATCATCTACCAACAGTCCTGGCTCACCGGGGACATCCCAGCTGATTGGAAGTTGGCGAATGTCACGCCAATCCACAAAAAGGGCTGGAAGGAGGACCCGGGAAACTCCAGGCCCGTCAGCCTGACCTCAGTGCCTGGCAAGGTTATGGAGCAGCTCATCCTGGGGGCAATCACACAGCACCTACAGGATGGACAAGGGATCAGACCCAGCCAGCACAGGGTTAGGAAGGGCAGGTCCTGTCTGAACAACCTGATCTCCTTTTATGATCAGGTGACCCGCCTGGTGGATGAGGGGAAGGCGGTGGATGTGGTCTACGTGGACTTCAGCAAGGCCTTTGACACCGTCTCCCACAGCATTCTCCTGAAAAAGCTGTCAGCCCACAGCTTGGACAGGGGCACCCTGTGCTGGGTTAGGAACTGGCTGGAGGGCCGGGCCCAGAGAGTGGTGCTGAACGGGGCTGCCTCAAAATGGCGACCGGTCACCAGTGGTGTCCCCCAGGGATCAGTGTTGGGCCCAGTTCTGTTTAATATCTTTATAGATGATTTAGATGAGGGGATTGAGTCCATCATCAGCAAATTTGCAGATGACACTAAGCTGGGGGGAGCATGGATCAGCTGGAAGGCAGGAGGGCTCTGCAGAGGGACCTGGACAGACTGGAGAGTTGGGCTGATTCCAACGGGATGAGGTTCAACACGGCCAAGGGCCAGGTCCTGCACTTTGGCCACAACAACCCCATGGGGAGCTCCAGGTTGGGCACAGAGTGGCAGAAAGGGACCTGGGAGTCTGGATTGCCAGGAAGCTGAACAGGAGCCAGCAGTGTGCCCAGGTGGCCAAGAAGGCCAATGGCATCCTGGCCTGGATCAGGAACAGTGTGGCCAGCAGGTCCAGGGAAGGAATTCTGCCCCTGTGCTCAGCCCTGGTGAGGCCACAGCTTGAGTCCTGTGTCCAGTTCTGGGCCCCTCAGGTCAGGAAGGAGATTGAGGTGCTGGAGCAGGTCCAAAGGAGGCAACTGGGCTGGTGAAGGGACTCGAGCACAGATCCTATGAGGTGAGGCTGAGGGAGCTGGGGGTGTTCGGGCTGGAGAAGAGGAGGCTCAGGGGAGACCTCATCACTCTCTACAACTCCCTGAAAGGAGGTTGGAGCCAGGGGGGGTTGGTCTCTTTTCCCAGGCAACTCTCAGCAAGACAAGAGGGCACAAGAGGTCTCAAGTTGTGCCAGGAGAAGTTTAGGTTGGATATTAGAAAGAATTTCTTTACGGAGAGGATGATCAGACATTGGAATGGGCTGCCCAGGGAAGTAGTGGATTCTCTGTCCCTGGAGATATTTAAAAAGAGACTGAATGTGGCACTCAGTGCCATGGTCTGGTAACTGTGGTGGTAGTGGATCAAGGGTTGGACTTGATGATCTCAGAGGTCCCTTCCAACCCAGCCGATTCTATGATTCTATGAACATCCTTTTAGCTGAGCAGGATGTGTAATATTTCATAGATTGTCTTTAGCACTGCATTCTTGGAAACAAAATAGTATTATACTGAAATAATTTTGCATTATCAAAATAAAGATGTGAATATAAAAGTGAATTCTTTCCATGCCTTGAGGAGTGCTTACCACCAAAAGCTGGAGCAGTTGGCAAAATGCTGATGTTTTGTTGAGGTTTGCTGAATACTGGAATTGATTAAATTATATTTCCTGACTCTAAAGTTGTGCATTTGCTACGTTTGGTACCAGCATTTTTGATATAATTTTTTCTTGTATTTCTGTTGATAAAAGTGGAAAAATTTTGAGGGAAAGGGCATAAGAGAAATGTGTGGTGGCTTTGTGAAAATATTTATTTTACTGAACTTGCTGAATGTTCTAACTTTCTTGTTTATTATTATGCTAAATTTTAGCATGGATTTTTTCCTAGTATTTAAAAAATAACAAAAGAGTAACCAATTTACTGATTATTTCTGCTGTAGTAGATTTGTCTGCTCTTGTTTTTCTCTTGGCTTTAAACCTATGAACAAAATTATACTAAAATATGCAACAAAACCAACATAAATATGCATATGGCTCAGATAATGGACTCTCAAATGTATTATTTACACAAATTGTCTGTGATGTTGTCTTGCTATACTGAAAAAGGGAAAAGCCAGAAAAGATATCAGAAAAAGTGAAGTTTTTGCTTTAATATTTGCTTTTCACAGTTTAACATGAAATATTTATCGTAACAGGCTTCTTGGAAACATTCTGCCCCCAGATCCCAAATTATATCAGCAAATATCCTGTTGCCTTTTATTAATATCAGGAGGTAGAGTTCTGTATTGGGGACCAATGTGAAAATCAGACTGTTGTGGTGAAATCTTAGTTTTTCATCAGTTGGTGACAGAGGGAACTGATCCCACATGTGCATTTTGCCCTGCAGAGGACAGGGAATTCTGATTAATGATTTGGGTGCACCAGGCCATCCCTCCTGTGGGATTCCTTTTTTATGAAGTGTGGTTTGTTTCCAGAGACTGGAATATGTTTTGTCCTCTCTCCTTGTTGGAAGACTGCCGGATTTTGCTGAAGCACAGGGTGTGCCCAGTGAACCCAGCAGCTGAGGAGCCCAGGACAGCTTGGACATTGGAGAGATGGTGTGTGCCAGCAAATGTGGTGCACTCAGGATACAGTGGGCTTTTTGTGCATGTGCAGATCAGCTTAAGTAGGTCTGATGTTTCCCAAATGAACTGAGCTTTTGGATCACATGCTATTGAGTAGGTGTGCATGTGCCTAGGCCATAGCTGGATGCCCAACTGGGACAGTGTCCTTGGCAGAAAAACAAGATATAATCTGGAAAAGCTATGTGTATTGTTATCTTCTCTCCATCCATATGCCTGAAAGTGGAGAAGGGATGAAGGAATAAAGAGATGCACCAACTTTCCTTTCTTTTGGGTGCTTGAAAGATTTCAGGCAGAACTGTTTTGAATAGAGGAAGCTGCAAAACAAAGGCTGGAAACTCAGGTCTCTGATCTCACAGGCTGGAGAATAAAGGTTAGAGAGGATTTAGTATTCACCCTTCCCATGTTCCTCTCTTCTTTTCTTTGCATCATGTTAGCTTCTAGGTACCCACTTTGCATGGCCTCTATCCTTGTCAGAGTCAGAGGAGTTTCATGTCAGCACAGGAATCTGCACTGGCAGAGTGATCAGGGTTCTGCATATGTTTGCAAAGCACCTATTGCATTTATGGGGCTGTCCAAGCAATCACAACAAATTCCTGGATAGGTTGTGTAATGCCACTTGTCTTGGTGCTGTTTCCAACTTCACAGTTCCCTGATCAGGAAGGAAGGAAAGTGGTCTTACCAGCCCTGGGTGATGCTTGGAGCCTGCGTGGCATATGTCCTTTCTGCCATGCAAATGGGTTTTGACTGTCAAAGTGAGGAGATGAAAGACAGCTTGGCTTTCTGAGCTTTTGTGGTTGCTGTATCCTGGATTGTTTACATTGCAGAGTTTTGGCAGGCCTCTCCCTTTTGATGGTATTAATGTTAAAATATATATAACAGAGATGGGCTTCTAGTCTGACTCTGACAGGCTTTGACCATGTGGCTCCAGGCCCCTCTGCTACCCTTTTGAGGGAGGCAGTGCTGGGAGCTGGACCAGGGCCAGGCAGGGGCTGTAGGTGACAGTGGAGTGAAGGATGGAGATGACACGTTGCCATATAAACTGGGATTACTAATGGGGAGCTTGGCTGGTTGCATCCTGTTGTGTTTAAGTACTGCCTGAACTTCCAGAGGGGTTGTTCCCTCAGATTATGGGAGCCTGTGCCAACAGTGGGTTTTCCTTCCTTTCTGGCTTCCTTTATTGCTGGGCAAGTAGCATAAATGTCATTATACAGTGCCTTGTTATCTAGGCTATTCACTGCCCGTAGTCATTGTGTGATACAAAAAGTCTCCAGAGATTGTCTGATGCATTTTCATTCCCAGGGATCTCCTTCTAAAACTGCAAACGTGATCAGAAAGAGAAACAAGGAAGCTGCTGCTTCTGCACTTTTCCTCCTCCTGGGGCAGGCTGCTGACTGTGCGGTTCTCTAGGTGTGTTTCCAGGAGCTGGTTGTGATCTGATAAGCCACGTCTGGTTTGTGTCCTGGCTGCCAAGGAGGACATCCCTGTTTGTGCACCAGAGCTGGCTGAAGGAACTTTCGCTGGCAAGCAGTGTTTGAAATCCATGGGACAATGCAGAGGGCTTTACATCTTGATTTTGGTTTCTTTTTAAATGTTTTTCCCTCCCCCCTGTGCCATGCTTACCCTACCCCTGTTTGCTATCAGCACAGGAACCCATTTCTGCAGATGTGCTCCTGAGGTTTAGTGTGTGACTCGTGTGCTCATGGACAGGGCTGTGCTGGTGCTGTTAGGTCAGGGGGGTGTGCCTGGTGCTGGTGAGGAAGCAGAGCAACAGCTCTCTTGAGGTTTGGCAGAAAATAGTTTCTTATGTTATTTTTCTTGACTTCCTTTTGTTTTGGGGAAAAAAAAAAAAGTTTTAGCAGGTAGAAGGTTGTTGCCTTGCCACAGAAACATGTTCTCGTGTTCATGGCTGTTGTGAGGGCAGAACCACTCACTAGCTGGACCCACCCTTGACTGTGGCCAACATTTGCTGCCCTAATTAGTGAGAAAACCCCTGTTCTCATTTGATCCTGAGACATATGGATATTAGGCTTACACCAGTCAGCCTTTTAATCAGTGTTAAATGCTGACTTCCCAAAACCAAAGTCTTTTAAAAAAGAAGTAAAAGCTGGTAACAAAAATAAATGGGGATGTTTGAAGAGTTTGGCATTAATCTCCATTCTCTTCTATTAAAGCCACTGCTAAACTGTACAGACAGAAGTGGAGCTATGCAAAAGATGAGCACTTTGGAAAATCCATTGTGGCTATATCAGTGAAAAGGAAATGCCAACCAAACCAATGCAGGCCAGTGAGAATGTCCACACAGAACAAAACTGAGATGGAAATACATTTCTAATTAAATTGGGTCAAACCACATGTGCAAACTAGGTCTTTAAAAATTAGTATTTGCAACTTAAATTTTTACAGTCCTTTGCACATGATGTCATTTGTTTTACCTATTCAACGTGAATGAAAAATACTGACAGTGGCATTCTGATGCTTTATGCTCACCTTGCACTCATTTGATTATAGAGTAAATGGCAAATAAGAATCAGTGCTGGGGAGCCAGTTCTTAAATTGGTCTAAGTGACTAATTCCAGAACACCTTCTTGATTTGTATTTGCTCTCTCTCTAACCTTTCTATTACTGAATATAGTTATTTTCTTGTGAAAACAGATATTAAAAATGCATATCTTCTGTAAGCCTCAGTGAGGCAAACATGAAAACACTTTTGCAATGTTAATGCTAAGACTAGAGGGAAGAAGCCTACAAGCACTGATGAGAGATGGGTTTATAGATCGAAGTAAATCCTGAAGTTGTCTAAAACTTCCTGGGTTTTGAGGGAAAACTAAACGGTGAAACTAACAAAATGCAGGTTTGTCTTTTCTTATCCTGTCCTCCACCTCTGACCTTGGCAGTCCCAGTTCCTTTGCTGATCCTTTAGGATCTCTGCTAGCCTGTACACTTGTGGTCAACACAACCAACCTGGGGCAAGAGCCACCTGTGCCTGGGCTGGCTGCCCATCGCCCCCTGCTCTAGAGGTGTTGGGAGGAAACCATGGAACCCACCCTGGATCCCTCCCCTCCAAAGGAAGGGAGTTTGTCTCCATCTCTGATTTGCACAGAGCATGTAGGAATTGATTTATCTTTGAGATTTCTATCTGTCTGTCAGTTTGGGTTGAAATGAGCTGGCAGGTTTAAACATGGTTGGGTGCAAGGGCAGCACGATCAGGTATGCCTTGTTTTCTTAAGAAACCTGGCTAAGATGCTGTCTGTGATAGTGCAGGAAAGCTTGTGATTCCCTGGAATCCCATGTCCCTCCCTGAACCTGAAGGGTTGGAAACCGGGAGGCCATACAGAGCACTCAGGAGGTAGGTGTTCTGGTGTGTTGTTTTCACATGCTCTTTGATCATTGTTATTTTTTAAGGAGCTTTTGTTGTAGCTAGACAACTACTTATTTAAATTTCTGCTCTTTAAATATGTGTATTGGCAGCACTGCAGAATTTTAGCTGACCCTGTGAAATTTTTCTCTGGCTCGTATTACCAGATTTATCCTGAGGAGCAATGTGCTGGCAGTGGTGTGTTTTGGCATCTGCATGTGGATGACAGAATATGCAAAGAAGCTGCAAAAGGAAGTTAGTTTGAAACTTGTGGATGGTTAAACTTTTAAAGTAAATTTTTAACTGAATGCAATTAGATGATGTTAAAGCAGAGATGCCACGTTTTGAAGCTTACGTTATACATGGGAACCAGACTTAAGATACTTGCTACTCCCCATTTCTCCAGCAAGCTGCTGGCATTAGCTGGGTGCCTTGTGGAATGTTTAGGTTGTTTTGCTGTTTTGTTTTTTCTTTCTTGACAGCTGCTTTGTGATGGGATGCAACTGGTTAGGCAGGCTATTGCCATTACAAGCCAAAGGCAAGCAGAGTGTTCAGAGCTTGGCAAATGAGAAGTGGGTTTGAGACTGAGTCATGGGAAGGGTTTTGATGCAACCTCATTGACACTTGAGTTTCCATGGGCTGGGCCAGTGGATTTCAGACTTTTAGTTTTGAGCATTTGTATATGTGTTGGTGTGTGTTTGTGTGCACTTTTGTCCGTTGTACTTTGGGCCCTGTTGTATTTGGTGTTGAACAAGTTTATGGAAATGTCATTACTGCCTGGGAAAGCTTCATGTGATGTTCCAACTGACAAATTTTGGGTGAGGAGAATCCAGTCAATTCTTCATGGCTATGAACTTTGGGTAGTAGCACTACAGTTGGTTGTCACTTTTACACAAATTGACACAATGCAGTAATAGCACAGATTAATTTCTTCTGCCACAAACTCTGACCCCAACTGCTGATGGGATCAGTGTGGATCTTCTCCAACAGAGAAAGCATTGAATATACACATGTTTTTAAAAGTTGATGTGAAGTGGCGTTTGTTTTGCTTGAGAAATTTGACCTTTTATGGGATACGTTGAGATCCAAGAAATTCAACAGCATAAACTTCAGTGGAGCCAGAACTGAGTGCAAGAACCCAGGTGTTAAGAGAAACCATCATAAGCTGTTGGTGGGAAGTCCTGCACTGCAGGGACTGTCTGAGGGGAGAGGAGGAGTCTCCAGCCTGTACTGGGGCTTTGCTTTTGTATTACCCATTTACATGGTTCACCCTACAGTGCACTACTCCATCTTACATTGTACCAAATGAATTTGAGTTATTTGAACAGGCAAGGCAAGGAGATGAAAGTTTCAAAATTTGGTAGAGCTGTTCAAGAGTTAATTACAGAAAACTCTTGGTCCCTTTGTGACCAATTCTTCCAATGGTTAGCTGCTACTTTTGCTTTATACTTGCTGGTAATTATGCTTGTCTGCATTGCTTAAAGCTTTCTGGTTCTTCAGCTGTAATGTGTTTAGCTGTTTTCTTGAAATTATTCTCCATAGGTATTTTAAATTTTTTTTTCCCTCTCAGGAGTTCACTGTTCATTTTTCTCTCTGCCATGGCTGACTTCAGTCCTTGCAAGCAATACAGAAAATTGAAAGATATGTCACTGAACAGTAATTCAAGAACTATTACTGCACATCTGACCTCTAGTTTGCTCAGGAGAACATTTGCCAAACAGGCTTCTGCTGTATAAAGCTGATGAGACCAGTTTAGAAAAAAAAATAACACCAAAGCTCTCAACAAATTCAGGTTTTTTTTCCTTAGGAAAGTGAACTTGAAGCACTGGTCCTTAGTTTAGTTAGAAAAACAATGTATCCTTTACTTTGAAGAATAATTAGAAGGGTAGTCTGCTTTTGTTTTGGAAACCAGCTTAATACTGAAAGCCTTTCCAAACGTTTAAGTAACTTTCCCTCGAGTTTTGCAAACCATCTGGCCCATAGGATTTTGGAAGGAAATAGGAATTGACTGCTGCTGCGAGATCAGTGCCATGGAGTTCATCTCTCTCAGAGCTCATTCAGAAATCTGGAGACAGATGCATTTTCTCCCAGCCTAATTGTGTCCATTAACTCCTTTTTTATTTTTGGAGAGGAGGCATCAAATCCAGCCAAATGAAAAGGCACGAAAAGGCACTGAGAGTAGATGCTCTTTTTTTTCTCAGTTAAGTGCTCTATGACAGGTTTTGTATGTCTGTGAAAAATATGACTTTTCCTTGGGCAAACCTCTGCTGAACTTGACAGCAGTACCCAGTAAACTTTTTGACTTCAGGATTCACCTCAGCTGAAGAGAGGTTTAGGGAGAGTATTTGCCATGGAGAACTGACATAAAGCCTCAAGAGAAACCCATTTAATGCCAGTTGATAGGATTGGGCTGTCTTTTGCAGTGCCATGTGTTGATGTCTCACAGTCATCTGTGGAGGGATGCAGCCCCACATGGTATTGCAGTCTGTGTGAGAAACACAACAGCAAAACTGGAGTGAAAAAGTAGATCACCTTTAATGTTGGTGCAGCTCTCGTCATCTAGGCTGAAACTTGCAGTCCAAGCTGTGTACTCTGCCTCCTTGAAAGCCATTTAAGAAATAATCCCAGCCACACAATTTTAATCCATGTTCTGCCTTAATTGCAAGAGAAAATGCAGCTGTATTACACTTACTGTTCAGAGGAACACTGAAGGATTTTTTTATAAGTTTTTAAAAATTCAGTGATACGATTGCTGAGAGCCTAATGTGCACAAAGTTATATTTACGTGGGATAGAAGGCTCATAAAGCCTTTATTAGAGTATGTCTGGGAAGGCTACAGTACTTAAAAAGTAAAACGTGCCTCTCCTAACATGAGGTTTGTAATTGCTGTGTGCAGCTTGACCTTCAGAGCTCCACAGCCATGGTGAGCCAAAAACCCTTCCTTTGAGGGATTCCTGCCCTGAAATCCTGGCCACCCATCAGCTGACCTCCTGCAGTCCAGCCCGAACTTCCTTCAGCAGGATGAGGCCGGTGGGACACGTTTCAGGACTTGTGACTTCATCCAGCAGAGATGTGCTGGGTAGAGATGGGCTCTGGTGCTGTGACTTGTAAGCGGATGCACATGAGTCAGGCAGTGAAAATTCACTGGGGTGGAGGGATTTGATTTGTACCTCTCCCTAGACTGACTTAGCTTCTCGACAGCCCCTGGTCTGCAGACTGAAAGCCTTCCAAAGGTTAAGGCTTTTTTCCAAAACTGTTTATTTTTCTGGATGAATAGACTTTTGGTACAGTGGACTTGTGCTGTCATAAATCACTGTTAGGCTGCCCAGGTGCTGAGTGGGACTGGCCCTGTGCCAGGGCTGTTTGCAACCCTCCTCATCCCTCCTTCCTTGCTGCCCCATCTCCCTCCCTGACACCCCACATCCCTGCACTGGGTGTCCGAGGTCCCTGCTGCTGCTGGCTGCCTGCAGAGCCACCAGCCTGGGCAGCCCCAGGGTAGAAAACACACCCTGGCAGGAGAAAGCCTCTTGTGTCTGCAAAGCCTCTGGTGTCCTGGCAGGGGTATCAAGCTGTGATGGGTGTCTGAGGCTGGAAAGCCAGTGGCTTGTTTCAACAGATGTTAAGGGATGTGACAAATGCCAAAACCCAGGATGAATGGCAAGGCTGTTGGAAATTACTGTTTGTGCCAATACTGAAGTTTAGGCTCAAAGAAATCAGGTTTTATGTCCCAATAAATGGAGTGTGAGGAAAAGGGGATAACTGCACAGCCTGCTTTTCAGACCTCTCCTCCCATTCACTGTGCTGCTCTCTGAGTTGCTGTCTGGACTTGGGTATGGCCCCAACATGGTTTTTTTCTTTCCCTGCTGGTAGCAGCTCCCATTCAGGCCATTTAGCAAAGCTCACACGTTTCTTTGGGTGTCTGAAGAGAAGCCATGGGAGCTCAGGGGCCTTGGGGTTACCTCTAAGGTCAAGTCACCTGAGTGACTTTCCAAACAGAGACAAAGCTTAAGAGCATTTGTCTTCCTCTTAGACCTTCCTTTGTATCTCCAGATACGAAACAGATTGGGCCAGATCCAGTTCTGTCAGAGTGAGAGCCTGGTCCTTCATCAGGGGTAGCTCTGCCTTGGGCAAGTCCAGCCAGCACCCACCCCCAAGGGATGTGGTCTCAGGTTGTCTTTCCCAGCTGCTGGAGAATGTGCCACGTGCTGCAGCCCTGGATTTCCCACTCATCCCCACCAAGGCCCATCAGCCTTTTTACCTGCCTCAGGAGGAATGCTCTTGTTCTTCTTTCTTGCATATTGTTCATGTTGTTTAGAAACTGGAAGTTGCAATAGGGTATTTAAAGCATCACATCTGCATGTTGGCTGAATAGGGAGAAGCCTCAGGAAAGGGTACTTTCCAGATTCCTCCAAGTGGGTCTGAAGCTGCAGATACCAGCCATTTCAAAAAAAGAAGAAAAAAATCTCCTTTCTTCATATTATGCCTACCGTGGTATTTTCAAAAGTGCCTAATGCTGTGCTTGATCTTGCTCATTGCAATGTGAATGACCTCTTTGGGAGCAGGTTTCAAAAAAAAAATTGCCAAATCTTTCTTTAGTCCGATCTCTACTCTTACTCAAGAATGCAGTAGCCTTGAGTGGTTCATGTTTTGCATAAGGATGGTAATCTGATTAACTAAACCTTGCAAAAAATGTAGGTACTAAAATATGTGTTTGCAAAAGGGCTTGAATTTGTTCCTTTGTTTCATTTTCTTTTCCCACTGGGCTGTACTCAGACACAGACAAACATCAGGCAAAGCAAACAATCTGTGTTTCCATTTGTACAATGGGAGGAAATAGGAATTAAAAGGAAGAAAAAAAAAAAAAAAGCTGGACAGAAAAACTGCTTCTGGTGCCTCTTGGGTTTTACAGTTTGTAAGGGCTGTGGTACAGGCACTTGCAGTAGGGATGAAAAACTGTCCTTTTCCTCCAAAGATCAAGGTTGTTTCATGTGGTACCACTGAAATGACCCCTATCCATCCCTCCCTTCTAGACAGCATCGACTTGGATAGAATTTTAAGTGATTGATAGAAGTTAACATGTTCTAATCTCTTCCCTTGGCTAATGTGTTGCTATTTTAGTGTACAGGAAGTCCTCCTATACCACTGCCAATTTAGTTGTCTGTAGAGTGTCAGGAGTTAGTGATATTTTTGTTTGTTTAATCATGTGACCAGCAGGGGTCCTGAGAGAAATTTCTAATTTCTTTTTTTTAACATCTTACCCCTTAAACATCTAAAACTGAATTTTAAAAAACCAACTTTATAAAAACAGCATTTTGACTTTGAGTGAGTGCAAAATACCTGATTCTGGGATGGGAGGGAAGAGAGAGAAGCAATGGGAGGGATAGAATGACCTGTTCTGCACAGAAATAGGGCAGTGATGTTTGCTAGGAAAGAAACTTGTTTTTCACTGAGTATTCAGGTCATTTTTGCTGTATAAATTAGCTAACTTTTACAAAATTATCCTTTTTCATTTAGAATGCAGTGCTATTACTTTAACAGTTTTTAATTTCTCTATAGATAGTATATGTCTCTAATAATTCTTCATTAATGTAACATGCTTTTTCTTAAAGTGCACTGAGTGTTATTAATTAACTTTCTTTATATATCTACATGCAGACACATGAGATTTTACTGTTAATGTTTCACAACATGAGTTCTGGGACATGCTAAGTAGCATCCAACTTCATCGTGGTCTGTACTGAAAGTGATAAATCTTGGCTAATTTCTTGGAACATAGATAATAATAAAGTACAGTAAGAATTAGCATCTAGAAGGAAAAAAAAAAATGATAAACGTTGAAGAACATGTCTCGATTGTTTACAGTGGATTAATATTTATGTTGTTCACTACTTTGGCCAGCTGTGGACAAGGTTGATTGTGTTTTGTAGCATTCAGGTGATGCCCTTGGCTTTCCCTGGTAGGAAAGCATCTATGGCCAGCTCTGAAGGCAGCTCTGAGTCAGTCAAGCAGTTCCATTACAATGTAAAGGACTAAGTGGCAGTGTTGGATGGTCTGAAAGGAGCCTTCGTGTTGTTGAAGCAGAAGTGTCAGATCTCCAACTGATTGTGCAGTTAATGGTGAGAGAGGGTGTTCATGGAGGACAGGGAAAAGGAAATGCAACATTTGACTGTGCTGGCTTAGTGTTTCTGGGTGACACCTGGGACTGCTTGGAAATTGGGCACCAAATGTGGGGATCAAATGGCAAATGTGTTGCATCCATGCGGTCAGCTTTTCAGTGATGCCACTGAGTTTGGTTTCTGAGGGAAGTCCTTGCATCCTGCACTGCTGGCATGGAAACAGGCACAAGGAAATGAGGGTGTGTTCCAGCTGGGAGGTGAAGCTGAGGACTGCCCTGAAGGTGGCCCGAAACAAGGCACAGGCTCCCAGATCTCAGCATTACAAAGAAGAAAAGAAATGCTCTAGGGGAATACAACTCTTTGATTTACATGATAGAGCAGACATGCAAGCGTTGTGACAGAAGGGCCACCAAGACTTTATAATGTCAAATGAAGAAGGCTTCCTGCAGCTTGAGTGGCATGATTAAAAGGATAAATCTGTAATCAAAATTATAGCCACATTCCCACCTGGCTGGTGTTCTGAATTCTTCATGGGGTTTTGCGGGGAAAAATCCCCAACTTTCTCTAACTGGTAATTGTCTGCCCAAGGCTGATGTGTGTTGTGGTTCGTTGGGGGTTTTGTGCTTTTTGTGTTTTGTGTTTTTTTAAAACTCAGAATTGATGTGGTTTACATGTCATGGTTTACAATGAAACAGATGATTTCTGGAATCCAGTGCTAGTATTCAGTGCATGACTGACCTTGAGCTCTGCCTCCGACCATTAACTGACAAAAACAAACTAGAAGCTTCCAAACTCTTAATAACTTCTTTGGAATTTAGTCCCGTCTCACTTCAAGCCTTGCATTACTGCTGTATTTTTAGCTGAAGAGCTCCATCCATGACTGCAGTGGGTTGTCTCGTGTGGTACCAGTTGCTGAGACCAGGATTACAGACTGGTCTTCCTGCCAGACCTCTCCTGGAAGCTGTCTGCTCAGGTGACATTTCTCGGCACCAAAATGCTACGGCCCCAGATGTGCAAACCCTGTCCCCTCTTTATGTTAGTGCAGACCCCAGGGGACAGCAGGATGGCCATTGTGAGCAGCCATGTGCTGTAAAACAGTAGCTGTATCTAAACTGCTCTGCAAGAGCAGCTCATCTGCAGGTTTTATGTTCTTGGGGTCTTCTCCATGCTGTGCTGACCCCCAGCATGCTCTGGGCAATGTGAGCAGGCAGAGCTGGTGTTTCCAAGCTGGTTCTGGGACAGGTGATAGCAAACTTTGCTCATCTCCTCTACAGAGCTGGGCCTAAGCAGAAAAGCCCAACGTAGGTTGAAAGGGAAACAGAAGGATCACGACTTGGTTAAGGTCATGTGGAATAGGACATAGGTTTTCCTGGATCCCTATATAGGGTGTTGTTCATTTGATATATAGTGTCTTTAAGGCTTTCTTTGGGTTACCAGGATGGAAAGGGTGGAAAGAAGGGGGGCAAAAGGGTGGGGTCCCATCCTTCAGGGCACAGGAGGCTGAGCTGGCAGCCTACCAGCAACCACAGGGCCACATGCTGACTTACCCGAGATGAGCTCAGACTTCAAAGTTTGTAAATGGCTTTTGACAGGAAACCTGCTTGCTGAAGCTCACTTTCAGTAAGAGCTTGCAGCAAAACAGCTTTGCCTTCACCCCACTCCCAAAGGGCCACTGCCTGCAGAGGTTATCCCTTAATAAATGCTTCTGGGTGAGAAAGTCCTCTGGCCTTGGAAGTTCTCCACCTCCAACAGCTAGAACCTGCTTTCAAATACAAACCTTTAACATCCAGGAAAGGTCCCAGGAATTAAGTTTGCAGTATCTGCCAGCTTTATGGGTTACACTGGGTGCAGGCAGGTCTGTAGGGGATCGCCCAGGAGCCCCACAGCCTCATGCAGATCTTGTGAGCAGTTTGAGGCTCTGCACAGCTGAAGTGCACAGCACGTGTGTGTGCCTGGTGGCAGAGGGCATTCAAGGTGGAGTTGCCCTCTGCCTGGGCACAAAGATGCAAAGTGGTAAGTGTTGGCAGCTTCTGGCACACGAGAGGTAATCCCCTCACAGCCTCACCAAAACTGCTGCTTTTTAAGGGAGAGTAGAGTGGGGTTGTGCTTCTGTTTGCAGACAGGACATGGACACAAAGCAGTGACTTTTGCGCAGTCAAACCCACCAGCTTTGTGCTGCCTTGGTATTATGCTGCTGCAGGCAATCCTTGTCCTTCACGTGGGCTTTTTCCTTCTCCAGTTAAATGGGGACAGCTACATCAGACAGACCCAAAACCACGTGGACATTAACGAGCACTGTTTGCCAAAAAGGAAACCTGTGATGGGACCGCCGTGGGCTGCCTTGGCATGGTGCACAGCCCTGTAACAGGACAGCTGGGATGTGGTGTCTGGCCATGCAATTGTCCACTTGAAATCTGTTGGATCACAGAAGGGGAAAGAAGCTGATGGGAGCTGTTTGCCAATCCTAGGAAGAGAGGGCTGTGCAAGATCTGGGAGGGAAGCTACCAAACAGAGTTGTTGAAATGTGACCCAAAGCCTTAGCATCTCAGGTTGGACACTATCTTCAGAGATCCCTTCCAGCCCCTGACATTCTGTGATTCTGTGTGTCACTGGGATCTTGGGTCTCTGGTTGTAATTGTGGCCAAAGCCAGGGACTGCCCAGAATTTTTGTTTGGATCTGGCAGGAGAAGGTGTTGTACATGACTCAGTGCACCTTTTGGTAAATATACTTAATCCATGTAAAACCCCTTTATCAGCTGATGGCTTGACTGCTAATGCTGATACTCTTGTTGGATGTAAGTAGAAAAATACATGTCTTGACCCACAGTAGAGGGCATAGATAAGCTGTTCCTTTATCTGATTGAGCTAAAAAGATAAATACATATCCAATAGAAAGAACACTGAGCTGTCTGTCCTGTTCAGTGTATATCTCCCTGCAGAAATAATGCATGGATGATGCTCATCAGGCCCAGATCTTTTGGCATAAATTAGCAGTGTAGAGATTTGAAATATGTGTATGCTGGCTCCAGGTTTGCTGAATGTTACTGTAGTGACTGACTGACAGCTGCAGCAAACCTGGTGTGGAAATATTTTCTGGAGGAGACAAGGAATTTAGCTGGACTCAAAGCTAATGGGAGAGTTTTCTTCCAGCTTGGATACCTCATCAAAATGTAGGCAAGAGCTTCAATTTTAGAAAGTCATTGAGCTTCAGAATTGCTCATGTCTGAGCTCTGTATGAGCTTGATAGTGTTTAATGCTGCATTCTTGGGTGGGATAGGAATGACTTGCAGATGGCTGTTGGATGTTTTGGCTGCGTTCTCCAGAGATGAAACCTGCTCACAAACCAAGCAGTTGGGTGGAAGATGAAGCCTTTTATTAGGGAAACAGTTTCTGAGGAAATTTGCAACCGAGGATGTTGAACCACAACAGGCTGATCTCCCTTAATGGCCCTGTGAGGATGGGCAGGGGTGGACTGCACAGAGGGCTGGGAGGGCAATGCCCCTTCTTCTACCTCCTGTTTTGGATTAAATAAAAATGGTTGAATGTCTGCCTGTCTCATCACAGGAAGTGAATTCCATTTGTTGATTTAATTTGGTTGAGAAACAGTTAAAACAGCCTGTTGCTTCTAGGGGCTTTAAAGGAACAAACCACCACCTCTCTCAAAACAATTCAAATATGCTCAAACTTGTGGTTTCAGCAAAAGTAGGAATTTGTGAGTTCCCATGAACTCTATCTGACCTTGGAGATTTATTGATAAATGAAAAAATAAGGGGCCATGCCCTGAAACCTTTCCTTACTTAGGCACTGGTCTCAGTGTATTACCAAGAAGCCCAGGGCTGGGTTCAGGATGTTTACTGCTTTTAGAGATAACCTTGAAAGAGTTTGAAAAACCAATGTAAAGGAGAGGGACCTGAGATTTTTTTGTTCCAAATGGCAGTGCAGCTTTACTGTGTGCATTAGAGCAAGTGTAATGTTGAGCACATCACTCTGCTCAGATACACAGCACAGATGTGATGGGTCTCATGAACATGAGTGTCTTCTGAAAGCTTCAGCCCTCTTATTGTGTAATCTTGCAGTAACACACTCACTTTTTGGGTGGTGGTGCTGAGGTCAGTAGGGTTCCAGTGTGCAACCACAGCTTGCAGGGACTGCTGGTGTATGAGTGAACTTTTGGGTGGCTTCACTTCTGCCTCTGTTTTCATAACGAATGGAGCAGGCAGGGATGTTCCGGGGAGAAGGAATAAAATTTAGGGTGTCTCCAGCGATCTCTGATTATTCTGTCTCCAGAAAGTGAACGTTTCTCTGTAGCAATATTTTAAGGTTTTGCTTGTGTATGTTGGGAAGGTGTCAGAGGTAAAGAGAAATGATGGTGTGTGCTGTTTAATTCTGCCATATTGTTGTATACATTACCAGATGCAGCAGCTTCTTAGATGTATGAATCCTTTATTTTAGGATAATGAACAGCTGTAATCTGACAAAATAAATCTGCCAAGATGGCAGTGAAATTAGTATCTCACCCCTTTTAGATAGTTGATGAAAGACAGATATAGCTATATAGATACGTTTACACCTTTCCATGAGGTTGACCTGCAGCCCTCTCCATTGCCCTGCACAAACTCATGGGGTGGGGGCAGATGAGGTTCTCCAGCTTAATACAACCAAGAAACATGGAAGATTCTTTTCAAAAGGTATGGTAACAGTTGTTGAAAACAAATTGCTGTGAGTTGGGAATTAGAGCAAGCCATCAGGAATGAGGTTTTACTGCTCCATTCCTTTCAACCCTCTTGAGAAGAGTTTGGATTCTCTGGTGGTTTGAACCACTCTGTTTTGTTCCAGGATAAAAGGTGTAAAAGAACATGAGGGTGTGTAGTTAACAGAATTTACTTCCATGTAAGGCTGGATTACCCAGTCAGAGTGTTTATTGCAGGTGAGGCAGTGCAGAGGGATGTCTGGGTGTGAGTCTGTGCATTTCTTTTAGGTTATTATTGCCTTTGCAAGGTGTGAGGAGGACGAGGCATGGGACATGATCCTGCCCTCCCTAGACAGACCAAGCTCTTGTCAGCAGTCAGCCCAATTGTAGACATGGAGCTGTTGGGAATGCAGGAGCAGAACTGGGTTGTGTATCTCATTTAACAGGGACACATTTGTTGTGCAAAGATGAATCACAACCCATAAAAACTGGGTTTTTTTTTTCCTATAAATACTAATTTTTCCAAATTTTGGGGGGGTCAGAATTAGTATTCTCATATGGTAAAAGTGAGTGAGAGCAGTAGGTTTGCAAGGAGTGAACACTATGGCTGCAAAATAACAGGTGTGTGTTATACAGAATCATGGGGTAATTTTGCCAGGTATCATGCTTTGAAATGAAAACTAAATGCCCAGCCTTTCCCCCTTCCATATTCTTATGAATTTTCAATGTCAAGTGCAGTTCTAGCATAGTGCTGATTGATTTTTTTCAGTAAAGAAGCCCACCTCCATGCTTCACTGGAGTTGTGAAAATTAGTGTTGATTCTTGACATCATCCTTAGCAAAAGACTTTTTTTTTTTTTTTTTGATGGGTCTGCTCTGTGTGGTGGCCAAAGACATGGAATTATCAGTGTATTTTACTCCAGCCAAACTCTGGAGTTAAATCAGGGTGCCAGTGTGTCTGGCATGACTGTGTTTTGTGGAAGGGCCTCTCTCACTGTATTGCCAAGACATTCAATGCCTGGAAACATTTGCAAACAATGGTCTCCAACAAAGGGGCCGTGGCTGTGGGGAGGAAGCTTTCTAACAGGGATTGACGTCAGCTGGGATGGATGCTGACCAAACACCAGCATCTGTCAGGCCAGCACTTGTCACTGCCCATCTGCTTTCAGCCACTGTGGTGTGTGTGTGTCTCCTGGGCCTGCTCAGGGTGTGTCCCATTTGTCTTCCTCCTGAGGTCTGTGGTTATATATAAACCTCATCGTTCTAGTTTATGAGAAAAAGCTTTGCAGCCCCCCCGGGGTGCTTCCACGGAAAGAGGGCACTTAGAAATGTACAAAAACTCAGCAGGATTTAGTTTTCTCTAAAAGGAAACATGACTGTGACATATTGCTGGGGAACAAGGAATCATTTTTCTTTGATGCAAAATTGCTTAGTCTTAGGAATAACACTTGTATGCAATTTTGTGGAGATGGGGCCTGGGTTTTAAAATCACATCAACCTAGGTTTTAATTCTGCAGGTGTAAATTGCACCTGCAAATCATTTTGTCTGAAAACTGCAGCATTTTATGTTTGATTTTCTGATTTCTTCAGGCTTATTTGACTGATGTCAGTTATTTCAATATGCAGCTTTGCAGGCACTACTGTTTCAGGAATAAAATTGCAGTCTCAAAGCTTCAGACCCATTTCTGAACGTTTGATGGAAGTGAGGAGTTAGGACAAGGTGCAGCCGATCCACTGTTCATACAGATCTTTTGATACTGTCCTCCAGTTTGAGATTAGTGTTGGTTATCATGGCAAAATACTGCACCTATGGCACCTGTTGAGCAACTTGATCTTACCAAGCCAAGAAGCTGTGCAATTTACAGCAAGATTCCTGTTGTGCTTCTAATTTGCATTCTTGTCAATCACGTTTTGTCAGTCGCAGAATCAACTTTGCTCTTTTAATACCTTTATTCACTATTGCCTCCCTTTTCCCAGCTTTGTGTTCAAAAAGTAGCCACTTACCTAGTCTCAAATTGCCAGTTATCTGTTGCTTAAGAATGACTGTGGGGTGTGGGCACTTTGATAGGGAAGTGTCTGTATGCACGTAGGCACATGCAGTCAGAGCCCTGGAGGAGTTCCCTTCTCACCACCAGAGAAGATTATTTTTAAATACAAAGCCTCTGCATCCTTTTTGAGAGATAGCTGATAGACAGTTAGCTCAGTTGCAGTTACAATTTTTAAAACTAAGCATTTCACAGTAAAAAGCTTTTTTAATTAAAAAAAAAAAAAAAAATGTCAAGGAGGTACCAGAGTTTCAATTTCTTGGCACCAACATGTAGGTAGACTGATGTACTGAAACCTGGAGTTTTCTCTTTACCCTGAGGTGGGCCAGAACAAGGTGGGGTGGGGACAACAGTGCCAGATACCCAGTGTCTTTCTTCCCCAGCACACATCAGGCTGGGATTGGCAGCAGACATCTCCCTGCATTTCTCTGTGCTAGAGGGGGAATCCTTTGCAAAGGTTAACTTTGGAGTATAGTGAGGGTAGGGGTTTGACACCATCCCCAAACTTCACCCTCATGGTTTTGTCTCACTGGATAGGTGGTGGAAAGCAAGTACTTGAGCCCTGCTGTTACATACCTGATTTGTTACTGTACACATAGCTTGCAGTTGTGTTTTACTCACAGTCTTTTGTTATTTTAACAGGGTCGGCACGTGAAGACTGGGCAGCTAGCAGCAATCAAAGTGATGAATGTTACTGAGGTGAGTGCAGAACCAAAAATAAAAAATGTTATCATCAAGGTGCAAGGAAAAAGGAAATAATCAGATCATGAGAAGGTGGGCAGCTTATAAAAGATGATCCACTGGTAGAAATCATGGTTACTGAATATGGGTTTATGTTTTGTAAAGTACTGAGAGATGTTACTACATCCAAATTTTCAGTAGTACTTGAGCAGTTGTGACAAAATCCTAAGGGAATGCAATGCCATTTATTTTGATGGTCTATAATAACAAAGAGGAGAAATCTCTTCCTGCTTATTTTTAGTTGATTATCTGTTTCCAGAGATAGTAAGTAAAAGATTTCCTGTAGCTCTGCACTGCCTCTCCTGCAGTTTCATCACATCCTCTCCCCTCGCGTGCCAGTCATTCCTCTGAGTAGCTGCCCTGACAGCTAGCAAGCAGGTACATGTTAGAAATGCAAATGTAGCACTTTTTTATTGTTATTTGACAGATGAGAGAAGGAGACAGTTCAATTGGCACTGTCCCTGCTCACATTTATGAAATGGTGTCAGGGCTGGATCAGGGTGTCGAAAAAGTTGCTAAGTATTGATTTTGGTTTCTCCTTTTAAGAGTGCAGCTGAGCAGCCTTGAGACCATGTTACCCTGAGCCCCAGAAAGGCTGAGGAGACTTTTTGCTTCCTCTTCTTCAGTTCAGTGGAACTTTGTGGTTTGGTAGGATGCACATAGTTTCACTGGAGACCATCTTCCCATTCTGTCACTCTGGCAGTGTAGGTATGGAGTGCAATACTCCAAGACAAAGTTCAAGTCCTCTTGCAGTGTTGTGGAAAGGTTATCACCTGAAATAAACACCAGGGGCCAAATCTGTGCCAGGGCTGCCAGTGGTACATCTACACGGGGTGCTTTGGGCAAGCATGAGCAAGCCTTGCCTGTGTTATGTCTTTTGGTTGTCTTGGAAGACAGCAGAATAAGTTGGTGTCTGTGTGGGCCTTGTGACACAGAGCAGGTCCAAGACAGTTCTCTCTGCTGCTGGTGTAGGAGTCCAGCCCTGAGCAGCAAGGGGGCAGAATTGCACATTGGATTTTTTTGAACTTAAATGCCACTGTAATGCTTTCACAAAGCTTATCTGATGTTTGCTATGAATGCTACCTTGTAAAACATGCATGTGTAGTTGAATTGCCAGTTTTCCTCTTCTCTGTGCAGAGGGGAGGGTGCATTTTTTAAATGTGAGCTACATCAAATAGGTGAGATTTTTGTTGTTAGCTCTATAGGGACATACATAATTTGCTTTAAAAAATGGCAGCCACCCAACATGATGCTGCTGGATTTTGGAAAGGAGAGAGAGGAGGAATTTGGGTAGCAGACAATCTTGAGATCCAAGCACTTTGGTGCTTTGACTGAGGAGCTGACAGGACAGGTCCTGGCAGGTGACTCGGACCTTCTGTATGGACTGGTTTTGTGCTTTGCTGGGTCAGCCAGCAGTGCATGTGGGCTGGCCAGAGATGCCACTTGTGGGTTGTTCATGTTAACACCAGTGATAGTCCCTTCCTTAATGAAACAATTGAAGTAAAAACTGCAGGAAGGGAACCTTGGAAAGCTTTCCTTCCCTTTGCTATACATAACACTTAGAGAAACAAACTTTAAATAGAGGACAACCTTGTGGTCCAGCTTCAGGAATTCACATTGCTAGACTTGCATGATTCTGATAACAAGACCCAGCTGTTTAGGTCTGGTTTGCTGCTTCCTTGAAAGCCATAGAATCAGCATCAAACTGGGGAACCTGTCCCATAACTGGAAGGGCAATGATAACTGATCATGCTGTTTTTACATTGAGTCACTCAACACAAAAACAGCTGTGAGGCTTTGAGGGTTGAGTGGTGAGCATGTTGGTGCATCCAGCTGGAGGGGTTTCCCCAGTGCTCTTCCCCAGCTAAATCCCCAGCACATCCAGTTCAGCTGAACTGGTGTGTTTCTGCTTTTTGACCTTGGTATAGGGCAAATGCAAGGCTTTCTGCTGTAATTTCCACTTCTGTAGCATGGGGTTGGCTGGCAGACCTGGATACCATCCTCTGCTTCATCACTGGTTTCCTCCAGGCCCTTGGCAGTTCCTCTGTGAGTTGTTGGAGGTGATTCAGGAGGTTGCTGCCAGTATCTGCTGGTTCCTCTGCAGGTGTCTGCTCTGCCCTGGGGTTGTCCTCTCCTCAGCCACCACATCCTGCATCTCAGTGCCTTATGGTGAACCCTGATGGTTTCCAGCCCAGTGGCCATGGCACAGGTGTGTCACAGCAGGGTGGGGTTGGCACCTGTGATCTTGAGCCCTTCAAACACCTCAGTGCAAACTCCCAGAGCACTCAGGGCAAGGAACACAGCTGCAGGGAATGGGGTTGCTGGTGATCTCCTGAGCTGATCTGTCTGGCCAGGGACCATGCTGCTGGGCTCTTGTGGCACAGAGTGGGTGGGGTGGGTGAAGCCAACGTGTTCCTTCTCTGCAGTTTTAGTAGACAGGAGCATGGGTATGGCTGAAGCTGATGCTGTATGTGTCCAGGCATCTCTGAAGCAAAATTCTTCTGTAAAATAGCAATAGGTTTTCTCTGTTTCATGGCATTTGGTTACTGAAGCCTCTCAGAGCAGTTGTGGGTCCTAACTAATGTAGAAATCCTTTAAAGCTCCAGAATTTCAAATGTCATAAATTCAGAGCCTGTCAGGGGTTCAGTATTTCTCTTGCATTGTTAGTCTGCTCAGGTTTAAGTTATTTTCTGATCCTTTGGTCTCGAAAAGCTAGCTTGAAGCATTAAATAAAGTATTTAAAATATTTAAATTCTTGTCTCCAATGTCCTGCCCATGAATTGTACCTGAAAGCAAAGTCTCACATGGGGTTTGGCTTATGAGAAATGGAGGCTGTCACAGCAAACCTGCTGGGGTGAGACAGGAGGCTCCTACCCCCCCAGGGCCATTTTCATCTTTGGGTACTTACAGGATCTGATCAGGGCTGCACAGGGAACAGTTTGCTTAGGGAGTGAAAATTCATGTGGTAGAAGACAGGGACATTTTAAAAAAATAAAATCAAGACAAATGCAGTAAAAATAAAATAAAATAATGTGGAGGGGACCTGAATGGAATGGACTGGATGATTGGCTTGGCCTTGTGATTTGTGTGCCTGCTGAGAGGACTCCCCAGCTCAAGCCCCCAGTAGCTCTCACTCATTCAGAGTGGGGCAATTCCAGTGGCTGAGTCTGACAGAGCCCATGGCAGGGTAGGCTTGTGGTGGTTTGGTCACTAACCTGCACAGGAATAGGTCAGTGTTGTCTGGCATGGGAGAAGGGAGGCTTGAACAAGGATATCTTGTATCCGAGGGGATCTGCACAACTTCATTGCTACTTGGATATTCTGGATGGGTTTCTTTCTCTCAGCATCATGGCTTCATCACTAGAAAATCCAACCAAAAAAATCTTTCAGCTATCATTTCATCATAACCAGTACTTTTCTGACAAAGGGTTTTGTTTCACCAAATCTACAGGGTTTTTTTCCGGCAGGAAATTATTTCATTAGAAATTCCCTGACCAGCTCCAGCTGTGATTGTTCAGTTCTAAGACCTGGGGCACACCAAGAGCTGAGTAAATCTGCCTCTTGCTGTCATGAGCTGCAGCCCCAGGCTGGTTTCTTAAGAGCAGCAGCAGGATGCTGTGGTCACTGCGGGATCCTCTGGACATCTGTCAGGAAGTGCTGCCGCATCACGTCACGGGGGATGGGGGAAACCCTTTGAAATGGTTGGAGAGGAGCTGATGGCAACGTGTGCTCATGTGCCTCTCCTGGCCAGGTCTGCTTCCTCTTGTCTGATGGTGCCAAGCAAGCAAAGTGCTTGCAGAGAGATGGGGCTCTTGCTGCTTTTCTCTTCAGCAATTGGTGTGGGTGATCAAAGAGCTCTTCTGCAGTGGGTCATTCTCTGCTCATGCTTTGAGTCTTCCCAGCCAGCAAAATAATGTTTAAATGAGAAACTTGTCATTAGAACTGCTCTGGTACTAAGGGGTCTCCTGGTGGAGTATTTATCAGCTGATGGTTTTGTTTCCATTTGAGGTCAGAGCTCTGTGCTTTCTAGTTCTTTGCTTCCTAATGTCCGATAGGCCCACATCTTCAAAAATAGCCTTTGATCATGAACCTCTCATCTTTGTGCATGCAGCCATCTGTGCTCAGGGATGCATTTGTTTGTGAAAGCAAACAGATTTTTTTCACCTGCACATCTGTGAGCTTGTTTCCCTTTCTTAAGCATCATGATTTATGAGCACATTTCTAGACCCCTGGGACCTGTGGCCTATGGTAGCACTGACAAGAGGCATGGTAGAAAGTGGAAATCCTGAGCATGTCCATGTAATGAAAAATTGAGGGTGCTTTTGTCCCCAGAGTTCTGCCTTGGTTTCTCCATGTGAAATAGAGTAATTTTTCCAAAACACAAGCACTGGGAAGACAGAGTACTCTTTGTCTGTGAAATTCCCACCTGCTGTACTCCATAGCCCTGTACCTTACAGCCTGATAGTTGAAGGCACAGCTCTGTCTTTGGAGGATGTAGGAGTTTGGCTCAGAGGGTTTCTGCTCAGCAGGAAAGTTCACTCTTCAGTCTAAACAGTGTCTTCCCAGAACACTCACCCTTTACCTGAGCAGCAAACCACAGTGTGTGAGCACAGGGAGCTGCTCTGTGGGCAAGGGAGGAAGAGGAAGGGAGCAGGTCCCAGCCTTCTGAGCAAATAGTTAAGGACATGAGATAAAGAAGGAATTGGATCATGTTGCTGGTAGGGGGAAAGGAGCATTTCACATGTGCAGCTACTTTTTGCTCTTGGTGGGTGTGGAAGAGCCTACCTGTATTCCAGCTGTGCTCCCAAAGAGGCACATGCTTATCTTTGTTTTGAAAACATGGAGGCAAGAGTGCAGAGAAATGGGAAGTACTTGGATAAAAGCTGTGGCAGCACAGTTCCAACATCCAGTAAATTAATGGGGCTGAAAAAAGAGGCAACCACTCTGGGGAAGTGGTTGAGATCTGCCAGCCCCTTGAGGGGAACTTGCTGAAAGCTGCAGGCTGGTGCAGAGGGTATAGCTGGAGAGCTTCTCAGTTGGGCTGTGCTGGTGCAAAGTTCATGCAGATGGGCAGAGTTACAAAACCCCAAAACCTTAACATCTGAAGAGATGAGTAATTTGGGGAAGGCCTTTACCAAAGATTAGTGTTTCCCTTTCACAAGTTTGGTTGCCCCAGCAGAAGGAGGGCAGGGTGCAGAAGGGACAACAGGGTGGTGGGAAAGGCTTCTCTCTGGTTGTCCAACCTTTCTTTCCTAAAGATCCATTACCAGAAACTCCTGTCACTGACAGGGCCCTTGTGGTCAGGTCCAGGGTGGTGGTTTCTGTCTCATTCTCTGCCACTTCTCACCTGCCTGTTTTCACCATTCCACATGCAGTATTTGGAGTCCCACAGGGGATAGAGCCTTGTTTCTCCTCCAGAAAATGTCAGCTCAATGTCTCCTCTTCCTTTGGCCAAGAGAGAAGCAGGACCTTGCTCATGGAGAATTCCCTGCATGCTCTCAGGGGGTCAGCTCTGGTTTCTCTTGGATACTCCGGGTGCTGCACTGGGCTTCTCCTTACCTAATTCAGTCATACAACATCCAGGGCTGTACCAAGCTGAGGATTAAGGGTCCTGCTTTCTTCTTAATTTCAAACAAAAGATAAATGAAATATCTAATGTAATGTGTGCAGCTTGAGAGTCTGTGTTCAACAAAGGGGCTGTTCTGAAACCTGAAATAGCTTGTTTTGATTCAAGTGGAGTTGTTTTACATTTCCCACTTCCTAATGCTTGAAACAATTAGGCTTTGGTCTGGTTAAGTGTCTCCTGTGGGTTGATGTTACTGGGAAAATCTTACTGATCCCTTCTCTTCCTTTGGGGATGATTTTTGTGTGGTTTGCTTTAATAAATCATATGCATATGCTTGAGGTAACTTGTCTTTAGCCTGTTGGGCTTTGATGTTTCGCTACAGGTAGAAAGGACAAAGCAGGTGATTTTGTAAGCAGTCTGTTGTGATGGGTAGAGGAATGCTTCCATGGCAAAGCTACTGGAAAAGAGTGGAAAAGTGTAGAAATATGTCCTGTGGGGCTGAGCCGTTCTTGCTGCCTCTTTGTTTTCCCTTCAGCTAGTAAGTGCTGACTGGGATGTTTTGCAGCAAGGTAAATTAATTTTTAGCTTTGTCATGCTCCTTTTAACGGGTACAAGAATACCTTGCAGCACCACTTAGTTCTTACTAAAGCAAATGAGACAGCAAAATCTGCACGCATTTCACTGGGTATTGTGCACCATTTCTCTTGGTGGAAACACAGCAGCCAGGCTAGCACCGAGAGGACCTCTTCAGATCAAGCCATTCTCTTTGTAAAAAGGGCATTTCCTTCTCATGTAATTGTTAAAACTTGTGTTTCCATTAGTTGTCTTATTGTGCACACTGCTGTAGTGGGCAGAAGAGAATGTTTTCCCTGAAGAGACTGAAACAAAGAGAGTGGGAAACCAGAGCTAGTGTCTGGGAGGAGATGTTGAGGGCTGTGCCAGCCCCCATCATGACAGAGACTTCACTGATGGCATGAGGGCAGGAGGGGGGCAAAAATTCCACGGTCCAGGTGGGAAAGCCTCACCACAGAAAGAAAGGAGCAGATCCGAAGCCATTGTTGATGCAGTTGCCTCTTTCTTGGCTTTGATTTCCTCCCAGCAAGACCCTCCATGGGGCTGGGAAGCCAAATTGGCTGATGTATGCACTAAGTGCTTTTGCAAGTATTTAAGTAGTGGAGTGTTAGTGGTATTTTTTATTTTTGCTCGAATCTCATTAATTTCTCCAAGACTAAATTACTGCATACAGAAACTGTAAATGTGGAAGTAAACAGGTCCTTTCTAACCCCCTGAGAAGACAATATGAGATTTTTTTTGTCCAAATTAGAACATTTTTGATTCTTTAGGTCAAATCCTAGCAATTCAGTGTTTAGGCCAATGGGTCAGGGTGATGCAGTCGTGGGTTTTAATGCCTGTCCTTCCCTGCCACTCATGGTCACAGGATAACTGAGGTTGGAGGGAACCTCAGGAGGTCTCTGGTCTGACCTCCTTTTCAAAATAGGGTCAGCCATGGGATCAAACCAGGTTGCTGGGGGCTGGTTCCAGCTGGGTGTTGAAAGCCTCCAAAGACAGAGGTTGCCCTAGAGTTCAAGGGTCTCTGTCCACCTAAGGAACTTACTGGTTTCTTTTGCTTCAGAATGAAGAGGAGGAAATCAAGCTGGAGATAAATATGCTGAAAAAATACTCCCATCACCGGAATATTGCTACATATTATGGTGCATTTGTAAAGAAAAGTCCTGCAGGCCAAGATGATCAGCTCTGGGTAAGTGTTTAGTGTCATTTCTGTTCATCAGATTTACAGCTTCTTTAGAGCTCTGGTATGCTTGGCTGGGGCTCTGTCTCAGTGGACCTCTGAAGTCATTTTTCTGAAGAATGACATATAAAAGAGACAAATTGCTCCTCCCTGCATGTCTTCCATCCCCTATGATTTCCTTTGAGGATGGGCATGAAGTGATACTTGTGACTTGTGCTGTCATTCTGATTTGTTGTTTGGGCTTTTTTTCCGCCAAATTAAATGTTTCTGTAATTTTATTATTTTTGAAATAAAATGAAAGAGAGGTTGTCCTCTTCCTCTCCTCTCTGTTTTTTTGTTGCTTCCCTCTCCTTTTTTTCAGTTGGAAAATAAAAAAGAGAATAGAGGAATTGGCAATAAACAAAGAGGAAAAATTAATCCTTTTTTTGGGGGGGCTGCAAGATTTTTGAAGCTCTGCAGCAAAATGAGAAATTTAAAATTCTGAAAAAAATCCAATGTTTTTAGTATTGCTAGTTCTACTTTTTCTGATGTAGTTTCTAAAAAAATAAGCACCCATATCTGGCAGTGGGAGAGGAGCACTACTGAGGTTTTTTATTTATTCAGCGATGTGATTCAGGAAATCAGATTTTCTGTCACTTGGCATCCAGAAAGGTTGTGTGTAGCTTGCCACACCTTGACTGTGGTGGAGTGGGTGTTTGCAGATGGTCTCTCTGCTGGCACACAGTCTGTGCTGTGGTGAAGCTGTGCTGCCTTTCTCTTCCTGCAGCTGGTGATGGAGTACTGTGGTGCAGGCTCTGTCACTGACCTGGTGAAGAAGACAAAAGGGAACTGTTTCAAGGAAGATTGGATTGCATACATCTGCAGAGAGGTTCTCAGGGTGAGTGAGTGGTGCAAACAGAGAACTGTTGCTCATGTGCAACAAGAAGGCCTTTCCAAGCCTTTGGTTGCTAACATAGGTCACTAATGAGCATTATTTAAAGGTTTTGACCCATGGGACTTACGGGTTGTGGCCCTTGAGTTCTCAGGAGTCCAAAGAGTCAGCCTGGTGGCTGCTTGACATTATTGCTAATGTTAAACCCATTTTCTGTATGGAGAGCAGAAGATCCCTGTTTCCTATGGCAAATAGCCATCTTCTGGAAGTCCATATTCTGGGCATCTAGAAAAGCAAATAAATTTTCTGTGTTCAATAAGGCTGTCCTCCACATCTGGAGATCTTACTGCTCATTGCTTCGGCTGTTCATGCTGTGTAAGATCTTTCCATTCATAATTCTTTTAGCTGCACACATTCAGGGGGCTCTTTTCCAAATTATTAGAAGAAATGTTGCCTAAACAGCATTCCAGAATCTGAAAGGTGACCCTGGTGGGGCAATATCCCCCAAGACAATTTGGAATACATTTCCTTCTGTGCAGACTTAGGGCTTTTTTTGTTTGTTTTTTTCATTGTTTTGTTTGGGTATGTTTTGTTCTGTTCCTGGAAAGTACAGAGGATAAAACAATTCCCAAGTGCAACCTAGTGAAATAGCCTGGAAAAAAAAAAATTGGAATCTGTCATTCTAAATTCAAAACCTATTACACAGTTACTGATCTGTCTTCCTTGTAATGGAGTTTTACTTCTTTTCTAAATAATAGTAAGATAAATGTGCATTCTGGGAGCTGGAATTTAAATGTCATGCCAAACTAATGCTTGAGTAGAATCTTTGCTTCTGGAGCAGAGGAATTGAGAAGTGTGCTCAGCAGAGCACTGGCCCTCTTAAAGGTATTTGGCATTAGACTGCAGATTGCAATAAGTATAGCTGGAGAGTTTGGGAAGAGGTCTGTGGAAAAAAAAAAAAAATCTTAATGATCTGTTCAGGTTCTCTTCATTTGTTTGTCTGTAGTATCTCTGTTGCACCAGAGCTGATGTTAAAACATTTGGTTTACACTCACTCAACTGAAAACCATAACAACATTCTGGTGTAAAACAAGAGACTGGATTTAATCATGCCTGTTTCTAAACAGAATGACCCAGTTGCACGTGGATTGACAGTGTTTCCTGCTGGAAAATTGAGAAGCTGGGTGAAAGCACTGCTTGAAGTCATTAATATTAGAGAGGCAAAGCATTTTAAATGAAGCGTACCCTGGTTTACTTGAATTTATTATTCCAGGGTTTTCCTTTATATCTATGCTAGTTCAACCATAGGCAATTTTGGAATGAAGAAGGAGACAGAATATTACAAATACTAGTTGAATGAAAACAGTATCTGCTTCATTCAAAAAGAAGTCTGAAGTGGTATTTTGAACTTTGTGCTCCATTTACCATTGAATGTGGGTTTGCTGAATGCAGAATTTAAGCCACCGTGGCCAGCCAGGTTCTGCCTGTGGTTCTCATACAGAGCATTTTGCATTCCTCTTTCTCACTTGTTTGCTTTTAACACATGCTATAAGAAGGCATCCCTTGATTCTGAGCCAGAAGTTTGAAATATTGCTACCTTGTTCTCTTCACACTTTGCTTCAGAGATGCTTCACTACTGTCAGGCCTATGGGAAAAGAAGACAATCAAACTTGCTGTTGCTGTCCTCACTTTTCTCCAAAACTGGGGTCTCCATGTTGCTAATAATATCTAAAGGACTTTTGCTATGAATAAAATCTGGGAAGAGTAAAAGTGTAAAAAGGCAACAGTGCCACACTCGTGATAATGATTAGAAGAAAGAAAAAAAGAAAGTCTGGTTTTCTTCTAGGGCTTGGCACATCTTCATGCTCACCATGTCATCCATCGAGATATTAAAGGACAGAATGTTCTTCTCACAGAAAATGCAGAAGTCAAACTGGGTAAGTTTCCTTATATGCGTGCTAGAAACCTGTTTGTAAAAATTTAGGATTTCCATTTTGCCTTGGAAAGACCTTTTAGTAATCAAAGGTCAACCAATGTGTCAGATTGCATGGTGTTTGTTGGTCAAAGGTTGGACTGGATGATCTTGGAGGTCTCTTCATACCTAAACATTCTGTGATTCTATATGTACTAGTTTTCAACTGTTCCCTCTTAAAACTGGCAAGATCCAGGGATTCATGTTTGTTTGCACTCTTGTGTAGTTCTGGTCCTACCATTCTTTACATAGTTGACAAGAAATTTAAACATTTTGAAGATGAAACAGATTTACTAAGTACAACATACAAAAAAAGAAATAATGATAAAATCTCTTTCCAGAGGTATTTAACTCGTGTGTCTTAAAGTAAAGAAGGTAGAAACCCACGACCTCCTCAGTCCAATTCCATTCTACCTCAGTGTAAGTGTGCACACTTCCCATCAGAAGCACACACCCAGAGGTCAGGTCCAGCTTATTGCTGGAGAGGGTTTGCTAAGCAGACACATTAAATGGTAGAAGTACCAATGATTGTGGTTTGCAGATGACCTGCAGTGAGGTAACATAAGTGAGAAAATCTGCTCCTTGATGGGAACCATAGGGCTCTTTCCTTTCAGTCCTTTCTTTTTCCTATTATTTTATCTTCTCTGTGAATAGCACTCGGCTGCTATGCCCAGTGGATCCAATTAGTGTTTCTTAGAGGTGTGTTCAAAGAAAAATACAATCACATAATTATTGGATGTATGGGCCTTTCTTCATGTCTGAACAAAACCATTTTTGCAATAAAGTCCTAATGAAAGTAACACCATTTGCAGCACAAAGAACACCACAGGATTTGCTCATTATAATGAGTCTAAGATCAGAATAAGCCAGTATACTTTCCACCTTGTTCTAAGATAGTGTATGAATGTAGAGAAGGATTTATTCCAAACACCTTAAAAGAAAGTGGTAGAATAGTTCTTTCCAGCTTTCACAAATGGCCATATTAGACACAGCCAAATTTGCCTTGTCTGTAGATACTATTTTTCCTTTGAGATACTAGTTAAAGATCTTGAGTCCTACTCAATGCAGGCTTTAGATAAAGTATAAATTATTCTGTAATATCTTCCTAGAGCAATTCATGTCTGCCATAACCTGCCTGGTAGATTTAGTATGCTGTTTACTTGATTTCTCTGTCAAAAGAAAAAAAAAGGGGGGGAGGGGGAAATTATATTTCAGCTGTAGGACAAGATGTACTGGAGGAACTCAGATTTGTTATGCATTGCAGCCCAAAGTTTTGGCATTCTAAATAGTGTGAAAGTAAGCAAGCAAACACTCTGCTATATAGATATAGTTCTTTATTAATTTTTTTACCTCTGCTTGGCTTTTCAGTGGATTTTGGTGTAAGTGCTCAGCTGGATAGGACTATTGGGAGAAGAAACACATTTATTGGCACACCGTATTGGATGGCACCTGAGGTCATTGCTTGTGAGGAGAACCCAGACTCTACCTATGATTACAGAGTAAGTGTTAGAACTCTGCAAAAGGCAGCAAGATGTGCAGTTTGTCACTGAAATTCTGCTCAAGTACTGCATTTGCAAAGTTCAGACTTCCTTTTAAACCTCAACAGTGCTATAGCTGTATACACAGAAATGTTTTATGTGTGTGGCTATTTTCAAGAGTGGAGTTTTGTTATGAGGTTTTTTTTGTGAGTTAACACACGAAATACACTTTCTTGAACTGTGCAAAAAATACTTGAAATACTAATATGTCAAGTAACTGCTCACTTCTGTGATAGAGCTGTTTTACTCTGAACTCAGCTGGGAGTCCTGAGCTAATTGGCAATAATTGCCATCACATCATTTATTTATGAGGATGTGACTGCAAGAGAATTCCCATTCCAGAATGATTTCTGACCATCCAGAGGATGGCTGAGGTGTAAAGGCATGGGATTTCTTCTATTTCACTTTGTGTCCATTGCCTCTTTTCCTGTCACTGGGCACCACTCAGAAGTCTGGCTGCATCTTTTTTATTCCCATCAGGAATTTGTACAGGTGTGTGAGATCCCCCTGAGCCTTCCCTTCTCCAGGCTGAACAGTTGCATCTCTCTCAGCTCAGAGCCCCCCAGCTCCAGTCCTTAAACATCCTTATGGACCTTCATTGCCCCCACTCCACTCCAATATGTCCATTACTTCCTTGTACTGGGGAGCCCAAGATCAACTCTCAAGCACTTTTTCTGGTTCTCCTCCTACCCCTTATAATATTCTGATACTGTTCCAAAGAGTCTTGCAAAGTTTATTCATCATCCTCTGGCCTTTTTCCAGCAGTGCTGTCGTTTGTCTGTCTGCACTTACGATGAAGGATGTTTTCCAGAGATGGTTTTCTGAGCAGCCATCTGCTGAGTGACCCTCCAGTCATTCCCTTGGTTCAGGTGCTCTCTTGGCTGCTACTTTGCCCCTCTCATTTAACTGTGCTTCAGAAATATTTATTAGAAGCACCTCTTATTGCTTCCTTTTTCTGCTGAATCAGCTGTGATTCTCCCTTGTTGAGGCCTTCCGTGCTACCCTGGCAGGGTGAGGTTATTTTGTGGGAGTGTCAGTCATGAACAACAAGTTCTTGGATTTTTTTTTACTTTTCATACCATGTAAATCTACTGAAACCTGAAGAAATTAATCTCTTCATTCCCTCTCCCAAGTCAGTTTTCTCTTCAGAATGTGTATTTTTCAGCAGATAAAAGCATTACAAATGTGCATCCCTAATTCTTGAGGTTTCTCTGCCTTCAGTATTAATCACAGATCACCTGCATGCATTTCTTTCTGCTTCTGAATGGCTTTTTACTGAGGATAGTTTTAAACTGATCAGTGGAGGGTTTTGGTGGCAGTGATACAGATAGTGCTGTGACTCAGAAGGTGACATGGGGCTGCTCTTTCTACAGAGATTTACAGCTGATATGATGAGCAAAGTAGCAGGAATACACTCTGTAACTTTTTGCTGTTGCAGCTCTGATTTAAAAAAAAATAAAAATATTATAACAAATTAGTAGAAATATATGTGCATAAATATGCATAGATATGCACTGATCTTTACAAATGCTGCTGTCATCCTCCCTTTCCCCTGTCTGCCTCTTGTGGTTTGAAACTCCAAACCAAAATTCTCAGTAGCCTGTTTCTTTCTCCTGTTACCCCCAAAACCTGTGGTACTACCCCTAAAAGTCTTTTCTAATTTTCAGCCATTTACTTGATAGCAAGTCCACATCCTGAATCTATCAAATTCCCACCTTTTTTTTTTTTTTTTTTTTTTTTGTCATATCCCTCCACAAACTATGATGTGAACTGATTTTCAACTTGTGTAACTTGGTTCAGAGCAGCTGGACTGAGAAGGCTCTGTTGATGGAGTCAGATTTAGTTACGGTGCCAGGCTGGGTATGAGCTGCTCTGCAGATAACCCAGTATTGCTTCTACTCTTTGAAGGTTTATCATCTATCACTTCCTTTGTAAAAGATAGATTTAGAGAAGCCCAGCAAGTTGGTTTGGTCACTTGCCTCTCATTTGGCTACATTCAGACACAAAACCTGCTAAAATAATGCACATGATTAATCAAGTGGAAAGCTGTTAAGTTTTTATGCTCACTGGTAGCATTTCCAATTTATTTCCCATGATCAAACCCCTGTCCCTAGCATCCAGGTAAGCTGATAAAGGACACTTCACTCTAAGTGAACCTGTACTGTGGTGTAAATCTGACTTCATATGTCAGATTTTGTACCATTTCATGTACCCAAATATATGAGAGTGGAGACTTTGTGTACAGAAAAACTCAGCCCCCAAGACCTGACTATAATTTCTGTTCCATCAGAAACTTTCCATGTAGGAACTCAGCAGTTACTGCTCTGAAATAAGCATTAAGGCCAAGAAGTTTTTTTGGAGCAGGGGGATGAGGCACTTCTGTGTCTCACTGCCTCATGAAAACAGTTTAAAAGATTTAAGATACATTTAAACACTGACTGCTATATTCTGGCTCTTGTTTTTTTTAGAATGCAGAAGGTCTACATTTTGAGACTGGCTGCTTAAATGATGAATCAGCTGTTCAGAGTTGCATGGGAAAGGGGAAGCTTCTGGCTATTAGCACATTTCCTAAAAGCTCAGTAGGGAATGGGAGGGAGCAGAATGTTTGTCATTCCAGCTAAAACAACCTGATCCAGGAGAAACCTAGGGAAACTGTAAAAACAAACACACAAAAAAAAACCAAAACCAAAACCAAACCAAACAATGAAAAAAAAAAAAAGAAAGAAAGCAAACAACTGAATGTGCAATGTGTCTTTTCCTGCAGAGTGACCTCTGGTCTCTGGGAATCACTGCTATTGAAATGGCCGAAGGAGCTCCTCGTAAGTGATTTGGTATAAAGAGGGGGGTGTCTGTGGTTCATCAACATGTTCTGTGGTAAAAATAACTCATGCTTGGCTAATGCACAGATGTGCAAAATTGTGGTCTGGCTGTATCTTTAGAAATAATCTGTGACTTACTGTCATTTGAGCTTTTTCACTTTCCTCTTCCTTTTAGACCCTTTAAGACCTCGTATTTTAATTCCTTGCATTCATTTCCTTGGGAAACAATTTATTTTTCTTCTGTTAGCATCACTTTGCTGTCTGTGAGTGATTGATGTGTTAGCAGAAAAATTAACAAGTGTTGCTGTAGGTTTAGGACACACACAAAAAAAGGCAGCAGGAGAAGCTAGGCTGTGTGCTTACCCTAGGACTGACTTGATTCTCCTAGATTTTGAGATGAATACTGTATTGGTTCATGTAATAGCTTGGGTCCATGTCCACATGCTCAGCCTGAGAGCAGGTTTTACAGCCTGTCCTCTCCTGCCAGCTTTCCCCTTCACTTCCCAGTCAGCCTTGCACAGCCTCCAGGCAAAGGTGGGTGGCCCCAGGGTGGATGCAGAGACCTCGTGCAATTTGGTTTCTGTGGAATATCAGTTGCTTTGTCCCATCATCCATGAAGCAGATGTGGTGGGTTATCTGGTCACTGCTGAGAGCAGAGGAGATGAAATAAATTATACTCTGGCCTGAGCTTGAGAGTACTTAGGCTGTTTGTAAAAAACACAATTAGTTGTTGTCCTGTCAGGCTTGGTTTTCAGAAGCACTCAGGAGCAAGGTGGAGTTCAGGAGGACTTTCAGACACTGTGCTTCAGCTTAACTGAAGGTTTGTCCTGAGACATGGGCCCATGGGGAGCTCCCTTTGAGAGAGACTTGGTAGCTTTGCATGCCAATTCTTCCTGACACTTGTGTTTGGTATTTTCATTCGTTTTGCCAGGGAAATTCTATGAACTATATTCTATTGCACTGTGTTTTGTTGACTGTAATACAACAGTATCTGAGACCCATAGCTAGATACCAGACTTTTTCTATCTCCATTCCCACTGTATCACATCCTAGTGAAAATACAAGAGAAAAAGTCAAAAACAGAGCCCAGATGTGAGAATGAGTGTCAGGGGGATGCAAGCAGAGACAGCAATAAAAGGCAGCAAATGCTTCACCAGACCACAGTCTTCTCACTCTTACTGATTCTGTAAAGCTGTAAGTCCATTCCTGTTAAGAGAATTACTGCTGAACACCTTCATATTGTAAGGCAGCCTCCATATAGCCCCTTTCAGTTCTCATTCAGTAGCTCTGCTTTGTGCAGGAAGATCTCTGACCCTTGGTGTCCATCTGTCCCCGTGACAGATGAAGCACACGTGTAATTCCCTACAAAATGCCTGGGATAGATGAGATGAGATGTTTACTTTCTGCAGAGTTCTTTGTTCAGCTTTGCACAGCAGTAACGCTAAAGAGAGATACATTGGGCTGGAGAGAAACCAATGTCTGAATGCATGAGTAAAGCTGCTGCAGTTTGGGTAACAATGTTGCTCAGAGTCCTGGAGCAGAGCAGATTAAATGTGTGCTCAGTCGTGCTCTGTGCTGGCGCCACAATTTATGAGCTTTCTGCTTTACATTGGGTTTTCTTCATCCTGCAATTCCTCTTATGCCATGAAGGAGTTTGGTTAAAATTTAGCTTCTCATTTATCTGAACCATAAGTCAGACATAATGAACTAGTAAGTATTTCAGTCTCAACTTTCACTTCTATTTATATGAAAACATACTTGGATGTGTTAGAAAAGGGAGCTTTTTTATGTATTCTGAAGCCTTATATATAAAAAAATATGAAGAAAATTGTACTTGTTCCTACCAGGCAACCTTTTTTCAAATCTCTTCTAGCTGAGAATAACAGCATATTGTGTGAGAGATTTCTGTGTACTCAGAGACTTCATTACTTGGCTGTAGTGTGAATTTCATTGACTAATGATGTGGTTCTGCAGCGGATGCTGTAGTGTTGGAAGTGGGAGTGTTTGTTCCTCTCTGTTGGGAGAGCCAGACTCCTGGCCCAGCTGGGTCAGCCTGGTCAGGCCTTGGAAGGGACACAGGAGGGGAACATTCACCCTTCAATAGCTTGTGGTTTTCTTTGCAGCCCTGTGTGACATGCACCCTATGAGAGCACTCTTCCTCATCCCACGGAACCCACCCCCAAAGCTGAAATCCAGAAAATGGTAAAGAGATGTGTAAAAACCTGTATTTTGCTGCATTTGGCTTAGGAGAATTTTGAGCTGTCTTGTCTAATTAAGTCCTAGAGTGATCTCTGAAGTTGTTCCTAAGGTCTTTCCAGCACAGGGTTAAGCCACAGGTGAAGATGTAGTTTGCCTTCAGGAAGAAAGACTTTTGTTTTGAGCTCTACCTAAGCTGTGGCAGTCATTGCAGTTGCTAGATTTTGGCAGGGGTGCCTTGAAATTGCAGTACAGGCAAGGCTTAGGTGGGCTTCTTGGGTCAGGGTTTGTCAGAAGACTGCATGGACATTGTGGGACTAATGGCAGTCACCATGGCCTCCAGAGAATCAATTTCAATGAAACGTATAAAGAAAATCCTCACCATATCAAAAGGGTGGGGGAGTTTTTGAAGGAGTTGCACTGGGTTTGTTGATCTAGAGGTAAATCCAGCAACTGCAGTGAGGGGTGTGGGGTTTGTCCGGAGCACTGCACTGGTCTGAGGAGAAACACCGGTGCTAAGACTCTCCCCCAGCTTTAGCGCAAAAGGAAACCTTGCAAACTCAGTGCTTTCCAAGTTGAAAGGATTACTGTTTTCCTCTGCTTTCCTATCTTTTTCAGGTCAAAGAAGTTCTTAAACTTTGTTGAAAGCTGCCTTGTCAAAAATTACCTGCATCGCCCATCCACGGACACCTTGCTGAAGCATTCCTTCATCCGGGACATGCAGAACGAACGGCAAGTGCGCATCATGCTGAAAGACCACCTGGACAGGACCAGAAAGAAAAAAGGAGAAAAAGGTAACATGGCAAATAGAGAATTTAAGGCATTAGAGAGCATAGGTCGTCTTCCAATTTTGGCAGCAAAATACATGGCAGATGCAACTGAAATACTAGAGCCAGGGGAACTGTGAGAAAGTATTGTCCTTGATAACAGTGGGGCCATTTTGAAGATCTCTTTGCCAAAGCCCAGATCATTGATGAAGTGCTAAAGTCTTTGGAGGCTGACTGAGACTGACCCTGATTCACTGAGAGGAATTCTTGTGGCAACATGAGCGAGGAGTCCAAGTCAAGTCTAGGTCCCTACTTTCTTGAGTATCTAAGTAGTACTTTACAGATGTTTACTACCTAGTCTTTTAGTTCATCTGTCTTTTCCTCATTTATTTGATTTAAAAGTTACATCTCTATGTAATTTTCTCTTTTGGGTACAGAAGCACATTTGAATGGAAATACAGCAAGCTACAGTTTCTAACAAATGCCCCTGGGGACAGGGGAAAATGCAAGGATAAAATCACTTCTTGATAGATACTTATATTTTGACATGAAAGATGCAATTTTTAATCAAAGCTTCCCTGAAAGGGAGACTACTGTGGAATTACCAGACTGTACACCTCAAAATAGTGACTAAAAGAAATAAATTATCCCTCTTTAGCATGCTTTCTAGACACCAATACAGAGTAGGGCCAGTTTAAAATTATTCCTTAAAAACTGCCTTCACAATAGTCTTGAGGAGAAGTTACAAGTGTGCATCAGGTTCTTCTGAAGTGCTGTCCTAAAACAAGGATTAATTTATTATCCGTGTTTCTGTTTTTAATTATTACTTTAATACAAAAGGAAACATGGATTTACTGGAGGCCTCATCTTAGCCATGCAACAAGTATGCAATAGAGAAGGGCAGTAAAATCTTCTATGTCCTATCTGAATTTCTTTCTGAAGAGCTTCTTCACTGGTGTTGTTATAAGGGTTGGATTTCTCTGTGGGTTTAGCCTAATTTATTTCAGGTTTTTGAAAATAGGTCAGTTTTGCAAAACCAATACAAGCCAGTCAAGAGAAAAGGTGGGAGTGTGTACAGGGGCTGCCCTTAAACTTTATCTGAACTAGATTATGAATTATGTACACGGATATCTTACCTCCCTCAGCCTCTCAGTGCAACCTGTGGCTTTTAAATTCCTGCTGAGCTGTGTGTAGTTCAGGTTGAGCACTCAGAAACAAAGTTCAAGATCCTATCTGAAACATCAGCATCCTCCACAGGGGTTTGTTTATTGTTCTCTTTTTTTAGAAGAAACGGACTATGATTACAGTGGAAGTGAGGAGGAAGACGATGACCTGAATGAAGATGAAGGGGAACCAAGGTTAATTTTATTACTGGAATAGATAATTTGGCTGCCCGAAGTGTTCTCATTGAAGGCAGCTCTTCTCAGCCAGAACAGCTTTCCAAACTTGCTCTGAATCCCTGTCTCCCATATCCCCCCTGGTAGCTTTAACTATTTGGTAGCTGTCAAATGTAATTGCTGAGTATAAGATGTCTGTAATAAGCTACTTATTAGTTCCCCTGCAATAGGGAGGAAACTCTCAAATGAAGGACCCAGTAATCAGCTTCAGGCTGTTTCGTAGCACAGCGAGTGCAGATGCGTAGCAAACGCGCTGGAGATTATTGGAACCTCCTAATTTCCTCACACAGGAAAACCAGCAATTCCCAATGCACCTTGTATTCTCTCTTTAATGTTTTGTTTAGTCATGTAGAAACCTCACTTCTGTTTCAGCTCCATAGTTAATCTCCCAGGGGAGTCAACTCTGCGTCGTGAATTTCTGAGGCTGCAGCAGGAGAACAAAAACCGCTCTGACCCTCACCGCCAGCAGCAGCAGCTGAAGGACCAGGAGAAATACAAGAAGCAGCTGCTGACAGAGAGACAGAAACGGATTGAGCAGCAGAAAGAGCAGAGGAGGAGGCTGGAAGATGTAGGGACTGGCTTGTATTACTGCTTCGTGTCTCATCAGAAACAAAAAAAGTGTGCCTGTAGAGAGAAGCTTGGAAAGGCAAGAGGGATGGGTTAGGTTGTCAGCACAATCTGGACTGTAGTCTTTAGGCTTGGGAGAACTGTATCACTTTTGAACACAAGGATTTTTAATTTATTTTAAATGGGCTCTGTCCTTTTCCTGCTGATAGCTTGCACTGAGCTTTGGGAGTGGAAGAGGAAGGGCCTTTTGCTTGACTTTGGCAATGGGAGCCCAGGCAGATGGGATCAATAGAATCACAGACTGGTTTGGATTGGAAGGGATCTTAAAGATCATCTAAATGCAAACCCCTGGCATGGGAAGGCACACCTCCTGCTAGACCAGGTTGCTCCAAGCCCCATCCAACCTGGCCCTGAACACTTCTAGGGAAGGAATGAGATCCTGATTTCCTTCTCATGTGCATTGCCTGATTCAGTCTGTCCAGTCCCTGGTCCATGTGCTTCTGTTTGTTACAATGTGGCTGCTGCCTTTTCAGCTGTCTGACATGCTGTGGATTGGAGGCATTGCTAAATCACCAGTGTGTCTCTCCTTATGAGTATATGTTAATATTCAAGCATTGTGCAAACACACTGGAGTTGGCATTTGTGAAGCATAGTGCTGCTCCAGCAAAACCAGGGGGACTCTGGAAAAGCCCTTCCTTCTCAAAATGACAGGAAGAAATTTATCATTAGATCAGCTTCCAGCCATCACAGAGATCTCACATGATGGCTTAAATGAATGGCAAATCCACCCTTGGCTGCCAAAAGGGCCAAGGTTTCACTTCAGATTTGGCAGACACTGTGGTGGCAGCTTGTGGCTGTCTCCTGCTGCCTGGTGTAGTGGATGTCCCCTGTTAGTGACTGCAGAGCAGGGAATGGGCTTTGTGATTAATGAACACTGGCATAGGTAATTGGTGGGTACAGAAGTAAAGTAATACAAGCAATGTTATTCCCTGGCTCTCTTCCAGCATCAGAGGCGAGAGCTGGAGCTGCGAAGGCAGCAGGAGTGTGAGCAGAGGTGGCTGGAAGTTCAGAGGAAGGAGGAGAGGTGTAAAGAAGACAAAAGGGCTGTGGAAGATGAACAGTTCATAGTAGACGGGCAGAGGAAATCAGAAAAGAAGCAGGTATGAAGAGTGTTTGCTGACAGCAATTTGCAGCTCCCTGTTTTAGGAGTTGATGTCATTCTCAGGTCCCTGAGAGTGTTCTCATCTTCTGAGTCATGGACCAGAGAGGGGCTTCTTAAATGCATTTACTTGTTCTTTGATTTGGACTTCTTTGGAGTTAACTTCGTGATACTGAGTCATCCTCCTTATCTGCAGCAATGACACTGTCACTCCCACTTCTGCCCTCCCATTTCTCCATGCTGGAATGGCCTTCAGTCACCTGTTTTAAAATATCTTTACCTTGAAAGCTTCCAGCATCAACTCCAACCTAAGCTCTTAAAACACTGGTTTTTGCTTGGGTTGTAGCCACACCATTTCTTTTTCATAAATAAAAATGGAGCAGAGGTTTATTTTAATACTGAAGTCTCATTGTCAGGTCTGATACCTTGGCTACGGTGTTCTTCTAACATTTCAGCAGTGAGCTGTTATGTAATGAAACAGAAAGAAGAAGTGTTTAATTTAAAGCCTTCTGGGTTTAGAAAACTAAAAAAGACTAACTAAGATTTTCTGATGTGTTTTATGAAAAGCCAAACAGGGGTCACTTTAAGTGTTTGGGGTCACTTTATGCTTCCTGTCGCTCAGGATTGTGGATCTTTGTCAGCTGTGCTGGAATTGTGCTTGCTTTCTTCTTTGAAGGGACAGTTTTTCCAGCTGTCAGCTTGGTTGTTCTCCAAGGCATCACTCTCGCTGAGGTTCCTCACTCTTTGCTTTCAGAAGGTGGAAGATGTGCCACACAGCAGGAAGGTGCATCGAACTCTCCCCAAAGATCAGACACAGCTGTTGTCTCTCCAGCATGACCACAAGCAGAGGAAGAAGGAGCCTTCCAAGAGTTCAAGTTCAGCAGCACATCCTCCATCAAGTAGCATGAGCAAAGAGGTACATTTGCAAGACCAAATACTGATACACAAAAACTTTCCAGAATTATTGCTGCAAACAAAAAACCATGATACCCTCCAAAGCCTCAGGCTTAATGTTTAGGGCCCCAGGACACTTTTTGGGGAGTTTCTTGTCATTGCCACTGTGTTCATCATGTGTCAGGCAGGTCAGGGCAGGTTTCCTCTGGTGTGTGCAGATGTGACCTCTGTCAGATAGAGCTGAGAGACCAGGACTCCTGGCTCGGGCTTAACACTGCACTAGTTCTGTATCTGGGTAGGAGCTAGCATCAGTTCTGAGAGCCTGAAGTGTCAACTGAAGGGGTTTGCATCTGGCTTATATCTTACATGCAAGCACCCTTTGGGCACAGAGGTAGTAAGTAGATTATAATTTTTAGGTTTTTTATTTTCCTTTTTGCTTATGGTAAAACTTGCCTTTCATTATTAGGAGTTGCAAGTAATGAAAATCAGGCCACAAGAGTAGTACTAGAAATGAGTTCACTGGGGATAGAATTTCATGGTATTGGGCCGTGGCTGTTTGTTTTAATAAGGTTTTTGTGTGGTTTTGTTTTTTTTTTGTTTTGTTTGGTGTGTGTGTCTTTTTTTTTCCCCAGTTGAGATCTGTGAGGCTAAGTGGAATTGTTTTCCATCTCCTCAGCAATTTCCTAGACTGTGTTAAGAATCTGCTTACCTTCCTGACATAGGTGCCACCAGATGCAGTGAGAGATACCATTAAGAATGCTCACCCAGACACAGATAACTGGGTGTTTTTGTGGCATTAATCTCTTTCCTGTGTAGAGCTGCTTCTAGGCTGCTGAATCAGAAGATATGCTAAAGATTTACACTAGAGAATGGGAATTAGTCATGTTGAATGGAACTGAAATGAGCAGTGGGGTCAAAACCACAGGATAAGCAATACCCTCAGGAAGTGAAAGGACCTTTATGACTTCTAGGCTATGTTCCTCAGTCTTTTTCATAATGCAGATAACATAGTAACAAAGTGTTAAAAGTGTTCTAAAGTAGAAAGTGACACACAGTAGTGTCAGCGCTGTAGAATGGGGTAATAAATGCATAGCAAAACAGGCTGCTTGTTGTCAAAGATAAGTAGATACAGACAGATGACTCCTCCCAGCTAAAATCCCAGCCTGCTGCAAACAGGATGGCCTAGAACACAGCAGATGGCAACTCGGGCCCTTTTCCTTGCTGCAATTTGGAAATTTGATGGAAAAGGAAGGATTGCAAATGGAGAGGTTGTAATGGTTCACATTGTGCCAGAGCTGGCCTCTCCCCAACAGGGAGGTCCCTCAGAGGTGGTGTCCACAGTGCTGCTGTTGGAGAGCTGTGAAGCCTGAGGCTCAGTGTGCAACGTGCTGCTGCTTTTCTCCTTCTCAGGCTGAGGACCGAAAAAAGAGAAGCGACAGCATCCAGGCTGCCCTGCTGGGGCAGGAACCCCCAGCACACCCCAGGATGGGCTCTGGCAGCAGTTCCAGCCCTTGCACCCCAGCACCACAGAGAGCCGTGTTAGTACAGGTACAGTACTGCTGCCTCAGGTGGGGAGGAGGGAGCAGAGAGGGTTCCTGGGCACAACAGGGCATCTGAAATCTAATTTCCTTCACTCCTGGCACAAGTGACTGAGGCCTGTGCAAACCAGCTCAGAGGGTTTTAGTTCTAAGTGCCAGCACATGCTGCTAAGTTCCATGTGGAATTATACTTAAGCACTGCAGACCAGGGCTAAATACCAGCTCTTTTTATATACTGAGTGCCTGATTGCTGGTTCCATGGTATTACTCTCAGGTGTTTCCCAAAAAACTTGGATGATTGCAGTTGCATTCCCTTTATGATGTTTTATTTATACAGTGCCTTATATATGGCACTTTACAAAACAAATCCAAACCCAGAATTTTTATCCTTGACCATATGCAAAAGGAAGATTGAAGATCATCAGTGATCTTACAAAATAATCTACAACTATATGGAGATGCAATAAGAACTTTTTGTTGTTGGTGGTGTTTTTTTTTTTGTGAGTAGGACTCAGAAGGCCTGTGACTTGAAAAATTTCAGTATTAGAGGTGGAAGTGCTACCTAAACTGTACCTATACAGTGAAAGCACTTTGGTAAAGTTCTGTCTTTGAATCCTTCTCTCAAGAAAGATTTTAGCTCATTTTAGCTCCTGCTTTTTTTTCCTGTTTTGGGAGAGGGGATTCAGGGTTCTCACAGTGTGCCCAAAAACTTGGCTTCCTTTCAGCATCCTGTTCTTTATGGGGTATGAAGTAAGTAGCTTAGACTGCAATTACTTTTTGCTCCAGTCTCTTGTGAAGGGATCATAAACATGTGTGAGCAAAAGAAAAACAAGACAGGAAGTAGAAATGGAATGAACTAACACAAGTGTGAGCACAGCTTGTTTAAGTTGGAAATCTCCACTTGCTTTGAAATCATGCAGTGTCAGAAATAATCTTATTGCTTTTGCAGTTCCCCACAGCACTTCACACCATCAATGTGGACATAGAGTCCTAGCACTTGTTTTATTCTTGGCAGCTCTGTTTGTGCTGGACTCCTGGATGAATGAATGGATACATGTACAGGTTCTGATCAATCTTTCCTTCTGTTGGATTTAGCCAGCAGTACTCACAGCACAGTGGCATTTGGATGAGGCTCAGGTATTGTTTGTGTGCTGCTGTGGCATCTGGTGGCCTCTTCTTTGTGTGCTGTACCTTGGAGTCAAGGGGGGAAGATCAGACCACAGAGGAGGATGGCTTTTTAGTTTCAGCTCAGCTGGTTTCAGAGCATGTTTTTTTGCCTCACTGCTAAGCCCCAGAAGCAGGGTGATCCTTTGTACTTCTTTGAGGCTACCTGTGGCTATGGGTTATTATTTTGAGATCAGGTTGTATTATCCCAAGTTTTTTTAAAACTCATTGCTGGCCACTGCACTTCTTCTTGGCCTCAGCTTCTGGTGAACATAGAATCATAAAATAGTATATGCAGAGTTGGAAAGGACCCATCAGGATCATCAAGTCCATCCTGCATGGAAAGTCATAGGGTCACAGAATGGTTTGAGTTGGAAGAGACCTTTAAAGGTCACCTAGTCCAACCCCCAGTGCAGTGAGCAGAGACATCATCTCCCTGTCTTCTGTGTACCTTAATGTAGCTTTCTGCCTCTGTTTATGCCTGGGAGTGAGTCAGTGGGAGGCAAGCAATAGCTGGTTGTTAGCATCTTTAAATTGAAGGCTTCCCCGTGCCTTCTCTGTTGCTGTTTGGTGATGCTGGAAAAAACCACCATAGGTGGGGAGGAGAGGCCCTGATTCACCTTTTACCTGGGAAAATATTTGCGTCTTTCCACATCCTTTTTTCCAGGGCCTGTTTCTTATTCCAAGTCAGGAGTATTGTAACTGGGCTGAGGTGATGGCCTGGCTTGTAGCATCAAATCACTGAAGAACTAGTGCAAGGTCTGCAGGAAGGATATTTGGTTCTTAGTCTCAGGTAAAGGCTGGCAGCTTCCTTGAGGCAAGTATTTCAGCCCTGCAATAGAAGTGGGATCGTTCACAGGTTATTGCTGGGCTTTTGGGATTCTGCAGGAGCACAATAGCTGTACAGAGGATGGTCCTGCCCTGTAAAAGAGACACTCCCTGGATGAAAGGAGCTTTGTCCTAGGCTGGCTGCATCACTTTGTTCCTTTGCACCTTGTCGATGCTTTCCTGTTTGGTAGTAGCTCCCCTATCTGCCAAGGGGAGTGATGAGGAACAGAGGAGTTATTTACCAACCTCTTTCACATTCCTTGATGGAAACTACACTATAAAATTTTTATTCTGTTTAAAATTATGATGTAAATCAAGGAAAATAGCAGCAAGTGATATACAGCCCTTACCATGTGATTTCACTCCCTTCTGGTAGCTGCCCAGTTACCCACTCACAAGCCAGTGCTCCAGCTGACAGAGTCTGTGTGGACAGAGAGAAGCCAACCTGTATATAGCTGCTGTGCTGTGAGACCAGATCAATGGGTAATTTATAAACCCTCTGAAGGGCTGTGTTGCCTTTGCTGGTTGGCAGCAGCTGTTGATGCTAATAGCAGCATGTTTGGATGTGCTGCCTGCATTACCTGTATGAATTGTTAAGGCAATATGAGCATTGGGCCAGTTAGTGACCTGGAGATTAAAAGACTCACAGCAATATACTTGTGAAGCTTGCTATGTGGGTGCCTTGTTGATTTAAAATAAAAGTGAACTATGGAGTTAAAATGGAAGGTGAATTTGTCACAGATGTCTGTGCAGAAGGACTTCGATCCATGCTTGTCAGAGAGGGATCATCTGTCATCACTGTTCTGCTCAGACAGAAATGACTTCTTCTTTTAAGCAATCTTATTTTGTGGCACATCCTGGTTGCCCAAATCTCTCTCAAAATAATGTCACTAGATATCTTAACAAAATCCCTGAGGTGTAAGAACATGATTTCTCAGTGTCTTTTACCCTGTCTGTCTGGCAAGGGAAATGTGAGTTATTACCAGATCAGAGTGTACCACTTCCACCTGGTTTGTACCTGGAGTGTGTTTGTTGCAGTGCAGGTAGCAGATCTGGCTCTCTGGTTGTGGTGATGTGTGATGAGCTGTTCTGGGCTACCTGCAGAACTTCAGAGACTTCTTGAACAAAGTCACTGAGTCTGCTTCTCTGCCCAGCATCTCCTGCCACCTGACTAGGGGAGGAATTTAGCTCCCAGCTGAAATGCACTCCGTTTTTTAATTGACTCCATAGTTTTCCTATAGGATTTTCTATCTAGATCTCCTATATTGTCTGGAATATTGTGACTGAAGCAGAACAAAAGCCAATAATATTGGAATTAGCTGAGCATTAGGTTATGGATTGACCCAGTATCCCAGAGCAGACCTGTTCAGAAGTCGAAGGAAATCCTTTTCCTTACGCTGTTCTGTAGCAACAGTTGCACTTTATCTACCCCCTGTTATTAGACTCAGTTCAAATTAGTAACTTTTCTGCTATATCAATTTCTGTTACGATTTCAGGGAGCAAAGGCTCCTTTTCCTTAGCTCTGTTAGATGAGACTTTGTGGTTTGAAGACACATAGAAGGTAACCCTTTGTCTGCCAGGGCTTCCTGTGCATGAGAGGAGCTGCTGTTCTTTCAGTATTGCTTGCAATAAAAACAATTTAAAGCTCAAGTCTCAGTAGTTTAGAATTGTTGTTAGGGTTGGTTTGGTTTTTTTTTAATTTTTTTTTTCTCCCATGCAAATTATTTTGTCTGTGAAATTCAAGGAAAATATCCAACACTATGATTTTGAAGAGTTATTTGAGACATTTTTGGCATATGAATTGCAAGGCCTTGTGGGTCCTAAAGAAATCATTCCCAAAACAGGCATCACTTCCTGGAATTCCATGGGACTGATGTCTCTGGCCAAAGAAGGTGTCTGGGTACCATCTGCAGAGTTTAGAATCACTCAGTTACTTATACCACAATTCAGCAAAGCTTGTTCACATTTTTAAGCACAAATAGTTTTTTGCTGCTCTGCAGGACCAAAAGCTGAAATTGAGGAAGAAGTTTAAGTATCTTTTTGAAAAGGTGGTAAGAAAAAAAAAATCTTCTTGTGTTGTGATAACGGTACATTTGCTATTTCTAAAACATATTTCTACACCCACAGTGAATCATTTCAGGGGAACGTTTTGCTGTTGAAATAATTCTGGTTAACTAAAAACTATTATTAGTGACAATCATATTGGACAAAAAAATTGGTTTTGACAAAATGAAAGGACATAGATTATGAGATGTCATAACTGCTGATAAAGCTGTTTTCTGTAAAGGGAGTCAACAGAACATGTTGTCAAAAAAAGATGAAAAAAGCACCTGAATATTTAGGTAGGAAAACTTCTCAGGGCTCTTTTTCAACAGTTGAGTTTCCCATGCTGATCTCAGAGGTTGTGATGAGATGTTTGAGTGGATGTTTGGCATCTGTAATTAATTTTAGAATTACTGTCTGCTAATATTTAAGTGATTTTGAACATTGTTCCAGTGAAATTAGTCTTGTAGAGTTATAGGGGGCTACTAATCATATTATATTATTGAAAAGCTATGTGCACTTCTCAGTTACTGTATTTTGCTTCTCAGGCCTGGGGAACTGTAGAATTTTATAGTCTTGGGCTGATAAATGCTTAAAATGCTAGCCTGAGTCTTTCTTCAGGGAAACTCAACTGCAGCTGCCTCTGATCCGAGCTGCAGTAATTCCATCAGGACGAAAACATTTGAACTTTGACTCAGACAGAAATTGCTGGCCTCTCTGTTTGGCCTGCAAAGGGTGAAGATGCTGGTCATGCCATGCATGTGAGAAAGAGGTATCTGCCAGCAGAGGTTTTTTGGTGTGCCAGGACATGGGCTCCCTCCTAGGAACATCAGCCCATGGCGTTCCTGCTGGCTGTGGGTGTCTCCGGAGAGCCCTGGGTCTTGCTTTGCATGGGAGTTGTGGCAAGGGAAAGCACAAAGGGGTTCAGCTTCAGGCATTTCACAGATATTTTTACTGGGTTTTGTAACATCAGATTGGTTCTAGCATAGGAGTCCCTCAAGATGGGCTCAGATCACAAACTCTCTCCTTGTCTCGGTCCTCAGTGCCCAAGAGGATTTCTCATTTCAGGGAGGATCAATACATTCAGTTGACTTATTTAGCTCTTTGCCTTTCTTCCCCTTTGGAAGATGCCAGTTTAACTATTCCTTAGTGTGTAGAATTTAACTGACATTTTCCTTTCTCTCTCTCTCTTTTTTTTTTTTTTTTTTTTTCCTTCTTTTAAATCCAGAAAGAATCAGAGGACCAGATCTTCAGTATTTTAGCTTGAGTTTTACACAGTTTACTTCTTGTTCCCTTGAAATTAAGACTTTGGAAGGAAGTGATGTGATTTCATCCCCTCCTCCCACTGTGATTAGGTCATTTCCTGTCTTAATGCTCTATCTGATAAGGTATCTTTGAAGATAGCTTTTAAACACGGTTGCAGTGGGAACATCTGGACATGACTACACAAGAGGAGTAGTCAGAGTGTAGTTTATCTCTTTCTAACTGCATTCTCACAATTGATTTTTTTTTTTTCTCTTTTTTCAAGTAATTGAAAAATCTGTTAAGAAAGGAGGGCCAGGGCACCATCATAACCACTTCCAGCTGGCTGTTTGTCACCATTGACCCCAGGCTGATGGTGGGCTTGCAAAGACAAGTTTGGAAGGCAGCATTTAACCTATGGGAGTTGGGTTTCCCCAGTGACTGTATGTACCAATGTACCCAGTGATTGTACTGTCTCAATTTGGACATGGAAGCCCTGGTCAGGTTGGAATGAAATATGCTTACTCAACAGTAACTTTTTGCATCATGCAGTTAACTAGTTCACTGTGCATCACCAATGACCTGTTAGCTTCTCCATAGATTGAAGAAGGGGAGACATGTACAGCATGAACATTTTTACTCTTTTTTATTGTAGCCTTCACCGTGGAATATTTGTGCCTAACATGCTAACATACTGGAAATAAGTAACTTCATGGTCACCAAGAGTGTGTAGGGCTGTATCCAAACACAATGCTCCTTGTACATTTACTAAATATTCATTCTTGTGAGCAGAAGCATTGATGTCTGTTGAGGCTGGGACACAGGCAGGGAAGTACAATTCAACATGTGTTTTGTTTGTTTCAAGTGTGACAATTTCCAGGCCAGTAAGGATGTGTACCACAGCAGTTCCCTGTCAGATATGATGACCACACCACTCAGCCCTGGGCAGGATGATGTATTCTGGAGCGTGGGTCCAAACGAAGAGCAACCCCCAAAGGTATCTGAAACTGGGAGTGTTTGGCAGTGTTTGTGGTTAACAGCACATTGCTCAGTTTCCTTGCACTGTGTAGTAGCCATCGTCTGGGCCTCATGAAGTTCACTGAAAATCTGGTTGCTTGTATGTTAACTGGGTCTCTGTAATCTAGAAAGAGGAAATTAATCTGTAAGCAGATCATTGTTCCAAATTTATGTGTACATGTATAGTATCTGTGGGGTCTGTGAATCCAGATACACTTCTTTTGTTAGACCAAGTGTTTCTAGCTGCCCTTTCTGTGCAAAATCTGGCTTGTTGCAGAAAAGCTTATTAGTTTGTATAATTAAGTTGAAGGTGCATTTCTATTTTTTAAAGAATTTCTAAGAAGTACAAGAACACTGGTGCAAGATGCATGTGTGTTTGCATGCATGTATTCATTCTGTTACTCTGTACTTGGGGGGTGTGTGTGTCTCTCTCTTCCCCCAGCCCTTTGGTAGCAACATAAAGTAATCCACCTCCTAGGGAAAGCTGCATTGAGTGGCTGCAGATGCATTTCCCTGTCTGCTTTAACTATTGACCAAGAATAATTCTGGCTCTAAGGGAAGGTGCAAACCCCTTGCAGTCTGCACCCTGATAGATTGCACAAGCTTGGAACAAATTAGAAGCATCAGCTGCTGACTTGGAGCTTCCAAGGTGATACCATGGAAGACCTCTCCAGTTCCCACTGAAACATTGTTCATTTATGTTTTTTAGCCTTACTTTTGTGTTGATACAGGGTAAGCTTTAAGTTTATTAACTGAGTCAAAAATATCAGTAACAACCTTAAAACACTTTATTAAATCCCTAAGGTTCCAGAAAGGACAACCTCTAAATTTTACAACAGGGATCAGCCTGGCCATCAGAGATGCCATTCAAGGTAGGCTTCTAAGTGTTCTATGCTTATACTATTGCTTATTTATTGTTGATAGGGAAACTAAACCCAGTCTTTTAAAAACAAAGCCATAGCCTCAGTAACATTAAAACTGGCATGGGTTCATACCTCATTTAATAAGTTACAATTATTTTAGCTTTTGAATTGGTTTTTCTACAAAAATAGGTAACTGAACTTCCTGATCTTAAACCTGAGGGAAGTGTCTAAGCCAGGTTCCTTTTCATGACTGACATAATTTATTTAAAGAGAAGCAAGTGTCTGATGCATCTCCTCCTTTTCATGCAAGGTAGTTCTCCCTTCTGCAGGAAAACAGTATTCTTAATATCTGAAGGCAGTTCCACCTGTAGTAATTCCTACAGTGAGTTGTTCCATTTGGTTCAGTTTGTTTGGCATGCCCAAGTGGGTTGCATGCAAGTTGCACAACTGTTCCTCCATTAATGGGCAGTGTGTTGTGCACTCACTTAACTTCTTATGGGTTGGTCATGCCCAGCTTCCCCTTCACATCAGACCAAGTGGCTGCTGAAGGTGGAGGCTACTTGAGCTGGTAGCCTCTCCACACTGATGATCTCAGGTGGGAGTGGTGCTGGGCAGGGCTGCCTGGATGCTCTTCTAGAAGCTCTGCATCACCTCCAGTGCCATTGGTTTCAAAGGGATTTCTGTGAATGGATCATTTGGCAAGTGGGGATCTGGCCCCAGCTCACAGTACAGGCACTTACAGCTATAGCCTGTAAAGGCTGTGTCTGTAGCTTTGTTTTGCCTGATAGTTGCTTAAAAAGGGCTGTCTGAAGATGTATCCTGACTATTTTGGCAGCCTGCCCTTAAGGCTAGTGTACTTTTTTCATATCAGAGTAGAAAAGACCAAGGTTGCAGAGTGCTCAGTGGTAAAGGGTAGCTCCCACTGGATGTCTAGTCAGGGAATATAATGCTGTGAGAAACATAATGCTAATTGTTGGAGAAATTGGAAAGGGAAGTAGATTTAGCTGACATAACAAAATAATGGGTGGCATTTCTGATGAGCCAGAGTCAGAAACATCTCAACTTTCGAGTGAAGTCAAGCCCTAAATACTCTCTACTTAAGATCTGCAGGAGGCAAAGAAAAAAAACCAAACCAAAAACATGTAAGTAAACAGTGTTACAAGTCAGTGGCTTCTGACCCTGGATTTCTGGCTGAGCCTCCGATTTACTTCCCAAACTTGTTTTACTCTCCAATGTGTTCCCTTCTCCACTGACAAGTGGCTGATGAAAAAGGAGAAAAAGCCATGAAATTTTGGAGTCAGGAGTGATACCCACCTGAACAGGTCAAAGGAGAAGTACCTATGGCAAGTTATATTTTTTACTTGGGATTCCCTGTAATATTCTAAATGGAGACTGTCCCTTCCACTTTCTCTCACTGCTGGATCAACCTGCTTGGAGCAGCAAAGAATATCAAATTTTTATTTATCAGGAGCATTACACCACACAGTAATAGTAGAGAACTCAATTCAGTGGCCTATGAGATCCATTCTAGTCTGTGTTCTTGCATGCAAGATAGTCTGATTAGTTTTTTCTCCTTCTGTTTAGTAACACTCATCAGTCATCCCCTGGAGGACATGCTCTGAAGCTGAACAGCAGCAGCAGCACTCCTGGCAGCAAGCAGTGGGAGATGGGATCTCATCAGAGCAGCTGGTCAACCTCAGGTGATTCCTAAGTCAAAGATTTATCACTCAAATGTGCAAAAATCCTATCACGTGAAATGGGCTTCTACAGGCTGTCAAGTGCTGCATTGCAAATAGTTTTTTTTAATGACATTTTTTTGTGCTAGGCTTTTGAAAGCCTTTGGATTTTATGGTTTCATGTTCCTAAAATAGAAACACTTCCTCCTTTGAGTTAAAAACTGACTGAACATATTTTCATATAGAAAATTTTAACTTCCTCAACTAAGAATTGAAAAAAACATCAGTTCTGTTGCACACTATTGAAACTCTGCAGAGCCAACATTACCAACATGCAGATGTAATTCAGTACTGATGTTCACCCATTGGCATTTTCTGCATAGCCATGTGCTGCTTTTTTGCATTGCCCACTGATAAGATGATACTGATAAGCAGTTGCTGTACAGTAATATTTCTGCAGTCTGGTAATGTACTGGCTGAAGGAAGCCTAAGACTCTGTACAGCACCTCCTGAAACATTCCTCCAATATTCATGTATTTGCAAAAAGATGGAGGAACTGAAAAGGCAAAAGAAGCTAAAAGGTGGAGAGAGCCACATCCAATTTAAGCAAAGTGCATCTTTGTAAGCCCTCTTGGTATCACTGCTGGTGATGTAGGAACACAGTGGGCTTGTGCAGATTTTTTGCACTACAGACTCTGAGACATGACCTGAGATTCTGGCAGACAGGGACATGGAACAGAAGTGGACAGCTGTGTTCCTCACTTGTTATTCCTGGGGGCATTTTCTGTGGGTGAGCTGTACAACGATTTATTGTGTAGCTCCTTGCAAAGCAGTGGTGTGTTACAATGCCTTGCATCCAGGTTGTCTGCTAGAGATGGGGGACATGGGGAATAATGCCCAATTCAAAGCAGGGTGGATGCTAAAAATGTTTTGAAACCACACCAGTGAGCTGCTGAGGTAATTTATTTTTAAGCTGAATTCGTATTGTTCATTTGCAAGCCCTTGATAAATGAAGAACAAATTGCTTACTTATTATACTTACACAATCAATCCAGTTTTGCTTTCACTGGCTATACAGAACATGAATTTTTCTTCAAGAGAAATCCAAAGCATAATATAAACTGCATGGGTTTTATTTCTTTTTGCTCTTATGTCATTTTATGTTTGAATAACAGCATAGAGATGAACAACATGTGACAGCCCAGCTCAACTTTGCAATATCTGCATGATGTCCAACTCCCATGCTATTTTGGAATGGGGAAATAAAAACCTCACCAGCAATGGAAAGAATAGAAAACCTCCCTTGTGGTTTAAACTGTCTCCTTGGGTTCTTAAGTGTTGTTAAATTACAGCCAGTTCTGGCATACGGTGTTCCAGAAAGAGTTTTTTGCTTTCTCAAACCCACAGGGATAATGAATTGGGCAGGAAAGGGCTATAAATGCTTTAAAGCTAAGCTAAGCTGTGTTGCTTAGGTACCCATTGACCAATAAGGAATTCTTAATTTTAAAAGCTTTGCAAAATGCATGAATACGTGAAGCTGTTGTGATAAAACCATCTGAATTACCAAACAGAAATCCTAATTTGTGTCAGCTTGAATTCTCTGCCCTTAGTTTGCAAGGAGTCCTGTTGGTAGCAGTGGGATAGACATAGGAGAAATTGCTGTATGAGGCAGGCATTGAGATGTCTGGTGTGTTCCAGGGGGAGGGTACATCTGCTTTTCCTCCCTTCAGTTTTTTTTTTTTTCTTTCAGGAAATCCAGGACAGGCCAAGGCAGAGAACTCGTTGTCCCAGAACTTGCAGCTGCAAAAGAAGTCTGAAAAAGTTTCTCAACCAGGCCGGATTGCAGTAGGTTCTTTTAAATCCATTCATATTTTCTATTTCTTCATAGTTTTCACTGGGGTTATGTGTGTGCAGGCAGCTCCTCTATTGGTGCTTGAGTTTGCAAGCAAATGAGTCCAGCTGAGAGGCTGCCTGGGGCTGGCTTGGGCTTCCTGCTGGGTTAACACTTCTCTTCAGTTCTTGGTTTAGGTCTGAGTTGTGACCAGCTCAGGTTGTCAGCAGAGAGTTCAGCTTTCCTTGAACCTGTGTGATCATAACTCTGTAAAAGGAAAGTATTTCAGGAAAACATTGATCAGTTGTCATGCAACAGAAGTGAAGGCCATACTGGTGGCTCGTGCAAATATCCAGTGTGTGAATGCCTAGGATATGCACTACCAGGCTGTGACACACTCTGGACTGTCCTGGCTCTCTGCTGGTGCATCACTGGTGGAAAGGATGATTCCTACTCCTCTGTCTTACTTACTGAGATATTTCTTGTCCTTGGTGGTTGGGTGCCTGTCAGACAGCTGGAGCTCATGGTACCTTGTGCAGTAATTCATGTGTGGGATGCTCGGTGTGTTCGAAGTCTGCAGGAAGTTTGCATTTTATAATGATGATTTTCCTGTAGGACTGAGGTGTCTGACTGCCCTGGGGGTGTGACTTGTGGCATGTTGGAATTGCCTTTCCAGCCCATAGGTGCTTCATAGCTGGTCTGTGCAGGCCCAGCCTGTGCTCAGGCATGGGCCCTGGGAGTCTCAGGGTGTCCAGGGCTGGAATGAACCACAAGTCAGTGCCATCCTTTCATTCTGGTGTGGAAAAGGATGTACTGCTGTGCTCCTGCAAAGTGTGAAGATTGATTCTTAAATGTTTGAGATTCAAACCAGCAAACTGACTGAAGTTAGTCACCTTGCAGCTTTTGGGAAAATGAGATGGTTTGCCTTAGTTCACTTTCCTGTGTGAAATACTCACTTGTGATGGACCATCAACTTCCTAATAAAGCTTTTTTTGGTGTATAAGTGACAAGAATTGTATTTGCTAGGACAGTAAATTACTCCACACGCTGTTTAGCAATGGGTTCTTCCATGAGAAAACACATCAATTTTTTCTTTACTCAGAGTCCAGTTTCCTTTGCCAAGGGGAAGGATGGTGCCAGCTCATTCCTGAAAGCAGCAGACTATTCCTCATCCAGTGATGAAGTCAGCAGCAGTGATGAAGATGACATAAACCACACAAGGTTGGCTTCATTAAGTTTTATTATTATTTTCTCCCTTTGTACTGCACACTTCTAAACATCTGGAAAAAGTTGGCACACGTAACTGCTACCTCCCCTCAGAAGTTATTATCAGTCATTTATGTCAGTTGTAATTAAGCAGTTTAATGGCACTATAATGAACTCCCAGGGGCAAATGTTCACTCCATCAGTGCAGTGTAATAAGCTTTGATGACTTGGTGCCCTGGGTCAATGAGGAAATGTCTTGTTCTAACTGAATATCAATAAGCAGTGCTTTTCTAGAGATCACATCACATCAATCTACATTTGAATGGAATTTTTGAAAGAAAAAAGGAGAGGAAAAAAAAAACTGTACACCTTCATGCTAAATACAGGTCACAATGAAACAAAGCATGGCAAGTATGACCACTGGATTCACATAATCTATTCACTCTGGAAGAAATAATTACCACTGAGAAGCTGATCTGTTCACCAGGACTGTTTAAGCAGGATTTGTTTCTGTAAAAATTTTCTGAATTTTTAGTATTATTATTTTGCACCATTGCTGTGGTGGTCAGATGATGCTATGCCTTGTACCAAGCTGATCTCATCTGGACTGTTTCTCCCAGTTTATCTTGTTGATTTTACAACTGACATCTTGTGGTGTTTTACCTGTCATGCAAAATTCTGCTGAGAAATAATGGAGAATGAATAGCTGGCTGGGCCCTGTGAAAGAGAGCTGGGGGATCAGTGGGCCAGCCCTGCTGTTTGGAACAGTAAACTGAATTATTTTTTACTATTGGTGAATGAAACTCCTGATTTTCTTACTAAGAGACTTCAGTTTAATTTAAGTTCTAGGTTTTACTTTGAAGTGCATCACAGCACCACAGACATCTCTGGGGTAGGGCTCTTGCTCTTCTAACATAATGACCCCTGCAGTGTTGTCATCCTTCAGGAAGAGGGGTGCAGATTTGTAGCTCTGTTGGCAAGCTATTGTGTTAGTGAGGTACCAGTCCTTTCCCCTGTGCTGCTCTCAAGAAGGCAGAGTTTTTGCACCTGCATATGCTCCTGATTTGCATTTCTGAAGTTCATTTTCAAAGCTGAGGAGGGAGAATGTGGAAAATATTGTTGTTTATACAGTGCAGCTGAAAGAGCTGTCTTTTTACTGCAGTGCCTGTATTTTCTTACTGCTTCTCTTCCAAACCCCCTTATTCTGATCTGTAAAAAGTTTTATTCACTCTAGGTCATAGAATTCATCCTAGACCTCAGAAAGACTCTACATAAAAATATGGATTTTCCCTGTAGCAATGACTTTACTGTGTAAGTGTTAGATTGTTGTGATCCTTGCATGCTGTAATGACATGAAGGAGTGGTATCACTGCCTTTGGAAATCTGCATGGTTTTTGCATCTCCTCTGTGTGTGAGATCCACCAGTCCTCTAGAGAAGTGGAACGAGCAGGCTGATTCCTGTCAGGTTTGCCTTCCTGCTCACACAGCCACTGCAAGAACTCCTGTAAAATCAAAAGTATAATCTTATCTATTAACAAAGTCCCTTCACTCAGCAGAATGTGATTTGTATTTAAAAGACAGCTACTTTGGGAAATACATCTTGAGGACTACCACGTAAACTTCATGTGTTCTGGGTGGAGTGAAGTTTTTTGGTTTTCTTGCCATCTGAAGCAGGTGAATGCAGGGTCTGATGCTCCTTGCAGTCTCTGGGAGTGTTTCTGCATGGGCTTTGGCTTCAGCTGAGACACCTTAGGGCAGGTTTTAGTTGGCTACTGAAAACAATCTGTGGTTTCTTGTTCTTGCCTGGGCTATGGAACAGCTTTTGGTATCTGTGCTCCAGCTTTTGTGGAGGTGCCCAGCAGGAATCAGCTTGGGACCTGCAAAAGAAGGAGTTTGATATTCTTTTGGACAAATCCTGTTAACCAACCTAAAAAGGCTCATTTCTGAGGAAGCCAGGACTAGGGCTGCTGTCTTTCACCAGTAAAAAAACTTTTGGTTTTGTTTTTCTTTCCAGTGAGATGAGCCAGGATTGTTCCTCTTGCAAACCAGTTTTTTCTTTTAAGGAAAAGAGACCTGTGTACATGATCCAGCATCCTACCTGCTTGTATAGCAGATCTATTCCATTGATGCTAATTTCTCCTACTCTCTTGAGAATGCTGCCTTCTCTGATACCTGCAGTGTTCACAGTCCCTTTAGAACACCCAATTTGTGTAGTTCCTCTTTCCTGCTCTTGCTGCTCTTTACTGAAATTTGAGCAAGGTGGGTGCAAGTGTGTGCTTGGCTGGGAATTATTTTCTCCCCCTCATAAGTGGGAGGTTGACATTCAAGATCAGCTGCTGATTGCTTTCCTGATAAGAATAGATCCCTGCATTCACCTTTGATCCTATGACACAGCTTTCCATTTCTTCTGAGTTTAGTATGTGCATTTTCATCCCTCCCATAGGAAGAGGGGAGGACCCAAAAAGCAAAAAATAAGCAATACATAAAAGCTGAAAAAACTTATACTCCCTCACAAGCATCTTAAGTTGGTAGCTCCCTCACCAAAACTGTTTTATCACATTGGACAGCATTAAAAAACCAACCAATCCAACCAACAAAAAACCCCTATGCTCTCCTGCCAGCTCTGGCATGGCACTCTGGAGCCCTTCACACCAGCATCCTGAGTCCAGTCACCTATAATTACTGGAAAGGAGGCAGAAAAGTAGCAAGCTTAGATGGATTGCAGTAATAAGGAAATTAATGTAATTAAAGAAGTGGAATAAATAAATAATACGGGGTGAGAACACACGGAAATAGGGCCAGAGCCTCCCTGACAGAGGTTTGGGGCAGTTCCATTTGGGTGAAAACGTTTAAAATGCAAATATACCACTGGCTGTGTGGGAAGCAATAGTAAACCGGGGTATATTGCAACATCAGATCGCCTTGTTCTTACTCTTTATTTAGGTATTTGCTTTTGGTCACCACTGAAGACAGGACACTGGGCCAGGTGGGCTTTTGGCCCCAGCCAGTCCAGCAGCTCTTTCATTCTTTAGTCTCTCTGTGCACTGGGCAACATTTTGTTTCTTTGTATGTCAGGTGAGGATGTCTCTGTTTCAGGGACTGATAGACAGAATGAAATTCCAGTGTAGCCTCTCACAGTGGGCAGTGGCAGAGAGGTCCCTGACACCAGCAAACAGCAGAGCAGCAGCTCTCTTCCTTGCACGTGCAGCTGAGGCTCTTTCTCTGGAGAGCAGCGTGGCTCTTAATTGCACCCCCAAGGCAGTGTATGAGGGGAGACAGGAGAAGTTTTGAAGTAGGCACTTCCCTAATGACAGCTGGAGGGACCAGTTCTTGTTTGCCTGAGCTGTTCAGTGTCTGCAAAAGGATGGGTGAAATCCAGGGAGATGAAGGTGGAGAGAGATTCCTGCTGTGTGAGTGGTTCTCAGGCTCGAGTCCGTTCAGGCACATCCACAGACTAATCAGCTTGCTTTTGTACAAGAACCTTTAAGTATCACCAGTGAATGTTAATTATGCTCACTGTTGAACATCCATCCATGGGGTTTTTGCTTTTTGCACTCTTTTTTCCCCCTGAAGTAGTTCTGCTCATTAATTGGAGTTTGTTACCAGGCAACTGCTAAGCAGCAGAGTGGCAGATTTCACAAGGACAAGAGTACCAGATGGAATTGAACTGAAACCCCAAAGCACCACTGCAGAACAGAAGGTAATTTGGCCATTTGTTAGGGGGTGGGGATGGGGTGGGGGGAGTCAGATTGTTATGTGCAGGATAAATGCTGAATCCATTTCTGGCAGCGTTTTCAGTCTGAAGTCCTGCTCTGTCTTTGCAAATTATAGCTATAAGCCTTGAAAAAATGCATAGTTTCAGGTTTTGTGCTTCCTACAAAAATGCTTACACCTAAGTAGGAAATTGCACTTCTTTATTTGTCCTTGTTGTTGGCCTGGTAGCAGTTCCTAATGTCAACATATTTCTTGAAGGCACTGGACAGGTTGCAGAAAGCATTACTGTTGATTTTTCTCTGTGTGCATTGTTGCCATCTTTAAAATTCCTGACCTTTTCTTATTTCAGCTTAAAGAGAACTACCTCTTACTACTTAAAATATTACCAGAATAGAGAAAAACACTTCATCTCTGTCTGGTGGCTTAGGAAAAACAAAGTCTTCTCATATGTCATCTTGTGGTTCCTTCCCACCTGTAGCTTCTAGCAGAGATTTCAAGTCATGTGGATTTTCTCCTGTGATAAATACTGGTGCAGGAAAGATTAAGACAAAGCAGAACAGTGTTCTTTGTGGTTGGAAACAACAGAAAAATGCAGTAATAAGATTTGAGCTCAGCATCAGAGCACTTCTCACATGTTAGTGAGTGTACTCATGGTCTGCAGATAGGGAAAATAAATTGTTGTGAAAGTGATACTGTCCCCAGAGCTATTTAGTTTGCTTGAGCTGTGGCAGAGCTAGGAAGAAAAGGGAGTTTTCTTCACCTGTGGTGTGATTTCTAAGCTTCAGACCAGGATGGCATCCTTCCTGACTGGGGAAGGAGTCCCAATTTGCCTTTATTCTCCCATCCTTTAGGAGAAAAAACCCTGCTTCAGAGGAGGAATTATGAATGGGGCATAACCAGTGTTTTTCCTATGGCCAAAACATCCCACTGCTTTCCCTTTCCCCTGACATCCAGGCTTTGGAAATAGGCTGCTTGAAGGAAAGGAGAAGAATGGGGTCTTTGAGGCACAGACTGAGGATAAAAGAGGATGGAAAAGAGTGGAGGTCACATTTAGTGGTGGGTTTGAGCAGTCCAGTCCAGGAGGGATAACAGACAGATGAGTGCCACCTCTCCTCACAAAGCTCTCTGATGCTTTCCAGTCTTCTGCCTCCTTCTGATGGAGAATCCTATCCATTCCTCCCACCTCTGTTTCACCAAGCAGAGCCATCATGAGTCTCCACAGCTTCTTCCAACATCCCTGTCCCCTGCCTGCGTGAACTGGTTTATAGTGGTTAGGGTGTTCCAGGCTGCACAGATGATTCAAATGGGGCTTTGATTGGCTGAATCCAACTCAAAATTGAACAAAGTGTCCCATACAGGCCTGATGCCCTCATCTCAAGTACTGACACATATTTTGTGTTTGTTTGTGTTTTTTTTAATATCTATATAAAAATGTAAAATACTTAAAGAATCTATTTGATTTCTAGTTTGATTAGTTGGCTATAAAAGGCAAATGTCTTTTAGAATTATCTCCTTTTTTATATATATGTATTTTGGCCAGCGTTCAAATCAGCTGATCTGATTTCAGCAGATTGTTTATCAGAGTTGGTACAATATACAGACTTGTCTTGAATTCAGCCAGCCAGAAGCTGTTCAAGTTTGGTGATGCTTTTTTGCTTTGCTGTAATTCAGGAGGAATTTTCTAGTACTTGGCTGCTGTCACTCTCTGTGCTATGGTGCCAGTGGTGTCTGTGTACCCTGACCCATCATGGCCAGGGGCAGATTCTTCTGCACTGCCCTCCCCATCAGGGACACTGCTTGCTGTAAACATCCCCTCTTTCTTCCTCTCTAAGCTTCCAGCCATATATTCCCAGAAACTGACCTCTGACTCTGTGTTCTGTGCTATCAGGGACAGAGTTTGTGTGGTGCCTCACACCTCACATAGTTTCCAAGTATTTGCTTGAATCAGGTGGGATCCTGTGAGGAGGTCTGCAGTACAAAACATCATTGTACTGGAAGTGCTGACACTGGATTCCACCAAATTCCATCATTATAGAATAAGATTTCCTAATGCAGGAAGTGGAAAGTAGCAATGAAATGAAAAAGGGGCTTTGAAACAAACACACATCCAGAACCTAGAAATACTTCTGACTGTGGTAGGGCAAGACACATGATTCTGCCTCAAGTGTATCTGAGTATGAAGTTGCTTCTTTTCTTTATCTGTGGTTGAGGTAACATAGATGAGGAATATTTGTGGAGCATTTCAGAAGTGGAAGCAAGTCCCAAGTAACAAAGAGCTGCACTGTGTATTGCAGTATGCTGAATGTGGAGTTTAACTGTATGTTCTTATGTGCAGGATCAGATTTTAGGGAAACAAATTTCTAGCACCCAAGAAGGCCTCTGGAGCATAAACAACCACAACTATCTCCTGCCAGATCTCCTCCAGCAAAGCCAGATTTCAGATTCCTCTGTGAACCCACCAAAAGTGCCACTGACTAGCCAGGAACCTCAGAACAAACCTTTCAGTAAGGTAAGAGACAAGTTACAGGTTGAATGACTTGTACCATTGCTTTCCTCCAACCCCTAGGAGCCTGAGGTTGAGCATCTTATAACTTTCTCTGTGCTGGCTCTTTTTGGTGAGATTTTTCACCACATCCCTTCTTGTCTTTAGAAGTTTTATCTAGGGGTTGGATACAAAATCTTGAGCTCCTGAACCGATTTTATTGCTCTTCTTCTATGCCCTGTCTCTCTCTGCTCCCTTTTTTCTCCCCTTTTATGCAAGATAGAAGAGATCCTTTAGCTGTCATGTCAGCAGCACTGCACTCTCCTGCCTCTGCTCATTGTCCCTGGCTTTCAGGTGGGACATGGTGGTACATGGCACATGGGAGCCCATGCAGTGTATCTTGGCAGCCCCAAAAGGGTGTTCACACTGCTGTGGGCTCAGAGGTCTCCTGGGGAGGAGGCTGATAACATCTCTGTCAGGGATCATGTCCTGAACTCCCTCACTTGAGGTGAAAGCATTCTCCTTACTGCAGAGGTTTCAGTAATGCAGATGAGGCAGCAGGGAGTGATCAATGTGCTCTTCCTCTGGGGCTTGGTTATTTCAGAGCAGTGCCTGGCTGAGCAACAACTCCCTGCTCAGGCCTCCTCTTCCCTCACTCACTTTGTAACATGGATCTGCTGCTTTAAGACTGCTCATCATGTCCAAGCGTGCCACGTGCCATTTCTTCTGGACCTCAGAGGCAGCTCACTGCTGGGTGTGCTGTCTGCTCCCCTGGCATTGTCTTCCTGAAGCAGCTCTTGTTTTTCATTGTAGACCCCATGCACTGAGAGCACACCTTCTAAGAGCAGCACATCATCTACAACGTCATTTACTGCATTCATAGATCCCAGACTTCTGCCAATCACCCCTCCCACCAGTCCAGTAGGACCTTCCTGTAGTTCTCGTGAGTATGAGTTACCCACCTCATAAAATGGCACTACTGGTTTCTTTATTTTTTGTGGGGTTGTGGAGAGGGCTTTTTGCTTGGAAATGGAAACTGTCAGTAACATCTCCAGAAAATGAAACTACATATCACTCTGGATTTTCATTGTATTGCTTCTGCCTTTCTTCCAGATTGCTCTACCCTGCTGTGTTACCACAGTGCTTACTCAGGAATACCTGAGGAATTTTCCAAATATATGTTGGGGTTTTTCTCTCAGCATATGTAGTGTTCCAGAGGCATTTTCTTACCCTTCTGGCGTTTCTTTCACTCTGTCATAAACAGATCAAATGTGAGTTGTAGCCAAACACATTTTTTCATGGTTGTGTATGTCATTCATTGCAGCATCTAGTGCAAAGCCTGAACCTGTCAGGAGAGAAAATGCAAGGAAAGGCTCTGTTGTCAATGTCAACCCAACAAACATCCGCCCGCAGAGTGACAGCCCGGAAATTCGTAAATACAAGAAGAAATTCAACTCAGAGGTCCTCTGTGCTGCTCTGTGGGGTAAGGTCAGAAGTACTGGGGCACGTGTGAGGAGGGCAGGCAGCAGCAGGAGAAGCTGGAAGTGTATGTTGGGCAGATGTGACAGTAGTATTGCACCTCTCCTGTCAGGAAGTCCTGGAGTGGGTCCCTGAGCAGGTACCTGTGTCACTGCTTCCTGGTGGAAGGTGGCAAACAGGTGGCTTACAGCTGGGAAAGATTTTGTGCATCAGAATGAGAAGAGGTTTAGGTTGGGCACCAAATAGAAACTGCTTGTTGGAAGAGCCAGGAGTTGCAGATGCTTTAGTAACTGCTGCAGCTCATACTTACTCTTGCCTTAGCTGCATACAAGTACAGCTGATCACTGACCCAGTGGAAATAATCCAAACCTGAAGCCTTTTTCTGAGACATGTCAGGGATTCCAGGAGTCTGAAGCATGTCAGGTGTCAGTGTTTCCAAAAACTTGGCTTCCTTAGTTCCTGCTGTCAGTGCTGACTCAGAACCTCACTGATCACCCTGTTTACAGGGCCAGCTTCACATGCTGTCAAACCAAGATGAGTGTAGTCAGACCAGTTTTCAACAACTGTAGACCTTGTCCCAGTCTCACACCAGCTGTTTTATCCATCTTTCTACTTCAGATCTGGTGTATTCTATGGGACTCACCCAGCCTTTTACTCCTTACTATTTGAGTCTGGAATGGAAAATGAATGAAGGAGATGAAATCTTGTCCAAGTTAGATTTCCACTTTACAGCTTCACAGGTTCTGTAAAATGTATGTTTATAGGAGTCCAAGATTTCAAATTAAGAACAGAGCTATGTGGCAAGGTTTGTAATTAAATGTGCATTGAGGCTGAAGAGCACCAGGTACTCTCTGGGGCATTGCCATTAGAGGAGTTTGCTAGAGCAGAATACCTCATGTCATTTCTTTAGTACCTGCTGATTATGAAACATAGCTGTCATGCCAGCTGAACACAATTTTTGACATCCTCTGATGTCAGCAACCCACTGGAGCCTTTGCTTCCTTGGGAGCAGTTGGATTTCAGATGGATTCATCCCTTTAATTTAGCATTTGAAGGTATTCTTGCAAAAGACATTTTCCAAACAAGCTCAGCCTCCTCATAAGAGCCACTCTTTGTCCCAGAGGTTTGGTCCTCCTGTGACTGGAGTGTTGTATTTGGGGAAAGGAAATACTTTTATTTTTTTAATTGGTAGAGACTCTTAGGTCATTTACTTGGATCTCTTGTGTTGCCAGTGGGCTGGTGCTGGACTGGGACTTTTGCAGTGCTCATGGGCACTTTCCAAAGTCACTTGAGAAGTTTGTGTTTGCAGAGCATTTTCTTTTTGTTTAAATCAATACTGACTTCAGTGGCACTACTCATCTTTCAAGTTTCATGGGCATATAAGTGTTCCCATGAGTAAAACCTCTACTGGTTAGATGCTTTTTTAAAATCTGTTTTTCTGGGATGTCATCCACAGAGCAACAGAGACATTACGAGGTACCATTAAGTGAGACTAAAGAAGAATCAGTTCACTAAACAACAAACATTCAGTGGCCTCTGAATTATTAGGTGATTTATGCAGTATTTTTTTTCCATGTATCAACAGGAGTAAATTTACTGGTGGGAACAGAGAATGGATTGTGGCTGCTGGACCGAAGTGGGCAAGGAAGAGTTTACTCACTGATTACAAGGAGACGATTCCAGCAAATGGATGTGCTGGAAGGACTCAATGTGCTAATTACTATATCAGGTTAGTTCAGTGTCTAAAAGTATCTGACCTGCATTGGGGTTGGAAGCAATTAAAAAGAATGGGGTTATAAACTAGGTTGAGGAATTTCCTCTTACAGAAAATCACAGGACAGTTATTCTTGCTAATAGGAAAACTCTCTTTAATGTTTAACACTTACATTCTCATTTCAGAGAGGCTTTGAGATAATTCATTACCTGTTTAATGTGCAAAAATGATTTGTGGGAAGTATGAAGAATTTCATATTCTTAAAATGAACTGGTTCTCAGCAAGTTATCATTTGTCAGTCTGTTTGCTTGTTTCTGTGATAAGGGAGCATCTATCTAAAGGCAATTCTATTAAAATACCATTTAAGAAATTCTGTGTTCAACAAGATGTACAAACACAGTAACATTACAGTGATCTATACTCCAAAAAAATCAGGAACATGAAACAGTGTCTTCAGCTTTGGCTGACAAGCAGCTTGGACTCTGCTCTGCCAGGTCCTGAGGCCTTTATTCTCCATGGATCAGAGCAGCCTCAGAGGATGCTTGGTACATAAGTGGGTCAAAGATGTAGGTCCAGCAAGGAATGGCAGCTCTTTGTCTCCCATCCAGCCCACCAGGTGATGGTGGAGCTGTTTGTCCCATATTACCCAGTGCATTTGCTTATGTGTCAGTCCTTCCCTTTTAGACTAACCTGTGATCCCAGGCTGCTGTTGACCATCTGTACTTAGGAACTAAAACAACAGAAAGACTGACTGAGATGAAAGATGTCAGTGATTCTTATCTGGAAAGGCATTCAAAGGAAAAGAGCTACCTGTAATGAAGATTATCAGTTAATTAGGACTAAATGAGTATATTGTTCAAAATGGCCATTGCAGGCCATACCTGTGTTCCTTCCTTCACATCAAAGAGTAAGTGCTAGATAATGTGATTATTTCTGATAATACATGTGGCTACAGAGACCTGTTCTCTGGCCTGAGGGAAGGATTTTAGTCAGGTGTGAAAATCTTGCATGACACTTGAGTCACAGGGTAAGTGCACAATTGCCAGATGCCATGGGACTGCTCACCTTCCCCCCTCCGTGTCACCAGCACGTGTGTTGTGCTGCTGGGCTCTTCTTTCACCTTGACAAGGCACAAAGACTCACTGTGCTCAAGGGCACAAAACTGTCGTTTTCTAAGTGTAGAAGTGTTTGTATTTGAGTGAGTTCAACCATTATGTCTGTCTTTTTTTCCAAATCCTAGGGAAGAAGAATAAGTTGAGGGTGTATTACTTGTCATGGCTGAGAAATAAAATTCTGCGCAATGATCCCGAGGTGGAGAAGCGTCAAGGCTGGGTGTCTGTGGGGGACCTGGAAGGCTGTGTACACTACAAAGTTGGTAAGTACTTGTTGTGTTTTCATTGGGAGATGCTTAACCATCCTTTAGCATATTGGGAGATCAGCATTTTTCTTCAGCTGTGTTTTAGGATCATATTGGGCTGAATATCTCAAGTTCTTTCAAACCTCCTTGTTTTACACGGCAGATGCTTTGCTCCCTGCCATTGCAGGTTGCATCTCTTCTTGAAGCAGTTACTGATGTTATTGTGGGTGTTCCCTGTGGTGACTGGAAGAAAGGACTGCCAGCCTTGGGCAGTTGCTCAGTCAGTCGTATAGAAGTTCAGTAGTTAAGGTATTAATTGGACTTATGTTTCCTTCCTTCATGCTGTTCAGCTGTCCTCCTGGCCCCCAAGTACCTGCTAAGAAACTGGACTAGTAAAGTTACAAGGTGTCCATAGGTGGATCAGATTGTATGTGCCTACAGTTCATCCCTGCCTCTAGATGATAAAATACCTACATGTACCTTTGTTTAAGCTTATGCACTGGAAATAAACCATCTTGCTTTTATTTGGCTTTCAGGTAGTTAATTCCTGAAGATAAAAATCAGTGTTGTGATTTCTGTGATATTTCTGTCATTTAACTGTTTGTGTGGGTGTGATGTGTACTGAGCATTTTGCTGTGGTGAAAGATGGTAAATAAAAGTGTCACCTTTTTCTGTGTCAGAAATGATGCAGAGGAGTGAAGCAGACAGTGAGGTAGCTGGCTCTCAGAAATACCTTGTTTGAGGTGTTTTTGGCTTCTAGATTACACAATTTTACAAGTGGCAAGGGTTAAATCCAAGATGGAAAGTGAAACAGATGTGCCTGTGACTTTTTTTGTGGTTGTAAGCACCCACTTATTCCACTTATTCAGTTGTTTATCTTTGGGTGTGGTGTGTTGGTTTTTTTCTTACAAAAAAGTTATTCTAAAATTAGGCAAACATTTGGTAGGAGCATCTGTGTTTGCATATGACAAGTCACTCCTTGACAAAACAGCTGCTGATTTTTTTTCTCTTGGTGCATCTTGTATCTTGACCTTTGGTTTTACAGCCATTTGTCCAAGTCAAGGAGGAAAACAATGTGCTGTTCTGCGTTGTGGTGTTTTTGGTGGGTTTTTTTCCTTGGCCTATGTGAGACTTTCCTGATCAGTGTCCATCCTTATCAAGTCTTCATGCCTCTGCTATATTTTTGGCCAATGTGTACTGCTGTTTCTGTAAGCAGCAAGGGCTGTTCAAGCCTTTCTCCCACCAAAAAACCTTAGTTCAGTAGCATAACATCTACATCTTCTAAAAAGTCCTTGCCAGGCAGACACTAAATATAAAATGCAGGGTGAATGTGTTGGGATGCAGTACCCTAATGTTCTGTTCCAAAGCAAATGCTTGTCTCTGACAGACTGGAAACACAATGTACAAAGAAACCTTAATTTTCAATGCATGATTCATCATTTATTCTGGATGTGCTCAAGATAAACTTAATCAGCTTAGAGAAATTACTCACCTCTGAAATGCTTACTCATCCCAGAAACATGGGAGTCCTGCCCAGACTGGAGCACAGGAATTTAACCCCACACATGAACAGTAAAATGAAAACTCATAAAAAAAATTCATCCTGCAGAGTGTAACAGACTTCTTTAGCCAACAACCACCATTCCTTCAAAAGAAGCTTCTTCACAACCAGCAGTGTTAGTGTGTTGTTCACAAAAAAAAGGGAGGTTGGCTTTGCTACTGGGTCAAGACCTTTTTTTTCTAACTAATAAGCTTTTAATTTTTTTTTAATTTCATAGGCATATGAAAAGCAACATATAAATGTTGTTAACAGTCATCTGGCTTCACTGAGAATAAATGATCTCTAGGTTTTGAGTTAAGGTATTGTCACTGGTGTTATTAAACATTGATGTCCAGAATCCATTAGTCTCCCTTGCTGGATAATGTCTCCTCTCCTAGTAGTCCATTGAAACTAATTCATGTGATGAGATGGTCTTTGATTTAAATGTCTGTCTGGTACCTAAGGAATTGCTCTTCTTGTATTACAGTAAAATACGAGAGAATCAAATTCCTTGTAATTGCTTTGAAAAACTCAGTGGAGGTTTATGCTTGGGCTCCAAAGCCTTATCACAAATTCATGGCTTTTAAGGTAAGTGGAACTTCACTTTGGTTCAGATCTATCACTGTCTCTCATCTGCTCTTTGCTTTTGCTTTTTGTTATTTTGTATAGCATTTTTTTCTAGTTAAAGATAAAACAAGGATTCTTTTAAAGAAAATGTAGCTCTTTTGACATACATTGGAGATGGCAGGCATAGAACTGTCACTGCTGTGATTCTGTAAGATGTAACTTGCTTCAGTGCTGTGCCAAGATGTACATCTGAGATTACAAAATCGATGCTGGATTCCCTCAAAAGAGGGAAATTGAACATGGATGGTCAGCTTAATTTTTGCTTAGTATGTTTCTAGACTCTGAGCTTTTTCCAAAGCAAGTGAATTCTGCAGCTCTCCTCAGAGCTCAGTGGGTAATGGATACTTAGCTCCTTAAATGTAACCTGCTATTTAAGAAAAACAGCTTTCTAACTTTTGACTTTCAAAAATTCTTAAGATCAAATATATAGACCTGTAAACCAACAGCTTTACTGTGTTATATAGTGTATTTTTTCTTTTTCCAGTCCTTTACCTCACTTCATCACAAACCACTGTCAGTTGACCTGACCGTAGAAAATGGACAAAGATTAAAAGTCATATATGGCTCCCTGGTTGGCTTTCATGCTATTGATGTGGACTCTGGATCTGTGTATGACCTGTACCTTCCAACACACGTAAGATGCTCCAAAAAATAACATAAATGCCTCTGTTCTGTGTGATAGATGATGATCAGGCTAAAAGTTGTTCTGTGTTTCAAATGACAGGGTAAAGTAATAATTATTGCACATCAGCTAATAAAAAAACACATTTCACATACTTTCCTAACACTGGAATTCTATTAAAAGGCTTTTGTCACATTTAGAATATAAATTTTTATAATTTAATGTCAGAAAGCCTGTTCTATGGAAAGTACTATTTTTAATTTATTTATCCTGGAGTTCTTTAGCAATCAAAGACACAATAATATCTACATGAATTTAAGTGACTTTTACAATCTGCCGCATGTGCTGATGATCTGCCACTTGCCTATGAGCTGATTAAATTATCACTGAATTAAGATGAAATTTGGCCTGGATTACAAAGACTGTTTCAACATATTTTAATCTTATTCCACTGCAAGCATGTTGCCATTGCATCAGTGAGTACCAGGTATACATGTGTACCTATGAATAATCCCAATTTCTTCACCATCAAAGTTGCATTTGTTTCACATGGTTACAGATCCAGGCTTTGTGCAAAATGTGATTTGCCTTCCAGTCATGACTTTGCTAAACCCCAACTTCCAGAGAAGACAGATTTGCTGATCTTCTTACTGTTCAGTTGCCTGTGAAATCAGTCCTTAAAAAAAAAAAAAAAAAAAAAAAAAAAATTACATTTACCTCAGGATTTTCTCATTTGATAGTTAAGAAGTTAGCATGAAGATGATTATTTCAGGCTGGTGTGTATGTACTGCATTGTTCATTGAGGCATTGAGGTGATGGTGGCTGCACTAAATCCTGCTTAAACTCAGGTAACAGTAAAGTAATTCCTCTGGAGAAGTGAATGGCTGGCATGGGGCTGTCCAGTGTGAAGTCTGTGCTATGGTTTTAATCTTTTTTTGTTTGATTAATTTTTTTTGCTGTTCTAGATAGTTCCTTTCAAAGCTGTGAGTCCTAAAAGCCAGAGAAACTCGGGGGCTTAGGTCCAGCAAACTAGCAGGTTCCCATGGCTCTAGTCTGATGGGAGTCTCCTGGCAAGGGAACTTCTGGGCATGCTTGAAAACTCCTTGAAGTCAAGAGAGCTCCCCAGGAGCAGAGGGTGCCACAACCTCCTTGTAGGCTAAATGTGTCCCAAAGTTCTGCTTAGGAGGTGCAAAGAAATCTCATCCCAGATCTGCACGTTGCAGCTTGTGCCTTCAGTACTTTTATTTTATATCTTTTTCCTCCACTCTCAGCCCCACATTTTCAAACCAAAAGGAACCCTCAGAGGGAACCCTATGCCTCCTCTGCAAGCCACTTGATTGCTCTGCTGCCCTGACAGCAAATTCTGTGAGTTCTGTCAGAGCTTTGTTTCTGATGGACACAATGTTTGAAGAAAGCTGCTAAGTTCATAATCTTTTCTTAGTTAAAAAGTGCCTTTCCTAGCTGTTCAGAATGAACTGTTGAATCACCTAATCACTTGCTAAAAGCTTGTACTTTTTATTTCTGTGGTTTTTAGGGTTTTTTTAAATGGGATTTAATGTTTGTTTTCTTAGAGAGATTATTTAATCAATTAATAGCTTTTTTAACTATGCAACTATGAAAAATTCTCATTACTTTCTAAATCTAAGGGTTGGTGCCTGCATACCATCCCTGAGAGGTGGTTGCTAAGCAAGGTGAATAATGACTTGTCAAAAAGATCATTAGCATAATTGCCCGAGTTAAGAAAGTCAAAGAAATGAAGTGAACCTTCTTTCTTAGAGGGTTTTGTTTTCAACAGGCTGCAAATATAATTATGTACCTGATGAGAGAGATTTCCCAGGCGACTGTCCTGAATATGTGGGGCACCTTTAAGACTGACTCCATTTGTGTGTGCTCCTCAACCAAAAGTTAGTGTGTACTAAAAATATATTTTCCCTTTAGATCCTCAGACCTGAAATAAATCTGCTGCCACGGTGGCTCTATCTTTTTCGGTATTTTATTATTTTAAAGAGCATCTGCTAGAACCGGATAAGCCTCTCAAGCAGCTTTGTGGTGGCGACAGACCAGACTTGAACAGGCTGACTTTAGATACTCTTGCTTTCTGGTAGCCTCTTTTCCTGGTTCCCCACCTCTTTCTTCATCTCTTACCTGCTTCGATCGCTCATGCGCGTACCAAGGCAACGCATTAAAATTGCTCTGCGGCTCTGGATTCCCGTTCTAGTGTTACGGATAGTTGTTGCGGAGGCACGGAGTCAAGTGGTTGGCCTGAGGGTGTTCAGTTGGGCAAGTACAGCTTCTGTGCTTCTTTTACTGTTCATTGTGCCCTTATGGTGTGCATAAATGTATGTGCTTGAAGGGAAAAAAAGAAAAAAATCTGTGTGTTGGCTTGTGAAAATGATGTAGAAACTCCCGTCATATGCTTCCTATGAAACTATTAATTGTAGTAGTTTGATTTACTATTGAACATCCTGTTTGGAGTAGTGCTTTAAACAAGGAAATGCTTTGTTATTGTTTTTACGGCTGTCCTTTTTTTTTCTTTCAAAAAGGCTTTTATAAAACCCCACCTTCACAGTTGTGTACTTGGAAGTTTTTTTCACTGGCAACGTGTTGGCTTCTGGGAGAGATTCGAGTGCATTGAACAGATGTTCAAGCAATTTGTGATAGTGAAATGCACTGTTCCTGAGGCATGCAGAAAATGTATGCTGAACAGCATTTAAATGGGGAACTATTTTTAGTGCAGGATGTGGGAAGGGAAGGACAGAGAGTAGGTTGTATTTGAAAGGTCCAGGTAAATTTTCAACTTGTAAATATTGTTAAATTTACAGGTTTTAGCTTGCAAGTGGGGATAGGCAAGTATCATGGAAAGTGAAAGCACTGATTTCCTGGAATGTGGAAGCTTTCGTCCTTCCATCTTCTGAACTAAAACTGTGAATTCAAATTTATTCCACCTCTCTTCTGTTCATGTAATGCAAGTGTTTTGTGAGTAAGTAAATATTATTGTGTCTCAGTAGCAGCATGGCTTCTTGAAACCAATTAATACTGGTAAATATAAAGTGAAATATTGAATGCTGATTTGTTTGCAAACCTACTATCATATTCAAAGGGGTAAGGAGGGGAGAAAGCCTGTTTCAGAGGCTACCTAGCAAACTCTACAGCCTTTCTGAACACAGGCATTTCTTTCACTTTCCATGAACCATGAGCTATTCTGTTTATTTCTCTGCCAAGCTAGATTAGATTGATGTAGTCACTAAAATTGTGGTCCATCTTCTGATATAAATCTTAGTAAAATCTGATTCTAGATCCAGGGGACTATTCGCCCACATGCCATTATCATCCTCCCGAACACCAGTGGAATGGAGCTTTTACTCACCTATGAAGATGAAGGCATCTACATTGATATATATGGGCATTTCACCAAGGAGACTGTTTTACAGTGGGGAGAAATGCCAGCATCTGTAGGTATGTATGAAAAATAGCACTTCATTAAATGTAAGATCCTTCTGCATGAAGCCTGACTTCTTTATGAGGTGTGTTATCCATAAGAAAGGGGTTGTATGGCACATAAAGCAACTTTTGAGCAAACCAGATGTGTAAAGAGTAAACAGATTTATGTGTGTTTGTGTTAAGGAAACCAATGATTGCAGTAGGTCTCCACATTTGGATCATAGCATTTGTATTCTTGTCATGTTGTTTATTGCATCGTACCTTGACTACAGAGCCAAACCTGACTGAGGATGCAGCTTATCACCAGTTTTCAAAGCAAAAATGATGTGAATTACAGAGGGGAAAAAAGGTGCTCTTGTTTCCTATTGGGGTTATTCATAGTCCATCATGTTTTACATAAAACTTCACAACTGCAGAGGTCAGTTTTTGAGGAGGTCTGTAACTACTGTCAAATGGCCTCTTAATTTTATGGCTTTAAATTTACAGTGCTGGCAGCCCAGGGTGTTTCTAATAGATTCTCAACCTCTCCATGCTTGCAGTTGGCTTTGTAGGAGAGGATTCTGACTGTATTGTAGCCAGGACAACTGTTTGTTTCACCTTTTCTAGAGGGCTTCAAATTAACAGTGTGGGGAAAACCAAAACCAACACAGGCAGATTTTTGGTTTCATTATTTGTTGCTTTTAATTTCTTTCCTGGCTGGCTTCTGTTCGTTGTCTTAAAACCAATATACTAACAAACAACAAAATCCCAAGACACTTAGATTGTAAAAAAGCATAATATTACCTTGGCACAAAATGTGAAAAAGTCCAGGATGTTCACCTTTCTCCTTTCATTTCTAGTTTGGGGAAAAGTCCATTAAAATCAGTAGAATAACACCCGTGAGTAAATGCCAGGTCTGACATTTGTAGGTTTTCAACAGTACTGAGGGCAAGAAGCCTGCCTCTGGGAAACAAATTGCTACACGATGAATAACTTTTTGCACTGTTTCAATAAAATTCAGCAACAAAGCTCCTTCAGTTTTAAAAAAACCAAAACAAAACAGGTAAAAGGTTATGAGGTAACAATACAGTGTATCCTTCCCTTCACTGAATAGCCCTATTTCCAATTTCCAGCTCATATTCAGAGCTACAGGGCATAACAAAAATATATCAGGTCACTTCTCAATTTTTCATAGGAATGGCCTTTGATATGGTGAAATTCTACATCCCCTCTGGATTGTTAGAAACACCAAAAGAAATAATCAATAATCAGACAGTAATTACTTTGCCAGGGTAGTTGTAGTTCTAGTGAGAGGTATTGAATATAACTGTAAGCTGAACTCTGATGAGTACTATCTGGAGGAAACAGCAGCTTTCAAGAAGTTGTTATGGGATGTGCTTCCTTAGGCTTTGCTGTAAGTAGCCAGCTTACTTAACACAAATACTTTCATAAAACTGTAGTGTCTTGTCCACCTTAGGGTGTGCATATATGATACATGATTTTCTTAAATGTTGAAACTCACCTTTGTTTTTCCCCATGCTACACTGGTTACAGTGGTTACAACTCCTTTCTTCTTCCTTGGGAAGGAAGAATTTTAAAATCATCTGCATTTATTAAAGCGTCCCACCGCAGATTAACCCTAATCTCACATTTTTCAAACTATGGATGTTATTTGTAACAATTTCAGGCATTTCTAGTTGTATTTTTCTATATGTTTTCTCCTAAAGAGTCACTGTTGCTAAGTAGATACCCTGTTTCAAACGCAGATGATATATAAGAAACAAAGGGATTTCTTGTCTCCTGTTTTAGAAAGGGGAATATTGCAAGAAGGGCTGCATAGGTCTCTGACTTCTGCTTGGAAATTTCCAGTTCCTGTTACTGGGCATGATCACTCTCAAAGCTTTTTCACTTAATGTAGATGGAGCTTGCAGGAATGTCTCAGAAGAGAGTTTAAGATCATTTTCTTAGTGTTACTGAATCATCAAACCCACAGATATGAAATGGGTTTGTAAAGCATTGCTGTAGCCTAGAAATGACACTTCCTTAGTGTCAGTAAAAATTTTCTTATGTGTACCCAGCTGGCACTGAAGTGAATAAAGCTTCACCACTTTGGATGGGCTGAATAGGTGTTCTTTTGTGCCAGGTAATGACTCTAAATTTAAAACATCCTTGGTATCCATCTGGCTAGAAATGATATTCTCTGTTTCTCAAGGTTGATTACATCCTAATAGAAGGAATGCCATTTGGACATTCCCCTTTCCACGTGTTCGTGCAGCTGTTTCTCCTGTTCTTCAGCATACTATGATGATAATCATTTGCACTGAAAACTATCAGTATGAAATTGCCTGGACATTTTTGTTACAGAATTTTAGGGGCATTCAATAGGAAGAGGATGGAGAAGATAATTCTGAGGGTGGGATCCTGTCTGGTGAATTTTACTGTGTAGAAGCTAAGAGTCTTGTCTGAGTGAGTAGTTTAGATTTTATCTGTAGTCAGTCTAGAGAAATGAGCACCTCCAAATGGAGAAGAGGTGCCCATCCAGGGACAGAGAACTAGGACAGGTATAATGAAACATCCTGAGGAAACAGGGTCAGTTAGATAAAATATTTTGGGTGGCTAAGGTCAGAAGGGCTGAGGAAACAGTGCCTTGTAAACCTCCCAGTGCTCAGAAAGCAAGACTGCAGGTTTTCTCTGGAAGGAAAGATTTTTCTCTCTATCCATCCATCTCTTCAGTTGTTAATGAGTCTGCAGATTTCACAGCTGAAGGGAGGCAGTCTCCAAACACACCAGCAGTTGTCATTTGAAAATTTTCCAATGTTAGCTTAAGCCTTGCATTTCTGCTGCAGCACTTGTATCTCACAAATGGTTTGTTTTTAACAGAAGTTGTCATCCTTTGTGATGATGATGTGAGATACAAGTCTGTATGAGCTTATCTAAAAGTTTTTACACTCTGTTTCAGAGATAGAAGGGTTATGTGTTAACCTTGGGGTGCTCTCTCATCATCCTTTGCTCATTTCTTTATTTCTTTAAACAATTATTTTGAAAGAAAACTTCTGTAGTTGGTGAGGATATCTTGACTGCAACAATTAAAAAAGTTGGTATTATAATGGATGGATTTAGGGCAGGGAATCTAAATATAACTTACTCTCCTAGTCTTTAAGTTGGGACCTCTGTGACCCATCTGTTAATAAGAAATTGGAGAGAGGAAACTCAAATCCCGTGGGAAATTAAAACTGTAGAAGTACTCTATCTGTGTTTAATCTGAAAGGTATCTCACATATCTAGGGCTAAATACAAATATAGCTGTAAGACTCTTTCTATAAAACAGGATTTAAAAAGGCTTTAAGAAATATCAACTTAATAAGATTTGGGAACACTTTTTCCCTTTTGTGTGAGTAATGAATTCTTTACATATGTAGTTTTAGAGGACTGGCACAAAACTGGATATTCATGGGGTGGGGAACCAATAAAAGTCCTTATTTCCATTGCCATGTACTTACTAGAAGGAAAAAGGATGTTATCTAGAGAAACAGCATTACCAAAAGGTGTTTGAGTTTCTGCCTCGGTGCTCTATCAAAATACCCACCAGCTTTTGAAACAGTTGCTGACCAGCTCACCCACAGAAAATGCCTGCTATGATACAAATGTTTCTTGTTGGCCAAACTTCCTGTGCAATTTCCCCAGGAATCAGCAAAAAGCCTTCAAACAAGCAAACTTGTCACCCAGCTACATTTCTGGGTTGGCTTATCAGTTCTACTGAAATAATTAGAAAGCGTGAGCAGTAATGGGAAGCAGAGAAGCTTTGGAGATGCATAGAAATAAACATGTTTGGGGAAAATAAAGATAAAAATAGGGCTGGTCATAAATTTAGTCTTAGCTTGCCTGGGGATGGTTAGGGAACTGCATGTGTTAGCCCTGCCCAGGGCAATCTAACCAAACCATGCAGCAGAAAAACACCTGCTTTCCATGTCTAGTTTCTTAATTTGTCCATTTGTGATTTTATTCAGCCTTGGGTTTTGGTTTTTTTTTCCTGTCTTGGTTTTAGCTCTCTAGCTAAAATCTCATTTAGTAAAAGTTCTCCATGGTTTTGACTGGAGGAACAAAAATGGCCACTCCTATCCAGGTAACATAAATAGTGACACTAAAACTATTTAACAGACTTGCACAAGAGAAGTTACCAACTCTTTCTTCAGTTTTCCTACCCAAAATTGCTTAACTTCTAGGGCAGTAAGTTTCAAAGCATGGGCAATAAAGGCAGAAATACATGCAAGTAGCTAAGCAGTCCTTGATCAGCAGCAGCATTGGAGAGCTTGAAGCTGGGTTTCAGTAGGAAAGAGATTTGCTGTGTCACAGGACACTTGGTGTCTCTGTGGGTTATTTCCATTACCAACCCTCAACAAGTTTCCCTTCCACTTGGCTAAAAATAAACAAGCATCCTTTCCTCAAAGAGCGGGGAACCAGTAAGAGTCATGATTTCAAAGAGCATCCAGGGTTTGACTGGAGGGCCAAAGGATTCTGTAGAAGTGTACTCAGTTTTAAGATCTGTCTGGCCTCTTATAGCTGGTATGTTTTATTCTCACCAAAATAATCACTGGATATTCTCCTTTTAATGTTTGTGCTCAGCTGCATACTTGCCTGAAGCAATTTTCCCAAACATGTATACAAAAGCAAAATTCAGTAGCTTTTTTGCACTGGATTTCACCTATGTGCATGCTGACTATCTCCAAAAAGAATTCTGTAAAGCAGCACACACTTTTGCCTGGTGAAATGGAGTTTGATATCATGGCTCAGGCATGCAAAAGTGGGTCAGACTTTTTTAACTTCTGTTCAGTTTGTTGATTTCAAACTTCTTGGTTGATCTGGAATCAGTTGCCTGGGGAATTTTTGGAGTCTCCATCACTAGAGGTCTTTAAGGTCACGTTAGACAAACAACTATCAGAAGTGATACTGATGTGGCACAGAGATGTGGAAAGAAGGTGTGTTAAGGTTCTTTCCTGCCTATTTCTGTAACACTAACCAGAAAACCCCATTTTTTAATAGTTTGATAAAAGCTGCCCTGATCCTGCTCTCATGCAGAGGTCAGTTTGGCCATAACCACTTAATGCTGTGAGTCAAATTCAGATGTGAGGCGAGGGATTTTTTAAGGGAAAGAGATCGAAGGAGATAAAACATGAAATGTTAAGAAGGGAAGTGATACTGTAGAGATTCCTGGGTTCTGTGGTACCAAGTGCACTTGACTCATTCATTCTGTGAGTACTCTGCTGCTGTGATACTGAGATCATTAGCTCGAGCCAGTGAACCCTGATAGAAGTTAATGGATCCAGTAGGGCTCAGTGATGTCTTTCACCCTTCCTGTCTTCCTCAGCCATTTCCCCTTGAAGCACTCACTTGCCTGTAATGTGAAGTCACACTCTAAACCCAAAACATCAAGTCTTGCCCCAAGTTGAGGGTGTTGATAATGCTTTCTTGATGTTAGAGACAGATTTTGATCTCACTTTGCTGTACAACCTTTATGGCATATATTCATTGATGTCCAGAGAGGAATGATGGTGCAAATGGTATAACAAGAACCTCAGCTCATGTACCAACTTGTAGGTCTTTTAAGGTATAGAGTAACCTGGGTGAAGTGGGGGAGTTCTGGTCAGTTAAGCAATATTAGCACATCAGTACATTCCTTTTTTGCTGTCCAAAGGACCAGAGTGGGTAAGTCTACACTTACTAGAAACCACTACAATCTTGCATTGTGTCTAAGATAAGCACCCTTAGATGTTGCCAGTTGGACAGGTAGGATATTTTTATCTATAGCTTCTTGAGGTGGAAAGCAGACTCAGAGTAATTATTCTTAAGTTGCCTCATGGTTTAGGAGCTTTTGTTCCAACAGTGAGTTTGTTCCATTAAATTCCAAATATCTAATCTGCTCTCATTAATTTCACAAACTTGTGAATGCTCCCACATGGGAGGATTATCAAGATTCAGTACTGACCTTTAAATTCACAGCCTATCCTCCAAATTAATTTCTATGTATAGATAAATCCTTGTAACTGGACAATCCCACAAGTGTTATAATGGAGCCTTTTTGTTTAGGTGGTATTCCATAGATGCAATTTGAGAAGGAACTTACTGGTTCTGCTGCAGAAATGAGTTTTTGTGCTACTTGTACCTCAACTGAAACTTGCTATTGTCAGTTGAGAAGTTCTCAGTATCCTGGCCAGCCAGCAGAGCAGCAGTGGCTGAACTTAGGATATGTTTTATTATGTTCCTATTGTACTACTGCTTGGAGATCAGGTCTCATACAAACATAGCAGTAGTGGGCTGTTCATCCAGAGCTTTATATCCTGGATGACCTAGAGGTTGCAGCTGAGCCTAATTAAGCTGTTACTGAGAGCTGCAAGGATGCTATCAAATTGAAACCTGCCAAAGGCATGCTGGACACAGCTGATACAGATACAGCATACTCCCATAGACATATTCCCACCTGGAGTACTGCATCCAGTCCTGGAGGCCCCATCACAGGAAAGACAGAGAGTTTTTGGAGCAAGTCCAAAGGAGAGCTGTGAAGGTGCTGAGAGGACTGGAGCACCTCTTCTATGAAGACGGGCTGAGAGGTGGGGTTGTTGAGCCTGAAGAAGAGAAGGCTCTGGGGAGACCTCAGAGCACCTTCCAGTACCTGAAGGGGCTACAGGAAAGCTGGGGAGGGACTTCTTACAGTGGCATAGAATGATAGGACAGGTGGGGACTGGCTTTAAACTGGAAGGGGGTAGAGTTAGGTTAGACACTAGGAAGGAATTCTTTACTGTAAGCATAGTGAAACACTAACAGGTTACCCAGGGAAGCTGTGAATGCTCCATCCCTGGAAGTGTTCATAGGCCAGGCTGGATGGGGCTTGAAGCAACCTGCTCTAGTGGGAAGTGTCCCTGTCCATGTAGGGGGTTGGAACTATTTGATCTTAAGTCCCTTAGGTTCTTTCCTGAGGTCCCTTCCAACTCAAAATATTCTGAGAGTATTGACAACTTGAATGCCATGTAGTGGAAAAGATAAGGAGACTTAAGTGTGGATTTAGTCTTTTGTTACTGGACCTATGTGACCTATACTAAACAGCCATAGAATGCTTTCAATCTACTTTTAGATATAAATATAGATATGCACACCTGCCTTGCTGTCCCACCTCCCAGAAGCACAGTGTGCCTCTGCCTCTGCTGTGTTCAAAAGCAAAGTTAGAAAAGGTTCCTGTGGTGTCAGCTGCTACAAAAAATAGCAAAGTCTGATTGTTGTGTAATTTTTATCTTACTTTATGTGTGGTCTGGGCCTGCCTTTTTAGATACTAACTGCACACTGCATGGTTGCTGCTCATCATGCTACTGCTGCTGCAGTCATTGAGAATGTTAATGACAGTTCTGCTCACAGCCTACAGCAGCAGTGCCCCCTTGTACAGCCTGGGAACTGAAGCACAGAGAAAAGATTTGAAATGTATTGATTTCAGGAGTTTGATTTTTTAGAAAATTCCCCTATTCCACTTATCCTTAGTTGTTCGCTGCTGTTTTTCTTTTCAAACAGAAAGGTCTGTTCCTCTTTCTACATGACTGGGATGCTGGAAAAGAATTTTCATGCTCTCAGCTCCAGTGGCAGGGAAGCCTTCAGTGTGAACAAAGAGTAATTGAGAAGGAAGTCTACTAAACAGATTTAGGGGAAATTGGCTAACTTTAAGGGAACTACAGTCACAACATTGTAGCCAAACCATGTTTCCTAGGAGGTATAATTTGAAAATAATTTTAAAGAAGGATTTCAAGCAATATCAAGTCAACAACTGCTAGAAAAGGATACACAGTTACTCAGCAGAGTGCCTTTATTTTTTTATATCATTTCAGAGTAGAATTGCAGGCTGTTGCTTCCTCTATCAGTCTGTACTAAAAGTTCAATTTTTAGGCAAAAATCTAAATCAGCAAGGTTGTAAGGAAGAGACATTGCTTACACTAATAATGCAGGGCAGACAAGCACTGTCCACGGAAGCTCAGAACTCATCAAACACCCATGTTCCCTCAACATCACTTCAGAGCACCAGAGTTCAGAGTTGAGCAAGAGCAATTTCTGAGCACTGATTATCAATAGAGCATAACTAATATGGTTCTACCTTGGAAGCCCATACATGCCCTGATCAGAGGACTTCCATTAAAACTGTGCCTATTTGAAATCTGTGGTGTTAACTCCTTCATCACAATTTCAATTTCTCATTTAATTGTCAGATTAAGAGGTAATGTAGTAAGCTTCCACAGTACTGGAGTATCCTTTGTTTTGGAGATAGTGCATGTAATCATCAATGTGAAGAGAATAGCTAGGGGTACCAAATTAATCATGCTATAGTCTCAGATTCAAAGGTATTTAGGTTTCAGATGAAGCTAAACTCTGTAGTAAATGCAATTCCAGATTCCTCATGGGAGGGTATAGAGTAGACAGAGTCAGGACTTTGCTTGGACACATAGACTGCAAGGATAAGTGGCAAATTGGGCACAAGTTGCACTGAGAGAAATTCCAGTTGGGTATTTAGGCATTGGGAATAAATCTTTAACCTCAATAGTAGTGATGCTTTGCAGCAGGGACTGAGGGAGGTTGTAAAATATCCATTAAAACATATCTGGACAAGGTCCTGAGTAACCTTGTGTAACTTTGCCCTGCTTTAGGGTTAAACAGGGTGCCCTTCAGAGGTTTCCTCCAACCTTTTGTGATTCTGAAGTATACAATGTTAGCATACTTAAGATTTGTATCTAGAGTCCAAAATAAGCATGAGAGGAGAAATTTAATTACAGTTTTCAAGTGTTTCCCTATTAAATTAAAATACAAATAATTCAGAATATATTGTTATCAAAGAGTAATGCTTCAGATCCATATTGACATAAATGAGGTAAGAATCAGCGTTTCAGCTGTGAAATAGTGTCACAATTTCTTTTTCTTTTGGTTTCCTTAGCTTATCTTCAATCTAATCAGGTCATGGGCTGGGGAGAGAAGGCGATTGAACTACGCTCTGTGGAAACAGGAAATCTGGAAGGAGTATTTATGCACAAGAAAGCACAAAAGCTAAAATTTCTGTGTGAAAGAAATGACAAGGTACAGAGATTAATACAATGTGGTATTTACCAAAAAATGAGTAATAGTTGACTGTGACTCTGAGACTATTTCATTTTTGTAACTGTGGTTTTATATTGGTTATTTCTTGCCTTAGCATAACCACTCAAAGAAAGTGCAATCCCTCCCCACAAAGCACACGTTATGGATATCCCACAGTTCCATCACCCTGCTTTGGGCAGCTCTTTGAATTCCTATTCCACCCAGCCTTAACTGCTACCAGAGGTGGTAACAAATAGAGCCACTGCTAACTGGCCAGAGTCCAGCACAACAGGTGTAGTGGGGAGGGCTGGTGAGCTGATAATGCCTCTTCTGAGCTCCTGAAATTGTAGGCAACTCAGAGCAGCAATCATAGAAAAAAAACAAAAAACCAACCCAAAGCTCTAACATTAGAGATTTTGGAGGCAGTATAATCAGGTATGATTTCCTGCATACAGCAGTACTTGATAAATGACCTGTGGAACCTACTTAGTCCCACTGACATGTTTCAATTAATTAGTTATTTTAAACTATTGTCTTGTGTTTTTCAAACAGAAAAATATTCCAAAAATATATCCCTGTTGTACCACAAGCATGGTTTCACTTAGAAAATTTCTCACAGGATTAAAATTGAATTCTGATGTATATGTATGTCCTTGTATTTGGCACTGTGGCATTCTCATATTCTCTGTATTGGTAAAAATGTTCTCATAAATGTAAACTGACAGCAGCATATCTTTTTTTGTTGTTTTTCCTTTCAAGGTGTTCTTTGCATCTGTACAGTCAGGAGGGAGCAGTCAAATATACTTTATGACTCTTGGTCAAAATGTACTATTCAACTGGTAAATCACATCAAGATGAAGGATGCTTTGAAATTCCCTGTAGGTAGCAGTGTAAAATGCCTGGAGGTAATATACAAAAATTTGCACTTTTTACCTACAAATTTTTTTTCATTACTAACTTATCAAAATTCATATTCTTTCAGTTTGGAAAGAATTCCATTTTCCTGTAAAAGTACTGCAAACATGTTTAGTTTGTCTTTTAAAATATGTTGCAAACCAAGCTTGTATTCACAAGTGTTAGAACAACTTTAATGAAGAATATAGCAAGTATAAGAAGCTCTTGTGCTCTGAAAAATGTACAGTTTCATTTTCACAGATGATGTAATGTTATCTTGAACTCAAGTCTCTTTTTTGGACAGTAGCATCTCTCAGTAGGTATAAAAATACAGACAAGTTGGGTGACAAACTAGAATCTACTTTATTTTGAGCTGGGCTTTGGTTTGTTTTGCATTTTAAGCAAGTTGTTACTGTTTCACTGAGACTCACTTGTCCAGGTCTTACAATCAGTGAAAGAGCAGTGGGTTTGTGACTGGGATGTTTGAGGGGTTGTATCCTGTTGTAGGCAGAGAGCTGCATTTCACTGTACAGTTATAAGAGCAACTACTTCTAGAGATATGCCCTGTCTGGTAGACTTTACAAAATGCAGGGGACTGACTTTATGTTTCTCTCAGGGCTGGATGCCTGAGCCCAAAGACACAATTACTGTAGAATATATTTGTAAAAACAGTTTAAATAGCAGTTTGTCAAAATCATAAATGCACAAAGCATTACAGACCTGAACCTGTAACTATTCAAACAGGGGACCCACGCCCATATGAGCTGATTTAAAGGAACTGCCCATGTAGAGAGGGGCAGAGGATCAGGCACCTTCTTCCCTTCTTGCCCTTTCAGCATGAAGTTTTCATGCATTTGTCTGTAAATACAATCTTTTCACAATGGATGTTAACAAATGTATTCTAATATAGTCATGAAAATATCCAAAGAGTTAATCTATTATAAATAGAAATATAAATAATTTCAGGTGCTTTCTATGCTAATTACATTTAAATAAAGCTGCATCCACTAGTGTTACTGGTGCCAGTGTTTCTGCATAAACTCTGTTCTCAGGGGCTTGTAACTTGGCCATAAAACTATACAGATATAATATATATACTATATATAATCATATATTATGATTAAATTGTAGGGTTTAATGCAATCCTCATTTAGCTAATTTTTTATGTGCTTTTGAAAATGTAAAGCATCAAATATAATCCAAAAAGCTCATTCCAGACATGATACAGTATGAAGGACACTGTAGGCAAAAATGAAATCATTACCTACAGTGTTTGAAAATAGATATTTTTTACTTGAAATATGTGATACTGGAAGGTGCAGGGAAAGTGTGTTGGAATATCTGGTCGTCTACCTCAAGGATGATGATTTGAAGTTGACTAAGAAGGGGAGAAATAAAGTTGTTAAAACTGGTAGCTGTTTTGTACAGTATGTCAGGTGCAATGAGTGGCAGCAGTCATGCTGTGACTGGCAGGTGCTCAGCTCACAACCATCAGCTCCAGAGCTCATTTATGTCAGCAGAGAATCAAACTAATGGCTAATTGCCTTTTCCCCCCTTCTCTGTGTTGGCACCTCAGCTGCTGCAGGCAGACCAGAGATGCCTACACTGTTGCTGTCCAGGTTTTTTGGCTATGTGGAGGACTGCACTTTCTGAAGTTGTTAACCTAGCACTTTTCATGAGCACTAGCTTATCTCAAAATGTACAGTGTTTTTATGAAGTATTTTCCTTTTAAATGTTTCAACTTACAGAAAAATAAGCCTAAGGCCATACTAAGAAAATATATGCAGTTAAATAACCAAAATGGCTCTTATTGTACACAAATAATTAGCTTGTCTGCAGACTTAAAATCTGACTGGTATATTGTGCTCAGGCAGAGCTGTGTAAAAACAAAAGTTTTCTGAAAACAGAAGTTCTCTGTCTATTTGTAATAGCATTCCTGCCTGTTGCCAGTGCTAGGACTGGGGCAAAGGAGCAAAACATGGCTTGGCTCTATGTGCTTCTTAACACAGGGCTTGTTTTGTTCCACTTTCACTAAAAAGCCCCCTCCAAACCTAAATAAATTCACACCTGTAACAGGAACAGAGATGAAACTTAAAATTGCAGGCAAAAAATATTTTGCAGACAATCAGAAATAAAAATTACTTGCTTTTGATTTAAAATAAAAAGCCTAAGAGACTGTGAAGAAAGAACAGCTTTCATTTTGTACTCAGTAGGTGTGCAAAACTCGCTTGCAAAACTGCTCGTGCTATAAGCAATCAGTGACCCAGGCTGCCCTATAATATTTTTTAAAGTGTGCTTATCTCAGCAACCTCTGGATTAGATGGGATGTGTGTGAATTTTTTCCCTCTCCCATTTTAGTGTCAAGAGGTAGGAGGCAGATTTTTCTTGATACTAGGTACCTAGTTAAAGAGAATCTAGCAGAGAACAGCGGGAATTTAGAACAACCCATATCAACAGATTAAAGAAGCATAACTTGTTTATAACAGAACAAAACTGTTACTACTATTGGAACAGAAAAGTGTGACAGTGAGTCACCTTAAAGATGTTTAGCACCACACCAATAGGTGGAAGAAATGTTTGAGGGGTCATATGCCCTCATACATTGATATTTCAATTTTTCATCGTTTCCTTCTATTAGCTCTCTTTTTTTTTTCCAGCTGTGATTCAATGCAGTGGGTTGAATTTTCACCTATCACTTTATTTGTAAGACCGTAGGAATTACTGGGGTTACATCCATGTGTAAATATGGAAATAATGAAGCTCCTAGAGGTGAATACTTTTAAAGGATTTAGAGGTGGTATTGCAAATAGCAACTGGATGCAACAAGAGGACTAGCATTTTCTTTCTATCAAGAGAAATTCAGAATGGCTGAAGATGTGGAAGTGCTCAGAGATGTTGAGAAGAGTAACAAGTGAGCAGAAGTGTCTGAAGAGGAGGGAAAAGCTGAAGAAAATAAATAGCAATAGCTAAAGGGAGGGAGTGGATGTCTGTATTGCTGGAAGAAGAATTAAAAAAGCTCAAGAGATGTTAATGAACAGAAAGTAACCAAAGAAATGGAACAGTATCTGGAATCACAGTGTCATTTAAACACTGAATGAGAGTGTTCTGAATAACTGTTCAGCTTAAAGCAAAAGTTCAAAGGCTGGAAGAAAAAAAGTTAGAGACTCAAGTTTATCCTGACAGAAATTTAACTATGTAGAAGGTGCATCAGCTTTGCAGTTTTCATTTTGTGAGGTGTTTCCTTAGCTGTACTCTTTTCACTATTAAAACCAAGGAGTGAACTGCTCAGCAATGTGTTTTTCTAGTAATGTCACTTTGATGTGAACAAATGCTATGGGGGCAGAAAAGGAGAATGTAAATCATCCATGTTAATAATCCTTTGGTACATGCAGCATTCTAATGTTACATTTGCCAAACAAGACTGCAGTAATACTGTAGCAAGACAGTATTTGATGTGCCTGCTTTTATTTTAGGAATTCTCTGTTCTGCAGCCTGAACCTTGACACGTGACTTTAAAAGCTGGGAACAAGACAAGCTATGTACTGTACCTTATGTATTGTTCCCTGATGTTGAACTTGTACAACTGAAACAGTAATAAAAATACTCAGCAAATCAAAACTAGTATTGTGGTTGTAAAATTCTATTATATTGGCATAAGCTATTGTAAGAATCATAGAAAGCTTTGTTACTGTTTTACAAATCCAGTCAGTACCTCTGATACAGGTACATTTACCTATAGAGACAAAATCAGCACATTTCCTTGCAGAGGATAAAGATGTTGAGGTGACAGTATGAGAGTTCAGATACTGTGCTGGCAAGGGTGACAGCCAGTGCTGGGCAGTGTGTGCTGCTAATGAGCTTCACAAGTCAATTTCTGTGCTTCCACCTTTCTCTTTAAACAAATACCCAGTGGGATGAGGGAGCAGAACTAGAGCACAATGGCAGCTTGCAGTCATGACACTTAAAGAACTGCCCCTCGTGTGTGTGTATCTGCCTGAATGCTGGGTTGGCCAAAGTCACTTGCTGCATATAAAATTTATTGCATAAAGTGAGGTGTGATAGCACATTGTAACTGTACCATGTAAGAGTAGGAATTAGGAAATTTGCCATTTATGCCAGTGTTGGGAGTTGGAAGGGGTGAGAGCATGAGGCAAGTTATTTTTTTATTTTTTTTTTAATTTTAAAATAATGTTTTTCTTCCATGTTACATCTCTTTTAAGCTATCAGAGCATGTTGTTTCCAGAATGTGATGTATGGAGTGGGATCTGTATAGTAAGTTTAAAGGTATCATGGTTGCTTGATTGGGTAGATGGTTTTGTTTTGCCTGTTATTATTGTTCATTCCACCAAAAGGTATTTCTGAAGTCCAGGAATACAGAACATCTGGACTATTCCATGCTAGATACTTCAAATGATTTTCACTCCTTAACACAAAAGAAATATATCAGGCTTGAGTTCTAGTACAATTCTGTCTGTTTGGAGATTTTCTCTCCTTTTTGTTTGCTTACCTCCTTCAAAATCAGGAATAACTGTAGTAAGTAGAGAAGAGCAAGAATTCTGGCTTCCTGCTTCACTTGTAATTCAGTTCTGCACTGATGACTCTGCCATTAAAAAAAAACACAAAACCAAGTGATTGATATGTGCATTATTAGTGATTGATATATGCATTATTAGTGGATTGGTAGATGCTATTAATTCTGTGGACAAAATTTACCAAGAAATAAATAGTATTGTTTTCTAGAGCCAGCATGAAAAAAACAGACCCCTAATATGTGAAAAGAGCTGCAGGTGAGGATCTGAGGATCCAAGGGTTTATTCTTTTGAGGTGACCCTTCATTGTTTTCTGACTGTAGATGTTTGTTACCTTGCCAAAGGCTAGTAACATGTACTGTGAGAAGTGCTGATCTTCTGGAGGCTCTGGTTTTTCCCTTTGCTTCTAATATTCTAAATCAAATTTTTCTAAATCAAATACAGTTTGCATCTTCTATATCAACTATTACCAGTCAATTTTTTTACCCCTTAACTTTAGCCAAGATGGTTCTACAGTTTCCAGGAAAAATGCTAAGGACAGAATTTGTCTTACCCGTGTTTTGTTTCTGTCTTTTTGTAAAAACAATGTCTTCCATAGCTAAAAAAAGAAACCGGAAAACCCTAACAAAACACCCAGACAGATAAGCAAACTGGCAGGCTTTTCTGTTAAAAAAAAAGTTTATACTTTTTTTTATACACAGTATATCAGACAAACTGTAAATAGCTTTGTATGACTTGGTGGAGCTCAATTCAGACCACGTTTTAATTTTAGCTTTGTTTTACATTTAAAAGGGGCACTAAATTGCTCTGGAATGAAACCATTTCTCCAAAGACTATCATAAAAGCTAGATTACAAATTCAGTTCCATGTTTACACAGATGGGTTTAAGTTAAATGAAACATGAGCAAGCCTGAAATCTATATAAAAGTTTTCTACAGATTCTAAAACCTGCACAATCCCAGAACAGTTTTGGAAGGGACCCTAAAGATCATCTGGTTTCAACACCACTGCCATGGGTGGGGACACCTCCCACTACACCAGGTTGCTCCAAGACCCATCTGACCTGGCCCTCAACACTTCCAGGGATGGGGCAGCCAAAGCTTCCCTGGGCAGCCTGTGCCAGTGCCTTACAACCCTCACAATGAAGAATAATAAAGAATAGTAAAAGCAAGAAATCAAGGTTCCACTTTAAAAAGTGTAAGACTTCTTTGTGATGATAGCCCACCACTTCCTTAAATTGCTCTTCAAAGTGTGTAGAGCTGGTTAAAGGGCAAGAGGATGTCTGCAGGGTACTCATATGAAATGTTACTTTACTATTATTTAATCACTTTGTTATTTTTTTAGGTAGATTTAACAAAAGCACCTCACCAGGAGATCCCGGTGAAATGTATTAGGACTTTTCCATTTTTGTCCTGGAATCACTTTGTGGTGAATAGCTGTGCTTTACAGTAAGCTTCATGATCTTTTACAATAACCTATCTAGAACATCACCTTTTATCCTTTTGCACCTTTAATTTCTCCAACAAATGTAATAATGTCCTCCCATTCAGCACTGCCTATTCCTCACTAAAGTCCTGTTTTTCTTAAGATTTGTTGCACATAAAACCTGAGATACTTGGCTGCAAATTATGTCTAAGAATTTGAGCCTGTTGATTCACCAGAGGTTGACATTTGTACAGTTCAACATGCTTAGTTGTAGGTGTGTGAAAAATTACAGTCTTCAATGATTTTCTGCCACGGCCATCTGGAACAGCTGCAATTTAACAGAGTGAGCTTGTGGTTGTTGTGATCCTGATACAGCCCCTCTGCTGATGGCTCATCACCAATTGTTACTGAATCTCCAAGTGGTTCTGAACTTCCAGTTGTAATCACATCCCTCCCACTGGCCAGGTACAGCCAGGAAATCACTCCTAGGGGAACTCACAGGCATAACCAGTCATTAAAACATGCTGCTGACATGCTGTCAGCAAGAGATTCACCCTGTTCCAGTTTTGAAATGGGTATATTAGCTAGACCTCTGCTGGAGAGAAAGAAGGTAGCAGGTACACATTCCCAAGAGAGGGAACTACCTTGTATCTGAAACTGCAATGCATACAAATGTACCCCAAATGATAAACTATTAACTGCATTATTGGACCATTATCACTCCACAAAAGCTATAGCTTCAGTTTTCATGACTGAAACTACAGTAGCTTAACACTAATAAATAACATTTGGGTCGTGTGTTTTGTTTGTTTTTTTTAATTACAAACGCCATTTTATCCGTCCACACAACAGACCATGTGTTTACTGGGGAAAAAAAAAAGCCCCATTTTGGTCTTCTGGGCTAGAAGAAGAAATACCAGAAACTGCTTCTTTTTTTCGTTTTCCTGCCCTTTTATCTTTACCCCTCTAGTCCCCATTCTGTCCTGCTGCTTTATAGCCTAATGTTTCCTCTGACAGAAAAAAAAATACATATAGTGACGAGTGTTAATCAAGTATTAAATACAAAGGTCTCAATCCCCACCAGTTTAATACTGAGTGATCCTGGTGTCAGCAAGAACAGAATTTCACCTTATAGATGAAAACTAAACCATTGCTGTTGAAAACAAAAGGAAAAGACCCAGGGGACTTTTTCAGTGTGGGATGATGATGATTACCAACACTGTACTGGGAAGAAGGTAAATACAATCTTAAGCAAGGTGTCAAGAGGCACCTCCGGTACAGCCAGGGACACGCTCGCCTCGAGGCATCACAGCGATACTCATTCGGTTCAACTACAACGAAACCAGGAGTAGGAGCGGCAAGGGGGATAAAGCTCCCGGAGGCTGGCGGGATCGGGCGGTCCCCCCGACGCCGAACCGTGGGCTGCTGCCGCGGGAAAACGGGGACGGGCCGGTACCGGAGCAGAACCCCCACCCTTCCGGTCTCTTTCTACGAACTGAGCGGCGCCAGCACAGCAGAGGAACCGACCCCGGGGCAGGGGCGCGACCAACGCCTCCGCCAGCTCGCAGTTACTCACTGCCGGCGGCCCCCCTCCCCTTCACCCCTCTTTCCTCCTCCTCCCGTTCCCCCGCCTTCCTGTCACCCCCGTCCCGTTCCCCCCTCTTCCCCCCCGCCGGCTCCGCCCCTCTCCCCCCCCCCCGCGACCGTTGGGAGCTTTGAATGGGACGCGCCGCGCGCGCGCAGCCGGCCCCGCCCCCCCTCCCCGCACCAGGGCGGCGGCGCCGCGCGCAGAGCCCCTGACAACAGGAGGCCGAGGCCTCTCCCGCCGTCTCCCGCCGCCCTCCCCCGGCACCGGGACGGGCTCGGGTTTCGCCCTCGGCAGCGCGGTGCGGGGAGGGGAGTAGGGGAAAGAGGGGCCGCGCGGTAGGTGTCATGCAGGACCCTACCCCAGAGCGCGGCGGGGCTTCCTGGCTGCAGAGGGTCTTCGAGGAAGTGCGGGGCTCTTCCCAACTGAGCGTGGCCCCCGCGGAGCCACCCCCGGTCACGGTGGTGGCGGTGGAGCGGTACCTGGCCGAGGCGCCGTCAACATCCCCCCCCTCTACCGGCCCCGCCGCCCCTCAGTACTGCTACGACGTGACGCTGGCGGACGGTGCGTGCCAGGAGCGCTGCCACCTCGCCCCGCGCCTCAACGGCCTGGTGCAGCGCGCGCACCTGCGGGCCGGCGCGCGCCTGCGCCTCAGGCGCTGCTCCTACCTGTACGAGGAGAAACGGCTCAACTACGGATTCCTCTGCCTGGAGGAGATGGAGCCGCTGGGAGGATCCGCGATCGGGATCGCCGCTGCCACCACCGCCGCCAGTCTGCCCAGCCGCCGCCCGCCGCCCCTCCGCGGGGAGAAGAAGCACTACCTTCCGCTCTGGAATAACGAGGATCCCTACGGAGACGTGTGGGTGGCGGACAGGCCCCAGGCGCAGGTGGGCGTCGAAGGTAAGAGGAGAGGAAGTGGCCTTAGAGCAGGGGGGGTTGGGAACCGCCCCAGAGAGGCCGAGGCCACCCGCAGAGGTGAAAAGGTGCGGGTGATGCCGTGGGGTGTGCAGCTGGGCCGTGGTCCGGGCTCAGCTGTGACCCGGTTGCGTTAGGCGGCGGGGCCAATGGGTTCAGAGTGCACGTCTTGACGTTACACTGTGAGGGCTTTTTAAACCGCACAAAACTGAGTGGAAATAGGCAGTTGGCACGCTTTTGCTTAGTTTTCTGAGGCGTGAAGCTCATCTTGGTCTGTGGGACGGCGCCTGCGCACCCAGAAGCTGCCACCCAGGATGCGGTCAGTGCCGAGGGCCTGGTGAGGAGGGTGAGCAGAACTTCTACACAAGTGTGATGCCCACGGAGGTCAACACCTCTGTCTTTCCTAGTCGCTGTTTTGCTCATGTGACAACACAGCTGCGTCATCAGTCACTTGAAAACCAACAAAACTGCTGCGTGCAGATAGCTCAGAACAGGATTTCATGGTGAATGGTATCAACAAATGAGACTTCAAATGTTAGCAACGTTTAGAAAGTGCATGTGAGATCCTGGTCTGTGCACTTTATTCTTGGAAACTTCAAACGTGCAATCATGAACACTTTTTTTATCCGTTTCTTTTTTTTCTTGTCTTTAACCTTAGTCTCCAAGCTGACTTCTCTGAGTCAGCTGGAAATGACCTGGAGAAGCAGAGTTCACTTTCATCCACTTCTTGTGAGAGTCATGCACAAATCTAGACTAAGGTACTTCGGGAAACCAGAGAAAAAGGAGGATATGCCTTATCAGGTAAAGAGGGATTAATACTTAGGTTAACACTTGAACAAGTACTTGTAGGATATTTAGAAGTCCTTGCACCCATACAGTAAGTACATAAAGATTTATGTTGTAGCTACTTTATATTAAACATGCTACCTTTAAAAAATTGATGAGCCCTTTAGAGTAGGAAGGAGTTTAGTGATTGTATGTACAAACTTCAGTGGATGAGTTTCAGCTACTATAGTTCAGTTGAGCTTTTTGTGGAAAAAAAAAGATACATATATTTGGAGTTTTTAGTGGTTTAACAGCCTAAATGTTTCTGGTCTCTATTCTTGGGAAATTGGACTTTGTCCAATTTGTATTCCTTAATTTCTCACCTGGTGACTTCCAGATAGACTGTTTTACTGTAAAATTCTTGATGATTTTCCTAATATGTTTTGCTTGTGATATTTTTGTGTAGTGCTTCTTGGGAATGGAGATGGGAGGCACTGGGGTGTAGGTCCCAGCCAGCAGCTGAGCACTCACCAGCTGGTTCTTTGCTCTCCCCTGCCCCCTCCAGGGGAGTGTGGTAGAGAAGTGGAAGAGCAAAGGAGAGCAGAAAAAATCCCATGGGTTGAGACAGTTTAATAAGGTGAAGAAAGGAAATGAGACAGACAGGAAACAAGTGGTGCCAAGGCTCCCCACCTCTCGCCAGTAGAGCAATGCCCAGCCAGTCTCTGAACAGTGGGTACTTCAGGAAGAGTAGCTGCCCATTTTATGTCTGAGCATGATGTTGCATGGCATGGAACATTCCCAAGGTCCACTCAGGTCAGAAACTCAGCTGTCTCCTCCCAGCTTCTTGCCCTTCCCTAGCTTACTCACTGGAGTGGCAGAGGGAGAGACAGTGGAACAGCCTGGTGCCATGCAAACACTTCTCAGCAACAGTGTTGTGTTAGAACTCCATCCCAGCCAGGCCCTGTACAAGAGGGCAACACTTCACAAAGAGCACCAATAACTCATGTGGATTCTTCTGTGGATTCTTATGAAGTGTTTCAGTGAAGGGCTGTAGTGTTCTTTCTGTTGTTCAAAGTTGTACATGAAGATAAATCTGGGTCTTTTCATTGGGGGTGCTTCTCAGTAGACAGTCTAGATGATATTCCTGCCATCAGAATTTCCTGATACCATCAAAATTTGATGGTATAAGGGTTTACTTTCAAGGATGTATGATTTCATGACTAATTAGGAATATTAGCATGAACTAACACAAGTGTTGATTTGTATAATCTCTGTACTGAACTTGGAATAAAGAAAAGAAGATTCTGGAAATAGCAAGGAGAAAAAAACCTGAGAAGGTGTTAGATATAGTAAAGACTGGTGGTATATTAAAGAGATTGGATGGTAGTAAGAACAAAAACAGGTGATGGAGGCTGACAGTTGAATGGATAAAATGAAGCAGTTTGATAGAGCTGAGATTTTTTTTTCAGTGGATTGTTGCCTTTTAAGACCATTATAAAACTGTTTATAAATCTGTTTTGCTGCTTAGTGATCTGCTCAGTTACAGAGTCAGAGTTATTTCGGTTTAAAAAAAATCTTGTGGAAGTCTTTGTCTGGAGAAAAACTTCAGTGAGAAGCTAGGGGTTTGCAGTGCAGATCGTTTTCTGCCTTTGTTTGTTTCTTTTGCTTGAAAATCAGGCTTGTATCACATTGAGATCAAGAATGTTTAGCAAATGGTCCTGTAACATTTTAACTTCCAAAATGTGTTTTTCTTTCATGGATATTTTGAAACACTCCTTTAAACACAGCATTCTTTCTGGTGCAAAAGAATCTTTTAAGCACTGTTTCTTGTGTATGGTATTTTTCCAACCTTTTCCAGAAACCATAGATTGAAACTGGTGTCACCAGCCATTACTGAGCACTGGGCAGGTTTGGCCTAGGGTAGCTGTAGATTTCTTTTGTGCAAATTGGGGATTTCTTCAACTCTGGTATTCAGTACAAGTTTTGGAATATAATCTGTATCCATTGGTAATAATTAGAGATTATTCGTGAGTCAAGTGGTTGATGCATTATCTGAAATACATCCCAGAGTGATGATAAAGAAAAGGTAATGATATTTTGTCTCTTCTCTTTAGGCTTACTTTGAAGTTGCTGATGGTTCAGGCATGATGTCAATGGTTTTGTGGAATTCATTATGTCCCCAGTGGTATAACAGTATGAAAGTTGGCACTGTACTTCTTCTTGAGCAGTATGCTATCAAAGAGAGTTTCCCATTTAAAACACAGCCAACCCCAGGGGATTCACAGATGAAGAGGTTTTCTACAATTGGTTAAGTATTGCAGAAACCTGTTTTGAGTCAATGAAATGTCACTGTAATAAGTAGGTCTTCGTAGAAATAAAACTGAAAGTGTTCCATTGCAGAGACTAACTGATAAGGTGTATTTATCCTTAAATGTTATCTCTGCAAGGTGTCTTAGCATTTGAGTTTTTATTACTCTCTGTTTATATTTGAATCATGTCTACAAGGTTTATTGTCACAATTAGTTAAAACCTTATTTTAAAAATAAAGAAAAATCTAATCCTTGATTTCAAAAATTGAGGTCATAAAGACAGGCCTTTGGTACTGAATTTGAATCTGATTCTACTGCTGGATTATTAAGAGATGTATCATCTGTGCACTGCTCACACCTTCTTCCAGGTTGTTGAAGCACATTGACACCTGATCTGAATTTAGATTTTAGTGTAGATGGTCAAGCCCAGAGTATCTGCAAACCTCCACAGTATAAAAAGTTGCATTGCTTACTGCTGTCTGTGCTGAAACAGCAGCACTGTAGAAGTGCCTAGGTGAAGAGTAGTCCTTGGTTATGAGAAAGTAATTTTTTACTTAGAGTTGTTTAGTGTGACAGATATTCACAGGAGCAATGCTACAGAAATACAAGTGATGCAACAAAAAACTGCCTTTTCAAGTTGGATTGGTCAGTATTATTTTTTTTCTCTCCTACTTCACTGAACATGAATTCTTTCCCCTTTTGTGCTTTTATACTCAGAACAAAATGACAAATTCAGAAAATTCAAGTAGCTTCCTTGAAACAAGCAAATCCAGGTGTTAGTGGAGGATGATATATGTGTTATTAATGATGACCATTTCCTAATGTGGTTGCTACAGCACACAAAAACAAACAACATTTTCACTGCTGGAAGCACCATATCCGCTGCCTGATGTATCTTTGCCTTAAAAACAGATCTTAGTGTCTGAAGTGTTTGAGATGAATTTGCAGAAGAGAGAAATGTTCAGACAGGAATGGAAGCTTGTGGGGGAAGTGGAGGATGCTTACAAGCCAGCTGTGAAAACAATTACATTTGCCATAAAATGTTTATGTGAGAGAAAGAATAAAATGTATCAGTTGAGCTGACTTTCTTTATGGGCAAATACCACTTCATTTTACTGTCTTCAGTCACACTATGCACTTGATTTCTGCAAGCATTATTGGGTAGAAATGTTAATGAAGAGATCAAAATGGAAAATTAAGCCAATGGGCTGTAAATGGTAATAGATATGTAATGGAAGAATAAAAAAGTTAGTGTATATTGAAGTGTCATTATGTATTTTCAGACCATAGGTAAACTGTAGAAATTACCAATCGTCAGTTCATATCAATATATGTACAGTATCTTATTTCCTTTTTTCAGCAGAAAGCCCAGAGTTTTGTCCTAGTACAAACCTAAGAAGCAGTGTTATACACGATGTATTGATGGGTCTTACACCCATATATATTGTAAGAAAGGAGAAAGGGAACAGAATATCCAGAAATTTCTAGAGCTGTTCTGAAATCAATTTTGTGCAGCTCCTGGTGAATGTGGGGTTTTTGTTCAGATGAAGTGGAATTTAATGCTTCTTTAATCCATTAATAGAAATATATCTGCAGGTGCCCAGTATGAGGCAGTATTTCATGGTTTGTTTTTTTAAAGCACACACAGTGGGTGCTCCAAAAGTTCTTTAGTTAGCTGCTTAAAGCAATCAGTTACACTGCATTGGTTAAGTAACAATTATGTTTTTCATCACCATTTCCTATTAGTAATTCCATCAGATCCCGACTTTCCAGTGTTTCCTTGCAACTATTCAAATGTTGTAAAATGTATTTGGAGGGTTAACAATGTCACAGGGGAAAGGACTTCACAAATGTAGAGTTCTTGCAAGACAGGAATCTGGCACATCCCTGGATTTCTGTGAAGCAAGTTCTGCATTGCTCACTTCTGTTTGCTGCTGCAGCATTATGAGGTATGCTGAGAGGTGCTGTTTCAGAACCTAAAACCTCTGGAGGTTAAATAGTACCAACACCTTGAATTCCACTGATGGGTTATATGTGTTTTTCACATCTGCTGAATTTATGTGGTACTGACAAAAACTCTTGAATAGCCTGGGCTACCCTTAGCTTCTGAATCATATCAGGGTATACTCCTGAGTTGAGTACATAGCTTTCATGTAGTCTCAAAGTGATGAAAAAAATGTTATGATGCATAAGGAAGTTTTCAGGAATTTTCTCTATGATACTTTCCTAAAACACCGTATACAAGTCCATGACATTTCTAGAAAGCAGCAGCCAACACAAAATTCTTGAATAGAGGGTCTGACTTCAAGTATAACACCTTCCTAATGTTGCACTGCTGATGTGAGGGACTGAATAGACTCATATAAACAGTTGTGTCATTCATTTATAACTACTGAATTACTTTACTGGGTGCATTATTTGAATAAGTCCTTACTCAAGCCCAAGCATCTTGTAGAAACTTCATCAGAATCTTTTTCAGACCAGCAAAATCTGTCTTGTGAGACAGAGAACAGAGTACCACCCTGTGTAATCTAGGTGGTGAAGCCATTCCTCCTGTATTTTTGATCTGGTTGCAAACCCCCTAACTTTGCCCAGTGCTCCCCCATGTTTGTTATTCAGCCTCTAAGCAGTCTGCTTATTATAATGAATTTTTCAAGTACTATAGAATGGACACAGGAATACCTTTAGTTTTCCTTCATGGCATATTTCTGTCATTACTGACTACCTAAACTGGTGACAGATGTGGCATGTCTTATGTGCTAGTTCTGTCTTGGTTTACTTCACTATCTGCAAGTCAATTTTAGATTCTAGTGGCAATGGAGAACTCAGCTAGCATAAAAAGCATTTGTATCTAATCAGTATTGTAGTATTAGTTTCTACTGCTAGTTTTTAAAGTACCTTGTTGGATTAGAATAATTGGCACATTGTGAATTGGAAAGTATAACATTGCTTAGGTTATAGTATTGCACTGGGCAATGCTGTGCCTGAGTTCTTTATTTGGATAAAAATATAAAGTCAGAGAAGTTGATTAATAATTTCACAGGCAGTAAGACAAAGTGGGAGTACTTCATTTAAGAAACTTGACCCTGGGTTTTTTTTTATTTTGTTTTTGTGGCTTTGGTTGGTTTTTTTTTTGCTTTTAAGGTTTTTTGAGGCGTTTGTTTAGGTTTTTATTTCTTTTGTTTTGTGTACTTTTGTGGGGTTTGCTTTGGTTTGTTGGTTTTATTATAAAATTGTATTTACTTTAAGTGTTACTTTTTTTTTCTTTGTCAGAAATCAGCCTTAATGTTCGAGACCCTCCTACTAAAATAAATATTATTCCAGAAGAAATGGTTAAACCAGAGTGGGGATTACCTGAAGTTAAATACAGGTTTATCACAAGGTAAAATAGAATTTTGCTGGATAACAAGCTGAAGCTTAGATTTCCCTACATTACACTGAATATTAATGGGAAATATTTTTTTTTAAGTTTGTGAGAATGCTTTGTATTTTGTTATTAACAAATATCCACACTTCTGTTTTGGTTTTAGGTCAGAACTGGATGACTTGCCACACAATCATTCCTGTGACATTGTTGGTCTTGTGACGTTCGTAGGACGGGTTGAACGAGCAAGAAAGAAAGGTTTTTCTATAAATATGACTTTCAGAATTTATAAAACAATTTTTAACTTTCTGAATAACTGTTTACACATTTTTCTTAATATTTTATAGAACATGGTGAAGACTTCTGGCTCTATCGTTGGGCACATGCTATTGATGGGACCTCAGACCAACCATTCATACTGGAATTATTTGCAACTTCTCAGCCAGATGTATTTGAGCATATTCACCCAAGTATTCATCTCTTTATAATACTTATTATTTATAGTGTTTTTCTAGTTGGTTGCTAATTTCAAATTCTGAATATAATTGCCACTGAATAAAAAATTGCCAGGGTTTATGTCCCTAAACAGGGAACAGCTGATCAGAAATTTAAATTAAAAAGAAAAAAACTATTTGAAACCACTATCATAGTGGAGTCTCTCAGTTAGTCTAAACAGATAGATGGGCAGCTGGGCCTGGGGCTCAGCTGGTCTCATTTATTTCAAACAAGCACCTGGGTCAACATCTCTTGCATCAGAGGCAAGTGATGAAGGCAGCTGGTCAAATCTATTACTCCTCTTGTCTCGTAAATAAGTATTATTTTACAGACAGGAACAATTTAAGAAGATTGCAGAAAGGGAGAGGTGGAAGTGGAAAAGCTTCATTTCTGTAAATAAATATTTTTTGGCAAACAGCAGTCATCCCTCAACTGTCTTAGTTAATGTGTATGAGCTAAGAATGATACATTTAAAAATGAGGGATCCTTAATCAAGGATTTCAAGAGCCTTAAGTATTTCTCCTTGCCTTCTTTCTCTTCTCCTCCAAGCACTCATCCTTCCATTAACACTGGTTGGTGTCACTTGCATTTCTTTATATCATATGATGCAGGACCAGCTGCACAACCCTGTTAAGATTCTGGCTGCATTCATCTTGAGTGTTCTGGGGAAGTGGCAAAGAATGACATTCCAGTGTTTAACTGAGATATTAACAACAGAGTGAGTTTTTACTCTATTTAGAAGTTTTGCAGTGGCATGTCATGATTACTTGGCATGATTATATGTTTTTTTCCTTAAGAAACATAGTTGGCTAGTATCTGTATTGTTACTCTTTGTTTTATTGATATACTGCTTGGTGAAGTATCTCATGTTTTAGTCTTAATACAAATACTTAAATTTCCTTGCACAGTTACTCAATTGAAAACTGAATTACATCTCTGTATTGTAATTTATAACAGAGGCTCAGTACATGCTGAAGCATTTGTAGGGTCAAGAACTAAATGTCTTTTAGAGCCCTTAATAAAATTAATCATGTGTTTGTCAATCACTGACATCCTAAAATCAATGAAAAATCAGGAAAAAAACTGCAGGGTTTTTTTTTTCTGTTTTTCCAGTGACATATTTGGTGTGTACACAGATGAGAGTGGTACGGGACATCTCAGAGAATCCTTCCAGCACAGTTTACCTTACAACTTCAAATGAAAGCCAAATATTCATTACAGGTAACTTAAACTACTTTTAATTTCATGTAGTTCTCATCTTACTTCTTTGTAATGAAACAAAGCTGGACAGAGTGGTTTGTCTTTAGCTGGATTAGCAAAGCAAGCTATTTTTTTGTCAGCAGGTTTCTAATAATTTAATTTACTCCAAAATGAAACATTTGAGAGGTTGGTTTTCCTTTGCTTTCCTTCAGTATATGTTTTGCTTAATTTTCTAATTCAATACTTAAGCATCCCTTACCCTAGCTCTAGTTCTTCTTATGTCTATTTGGGTCCTAAATGAGAACTACAGATTGCAAACCACTTGATAAGGACAGTTTCAGTTCATAGGTTAAATACAGACTTGGTCAGATAACAATTTATTTGATAAAACTGGTATTTAGTCTGTATATTGGCATATGTTGGTAAATGAGCCAACTATTAATACATACCTTGCCAGTTACCTGTCAATAACAATCTTGGCTGAAGCTTATGAAGATGATTTAGCTGTTCTCCCCTGCTAATAAACAATTTCTGATGATTTTATTGTTTTGTATGCTCCTGTGAGAAGAAATTCTAGTAGCAGTTTTGTTTGTTGTTTTATTTCTTTGTAGTACTTAACATTTGTCTAACTTGCATTGTCCAATTCACGTGTTAGTCAAGGAATTTTAGGTATTCCTTTTATAAAACAGTGTTGACTAGTGGAAAGATGTCCCTTGTTTTCTCTAGTCCAGTTTTTCTTAATTCATTTTTTCTGCACAGTGCTCAGGATAGTTTCAAAATGGGAACAGGTGACAGTAACCTGCTTTGGTTTTGATAGCTGATTGTTTTTGTTTCAAAAGGGTGGCACAAGGGCCAGCCATACACCAAGGATACCAAAGTGAAAAACTTCATTCAGTGGACTAAAACACAAAACGAAGCTGAACGACTGAAGAAAACTGTCATTGGTGGCTATTACCCTTTTCCACGACCTCCAGATAACTTTCTCAAATACTGTAAAAACAATAAAGGTATAATACCATCAAATGTCTTTAAGATTTGTGGCCTTTTTTCAATTCAGTCTTGCTCTGAGCATTTAAAGCTTCAGTTAAAAAGCAATACAGTTAATATTGGTGATTACACACATTTGTAAGCTCATTTAAGAACTCTTTTTTTCCTTACTAAATGTCTCATCCTCATCATACTTGTAGAAAGTATAGTGGCACCATTAGCTGCAGGAGAACTGTAGCAGCTTATATGAGAAGTTTTACTTCTAAATATTTTGCTAAATCAGAATTAAGACAATTATACTGAAGAATGCAGTGAATTAGAAATCTCACCTGAAACAGAAATTGGGGTAACTGATAAGGCATACTAAAGGATGCTGGTTAACCAAAAAAAATTGTTTATTTTTTACCATGTGATATGAACAACAGAAGTTTTTTAATTCTTCATGAATATAATTTTAAATCAATATTTAGTACCAAATCATTCTTTCTTTTGAGTCTTGCATTCAGATGGTTTTATATTGTTTTTCTTTAAAGCTTACAGGAATTTCTTCTTTGCAGTTGGATCAGTTTTGAAAACCATAATTGAAATGGGGAAAGAGATTGAAGGTTTGCACTACAGAGAGCACAAACGCATTGCTGTTCAGGGAATAATCAGTGCCATAAGGTACATCAGCTGCAGCAGAGCAGCTGAAGAAGACTCAGGAGTGCAGCCTATTCAGGTACTGTGTTTGAGAGTTAATGCTGGAGCACTTAAGCAACTGTGACCATGATTACAATGGAAGATTTTGTGTTTGAATTAAGAACCTAGTTACCTTTGCTATTTTTTGAGCAAAATTTTCAAAAGTCATAATTGTAGCCTCTTTAAAAAACAAAGGTTTGGTGTTTTTCTGAAGAGTGTTATGACAATCCTTGTAAAACCATGTGGGAAATAGTTCTTTCTTTTAAGAAGTTACTATTTTGACTGACTGGATACCCCAATGTAAATTAGAATGTGGGAGAGGCAACTACTGCAACATGCTCACTGTCACTTTCTAGACAGAAGTTTTCTTATTGGTACAATCAGTAGATAATTCCTGCTAGATAAAATATTACTTCTAAAAGGTATGGTAAATTCTTCTCTTACTTTAAAAGTTGCCACCATTATTGAGTTGGAAGCAATAGCTTTAAGTGCTTTGAAACTCTTCAACAATTAACTGTTGTTGCAGACAGATGCTTCTCAGTCTCTTGAGAGTTCTGCTGCATCCAAAGAAGACTCTGGTCACAGGGGGAAAAACACCAGTCTTCAAAACAAAGAAGTTCTGTCTGTACTGGGGCCACATGGCACTCCTGGGGAACAGCATCAGCACCAAGCTCTACTGTCAAAAAAGAGTTCAGTGAAGGGAAAGACACCACGCAGATTAAATACACGTGCAAAACAGTAAGCTTTTCATAAGTATGTAATTTAAATAATTTTAAAAGTGTTCACAGAAATTATTTCAAAGCTCAGGCCATAGAAAATCAGTAAGAAAGCTTTAAAAGCAAATGTAGTTTAATCTTTGAAATGAGTTAGATACTTTTCTGAGCATCAGATGATGATAGTTCATACTGTACAGCCTAATGAAAGATTCCTGGTCTGGTTTGAAATGTTCTGATAATAAATTATGCTGCTTTGTTGTTAATCTCACAGATTTGAAATAAACATAGTTACTACTTGAACCATGTATAGTTTAGTGACATAGCTGTGGAACAAGCAGCAGTTACAGTGGTGTGAGGCAATAAGATTTTTTTACTGAAAACAGAAACTTGGGTATAGCTGCTCCTGTATTCAGATATTCCTTTTTTCCTTCTGGTTAGCTTCCCTTCTGGAATGTGCTGCATTTATCTCTAACTTGCTTTCAGAAAGCCAAGAAGATGGGGGTCATGTACAACCCTAATGGTTCAAAGTAATCTGTGCTGTGGCTCTGCTTGTGATGTGACCATGAAATTGCATTGCATCTAGCCAGACATAGACAGAGGATCTCAGGCTGATATAAGAAAAAGGACTAAGGCAAAATAAATTTTCTGATACATATTGGGTTCAAGACTGAAATATCTGCTTGTGTAAGACTGCCATTTCTTGCAATTTTTGTGCACAATCTAATGCACCCATACTTGATATTAAAAGCTAGTGTGCATGTGAGCAGATTTAATGTTGCAAAATTCTAGCCAGTCATAGTTTGCATTTGTTTAGTTTTGTTTGGTTTTGATTTTTTCTTTTAGTGGATTTCTCATGCTATGGAGGGTTTTTTTTTTCTTCTTGACTTTTCACATCCAGAAATCATCATGTGGGAAGAGGGTGGGTATTCAGAATATTCTGAGGCAAAATTAGGTGAAATATAGTTAGGATTGAATGAAAATGTGAGACTAAGAAAACCCAAGAGAACAGAAATTCTGTCTTGGGAAGTTTTACATCAAAACCCTGAGTGGATTTTCATTCCACAAGGAAAATTCCAGCATTTGAGTGTCTTGGGTTTGTTGTGGCTGGAATAAAAATATGTATTTGCTTTGCTTTGTGCATTTCCATTTAGCTAAATAGTGTAAAATAATGGTTACTTTCCTGTTTTAAGGAAAAGTGCATCTGCTGTTCGTGTATCAACTTACCCCTATTTCACACGATCTGCAAGAAGAAAATTTGGGTAAGTAATGTGAATTTAATTATGTCAAATAATTGTGATGATGAAGCAGGCATTTAAAGTGAAACTTTTACAGGTCAAGAATCTGTATGGAAGTGTAATAAAAGAACAGATTAGGGTAGAATTTAGTATTTTCTATTGACCTTCTCTGCAGTGGTTCAGATCCATTGTATTACTTTATTCTGAAGCATAATTTTGAGTGTGTCATTAAACATTACTTTATTGTTTCTAGTGCTACTTAGGGAATGTATAGTAACAGGGGACCATCACTGTAAGCAGAGAAATATTTGTAGTTTTTGATTCAGAGAGGTTGCAGTTTAAGCTGGAAAGTCAAATGTAGGAGGGATGGATGTTTGATCAGCAACCAGGGTGAGCCATACAGTAGCATTGATGGATCTGCTAGTGGAAGTTGAGCTGTACATCATCCTTGGTGCTACAGAGGTGTAAATGTGGTTGTCCCTGAGAAGAGACTTGGGTGCTTCCTCTACCTAACACTGAGTCTCCACTGAACTCAGTTTTGATCCAAAGAAGGATTATCTGAAGAAGGATTTAAAAAAAAAATAAATCCAGGTAGGAATTTCAAATCCAGAGCCCTGACAAATCAAGAACCTAATGAAATAACTACAAATGGGAAATGATTAAGAAAACTGAATGGTTTTATGTGTTATCTGTGGTAAGAATTTACTTTCCTTCCCACATTTTGTTTTCAAAACTAGAATGTTTTCTCCCCATTTCTTAAAAGTGAAGCAAAAAGCTAAGGGATGTTTACTTTGTTCTCTGCTTTTCTCAACCTGCTACTCTCCTCGCTACCTGTGTGTCCACTCTATGCCATTAGTGCTAGAACCCCAGCTAAAGGAGGAGAAAGTCTGTGTTGGATTATGGAAAGCTGTTTCACTCTAGGTAATTAAAAGGTAACTTGTGTATTTCTGTAATTAAATTATGAAGTTGCACTGAATTCTCCAATCTGCAGAAGAAAAAATAGAAAGCTGGCCTGACATGCCTTAAAATTGCATTACTTTCTGTTCTGTTGCTTTGAAGTAGCAGAATGTCAGCTCTCACTGTAATATTTTAATATGCTGATGAGATACCAACAACAGAGATATATTTTGAAGTATATACTTCAGCTTAGATTATTTTGTATCAAGTATTTTTTGCACTTTTTCAGTTTATAGTTGCATTTTTTAAGGTTTGGGGTTTTTTGTTTTTAAATACTAAAAGCTTATTTCGAGGCTCTTCATTGACAGCCTCAGTTCCTACATTTCTGAGGAACTCATTTATCTGATTAGTAAGGGTTTCAGAGAGAGCAAGGTAAGAGGAAACTGGTTAATTCAGTATTATTGTAGGTGTTATGTCCTTACCAATAGACATTCAACATAAATGGTCTTTTGAGTATTTAATATACCCTGAAGTAGTTGAATTGATAGTTTGTTGTGACTAGGGGAATCAGGAACTTCAGGAAGCCTAGTTTTTATGTGGAAGTGAGAAAAGCAGAGTTGTTTTCTTAGCATTTTAATCTTTGCAAGTTTAGCACTGCAGTTACCATGGCAATGCTGGTGCACTACACACTCACACTCTACACTGCTTGTTCATATGCTTCCACCCTTCCAGTTTCACTTCTAAAAGTTTATGTAACTTAGACACTTTCCTCCCTTTTTCCCTCCATTCTGATGAGACCTGAGGGATGGAGGGAAATTCAGCTTGAGGCTTGCACGACTGAAAGTTTCCCAGAATTTGACATTTCCTTTGTCCCTCTTTTTCACAGAAATCAGAATTTTTCAGGGATGAATTGGTGGGTATCAGCAGTCAATTTGTGTAGACCTGTTAAATTATTGTAGAAGGCTGTTTGGTTTCTCTGCTGAAGTAGATGTGTGTACCATGTTAGAGTTATGGCATTTGAGTCAAGTTGATTTCAACCTAGTCTCTAAAATAAGGCATTTTTCCAGTTTTATCAGTGAGTGGGATGTTCTGTTTTGTTATTTTGAGGCACTCTAATTCCTTGTATCATCTGGGCATAGCTCCAAGGTGTAAGTATATTCTTTCCTAATTTAAGTAAATACTTCAAGTAAGATGACCAAGAAGGTGAAACAATAGGCCAGTGCCTCTGGGAACACTGAATAACAGCTTTGTTTTCTGTGAGGGGGCATCTGTGACAAGGGGAGCCTGCAGAATGCAGGCTGGGAAAAGCACATTTGGCAAGGCACAAGTTCTCTTAAAGCTGGCGTGGATAAAACAGGAGTGTGGGTGTTGTGATGCCCAACAAGCTCAGTGTGTTGCAGTAAATGAAGGGGTTTGGGTTGCATCAGGTGGCTTGCAGGCATAGTGGCTGGACATGGAGTGTATAAACTGTGTGTGCAGACAGTTTTCCTTTAACAGACCTTGCTCAAGTTGTGCTGCACACAAAGCAATCCCGTAGGAATAACATGTTGGGCAGGGAGGAGAAATCATCCCAGCTGCAGATGTGTGAATGAAGTGGGGGGAAACTGTGACAAGTTATTTTCATATATTTCAGAGGCTCCACTAGCTCTAAATTAGAGCCTCTTCACCTCTCAAACTAGACAATTTGAAATAAAAAAGGCACCCTTCCCATAACAGCAACTGAACAGCAGCATGAGTTTGTTTAATCCTCTGCTTTAAAGAGGAGGGAAGTTGGCATGTATCTAATCTGACACATTGATTTCTGAGCAAGCCTTTCCTAACAATGTTCATGTCTCTTGTTGAGAAACCCAGCTCTTGGAAGTGAGAATTAGTTTCATGGGCATAAATTTTTGTTAGACAACTTTAGTTAATACTTTCAACAATTTCTTCTAATAGCTTAAAAGTGTATTAATATAGCTGGTATGTAAATGTTTAATTTGTTATTCATACACCATAATTATTTTCCATTATGGCTCTTCTAAAAGCAATTAATTCTTCATAAGATACTATTTTCATGGAAACATTTTTTAATCTAGAGATAATGCTATAGGAAGCACTATGTAATTACTGAATTACCATTTTAGAAAGAGGCAAATTTTCCTTCCATCTGTAATCAAACAACATAAAAATAGCACTGCATAAACTTAGATCTGACATCTTGCATGTATCTTTCTGAGGTTGTCTTGGACCTCAAAATTTTTAAAATACTTTGGACTACAAAGCCACATAGAGACATACAAATACAGCTGTACCAACATTTTCAACACATCTCTCCTCAGAAGCTTGGGTGGGTGGTGTGAATCAGGTAATGTCATGCTATTTTTAAGTTCTCTATGTGGCTGGGTTTTGTTGGGTTTTTTTTTTACAAAATAAGGTGGCTGAAACCACTGTTGCATACTTTGTGCTGCTTGAGTGAGGATTCTTTTGTGCCTAGAGTTGGAGATCACAAGGTCTTTCCAGTTCTTAGCTGGCACCATGTTGATAGTGCATTTCATAAAGTGTACTTTGATACTCAAAACCCAAAAGTACTTATCTTTCTTTTTTCACAAGATTTTAGATATTTTCCATTTGTTACCAAACATTGACACAAAATTTATGATATATCCTAGTATGAAATAGAAAAAATAAAAAAACCCCAAACCTGTAAATCCTGATGACTGAAGTAAAGAGTGTCCCACCAAACAGCACGTTCAGCTTTGATTCCTTTTGTACTCTCTGTGTATTGTCCCTGTCTATTTGCAGTTATAATATTTTATTAGTTAATACTTTAGTAGTCTGGATTTTTAATAGTACCTTAACAAAGTCTTAGCTATGTCTCAGTTGTACATGATACAAGATAATTGAGATGGGCATTTTCTTAAGTTTATTTTTACATCATGGGGTGTCTTGATAAGAGGAGTGGAGCAAGGAGGAAAGAATAAGTGGATTCAAGAGCTTGTTTTACCATGTTGTGGATGCAGACAACCTGTCAGAGTTTTCTCCAGAGTAATTCATCAGAGATTGTTAGAGAATTTTTTCATGCCATTAATTCAAGATTTCATGCTTAAAAATGAAAGTATACCAAAAATATAATTTGCTTGACTGAACTGATTGGTACAACAGGGTAATGTCCAAAGGAAAAGATGTGTTTCCAATGTCTCTATAATTATTTTTATTCTGGAGTGTTGATGCAGCTCTGTTCAGGCATGAATGGCGCTGATGAGGAAGTGCAGCAGTACGCAGGTTTTTAGAAGTGAGTCCTGTTGGCCCTGTGTGATGTTCAGCTTTCAGTGTCACACCTGCCGTTTCCAAGAGCTGCCCAGTAGAGGGCAACAAACACTGGTTTTTGAGTGGGAAGTACTTCCTTATTTGCTTCACAAAGCAAAGAAATACAGCAGTTTGTGTTCTACCCTCTTTAAAACGGATTTACTGAGCGTAGTGGTCTCATGTCAAGCTGCTACATTACCAAGTCTCATGATACGAAACCAGGTGCTAGTGCTCACTCATTCACACTTTTGTATCATTTATCACTAGAAAACTGTCAAGGTTTGATCTTTCACAGCATAATGTTGGAGGTTAAATAGGTTTTACATATATATATATATATATATATATATACACACACACACTATAACTTTCTTTTTATAGCTTGGATGAATTGCAGCATGAAGATTTTGTGCAAGATAAAAATGGACAGGCTGTACCAGACAGTTCACAGCACTGCACAGGTATGATGCAAATACTTGGTACATAAATCATAGGAGATTTAAGCTACTTCTTCTCTTCAGGTCCAAAACAGGCAACAAAGATGTCCTTGTAACCCTTTTTTGCCAAGACATCTCTACATTGGACTGCATCAGCCTCTAGGGATCAATTGTAGCAATGTATTGCTGAAGTTGTTCTGCTCAGTCATGACCTTGATGTCTTCTAAAGAATGACTGGAATGAAAGTGTTGGGCTGTTGCCCAGGATGGGGAATAAACTCTTAGTGCTGCTTTATACAAGTGTGGAGTTAGCTTTGTTACCTCACTAGCACTTAGCATAAGTCCTCACATTTTCTGCTGGCAGCTTTGTTGCTGTAGTGATCTGCATGTGATAAAACTGTGCATCTCTGGGAAAGTAGCCTCAACAATGTGAGTACCTAATTAAAAAGGCAAATACAAAATACAGAGAGGAAATGGGTGAAGCTTACAACCCATTAATAAGAATGATGTTTGATTTAGGTGTTTTTCTAAGTTAATACTATTTTTTCTTTCTCTGCAATTGAAAAATGAATTTGTGTTTGACAAAGTTTTTTTGTTACCTATTTTTTATTTGAGAAAGAAATCTAATTTGTAAGTTGTCATTATGTGCAGCTTGGTTTGCTTTTTGTTTCATGCAAATATTTTGCCATATTTTCCTTTTTTTGACTGACTGCATATACTCTAAATCATGGAGTTTTATCTAAAAGCTTTTCTACTATTAGGATCTGTCCCTAACTTCTGCTAATTTGCTTTTGTGTATAGCTATATTACTTAAAGTGTTCATCTTTTTATTTTTGCAAGGCAGCAGTCCATATCAGCACGTTGTCTTTGTAGCCTATTGATAATTATCTGCTCTATTTTGCTGCTTTAAAGCAACAGAAATTACAGTGAATTCACCCAAGTGTTTAATGTATCAAGACTGGAATTATGAGGAAACTTTCAAATTTGAGATAAATTTGTACAGGTAACTGTTTAAAGTGAAGTTTTATTTCAGAGAAAGAACAGGCTTGGGTATTATGTAGAGTTCTGTTCTTCAAAAGCAAGAAAACTGCCATCCAGAGGGATCTGATTCCAAAATAGCATTCATCTCAATTGCTTTTTGTGGGAAATTATGTATTGAAATGTTCACCATACTGATTTTTATATTTATGATTGGCTTAAAGAAGAAAGTTGTCTTTTCTTCCAAGAGGCTCTCTGTAGCTAGAAGAGTTCAAACTTATGTTTGAAATGCTCGTCATGTGATGAAATCAGTTTTATTACAAGACTGTCCTCTAAAGCTACAAGTTTACTCTTGTTCCAGTCCTAGTTTTAATTCATTTTATTGCATATTTTCAACATTCTGCCATATCTTCATAATAGAAATGTCCTAATGAAAACGTTCCTCATCTAGCAGGGAAGTGATACAATTCTATGAGTGTATTAGCAACTAAATATTTTCTGTGTTTATAATAGACAAAGAAGGAATGAGTGATACACCTGAAACTGAAGAGCCTGGAAGAACTTTTGATTCATGGCAGAGTGACCTGTGGGCACAAGTGAAAGACAAATTAATGAAATATTTGCATCACAGCAAAATTTTCCCAGAAAGCATCCCACGGAGATTTGATTATATACACAAAGACTTACTTATGCAACAGTACAACCTGCATGCAGCAGTGCACCAGCCAAAAGAAACCATTACAGAGAAAAACATCAATGAGTTTAAAACTGCTGGTGGCCTTGGATATTATGAAGTGACAGTTCTGGGTAAGTATTTGGTAGCTTGGCTTCTAAAAAAGATTAAGCAAGAACAGTGTAACATCTTGTCTCCTTGGTGTGTTGAGAATGGCTTGAAGACTTGTAAGAAACTGGATAGATTAATTGGTTGATTTTGAGTATTTCTTGAGGTTTTAAGAATAATTGACATTTGAGATTTTTTTATGAGAGATCATGGTATCTGGGATAATTTTTTACCAGAAGCTTATATTTCTCGTTAAAAATACCTTATTATGTAGTTTATGTCTATTATTTGAACAATGTGTGTAGTACTTAAGCTAATGATTATTACTGTTAGAGGTGGGTCTTGTTCACTAGTGCAACCAGTCTGACACAATCATATATATTGTATACATACATATATATGTATTTTTAGACATGAATTCCTAATTAATGGGCAAAGTAAAATTCAGTGTTGAGCCTACAGTAGTCTGGGCTTTTCAGAAAAAGAAAAAATGGTGCATGAAGTTGCTAATTGGCTGAAGGTGAAATTTTCTGCTAACTTAAATTTTTTTTGAACAGGTGTAAACCACGATGTAGCAATAGATGTTGCATTTCTGCCACTCTTTAGTCCTGAAGATCCCCATTTATTTAAACTGGAAGACATTCAAAATGATACATTATTGTCTTGTATGAGTTGCATCTCTGCAAGTCAGCAGAAGACCACTAGCAATGGGAGGCTTTGTGGCATGTTTCCACTTTCAAGTGAGACTGGTTTTCACTGATGTTTCTCATTTCTCCTTCTGTAGTTTATCTTTCCATGCAAGAGTTAATCCTCTCTTGAATTTGCTGCCATGGGTCAGACACTGTTCATCCCTTCAGTGAAAGAGAGGTGAATTCTTTGTGACCACCTTGAGTAAACAGGTGTAATGCTGAACTTTGAAGGCAATTTTTACTGGAGCTGTTCTCATACTCTGAAGATAGTACTTTAATATCCAAATCACAAACTCCTAAGAGATCTAGATAGTATTTGTAGTTATTTGTTGATGTAAAATTATACTGACATACAAGTCAGTGTTTGGCTTTGAAATAATCTGTTTCATTGATGTCACTTTGAACACCTGTGGTGCATAGACTGAAGTGTTTGCCTGCTATTTAATTATTTTCTTTCAAATTATGTTTTTAATTGGTAGCAACTCACAACGAATATGGGGAACACAATGTCTACTACAAAGTGCTTTGTAAGCATTGTGTTCTTCTGCATGTTTGAATAGACAGACCTGATTTTATTGAAATGCATCTTTACCTTGAATAATACCATGAAATCTGAGAATCACTGAGGTAAAGTAATGCATATTTCAGCTTTTCCATATCTAAATTCTGATGCTGTTATTTCTACTGGGTTTTATTTTTTTACTCATAAAATTCTACCAAAAAAAATCCCAGTAGGCCAGCATTTAATAGTCAGAGTGAGGCTTTTCACTGAAAGAAATTTGAACATACATACATAATTGCATGGAAAACAGTGTAGTTCAGTATACCTTCTTTTATTCTATGTATATTGAAACACCTTTTCTTAACTTCTAGATGAAGTTGTAAAAGCAGCGATGGAACTGGATGGCAAACACGTTATCTGCATCTTGGACATCTGTCACTTGGGTGATGATAATGTGGAAGTCTTTCTGAGCAAAATCTACAAGACAGTGGAACCTGGTGTGCTGGGTCCAGTATAGTTTAATAACTTATTTTTTTAATTTCTATATTGTTCAAAAGGAGGGGAAAAAAACAGCTGTAACTTTGAATACCCCCTCTACATTTAGCACTTTTCTAGAAATAGCAGACACAAACATAAAATGATGATTCTTAGACCAATGTTAATGGTCATCTATGTAACTGGGAAAGATGGTTGTTCCCTTTTTTTGTTTTGGTTTTTGGGAGTCTTGAAACAGATTACACAGTGCCTTGGTCACAGTAATCTTATCTTTTGGTAGGATATCAAGGAGCTTGCTTGTCATCTCTGCTTCTCTTCTGTGCACATCCATACACAGAAATGCAGATGTATGGGTGAGGACTGAGAAGAGAGGCAGCCTTTCCCAATACTGAAGGCAACATTTACAAAAGAAGTAACTGGGTGTGGTATAATTTTATGCTGGAAATTAGAATAATTTTTAGGATTAGAAGTTACTGTGGTCTCTAGTGATCTTTTAGTGAGTGTGGCTAGGGGCAGCCTGGCTGATCTCTAGGCTTGAACCTTAAACCTTATTGTGTTTGAGAAAGGGATTAAATCCCATGCTGCCTTTAGTATTGTGGACTGGGTTCAGTGATCCAATAAGCCACTTTTAGTTCTTTTTACCTGAGTAAGGTCAACTATTGTGTTTTTAAATGTCTGCTTTTCTATATACAGCCTTGGGTATTAAGTGTAGCACCCAAAGGTTTTAAGCATATTTATTAACTTTAAAAAAAGGACCTATTTAAAAAAATAAACTTGCTTAGAGGAGCTTGCTTCTAGCTTTGCAAGAGAAGACCTGTCTTTAAGGAGTGCTTAGCACAGCAGGATATACAGTTTTTCACATTATTAGGTTTTTTTCTGTTGATAACCACTGTCCTTTTTAGTAGCACCTGTATTCTAAATGCAAGAAGGAGCTCAGCAGCTGCCAGAAGCTGCTACTTCCACAAGAGCAAGAGACTTCCACAGAATCCTGCCAGCTTCTTGCCTCTATACTGCCTGTAGCAGTTGGCTTCTGCCCAGTTCAGAACCAAGTCCCACTTTTTCCTCCCATCTCAAACAGCCTCAAATCAGCTGGATCCTTAGGAAATTATTCTCAAGCAGGAGCTAAAAGCACATTACTAATGGACAACATGTCCATGGGAAATGCTGGTCTCAGTTCAGTTCTTTGTGAAGAGATAACTGTATTCTGGAAGCTTGTAATTGTACCATTATTTTCCAAAGCCTACAGAGTTAAATTTATAGGAACAGATACATTCTTTTGTGGAAAACTTCTTTTAGCAGCCTGTTGGCAACCAGGTAGTATCACTTCCAAGCAGTAGCTCACTTACCTGCCCTTGGGACAGGGGTCTTTGTCTTCAAGTACTTAAATTCATATTACGGTAATTGAAATAAAAATGTAACTGTCCTTATTTCAGTACGAATTCATAGACAGCTTCAGATGAAAAGTAAAAGGCTTAACATTCTGAAGAAACTCATAAATTATTCTATCTCTCTAGTATGGTTTACAGTTTAAGATGTATTAATGAGAAAAGTTTAACTTAAATTGCACAGAGAAGAAAAGTTAATGAAATGTGACTATATGAAATTATTATATTTTGTATGGATCATATAGTATTAGTTCTAGAGCAGTGTTTGTCAACTTATGCCTTTCAGAATACCTTGTAGCCTTGCCACAGAAGGCAAAAGGGAAGCACACCAACCTGAGAGGATCACAGTGTTGCTTCTAATATGTTATTTGTGTAATTTTGTTGCTTATGTGTATGTGAAGTTTATAGAGGCTACTGCTCTAGAATGAGAAAGATAAGCACCAGCACTTCGTGTATCAAGCTGTGAGCAATGCTGACTGTGTCAGCCTGTATTTTTTTCTTATATATACTTCAGGTCGAAGTCTAATTTTAATGAAACTATTATTTCTAGGAGTGATTTTTAAAGTAATTATCTTTGTATGAAGGGACTGGTGTGGCTAACACTGTCAGAGCTACTCTACTGAGTTGTTGCAGTCACTTCATCCATCCCATAAACAGAAATGCAGCAGAGGCTGCATCATTCTGCTTACTACACTTTAAACATGTAGCATTAATAATTCTGCCCTCCATGTTAGGACTTCCTAACTCTTAAGGAAATATCAGCATGTTGTGGGGTATGTATAATATGCACTTGAATTTTTAAACTATACATTTTTATCTTACAGAAGGGTTTTTTGAAATTTTTCACAGCAAAAACTGCGTAGGAAAGATATTTACCCTTTTCAAACAAAGTGCTGATATTGAAACCACAGGCTTTTTGTGTGTAGATAGAGAATATTCAATGCTTGTAGCAGACTTGGGATTTCAGTCCTCTTGGTCACCCTGTAGAGGCACTTGGCACATCCCTGTAAGTTACACTGAATTTAATATGCCAACTTCAGTTTCTGAAGGGTCACAGTGTTACTGTTACTGTGTGGTTCCACCACTCAGTCTCCCCCCTCTCTGCCAAACCAGCACTGTAGCACTGGGGTGAGGGTCCTCGCTGCAAAGAAACTACTTGCTGTTTTATTTCTCTTGATATCTATGGACACAAGTATAAAGCCAAAGTATTTTTGATCCTGACTCTGACAAAACATGTTAATTTTACTGTGTTAAAGAAAGATACAGAATCTCTACTCCTGCAAAATGTCATAGGAATCATTTTTCTTGCTGCTCTGTATTGCCACTGCTGAGGGTAAAATAGCATTGGAACACTTCCCTAGCTGTAGAATTCATGCCCAGTTCAGCCAAAGAACTCTACTATAGTCTTAGTTTTGCATGTTTCTTATTTTTCCAGCATTAATTGTAGAGAAAACCAGGTGAACTTTGTGTAGCTAATGGTACTTTTGTGTAAAAAACTTGACAAGTCATAGATCTTACAGGTAAGATCAGTTTTGAATAATGTGATGTAGAACTAGTGCTAAACTGAAAAGTGGAGTATATAAATAAATGTATTAATATATGTAAACGTCTTGGTTTACTTCTTTCATTTTGTTCCTATTCTCTTTTTTTGTGAAGAGCTGTTTCAGTTTTCCTATAATCCCCTCTGTGGTCATGTTTATACTTTTAAAGAATCTTTACAGGAAAACTTAACTGAGCTTTCATCAAAATGTTTTCCACCAATTGCAGATTCTTTTGGCTTTCAGCACTATGCACATCATGACTTTTGCAGAAAACAGGAAAAACCTCTTGATGACTTTCCAATTTGTCCTTATTTTCATTATGGATGACAGTTCTCATATTAGTAAGGTTTTCATTTTTCTGTTCTAATATAATAAGACATAATATATATATAATACATATATAATATATTATATATATAATAATATAATATAATATATATAATATATTATATATATAATATAATAATATAATACATTATATATATATAATAATATTATATATTATATTATAATAAATAATATAATAAGAGCTGGTGCTAGTAGTTGTCATCGAATACAACCCTGACTGAATTCAGAGAGAATCTGTAGAGCCTACACCCAGAAATGGAGACCTGTGTGATAGTTATTTGAATGTTTCAGTTGAAGTCTTGGAAAAAAGCCAGAGTGTGGAAGTGGGCTGCAATACATGGTTTGCTTCTGTGGTGAGTTTAGGGGATTCTACCTCTCTTGCATTGGTATAAATCCATGTTAAAATTAAGGCATTGTAAGCACCTGAGCAAGCTGGATCTGACAGAGCAGATGAAAGAATCTGAAAGGAGAAATGTGGGGAATGATTTCATTTTCTTGCTCTGTAAGATGGGTAAATTTTTTCGTGTGTTACTCTCCCTCCACTTTTGACAGTTTCCACAAGGTCATTTGCATCACAGTGAAGTGAGAACCCTGAGCTTGCATCACGGAATGAAAGGTGACCTGAGCACCTGGGGTGGTGTCCCAGTTGAAGTAGGAGCAGGGGGCTTGAGCAATCTCTCAGGAATCCTCATGGAAGCTACAAAACGTGCAGTAATGGGAGAGGGGGAAAACCGAGTTTTGTGAAAAGGAAGCAGGAAGGTAGGGCTCAAGGTTACTTGCAGGTCCCTCAGTCTGCATCTTGATGTCACAATCAGTAGGTGTGGCACCTCTGGCCCGTCCCAGCCCCCACTCCAGATAAGCTCACTGATACCTCGAGGACTTACCTGGGTGGTGTCAAGTTCCTGTTGGAACTGAAATTTCAAACTCTTCGGCAGACTGTGGGCTAACAACAACCAGCAGCAGCTGAAAATACCTGTAGATCCCTTCATTTTGCACTTGGGCAAAGAAGCCATGAAGCAAGCAGATAAGTTGATTTTTTTCTGCCTCTTGGTGGTCACAATTTTATCCAGGACTACAGAGGCATTTTCTGCATTTTCAGTCTTACAGACTGCCTCTGTAAGTTTGTTCTATTTCAACAGTGCCAGCAACACAACTGTGTCTGAGCACTGTGAATGTGGCCTGTATGGATTAAATTCTCCTCTGCTTAGTGCTCAGGGACTTGTGGGCATCCCTAAATCTGCCAGTCCTCTGGCCTGTGATGCAGACACTGAGTTCACGGTCACACACCCGCCGTGGATAGCACTGATTGAAAGAGGTGATTGCACTTTTGCTGAAAAAATTAAGGTGGCTGCCAGAAGGGGTGCAAGAGCAGCTGTGATCTACAATTCGATGGACAAAGGCAACAGCACCGTCCTGATGTCACATCTGGGTGAGTATTGCAGCATGAGGTGCTGAAACTTAATTATTTCTCTGAACTTTGGTCCAGGACAGTTCAGTCAGGAAACAGTTGTGTTTGTGGATGATTGTTGCTTAGTCAAGAAATTCAATGGGAAAAAAAAACTGATTGTTCCATCTGAGTTGACTTCAGCACTCACTAAGAAACTGCTGTTTCATCCTGAGCTCTGAAGTTAGTATTGGTTTTGACTTGTGCAGCACCCAAAGTATTTCCCTAGAGAAACCCATTCTGTCTGCTTTGAAGACACTGGCTGATTTTTTGAGGTCAGATGCCACAAATGAACATACAAATGTCTGCAGCACAGTTACATGTTTTGCACATTCCACAACAGAATTTTGCTGCGTTGTTTTTGTTTGTTTGTTTTTCTCCTTAAATTGTTCTGTTTCTCAATAGTGGTTGATCTCAGCCTCTTCTGAGATTCCCTAATTCCTTAACGAGAGGTTAGACAAAATGATTAGAGTTGTCCATTCTGGCCCTAATGGCTATGATCTGCCACGAGGGAAGAACTGAGAAGCTGACCGTGATACCGTAATGCTTGGCTTTTATTTCTGTGTGTGTTTCCCTAGGTCAACCTGTCTAATAAGCATTTAATACAAATGTATACATAGCTAATTCCATGAGATATCCTTTGGTGGAGCTGCACTAGGAATCCTTTGGCTTAAGTCTTTCTTGTCTGATTTTGTGAGCAAACTGAGCAACTTTAAATCCAGAGATGAGCCAGTGTTTTACTGATCACATCCCTGTGCTGCTTTGAGTTGCCACTTCAGGACATTTGTAGCTGTGGAGCCCTGAGCTGGGCAGTTCCCAGGCACCAGCCAGCACCAGATGTTTTGCAGGCTGGTTCCAAGGCTCAGTTAAACACTTGTAGGTTCTTTACAAACCTCACCACTGTGTGAGGCTTAGCACGAGAAGAAAAAAGCATCCTAAACAAGGTATGGCACAACACACAAAAGAGTGCTGCACAGCTCTGGACATGCAGTGGTTTGTTGCACTACTCAGCCAGCTTTGGCTCTCCTGACATCATGGTAGAGCTGGTGTTTGCAAATGGAGCTTAAATGTTTTACTGGAAATGTGTAGCAAATAAACCAAAGCTTTTGCTTTACATCTGGAGAAAGTGATTTACATTTCAGTGGCCGTCATGTCAAGAATAAAATTAACTTGCTTTTTTTATTTGCTTTTGGAGCATGCCAGGTCCTCCTGACACTGGCTGAATGAAGAAAGAATTGTACTGGTGTTATGTAGCTGCCAAACTGGTGGCAGCTGCGTTCCTTGGGAGCAGTGGTGTCCCCACTGAGCATGGGCATCCCATTCCCCTGGAGGGCAGTGCAGGAGAATGGGATGGAACCCTGTTTAGACAGGCTGGGTAACTGGGATGTTGCAAACCTGACAGTTCAACTAGATTCCAGAAAGGAGATCATTATTTAGGATAAGCTCTGCAAGCAGACCCTAGTTTTTCAGATGTTTTTTTTCTAAAACTAAAAAAGATTTTTATCTTTACAGCAACAGATATATCACCCTAGAGTGTGAATTTCATGAGACATGAAGTTCCATCTTTCTTAATTTAGTCCCTTTCGTTTTCTCAAAGACCAATTTTGATTTTTATAGGACTATTTCCTATAGCTGTCCTGTAGGATGGAAGCAGGTATTATGATCTGTTTGTTGACAGAGGGTTTATAAATCCATGCAGGGATCACATATGTTGAACACAGTGGGAGCAAAATATTTCAGTGAGATGAGCTCTTTGTCAGATCAGTATAGAAGCAGCATCTTCTCTCTGTACTTGTTTGCTTCAGTACAAAGTGTGGAGCCATACCTGCTTTAGGTGGAACAGAAACAGCTCAGGTGAGGGGCAGTCATTGCAGCACAGTGCTCAGGGCAAGGGGATGCTGGAAGATGAGTTATTTTTTCACAGCAGAGCTGTTCAGAAGGCTGGGAAAGGAATTCTCTCTGGAGAGGAATCTGTCAGTGGTGGCCTCACCCAGAGGGTTTTGAGGAGGCTGGGGATCAATCTCCTCTGCCATTTAGTTTGGGGACCTTTGGAGATGAGATTCCCTGCTGGCAGAGACAAAATTCTGCTGCCAGCAACCTGCAAGCTCCTGTTCAAACAAGAAGCAGCAGCCCCTGGGGTTATTGGCTGCTTGGGGTCAGCCCCAGCACCTTCAGTCAGTTCTGTATTCTGGAGGAATCCTGTCCCCTTGGTTATTTATTAGGCTGAGGGCCTTGGCTGCAGTTTCCTGCCATCCTCCTCCCTTTCTGCTGACTTACAACATAAAATCAATCAGGTTTGCTAGCCAGCCTGATTTTCTCTTACAACAGTACAATATTATGTATGTATTTCACATGGTAAAACACTCAGTTTTACAGCAATTAAATAGCTCGGTCTGGGCAAAATCCGGGTGGGCAAGAAACTGATAATTTAAAGCTGTTGGGAAAAAACAAAGCAAAAAAGGAAAACCCCTCCTGGTGCCTCATGCCTCGTCCTCCACTGCAGTTCCTTTTACCTGTCTTCAGCTTTACCTGTTCCTGGGTGTTGGTTTCCTGTTACACACAGACACAAAAGATAAGACAAATAAATTAATAGCTTTTATGGTGGAAAAGCTTAGAGGTCAGGATATTAGTGACAACTTTCCCATTCCTCTTGGATTACACAAATCACTTGCTGGGAAAACACTTCTCTAATATGAAAGATTCTCTGTAGGTGTTTGTGTCTTATCTGCATTAAATTAAATTGATCCAGAAGTATAGTCATGAAGCTTTTGATAGAATAAATATATCTTTTTAGTAGTTCCAGCACTACCTTGATTTTCTCCTGAAAGGAAATGGAATATGCATCTTTTGCAACATTTTCCAGTGCTGCTCCTTGAAACGTAAATGGAAATTCCAGGAATTATGGAGTTGTTGAAATATAGCCAAATTTAACAAGATGTTTTGGGGCTCTTTTTTCAGTAAGAAATACCAGAGAACAGAGGGCAGCAGAACAGCAGTGAGTGCCCCCCAAAGGCACAGAGCAGGGTCCCAGGTCCCTGTGTCCTCTCACCACTGGGGTTTCTTTCCTTTTGGTTGGTTTTTTGTTGTTTTGTTTTCCTGTCCACTTACAAGAGAAATCAGGAGACTGGAAATAGGAGTATGAAAAGATAAAAAAATTAAAACATCATTCTTGCTGCTATTTGGATCCTAGTCTAATAAAGCAGTGAAGCTGAAATATCAGGATTTTTAAAGGTTTTCTCAGAGGGATTTACTAAGACCCAGTGAAAAGGAATTTTCTTACTGGTTAGGAAGCAGGGAGATCAGTGTCCTGGCAGAACAGAACTGTTGTACAGCAGAAGCAAGCAGGTGTCTCAGTCTGTCAACAGAGCTAATTGGCAACCCTGGCAGTAACTAAAAAAAAAAAAAAATTGTTGCAGATCTGCATTTCCTTCTAGCTTGTTTCCAGGATATTCTGTAGCCTCAAAGTTTAATTTTTGTTATCTCAGAAGTTTTTTGTGATAAGATCTTATCAGCTGTAGGTGCAGTAAGTGTTATGAATTTGTGGGCTAAGTGCCTGACAATGGAGTTTGGGTTTGTCTTTTGTTCTGAAAGCTTGTATTAAATCTTCCTCAGCTTCCTCATCTGAACTCTCTAAAATATCATTGTGTATTTGATCTTCAGAGTGATTTCAGTTTTACAGCTTGTTTTGAGTCATCTCCTCTGTTTACTATTGAAAAAGCCAAGCTCTTTGTCCTAGCTTTGAACAGCCTGTGAGATCTGCACAGGAAAACAAAGGAGCTTCCAAGAACATCCATGCAAAGTAGATGCCATGAACTTCCCCTTTCATTTATTCCTCCTGAGTGAAGGAAGTGGCTCTGCTAGCAGGAGTCCAGATGCCCCCAAGAAGTCCATGTTCTCATAGCTTAGACCAAATTCTTCCATTTATTGTCAAGGAAAATTGTCTAAAAGGCTTCAGATCTTTGGTGTAGGGAGGGCAAAGCACAGAGCCCCGTGCCTGTGGGAGCTGAGAGGCCAGGAGAGGTTTGGAGAAGGCTCAAGGGGTCCTCATCCATGTGTACAAATTCCTGATGGGCCAGGGAGGGTAAATACGAGGGAGACAGACTCCTCTCAGTGGTGCCCAGAGGCAATGGACACAAACAAGAAACTAGGTTAAGAAAAAAAGTCTTCACTGTGAGGGTGGTTGAACACTGTGACAAATTGCCCAAGTGCAGTCTCCATCCTTGGACATACTAAAAACCCAAGTGAACAATGCCCTGGGGATATGGCCTGTCCCCAGCTGCCCTGCTCAGAGCCAAGCTGGACTGTCCAAGCTCCAGACCAATCTTTTCCTTCAGAAAGGCTCCTGAGGGAACCTGGTGGGCTGTGCTTACCTCCTGTGTTCAGGTCTTCCAGAGCACCCAGAACACGGAGCCAGCAAAGCCCAGGACCTCAAGCACTCGGGCACTTAGTACTGTTTCTGTAGTTTCCAAGATAATCAACGTGATGAGCACTGGGTTTGTTTCAGGGCACTACAGTAGTTGACCCACCTGTTCACCCAGAAACTTGGTGGTGAATACATGCAAGGAGCCAAATTCTGCTTCAGGTTTGTCCTGGGACCACAGCGTGGCTCTGTCATGGGCTTCCTCAGCTCACAAAGCTCAGGAGAGGCTTTACCAAAAAAAAATTCTGCCTGAAGCAGAAGCAGCTAACCTGCTAGCTAACCATTTCCCCCACAAAGAAAGAGATGGCATCCTCTGCTTAACCTGCTAGGAACAAAGAAAAAAAGAAATATTTTCATCTAATCGAGTCAATCAGGCTTCTAATTACAAGCATGTGGTGTATTCTAGAACATGCAGAGCTTTCCTTAGTCACCCATCTGTGTAACATTCCCAATCAGCCATGCCATGAAGGTGTGTTGGGTGTTAGAACAGAAAAGCTGAAGAGGAAAGTGGAGTGGTGGAAGCCTGGGGGTCACCTGCAGGTGTGAGACGAGTGCTCAGAGGCATTGCAGAGCCAGCTGGTGAGGGTCAGCTCCTGGCCCCTCTTCTCCCTCCTGGCACTGGTGTCACAAACCTCAGGAGGATCCATGAAAGGCAACAAGGCAAACCATGGACTGCCTGAGTGTGACTGCCTGAGAAGGAGCTAAGCACAAAGAGCTAAGAGGCAAATGCTCAAGACATGGAGTTTAAATTCCTATCTCCTTGAAGGCTCCTGTGGTTCAGGGTGTTGCTCAGGTTCAGGCCATAACTCAGGGCTTGGAACTCAGCTGGATTTAAGCATTCCATGCATTGCCTCTCTCCATCTTCTGGGATGGTCCCTCCTGGTCAAGGGCAGTGGGTGTGGTAGCGACTTTTTTCTCCAGGAGCTCAATGTGCTGACTTCCACCAGGGCAGAGCTGTGTTTGCTTCCTTTTATCACTGGAGAGGATTAAAACCCATTTTTCTGCATCCCTGATGATCCCCAGGCCTCGTGCTGGTGTGCAATATACTGCTGGGCTCATGGCACTGCAGGAGAGCAGAGCTGGCTGCTGGCCCTGCCCAGGCTGATGCACAGGTAGAAGCAGGACAGTGGGTGTTTGAAGTAAATAAAAAAGTGGGACATCTGTCCTACCACCTGTAGCCTGTGTCCCTATGGCCCCTCTGACTCTTTTCCCCCTTCCCATCCCTGTGATTTCACCCTGTTTCCACCACAAGCTCAAAAGCCCTTTTGCTTCCTTGTTCCTTGTACCAATAAGCCCAGCTCTCTGCTGAGCCTCTCCCTGGGCAGAGGCAGCCTGGAGCTGCCAGCCAAAAGCAGCACATGTTTGCTGAGCCTCAGGTTTCTGCCTCTCCTGAGAGACCTGCAGGAACTGATGAAGGGTTTCTGTCCTCTAACCAGATGCTGATGTTAAAAAAAAATGTGGGAAACGCACTGAATTTTCCAAGCTTTTGGCTGAGTTTGGCTGAAATCGGGCATCAGCATAGGCAAGCAGAGAAGTGATCTGCAAGGAGATGGGGATGAAGATAGACAAGAAAACTATGGTTGTACACTTTGCTTCCCTTTAAAACCCAAGAAAAAAATGAGTCAACTTCAGGTTCTAGTGGTGATCTAAGCAGAAGCTGAGCAGAGGTTTTCAGAATACACATTGGACCCAAATTTCAGCAAGTCTCTTTCAGGATCAGCCTTTTTTTTTTTTTTAAATTCTTGTTGCAATTTACTGGCCTGTCTACTTACTCCTAGTGCACCTGGCTTTCTAACTAAGGATTTATACAGGGTCTTCACGGAGGAAAAAAAAAAATCTTAAGCCTTAGGTCTCCCCTGAGCCTCCTCTTCTCCAGGCTGAACACCCCCAGCTCCCTCAGCCCTTCCTCACAGGACTTGTGCTGGATCCCTTCACAGCCTCCTTGCCCTTCTCTGGACCTGCTCCAGGACCTCAATCTCCTTCCTGACCTGAGGGGCCCAGAACTGGACACAGGACTCAAGCTGTGGCCTCACCAGGGCTGAGTACAGGGGCAGAATCCCTTCCCTGGACCTGCTGGCCACGCTGTTCCTGATCCAGGCCAGGATGCCACTGGCCTTCTTGGCCACCTGGGCACACTGCTGGCTCCTGTTCAGCTTCCTGGCAATCCAGACTCCCAGGTCCCTTTCTGCCACTCTGTGCCCAGCCTGGAGCTCCCCATGGGGTTGTTGTGGCCAAAGTGCAGGACCCGGCACTTGGCCTTGTTGAACCTCATCCCGTTGGGATCAGCCCAACTCTCCAGTCTGTCCAGGTCCCTCTGCAGAGCCCTCCTGCCTTCCAGCTGATCCATGTTCCCCCCAGCTTAGTGTCATCTGCAAATTTGCTGATGATGGACTCAATCCCCTCATCTAAACCATCAATTAAAATATTAAACAGAACTGGGCCCAGCACTGATCCCTGGGGGACACCACTCCTGAGCAGCCACACATTGGATGCAGCCATCTCAGGCCATTCCATAAACCCCCCAGCCACCAGCTGGGTCCAAGCACCAAACCCCTAACCTTCTCCAACTTTCCCAGAGAAGATTTTCTCCTTTTTGGTTGTTCCATTGGAATGTTTTGCTCTAATGCTTGTCAGCACCTCTTGAGGATGGAAGAAGGGAATGAGAAAGCCTGGCAAGCCTTTGGCCTCTTGAAGCCATTGGCGACATTCCCACTGACACGACTGGGGTCACTGGAGTTTGTCACAACTGAAGCTCTAATTATGCTGATACCCTAATTACGCAGTCAAAGCTGAGCTTTTACTGTTGTGTGATCTTTGAAGCCCATATTCAGAGCTTTCCTGCCTCCAGCTGCCTCAGTCCTGTGAACAAGGTTCTCAGTGCTGGCTGGAGTCACTGCTCAGCCTTCCCTGTAGGCTGGAGTGAAGGCTTTTCACAGGAACTCTGCAACTTTGATGGAGATATAGTCAGAACTGAAACTAGGCACACCTGTGCCTGGGATGACAAAGCTCCTCAGGGATGTGCTACTGATTTCTGCAAGTAGCTGCTATCTGTGGTCCTATGGTTTGTGTATTTGCACAGATAAACCCAGAAAGGGCAAATATTTTGACTCGGACTGAGTTCGTCCTCAAAGGACCAAGTGTTCTGCTCTTGAGGACATGTTCAGTCCCTTGATGCTCCTCAGCTGGCCAATTGCATTTCATGTGTTGTATGGAAAATCTTGGTCCCCAGTCTGGATGGAGATTACCCAATGCACTGATTCAGTCCCCTGCTTGGAAACTCCACTGTCACTGAACAAAGACCACCAGTGAATCAACAGGCCTGAGGAGCATCATGCTTCAGCTCCATGTGAAAACGAAGCAGACCAAAAGTACCTGTTGTCTGGCAAGTTCTGGCCTATTTTTGTAAGTTTTTTTGTGTTGTTGTTGTTTTAGTTTTTCAGAGGAATTGTAGATGTTTGGGGTTTTTTCCTCAAGGCTTCTTGTTGTAAGCTGTGAGGAATGCTTTTATCTTCAGCTTCATTTCCTTGCATCTCCTAAATATTGCTTATTTCAATTTATCAGCCAGCTTCCTATGAAATGAAAGATGGAAAACATAATTCCATGAAACTGCAAGTGTCTTTGGCAGGAGGAAGAGTGCCTCAAACTGTGATTGGTGTAGGAGCATCCATCTCTTTGGTACCTTCTGTCTCTGCTGACAGTGTTTTACCCACATCCTCAGGGGTAGCATTGGGCACACGTAGCCCTGTCACAACAATTGGTCCCACTGTGCCAGAAATGGAGAAAAACAATGTTTGCTTCCCTGGCACTGGAGACTCTTGCGCACATCTGGGTAGCTGAGGGAAAGTGTTTGGTGCCAGCACACGGGGACATCTGACGCACTTTTTTTTTTTTCCACATCCAGTGAGCAGAGAGTTGTAGGCTGGAGTTTCCAAGCTGTGTCAGAGCCAAACAAGCTCCCAGGTTCACAGTGAAACTTTGCTGGTACTGGCAGCCTCTGAGTGTCTGCTGCATCTCTTCACTAAGAGCACCAGAATCTCCTGGAAGCTCCCAAGCCCTGCAGGCAGCAGGTGGGGAGGTTTCCAACCTCTACACCTCCTCTGGCCTGAGCCTGTCCTCTTTGCAAAGTGGCAAAGTGCCACAAACTCTGTTTTTGTATCTTAACCTTTTTTTCATCTATCTTAAAAACTTGGGAAGCTTTGGCCCACACTGTTGCCTACTCTGGAGCAAGTCACCTGCCCAAGCCCTTTCTCTTGCTGACCATGGGCATAAGCTGCTTTATAAGCTGCTTTTGGATGAGGAAATGCAACATCTGTTGTCTTTAACTTATGATCTTATGATTCAAGGTAACATTTGTTCATGTTTGGATTTTTTTTTTTTTTTTTTTTTTTTTTTTTGTCCCATGACATGCAGTCCTGGGTTTCATTTTAGGGCACTCCTTTTGATTGCTTTTTCCATTGCTACAAGTGCTTCTCCTTTCCACTTCGCTGTTCAGTGGAGAAGGCCTGGAGATGTGGCTCAGATCCATATGCAGTGCTTGGAGTGCTCAGTGCCTGCTCCTGTAATGCTTTGCCCTAACAGAGATTTCTTGTGTCCTTGAGAGATTTCCTCCAGAGATCCAGAGCTGCATACTTGAATAAGAAACAAACACAGTTTTGAAGGACATGAACTTACAGGTCTCTCATCAGCAAGATGCCCTGAGTGATCTGGCTTGACATTAAAAAGCAATATTTAACAAAACCTTTTTTTTTTAAAAACTTGAAAAAGGGTGTTTAAATATTTACTCAAATAAAGCAAAGCTCTAGATAATGATAGTGTCTACCCCTGTAGAAGGCAGTGACAGGGTTCCCAGGATTTCACTTTGTTTAACTGAAAGTCATGCCCTACTTTCTGAACTTATCAGAGCCTCCACCAATAGCCCTGGGGAAAAAATTGAAAGCAAAATTATACAACGTAAGTTTTTGAATAATAAAAATCTTTAAATGTTAAAAAAATCAGATCTTTGCCAGGAACGCCCTCATGCTGTACCTATTTTAGATGTAATTCTGCTTCTGGATTCGTGGGAGCCCATTCATGCTGCTTACCCTGTCATTCTCACGTCTGCAGTCATCATGGGCTACAGCACTTTTTATTGCAGAAATGTTTAGAAAGCTCTCACAAACAAATGTAGCAGAAGTAAACTGCACTGATAATATGTTGTACTGCATGTCACAGCCCCTGCAATGTCTGGCCTCTTTCTCCAAAACATATAAAATCCAAACTATAGACTCATAGCCTATTATGTAAAGAAGAAAAAAAAAACAAACAGCCAAACCCAAACCAACCAGTAAAAAAAACCCCAGGCTTCCTGGTAGCAGTGACTATTTTTAATTGCTACTCAATACACCCCTTTTCTGTTGTAAATTACAGTTAACTGAGCTGAAAGCCATCAGACAAACCTTGTTTTCAAATTCAAGGATACTTCAGTAGGGTCGCAGACCTGTTTATGATTTGTCATCCTGGAAGAAGATTTAATGAACGTGAGCAATGAAAGTTCTCAGTGTGAGAAATGTAGCTTAAAATAGGTATAACTGGAGTGCTGGGTTTGAAACACTCAGCTTTACCTCTGCTGGGGTGTCCCCCTGTGCTCTGACACTGTCCCAGCACCTCCCCAGACCCCTCTTGGTTGTGCTGGCCCAGAGGAGCCTCTGACCATGCTGGGATGCACAGGGACTGTTGGCCTCTTGCAAGACTGCTGTCTCCCAGTGCTTACTGGGAAGGACTGACCACCATGAGTCTATTTTTTTGTCCCAGTGTGGACACTTGGCTTCCTTTGTTTTGCCAGCCTGAGAAATTCTTCAGCCAGGGTGAAGAAGCTTTCTGTTTGTTTGTGCCTGCCATTTGCTTACTCAGTTATTTTCAAGTGAGTGGAAACATTGCCCGAGCAAGGAGTCAGAAACTTGATAACAAAATAATACCAGGGCAGCAAAATGCCCACAGTAACTTTTACTGCATTTTTTTTTTCCTTGTTATCGATCTCCAGGCTGCATGGCGAGAAGGTCAAGTTCAGGCTCCCTGTTAATTTTCATGGGATTACCAAATGTGTTGTGGAGAGCTTGTCACCAGGCAGCAGCCTGGAGTGTGCGGACTTCCCAGCAGCTGATGAAGAGTTGGTTACCACCAGCCCAAGCCAGGCTGGAGCACTCTCGAGCAGCTGCAACTGCAACATCTGCACCCATCCTGTTGCTTTACTGTGCTCGTGTTACTAACTAATGTGTGGGAGTGTAAGAGGTTCCAGTCTTTGCTGTTGGTCCAATTTTGTTTTAGTAAAAACACCAGAGCGAACCATCCCTGAAGCTCTGGAAGCAGTTGGAGCTGAGCAGCTTGGCTGTTTTCCATTGCAGAAAGCTTGGTTACATCTTCAGTGCTGTTAAGTTGTTCCCTGCACCTACAGGTTTGAAACCAAAACAATCTGATTGCCTACAGGGATACTTCTTATCATAACAAGAGATGTTACTGTTGAAGTAAGTTGTGTGCTCAGTTGTGGAATGAGAAAATGAGAAGTTTGTTCAGGTTGGGACAAAAAGGTTCTCTTAGTATACTTTGTGTGTTTAACAATATTGATCCTTAGCAAATTGCTTCATCTGCTCTCCATTACCTGCGCTGCAGGCTGCTATTTCAGCAGCAAAGCCAAACACTGATCTCCCTGTGCTACTGAGCTACAAAATCCTGTAGAAGGTGTGCAGGCAGGAATGGATGATGGCAGAGCAGGTTGGTTTCAAAGCCTGTGCCCCCAGGTAAGCATTCAAACCCAAGCTGGATCTGACCAGGCAACACTCTCTGGCCTGCATCTAGCACAGATCAAATGAAGGGAAATGTGCTCCCCATATCAGCACTGAGTTATCAGGTATCAGCCACATGGATTCAATATCAGCCTTAAAAACTAAGCGGTGCCGACCGTATCAGAAAGGGATTAATTCTGTGTTTACACTAATTTTGTTGGCAAATGAACAGGCAGCAGCTGATCTTGTGCCGTGTAATCACTGCACAGGAATAATCCTTTCTAAATGATGGGCTCCCATCCAGAGAGCCAGCATGCACGTGTTTGCACAGGGCTGTTTGGGGAAACATCTGAGTGGCTCCCGTGGTGGGGGCAATTCCTGCAGAGCAGCTGGGGGGAGCAGGGCACCTCAACAAGTAGAGCTCTGTGGAGGAGAGGAACTTGAAATAGTCTTGTTTCTCCTATTGTCTTCCTTTCTTGCCTCGAATTCCCTGGTGGGCTCTACAGCATATTTGCAGTGGCTCTGCAAGTATTCTGATCTCTGTGACCGGTGCAGGAAATTTAGCAGAAATGTGTAAGTGCTGGAGCAAAGGGACATTCAAATGCAAACTGGCTGCCCAAAATGTAACTGCAGAGCCCTGGAGAAACATGAATTTTACTTGCAAGTTACACAGATCAAATAATAATGAACCATGCAAACACAACTAATATGTCAATAGAAAAAGGTGGTTTTGGTTGATGTGGCAGGTTTATAGAGTATGTCTAATGACACGGGGAACAATGGTCAGTGAATTAACACAGCTAACCTGGTACTCTATAAACCAACTCCAGGCAGGACTGATACCGTGTGCTGCTGAGTGTTCAGCAAATATTAACTCAGTGGAGCGAAGCGGGCTGGTGCACGGCTGGCCCGGGGTGCTGGTGCTGCTTTTGTGCTTCGGGGCTGCTGCGGGGTCAGTCCCGCGGAGCAGCCTGCGAGATCTGGAGGAGGGTGATGGTGGTGATGGAGGAGAGTGACCCGCCCTTGCCGGGAGCGATCCGGGGGGACACCCATCGCTCCTGAGAGGTGAGGTCAGGAGGAACCATCACCGCTGCGAGGTGATCCTGGGGAGGGGGGTGCGGGATAACCCACCGCATTCCCCCTGGGAAGCAACCTGAGGTGGAGATCCTGCGAGAGGGACCCTCCGGCCCCCTCCCTGTCGCCGGCTGTAGGGGACAAGGCGAGGCGGGGAGTGCCGGTAAGGTTCCCGGGGAGGGGGAGAGAGGGGGGGTAGGCGTGCCGCGGCGGGGGCGGCCCCGCTCCTCCCCCGTGGGCGGTGGCGGGGCAGAGCCGATTTTAGGCAGCGGCGGGGCCGTGCCGTGCTGTGTCGGGATGTCGTGGGGGGCCGCGGTGCTGGTGCTGGCCGCGCTGCTCTGCGCATCCCCGCCGCCGGGTCCCCAGGGGGTGGCGGCGGCAGCAGCGGCGGCGGCGGCGGTGTGGACGGCCTGGCTGAACGTGTCGTGGGAGGACGGGTCGGACCGCAACCGGAGCGGCTGGGAAGCGAGCGAGAGCGGCCTGTACGGGCAGGACTCGCCGCTGCAGGCGGCCGCGGGGGTGCTGGTTCTGCCCGACGGCCGAGACTCCTTCAATGCCTGCAGCGCCGGCACCAACTTCAGCGGGGCCCCCCCATCCTCCGGGGGCAGCGGCAGCTCCCCGGGCTGGGTCGCCCTCATCCAGCGCGGCGGCGGCTGCTCCTTCGCAGACAAGATCCGCCTGGCAGCCGAGCGCGGAGCCAACGCCGCCGTCATCTACAACTACCGAGGCACCGGCAACGAGGTGCTGCCCATGTCCCACCACGGTGAGCCTGGGAGGGGTCCCCAGGCTGGAGAGAAGGGGAGCTTGGACAGAGAAGGATCTCTAGGCTGGGGAGGAGGGGGGGGTGGCTTGGAAAGATAAGGGTCCCTAAGCTGGAAGGGGGAGGGTTGGATAGAGGGGGGTGTCAAGGCTAGGGGTGGGTGGCTTCGACGATGAACCCGTCCTAGGTTGAGGGCGGGGGGCTTGGAAAGAGAAGAGTTCCCACTCCGGGAGCTTCCTCTTGCCGCTCCTCTGTAGGGTGCAAGAACAAGGCATGTCTTGGCTTGGTCCCCAGCTGGTCCAGCCCTGACTGAACACTCCCGGCTTTGGTGCTCAGGAAGACACTGGAGTTTCTTTCTGACTCTTCTGCACGGGAAGAGTTTCTGCCTGGACAAGCCGGTGCTGTTCAAGGCACTGCTGTTGCTGAATTTTCTCTGATTAATGAGTAACGATGTCTGGTAGTTGATGAGGCTGCTGTTGAGGGTGAGCAGGTGGCTGCCTGAGATCTCTGACCTGGCTGGGCTGGGTGCTGGCCCTGACGTCCGTGGGGTGCAGGTGGGAATAGTCTGTCCAGTCTCTTTGGGCTTCATAGCATGACCAGATAGTTGCCCAGAGTTGATGATTGCTGGTTTGTTTTTTGTTTTTTTTAAACCTGTAACATCTGGAGTAAACTTGGGGTCTGAAATAGGCTGGGTTTCCACACCTAGTGAAAACATTTCCCTGTGTTTTGCACACTAACAGAAGCAGGCAGGGTAGGAGACAGGCTTGTTTCTCTCTAGGTAACTTTTCCACTGGTAAAATGCCACTTCCAATGCAAGTGGCTAAAGCCCTTCACAGGTTGTCTCCATTTTGCAGGAGTTGATGATGGACCTTCCCTTTCTTCCTATAGAAAGTTTGCTTGGCAGCAGTTTTGGTTTATTTTGAAAGATGGGCAGTTCAGGGGAAAAACGAAAAAAAAAAGTGATATTTGGCTGCATTTCAAGCTTGTGTTTCCTGAGAAGCTGCTGGCTGAAGGTACCAGCACAAGCAGGTGTCCTGTCTGTGGTGGAGCAGGCTTTGGTGGTTTTGTCCAGCCCTGGCTGTTGGGTTGATGCACACACACCTCATGGGTGTGTTGGTATTCTGTTAAGTGGCACTGCTTTGTGAAGCCACATCTCCTGGAGGGAAATACAACAGTGAAAATAAATAGTGAGTCTGAAAGCTTTGACTGGCTTGAAAAATAATTACATCCTTGCAGCACCTCTGTGAGAAGGGGTGGAGAGGATTTCTGTCTTAGCGGTGGAGATAAGTGTTCTGCTGAGACAAGGAAGCAGTAGCTGTCTCTCTGGAGGTTTGCTGAACACAATTTTGAAGGCTTCCTGTACTCCACTTTAAGAATTTAAACCATACAATCTGGATGGGATCTGGCCTTTCTGAGGCAGATCTTTCTTATGTAATCAAATCATTTGCTGGCAAATGCTGTTGATCTGGCTATGGCTGGCTGTGTTCTTCCTGCTGAACTGACAGTAGCATCCCTGCTCTGAGCCATGTTCACTTCCTGCCTGCCTAATCCTGCAGCTCTTGGAGGAGCTCCTTTGGCACTGCTGATCTGGGTATGGCACGGCTGAACCTGTTCTTTATGGAAGGTATCCTTCATCCTGGCTGCTGAGAGACCTACAGCATCTTGAAATGAACCATCTGCTCTCTGCAGGGTGTGCTCCAAAAGGAGCTCCCTCCTTTCCCATGCTGTCCTTAAGCTTGCTGAGGGATTTATGTCAGACTGGCTCTAGCTGTCCTGATTATCCTGCATGATGGGTTATGGGCTTCAGGGCATGTTGAAACTTCCCAGCTAAACAGCAGACAAACAGGACAGGGACTTCTTGGAGAAGACAGCTTCTGTCAAACTGCTTATTTTTTTCTGTGTGACTCCTCCTTGCCATGTCCTAGCACAATTATTGGGTGAAGCTTGTTGCTGCTTTTGCTCTTCTTCCTTGTTGATGTTTTAGTCCCTCACTTATTTTCCCATTCCACTCTCCCTTTTCTTCTGCAATGGACTTAAGTTATCTTTTTCTGTGGTCCTAATAATATTTAAGTCCCTGTTCTGATATCCTCCCACAGTGATTCTCATTCTCCTGCTGATGAGGATTTGGTGGCATGCTGCTCTGCTTGGGCCACCCCTGCCCTGTGCCCCTGCTGGGAGCCAACACTCTGCATTCAAACTTGAGAAAAAAAGTTGCAGGCTTTCAACACAGCATGGCCTAGAGGAAGCAAGCTACAAGTAATCAGCCTCATTTGTTTTGTCAAGTGTAGGATATTCCTTATATAATGTTGATGAGGTGTAGTGCTGTAGGCTGAGCTTGAACTTTAGAGGGAAGAGCTGGTCTTAACACCCTTTGAACTGTGCTTTGGGTGGGTCTTGTGGCCTTCAGAGGTGGCACTGAATGTTCTAACTCTGCTGAGGCAGTGGTGAAGTTAACCCTGCTCATTAAAAAAATGAGGTTTTTTGTGCAACTGCAACTCCCACCGGTTGCTGTGGCTGTGTTAATGGTGGCTTCACAATCAGGGTTTCCTAATTGGCTTCATTTCTGCTTTAACTGGGCCATCATATGCCACCAAGTGAAACCAAACCAGGCTGAGCAGTTCCTCAAAGCAGGAGGTGGTTTTGTTGGGGTGAGGGGCAGCTAAGTCTGGGAGCTCTCAGTCTCCCAACATGCCCAGGGTTACATCTCCTGCCTGTGCAGCAGGGTGCTGAGGGCTTTCCTCTCCACAGTGGGCATCTGTCTGGCAGAGAAGGGAGATACCTGTGGGTGGGCTTTGAAATTTATGGCACAACATACTACTTTTTCCTTAATTTTGGTAGCAATGCGACATAGTTATTAACAGAAACTTAGCTAAAAGTACATTGTGCCTTTTTCTGTGCCTGTCAAGCTTGGCTTTTGAAGCAACCTATTTTAGAGACTTAAATGGGCTTGTGCTTGACAGCAGTGTTTGTCCTGCTCATCCTTCTTCCAGGGACTTTTTTTTCCTTATCGTCATGTTTAGTCTGATGAATTCTTTATTGCTGATATCAGTTCTTTGGATGGAAACATTTTGCTGTGCCAATTTTAACAACAACAACAAAAAAAAAAAAACAACAAAAAACCCCCCAAAAAACCCCACAAAAACCAACAAAAACAAAACAAAAAAACCCAACAAAACCCCGAAACCCAAACAAAAAAACCCCACCCACCCAAAGCAAAACACTAGAATTCAAATTGCCCTGGCAATAAAAATAACAGAAGGCAATAAACAGCCAAATCAGATATGATCGAATCCTGCCTAATCCCCCCTAACACATAGAATGTCAAGCACTTAATGGAGTCCAAACTAATATTTACTTGGTACCTTTTGTAAGTGCAAAACTGTATCAGTGAGCAAACTTGACTTTTAACTGTGCTCATAAGAAGAAGATGGTACCTCTCTGTGTCAGGCTCAGCAGGGTTTCAAAGTACAGTTCTGTGTGCTTATAATTGCACCTCTGTGATCTATATTGACCTTCTGGAAAAGACATTTGATTGGAGAAAAAAAGGTGTATGTGGGGGAAAAGCACCCAGCAAGAGTTGGTTTGTTTTAAAGGTGGACCTTGACATAAGATAGAAGAGGGAGCTGGGTGGCTTGGGTGTCCGGGGATGGTGGTAACAGTGGGATGTGTTCTCTGGTGTTAAATATTTCCTTGCTGCTGGTAAAGAAGGATTCTTTGCAGGTCAGAAAACTATGGTGATCATTTTCTCTGGTTTCTCTCATGGTGTAACTCTAGCATTGAGAAGCCCATCACCTGCTCTGCAGAGGGCTTTCTCTTAAGGAACACAGCTAAGCTTGTCTCAGGCTAGGGAGATCTGGTTCAAGTGTAAACTGACATCAATAGGTGAAAGGAGAAGGAAAGGTTAAACATGTAGCACTCCCACTTAACTTGTTCCGCTGGAATTTCACTGAGGTGAAGCCTAATTTCCATATGCTTAGAGGAAACGGTGAATGGCAAAAGCCTATAAAAGCTGTTCCAGCTTTGCGTGAGGCAGGATCTTTAGAAATAAAAGTACAGCTAAAACTTTGCCATGATCTTTAGAGTCTGATGTGACACGGAAAACGTCCTGCTGAAGGCTGAGAGGGAGCAGTGAGTGATCCCAAGGCTGTGCCGACACTGTGTAAATGTTGTGTAAACAAATAGTTCCCCTCCCCTTTGCTGCCAGTGGAGACTTTGCTGAGCAGATGGGAGCTGAGGAATGAGCATAGGAGGTTTCCCATGTTCCCTGCCCGTGTCTGGGGAGCTTCTCCAGAGCATTAAGTCCTTCCTAGCAGCAGGTCCGTATTGAGAAGCAGCTTGGATGGATCTACTGGATGGTATTTGCACTCTTTAGTGCTGGGAGTTGGTAGCCCCTGGAGCAGAGCTGTTTGTGTATGTGCTGCAGCTTCATCTTTATGTGCCCGATTCTGCTCTCCTGGGTGCCTGGTTTAGAGTAAATTGCTGTCACAGCCCTAGTGGCATTCAGGTGAGTGACTGTGGTACACGGAGCCTTGCTGATGACTCTGATCTCCTGCCTGCAGGGTATGGTGGGGGTGCAGTCGTGGGTTGGGTTTAACCACAGCACAGAGGTCTGTGAGCAAGCATGAGGGGCACTGAGGAGCAGGATAACCATAGTTGGTGCTACTGGCAGCTTCTGATCCCTGCCCTTGCTCTTTTTGGTCTCATTTATGTACCTCTGTGCAATGGAAGCCTGCAGGGCAGCAGGCACCAACCCTTAGATAGCCTGGTCAGTGAAGTGCCCTGGCTCTTTGGGTTTACTGAGCTGCTGAAATGGGAAAGGATGACTGAAAAATCCTAAGTGACAGCTGTGGTAGCAGAGGCTTTACTGTGTGGGACATATGGCCCTAAAACAATGGCAGTGCTTGTTTGCCTCCAGTCTTGAATATGTCAGTGAGCAGTGGCTGGGTGCAGCACCATCCCAGCACAATTCCCCACTAGATCAGATGTGAGCCCTTCTCTTCCTGCAGACACATTGCCTTCTGGCTTACACCGTGCTGACTTCTGCTGTTTTATCATTAGCTCTCTCAAACTTATTTGTTTCCAGTGAGCACTTTGCTGCTGCCAGCACAGGGAGTGCAAGGGATGTTTGCTGTGAGCTCAGCCTGGGCTGAAGAGGGTGAGCAATGTTCTTACTAAACCAAACCTGCTGAAAGCTGTTAAGTAAATTCACCAAAGAATTTTCATGAGGGAATGGCCATTGCTATTTCTCCAGAGGGTTTTAGGTAGGTTTCATATGCTGTTTGCTAGATTTGATACTTTACTCTTGCAAGTGCCACTGGCCAAAGAGCATGTGAAGAGAGCTCTTACAGGTCTCACTGCCCTTACTAAGCGTGCTGTCTTGGCTGCTCTTGTAAAGGATGATTTCATGTTCTAAATGTTCTAAGATTTAGGGCCTGGCAGCATTTATTAAAGGCTCAGAGGGTTAAAAACAAAAGGCTGGTAATTGTTTGATTCACTTGGCAAATAATAACCTTTAATACTATTTAAACTAAATAGAGTGCAGAATGGTTTCCACCCCCAGTATCTGCATGGGGACACTTGTGGAAACTCCTGTTGTGGAAAACTGTATTTGGTGTTGATGTGCTCCTTTAGACACCCAGCCTTGTCTGGTGAAAACTTCCCCATGTTTTCTAGTGTGGAAATCTCCTATATCCATATAAAACTGCTGGGGGACCAATCTGGGTGAAGAGTCTCCCTGGACAAACATGGGTGGCAGTTCCCAAGTGCTGTAGTCCTGTTAATAACCACGTTGTTGGTGCAGAGTATATGGTGGTGTGTTCTTCTAGGAAAAGACTGCTGTGGGCATAAGTTCTACAAAAAAGGTGTTTCTTGTGTGCAACACAAACACCAATTAGTCAGGAGTTTCTCTTCTTCCCTCTCTTCTGTCCTCACCGTGGTGGGGATTTTCAAAGCCTCTCTCATCTTTAAATTTCTCTAATGTTACTTCCCCCTGCTCTCCGACTTTTTTTTTTTTTTTTTTTTTTTTTTTTAATTTTATTTTTAAAGCTCTGGCTATTGCTTCCTACTCCTGAGTCCTCCTGCCAATTTTTGCAACTTTTTCAAGTGTCTTGCTGCTGAATGTTTACCTCTTCACTTTAAAGCCGTGTATGCTGAGCAGGAAGAGATCAGGCAGAGTGCCAGCTGCCAAGTAAAGCAAGCTGAAAGTAGATTTCATTAAGCTGAGATGATAGTGTGAGCACGAAGGCAGTTCAATCAAAAAGCTGGGGTCATAAGGGGCTGTTGCTTTAAATAACTGCAAAGTAGTCTGGAAGTGAGCAGTTTTTATCTTGGTGCCAGGTAATGTTTGGGGTGGAGAGCATGCAGAGCACAAGGGGGAAGGACAAGCCTACCTACATGCCAATTTATCCAGGCTTAAATTGCTCTTGGAACCAAGTTCAGTCACCCTCCCCTCTTGCAAAGGGGAGAACTTATTGCAGGGCAATAAAGGCGTGGGGATGATGTGTCCTCTGGCAGGGTTTGTGATGGGGGATGAGTGCTGGGATAGGTGCTGCTTGGTCAGATCTGCATTTGGGGTTAGATTTGGCCTTTGTCTCACCTGCTGGCCCATCTGTGGTGGGTTTTTTGTTTTTGGTTTTTTTTTGGGTTTTTTTTGGGGTTCTTTTGTTAGTTTGGTTTTTGTTATGTTTTGGTTTTTGTCAACATGGTACCATTGAGAGCAGAGCTCATGTGGAGGCCTCTGCCTGAGCACCCCTGAGGCTGGGTTTAGCCCTTGTGTCCATAGTGTGGGGTGGTGCTGGGCACAGTGGCTTCTGTGTGCAGTGCTGGCCTCTCACCTGAGCTGAGTTACAGCATCTCTGTCATATCTGTGCAGTCTGTGTACACTGTTAGCTTGTTTCCCTTACTCTGTAACATGAACATACCAGCTTGTTCCATAACCACCAGAAATTCCCCATTTTTTTGCTGTTTCAAGACAATGAGGTAAGCAATATTCAGAATGTTACATCTTGCATTATTTTTTTAAGACCTGAAAGACAGCACATCAAATCTTCTGACATGTCTGAAGAGCCAGGTGCGCTAATCTGCTTGTACATTTTAAAAGAGGCAACTGATAGCTTCTTTCATGATAAAGTACAGGAGATGTCTTGATCTCCTAATGCCCTTTTGCTCATGTTAGAGGCTGAAGGGCTGCCAGGGGAATACTTTGAACTCCTTTGATTAAGGCTGAAGGAACCATATAATGTAGATAAAAGAAAAAATTCAGCCACCATCTGGCCAAGGCCAGTGTTTGTATGTCGTATCCCTAAAGAGTCTTCAAGTTGTGATTCTGCTGTGGTTAAGGACACTGTGGTCTGTCTTTTGCTTGAGAATTCAAACTCTAAAGTTTGCTTATTGCTCTTTTTGTACATAAAGCAATCAATCAAAAGTAATTTCTTCCATTCTTTTTTTTTTTTTCTGAGAATGTGTCTGAGGTGGTGGTCTGCTAGGGCTTTCTATAATTTCAGAAAGGGGATTGGATGGGTTATTGCTGTGGCATTTTGAACAGTTCTTGTGTGACTGCATTCTTTGGAGACTGCTCTGCAAGATCATGCAAGCTCTTTAAAAATAAAACCCTTCATCCTGTAGTAGTTCTCTGGAAGAACTTACTCAGCTGTAGCAGAATGCCTGCAGCCTTTAATCTGTTAATAATTGCATCCTTCACTTCTTAGTCCTCTAAAGCATTCAGAGAAAACAGTTCATTGGTTGTCTCCTGAATTGCTGTTTAATTCTTTGTCAAACAACAAAACGTGGTCTTTAAAAAAAAATAAAAAATTCTTAGTTTATCTGGACCCACTTTGTCACTGTGATATTAAACAACTTCAATTTAGCAAGCCATTATTAACCTGTCATAAAACCCCTTCTACACGTGGAAAGATAATGTTTAACTTTCAGATAGAATTACTGCACTGTTTTCTTGCCTTTGCCATCCTATGACTCAGTCAAACTGTTTCTCTTCAATATAAAACCAAAAAACCAAAAAACCAAAAAAACCAAAAACAAACCCAAAATACCCCAACCAACCAAAAAAAAAAACCCCAACCCAGTTGAATCCTAAGGAGAACATAGTGTTAGTTGGATATTAGGTTAAAATATTATTGAAATAGATTGCTGATAGCATAAGGACCCTTGTGGGTCACCCTGGGTGAAGCACTGGGTGTGCCATGGGGTGAGCTGTGCTGGTCCCTGGGGAGGGGAAGCTGTGGCTGTGACATGGCAGATGTGTTGGTTGCACAAGTTGCACTCTGGACAAAGTGAAATAATACTGGCAAAATTCTGGGTGCCTGCTTTCACTCTGCTTAAAGATGATAAATTTTCAGACTTTCAGAAAGGGGGGAAAAAATTGTGGAATCTGAAATGTTGGAGATTGTGTGCAGCATGCCACATCTTGAAATGACTTGCCTAATGATTGTGTCTTGTGGCTGCTTTCTTAAAAAACCCTACAAGACTATTTCCAAGACCTCAAATGTTTTCACTAACCTATGTTGCAGGTGGATCTGCCACCAAAGGGTCCCCTCACCCCGTTTCACTGCCTGTTCTTGGTAAACAGTGATAGAGATGTTAAAGGGGCTTGGCTTTTGCTATTCAAGAAAATAAAGATCTATACAGTTTTCCCCAGGTTACATTCTGAGGCCTTAAGCTTAAATGCAAGGGTTGTTCACAACTGAACTGTAGCTGGATTTGGTTGGCTTAAAGCAAATTTAAACAGTGCAAAATAGTTGCAGTGCCTGAGTGAGTGGAGAAACCAACCTGAAGTGAGGCTACAGGAGCTGACTTGGAGCTGGACCTCTTGATTTGGCTTCCATTCAAAGCTGTCAAACAACTGGAAGTTAATTATTCACTGTAGAAAGCTTTGCCAGGGCCTCACAAGAATTGGAAAATGGTGTTTTGTCAGTGTCACCTCCAAGTATTGCGCAGCAAAAATGTTAAGTATTTCTCTTAGATTGAATTAATGTTCTTTGTGGTGTTAGGTGTGGGGTATTGAAATCAGTGGCAGAGGAGGGGAAAGTGTACAGAGATGGAAAGTTTCTTAACTCCTAAGTTTTGAGGGCACACAATGTCTTCAGTTAGGTACCAGTATATTAGACATTAAAAGAGCTGTAAGGCTGGTGTTGTGGTTAGCAGTCTGAGCTAGTTTGTTTTTTTGGTTATGAAACACAAGACATGAATAAGAAATACAGTATTACCATAAATACTACTTAAATTCAAACTCTGGAAAAGTTTTCCTTAAACTAAGCTGATTTTCTTGCAGTTAATAAGCTGGGGAACTTAAATATGGTCTTCATAGCTCAACACAGGGTCAAAGTTCATTATTTTTTCTAATACCTGGAAGAAAAGGCAAAGATCTGAAAGTGTAACATCAAAGTTTGACTTCAGACTGGTTGCAGCTCTGAGGAGGAGCAGTGCACATGGCCAGATCTGTGTCCTCCTCTCAGGCTGGGACGGTGTCAGCTTGTAGGAGCTTGCAGCAGAGCATCCAGGAGGCAGGGATTTGCTCTGGAAAACACAGGGCTGTGGCAACACCCTGCTCTCCTCAGGAGAAGATTTGCCTACCAAAGCTGCCTGGGAAGGGGTGGGTGCTGTGAAAGCAGCAATGGGTGAAGCTGGGGCAGTGCCCTCTACTTGTTCTGATGCAGCAAGTGGCTGCAAGGCTGAAGGTGCAGGACACTAGAAATAAATTTTAATTATGGTGAAGGTAGCATTTAACTTTCAATCCCAGGTGAGGAAATCTGCCATTTACATTTCCATGGGTAGGTAGCAGCTGTGCTTTTGGAGGGGCTGATGGGGCCTTCCCCTGCTCCCCAGTAGCAGAGACTTCAGCTCCAGACCATGAGCAAGTTCTGTCACCATTGCAGTTTCTTGTGAGCAGAACTTTCCTGTCAGTCAGCATTCTGTGGCTGCAGTCACTGGGCTTATAAGTCTTACTATGCTGTATCTAACTCCAGTGTAGCTCTCTCCTACCCTACAGAAAGAGAAAAAAAAAAAAACTTCAGAAGAGGGTTTTAACACTAATGAGTTTTGAGGGCTGGGCAGAAAGCTCTGAGTCATGTAGCCTCTAATTACTGCAAAACTTGGTGTGTTCTTAATCGCTGAATCTCCTTGACACTTGCAAACTCCAGACCTGGAAGCTGTGCTATAATTACCTGAAGGGTAGATAACTTCAACAGGTCCCAACAGAGCAGTGAGAAAGGAACGGTCATTACTGGATATTAATAATCAATATCTATGGAAAACCAGTTCCCTTTTAATTAAAAACAACATAAACAAAACAATCAAAACCACTTTTACTGTAACACCTAGAAAAACCTGCTTGTAGTGTTAATAGAAGTTGTAATTGTACTGTGCTTGGGAAGGAGGTAGTTCCTCTAAGCTGCTAGTGCTCCTAATTCCTTCACTTGCATGGGGGAGGAAGAAAAAAATACCAGGCAAGCCTAAAAATCCTGCCTCCTGTAGCCATCAGCTTGCACTTCTGTACACTGTGACAGCTCTTCTGAGCTGCTTCTGAGGGAAGAGGGTTTATGATGGCAGCTGTGCAAGACATGGAGACTGGAGGCATCAACTCTCTGTTCTAGCATGGATCTGCAATGCAAACTTTGCCTTGAGTTGTGCCATGGAGTCCCAATGGCATATAGGGGCATACAGGGGCATATAGGGGTCTGCTTGTTTGGGACTTAGTCTGAATCAGGTAATCAATGCTTTGTCATACCTTGTTTTGAAGCTGGGGATCTGATTATTCCCAAAAGCAAATCCTTGCCTCACTGTGCTTGAATGCAGAAGAAATTGAGATTTTTAGCTAAAAATGACTGCTATTAAGGCATTGATAAGGTTGCATTGCAGTCTGCTAAATATCACGAGCTGACCATTCTCCAGGACCCACAGTTTTCTCAGGTCTGAATAGATTTATCTCTAGCATCCATGTGAGTAGCACTGGACTGTAATATACACTTAATGAAGGTGGAAATGTAGGTTTTATTGTGCAAAAGCAGATGTTCCCAGTTCTGTGCACCTCTTGCACACTGCATTTCTCTCCTGAATTGCCAAACCTGTCACTTCATGTTTACAGGGAGAAGTGTAGTGACAGAACAAGTCATTGCAGGGCAGAGTTAATGTAGGTATTTGTATTCGTATAAATAGACCCTGCTCCACTCTGATGCAAGTAAACCTGATACAGGAAGGTAAAACTTTGATCCCAGTCATGCACTGTCCTTGTGTGCCAAATGTGCTCATGTCCCAGCTCTTCCCCTACCCCAACAAGCCATTCAAGTTCTTGTGCTTCACCTGTGCAAGCCTGCATCTGCAAAACAGATACAGATTTTGAGCAGTGTCTTGCCTTATTTGTGAGGTGTCTTCTGCAAAAACTGCATCTGCAGAGGCAGACTGTATTTGTCAAAAGTTATGCATAATTTTCCCTCCCCAATTTCCCATGAAATGGGAGAGGAGAGAGTCTGGGAAATGTTTAACTAAACAGGTCCTGCTTCTGTTTAGCAATGAGCCCCTTATTTGCTAAAGAAGCAGCAGCTTAATCTCATCTTCTAATGTCCCTTAAACTGTTACAGAGAGCTCTACCTCCATCACAAAAGCCTAGGTGAGGGCCCTGGGGGGCTGTTAGGTTTTTGCCATGCACAACTGGTTGATTTTCATCTTAATTTTGCTGGAGTCTGGTGGTGAAAAAGCTGACAGGTCAGGGTGGCTGCTGTGCTTGCGACACCTCTGCAGATGTCCTCTCTAAGTAGCTCTTTTTGGTTACTTCTGTCTAGGTTGGTGGTTTCCAGACCATGGCAACATGTTTCTGTACCTGTCATGGTGGGACCCATTGAAGTGTTGGGTGTGGGGCTGATCCTTGCTGGTTTTATCCTAGAGGCACAGCTGTAGGCCTAAACATGGATTCTGGGCTGCTTAGCTCCAGGCTAATAGAATTCCTCATGGAGTTTGGCTGGCAAAGGAGCCCTTGCTTTCTGTCAGGTCAGTGTGATGCCCCTGTGTGGTGGTGCTGAGCCTTGTTCAGTCCCTCTCCAAAAGGAACTTCTGTTGAGACTGAACTCCTGTGCTACTGATGGCCAGAAATTAGGTGCCCTTTCTGGATTCTTTTCCCCTGTTGCTGGCACAAGGCATTTGGTTATCTTCATGTGATGTCAGGTTAGCTCACCTATAATTGCTTTTAGAAATTAATTGTTGGTCCTAAGAGTTCCTATTACAAAATGTTGAAGGTGGATGCTGATGCAGGTTTGCTCCAAGGGGGACAGAAGTCCAGGTGCTGCTGGAAATGACTTCTCACTTCTGCCCTTAATGCTCCAGGCTCAGAGCTTCCAGCTGGGCACTCGTGTTTGTCTAAAGCAAAGCTGAAAATGCAGGAGAAATCTTTAGGGGGGGAAAAACATCAGGAAAAGACTCAAAACTGTAATCCAATGACATCCTGGTGAACTGAATAGCCTGAAACTTAAATGGAATTTTTTTTTTTTAAGGGTAAAAATTGTTCACAGCTGATGGCTTAGTAGCTGAAGTGGTTTTGAGGCTGGTGGTGACATTTCATTACAGAGATCCCTACACTACATCTTGCATTGCACATAACCACAAGCTATATTTGACTAGTGAGACATGCAGAGGCAGAGAGGAATAAGGCTTTTTTTGGCATGCTTTTTATTTTCTTGTTGTCTCAGCCTGTTCTTCCACATTTTCTTCCATGTTTATGAAAGTAAGTCTCAGATGCTGACTTGACCCATGCTTAATTCTTTACTTGCTCCTAACACCCAACTCCAGCTCATTTTATAACTGACATGTAAGCCCCAGTTCACCATAAGGGGCAGTAGCTGCAGTCTGGCTGATTATTTTTCTTAAATTAATTTTCGTCTCTCCTCTGTGTGATGTAGTTCTTATTACAAGGAGCTTTCTGAATAAAAGATGACTTTAGTCTCACTGAGGAGAGTTGCTAGACATCATCTTTAACCATCTTGGATCAAAGGCATTACATGAACAAATTGTAGAACTAACGTGCTTTCTCAAATGAAAGCCTTTGTGGTTTAACACCAGTTCTAGGTTTTTTTGATAGATGAAAACTGGATAAGTTTTCTCTTAATGGAGGAAAAAAATTGGTCTGCCCATTAAAAGCGTTTGGCTGGGAGTTAAGCTTAGACTATTACTTCAGTAGCAGCCCTTTTTCCTTCACCATTCAGTATCTGTTATGAATGTTGTGCAGCTGATGGCTCAGTGCTGTGACACTGCTGACCAGCAAGTCTTCATTTCTACTATTTGTGTATATACAGTATGGAGAGATCAGTGACAATTCACTTGTTTGCCTTTCTCCTTTTTTTGCTTTTAGGAGCCTCTCTGTTACACTGGGACTGCTTAAAGTTCCTGCAAAGAGTATCAAGTGTCCCCAAGCACTTGCTTGTCACTGCAATGAAAGCAGCTTTGTTCTGGTCTGTACTTCGTGACCAGAGTTGCTTGAAATTTCTTCCTGCCATAAAACTCTTGGTTTCCCTGATGGTGGCTTGTCTCCATCTTCAACTGAATAAATGAAAGCTCTTGTTAAAATCTGGATGGGGATTGCTGTCTGCCACCACCCATTTAAAAGTCCAGCACACCTCAATATTGGCTTCCCTCTGGAAAACAACATTAACAGTTCACAACCAAATTTCACTCAAATGTTTCTCAATTACTTATGAAAATACAGAAGCAAAAGCTTATCCATGGCTTTGATTGCTCAGTGTCTGATGTACTCAACAGTACTATCAGATTTAGAAAAGAGGTATTTAGAAGTAGTAGGGGGGCAAGGAGGGAGTGAGATCCATTACAGGAAGGATCCCTAAAGCCACCAGCTGTGTCACTGCATCCCTGAGCTCCTGCAGATACTGCAGTCCCCAGTGACCTCATTCTGGATAGGATTTATTTTTAACATGCCTTTAAACTATGTGAAGTTAAAATGTAAATTGCCAAAGTGTTGAGTCTAAAATAATGACGATGTGTCCTACATGGGAGTGAGGAATAAATTCTACATTGCTGACTTATGTAATGGGACATACCTTTCAGCTGAACAAGCACATGGAGATGATACTTATTCCATCAAAAATGCCAGTTAGAGACTTTCCAGTCTATTCTTTAGCACCTGAACTGGAACAGCTAAGAGAATGACTTCTATATAACACCTGGGAACTGAGCATGGATTCTGCTTCTCCTTTGCAGGTGCTGAAAGCATCGTTGCAATTATGATTGGCAACCTGAAAGGCATGGAGATCTTACACCGGATTGAGAGTGGCATGAAAGTGACCATGGTTATTGAAGTGGGGAAAAAGCACGGTCCTTGGATGAATCAGTACTCCATCTTCTTCATCTCAGTGTCCTTTTTCATTGTCACTGCAGCAGCCATAGGATACTTTATTTTTTATTCTGCTCGGAGACTGAGGATTGCAAGGGCCCAGTCCAGGAACCAGGTGAGTCTGTGTGTGCCATGGCTTTTTTTTTATACCCTCTAAGCAGAGGGCTCATGCTGTGGGTCTTGAGGGTAAAATACTGGTTAAGCACCAACATTATGGAATTTGTTCATTTTACAGGAGGGAATGTGATCTTTAGCATTTTAAAGAGTTGTGTCTTTAAACAGCTTAAAACTTTCCAAAGAAACAGCAAAAAGTGAACTGTCTGGAGAAAGCAGCTGATCCTGTTTAGTTAACTTTGTATTCTACATATTTTACTCCCTACCTGCAGTCGTAATGCTGATGTACAGGAGGTGGTGAATGAGCTCAGCTGTTTATAGCTGACCCTGACACTTCCCACACAGCACTGCCTGTGTGCTTGCTGTGATGTGAGACACGACTGCAAATGTGGCTGCAAAACAGTGCATGGCTTTGATTGCCTTTCTGTAGACCACGAGTTAGGAAATTGCTGCACTCTGACTGAAACCTTTCTACAAACTACAGGGACAACCTCAGTTCGGAGCTGACCCCCCCCCCCCCCACTGTTGTGTTCATTTTTAAACCCCAGGCAGGGAGTTCCTAATGAGTTAAGTTTACAAGTAATATCTTGTCTGTGCAATAATCTGATCAGCTGATAGGAGGAATGTTTACAGCTTTGTCTTTAGTCTCAACAGGCCCACCTTATGCCAGCTACTCAGGGCTTAAGCAAAAGCCTTAAAACTGAGAATAGTCGTAGCATGACATCTGTCAGGGGTGATGGGCAGCAGCAGGGTCTGACTGGCTCAGATGTGAGTACATCCTTCAGCCTTGCTTTTCCAGCTGTCTTGCAAAGGAGGGCATTGTTATTTGCAATGCTTCTTGCAGGAGCCACTTGAACTCTGAAAGAAGAGCTGTGACAGCCCTTTCCTGCAGACAGCAATAGCATGAGCATCTCACTCTAGCTTGGCTCAGTGTACCTGAGTTACCCCTGGACCTGTAATTAGATAGTTAAAGCAGTGACAGACTCCTCTCCCATTGCAGATAACCTGCTCCACAGGACTTCTCTGCTGTCCTGGAGATTTCAGGCTCCTTGAGCTAGGTCCTTCTGATACAAGCTGATGAAGCTAGAAGTTGGACACAGTTGTTGAAATTCAGGCCAGCTTCAGCATTTTGTAACACTTTAGGGTTGGCTTCTTTAAAATGTGAACATGCAGAGTCATTGTTGTTCTTGGCAGGCAGAGAGAGGAGCCAGGCTGAGTGTCAGCATTATTCCTGGAGCTGAATGCTGGGTTCAGTCTAACAGTCACAAAACTTAGGTCTGTTATGCCACACCTGGAAGTGGAGTAAGGATCCAATAAGAGAATAATTAGGACAGCAGTGTCAGAAGTGGTCCTCTGCCTGGGAGATGCAGCATTGCCAGTCCTGGATGATGTGGAGTTCTCTGTAGCACCTTTCATAAGCAGTGGCACAGAGCTCTGTACCTTGATGCTGTCCTCTTGCTGACATCTGTGCACAGAGATGTGCACCATCATCCTGCTGATGAATTCCCTCCAATTCCCTGCCATCTTCCCTAGTATGAGAACTCTGCTCAATGCTAAACAAACCTGGGCAGAAAAAAAAACGGGTGCCCTAGGAACTGGTCTGCAGAAGAGACTGTTCATCAAAGCACCAAAAAAAAAAAAAAAATTCTTCCTTTGAAAGTACTTAACAGAGCAGTCATGGAAGTCCTGCTCTATTCTGAACTACCAGGCTTTCAGAAAGTTACAAATGTTATTAATGCTTTAGTGGTACATGGTACTGGAAAAATCCAGTATGCTTGGCTGGCACCTTCACAAACTATTTCTATCTTGGGCTCTGTGCACAAGGCATTTATGGTAGATTGAAAAATAACTTTGATAAATGACAGACCAGTTCCACATGATTTCAGCTGAACTTAAATTAGGGAGCTTTAAAAAGCCCTTTATAAAGTATAAGAATAGAAGAAAGCTTCTCTGCTGGCATGGAGTGAAACTATGCTGTTTTATGAAAGTGAAACTCAAGACAACTCAGAATAGTTTTTGATAGTTTTAATATTGTGGCATCTAAAAACTACTACACAATGATTACATAAGCAAAGAATAAGTTGAAAGTTCTTGTTAGTGAAGGTGAACTACTGAAATGTGATGCTGCAGTGTTGCCTGTTAGCCAGCTGATCAAATTTTCAGTGTATATCAAAAGTTGGAGACTTAACTGCTTTGACTCCCCAAAATACTGAATATCAGCCAAGCAGCTTATCAATTTGCATGCTACATGGAGAGCTTTCCTGTCGTTGCTCAGCCTATTGGGAACTTGGATTGCCTGGACTTCAGTCTGTTATTTGGTGTATTTTGTCTTTATTGCACAGATGTGGAAGGATTGTTCTTTGGGATGTTTCTTTAGGAAATGGTGAAGTGTTACAAATGTCCCTTCTTTCAGAAGTGAGCTGCTCTTCTGAATGCTCAGAGCAGCCTTTACACAGTGTTAATGCCCCTCAAAGCTTCTGTCTTCTTTTTTGACCTTCCCTGGGGGATTATATTGCCAATGTGTGAGGAGTTTTTAGAAGTGTCAGTCTACCACTTGAACAACAACAACAACAACAAAACAATTAACACTTTTGAATTGCTTTCTGGAGTGCTATGGTGAGCTACCTGTAATATGTGACAACAACACTCTGCAAATTTTCTCTTGTATGTTCAGGTTTCTGAATATTTGGCTTTTTCTTATGGACTGAGCCACAGCCCCATCAGAGCTCTTGCCCTGGACTGAAAAGGATGATAAAGGTTGAGTCCCCCTTACTTACTAAGGGGTAGAACAGAAAGAGGGAAAACCATTTTCTAGATGCTTTGCCTCTTTTGCAAAGGCTTTGTGAAAACAAGAACCTGCCTGGGTACGGATTTCATTCATGCACAGGACTCGTAGTAACCCTTGTTTGAATTGGATGCCTTCCAGGTATTACTATGTTGGCATCCAAAGTTTTTTCCTTTTCATTTGGCCTAAGAAAGTCTTCAGACCTCAGTAGTCTCTGAAACAATCTCTTGTTTTATAGACAGCCAGCCTTTTGAGTACCTTTAAACCTTGCTGTTTGCCAGCACAGTTTCTGTACCTGCTTCTTCTGGGGAAGGTATTTTTTCTGGATGGTTTGATCACATATAACCCAGGTTTTAAATGTTCACCTCTGTGGGCTTTTCTTGAGGGCAGCAGCTGTCTCTCAACTTGAGCAGGAATTCCATACAAGTCACTCATGTAAAACTGAGTAAAGCAAAGGGTTTATTTAAAATGTTGAGTGACTTACTAAGAACAAAGTCACCTTATATCGTGGTCCAACTGAAAATCTAAGTTGGGTAGCAATTCTGTCCTGACTGTGAGGCAAAACAAAGTAGCTTTTTCCTCAGGAGCCAGATAGTTAAGCTGTTTACAACCTGCTAGTTCTTATCTGAATGCATATTTTCTTCTGGCCTTGAAATTCAAGTCCCCAGCTCTGCAATCTCTTACTGCATCCTGAGGTCTGTGAGCAAGAAGGTGGAAAAAGAAGGTAAATGTGGTAAGTGGCTTGCTGCTTTTCTAGTCAGCAGAGTACTGGCCAATTCAGTTCCTCAATATATTAACCTTTCTTAATAATGCAAAATAGCCAGTGATATTATCTGTGGGCTGGTTTCTAATTTAAGCTTGAGTCTTTGCTTCCATCGATTTCATAAAGATTAGATGTTGCAGCTGAGAAATGACCTAATTAATGCTTTGGAGGAGGTGAGTTGCTCAACTTTCCACAATTCAAAGCTGTTTTCATGGCAGTAGCTACGTGTGGGGAAGAGCTTCCTTAGCTTACAGGGGGAAAGCAGGAATTCCTGACCTCCTTAGAGCTTGCTGGTCTACATTGCCATAACTGGACTCATAGGGTGCCACAAAAGGGTAGCTGGAGAGCTGATAAAGAGAGTTGGAGGCAAAATTGGCAGCATCAGACTGGAGAAGACTGAGGAATAAGCAGCAACCAAATCTAATTTTCCCAGTTAGATACCTGCCTACTTCAACATGCCAGAGCCTGGATAAGATCCAGGGTCTGACTTGTTTTGTAATATCTTGATTCCTTTTTTTTTTTTTCCCTGTCCCAGCTTAATCAGCTATTCTTTCTAGAGTTGGCAGGGTTGGAGCTTTTAGACTTCTGACATCACTAATATTTAATGTTTGCTTCACAAAATGCTTTGATATCCCAAACTTGGGTATCCTGGATCTCTTGGTTGGCTGTTCAAGAAAAAGCAACTTTCCTCCATTACCCTGGGAAGAAAGTGTTCTGCTGTACTTACCAAAATCAATGTTAAAGGTGACATTGCCACTGGTGCATTTCATGAAGAGCAATTAAACTTGTGCCCAGGAAAAAACTAAAATAATGTTTCAGTAAATGATTAACGATACAGCCAGTTGGGTCCTGGCTAATGTGCTTGGCCTGACATTAGATGTGTAGATTAGATACTGGGTGAGGGAGCACATTCCCAGAAAGTTCAGTTTTCAATTAATAACAAGTAGCAGTGACAGATAGTTCTGGCTGTGGATAAGTAGTGTTATTGCAGCATTCCTGCTCTGTTGATGTTACCACATTTGCTGCTGAAACTTCTGAGGGCCTCAGTGTTTACTGAGTATGTGGCTGCTTCTCTGTGCTGTCAGTCTGAAATACTGACAAAGGGGATGTAATTTTTAAATTAACTTTGAGTGGCATACAGGCCCATATACTGATGTTTTCAGCAGAAGACTTTTACAAACTTCAAAAGCAGCTCTAGTTCCTTCAAAGATTTTTTTGTTCCTAAAAACATACCTGAAAACTCATTTATATCTGTCACCTTTGGATTGTGTGTGTCTCTGTCTTGACAGTTGCTAATAGCTATCAACTATTAAACTCCTAAAAGCATGCATATTGATGCTACCTTAGGACCCCAAACCAGAGCTGATACACAAATAAGTCACTTTGAACCAAAACTGTTTGACAGGGTCCCAGTGGATCTTGTACATAACCTTATTTATTAATTGCTTCAGCACAGGGAATCTTATGCAGACTTGAATTACCAATCCTTGCCAAGCTTTAGGTGGCAGCACCAGCAGCCCTCCACCCATTTGCTCCTTCTGTATTTGTGCCACCAGCACTGCACCTTCAGCCCAGAAGGGATTCTTGTACCTGACCAAGTCCTGCTGGGAAGCCACCAGTGGTGACATTCCTGCCCTCAGCATCTGTGTTGGGGAGAGGGTTTTTTATGTTAACTGCAAACTCTGAGTCCAGTTTTTCCCCAAGGCAAGTTCTGTGTTGGGATGGCACTGCTGCCCGGGACACCTCTGTGTCCTGAGGCAATAGGAGCACCAGGGAGGGAGAGGAGAGTCATTCCTGTGTTGGTGGAACAGCAGCAACCCATGACCTTTAAACAGAGATGTTGGCTCCTCTGCTAATTAAATGCTTCGCAGTGACAGCTGGACAGCAACAGTTGCCAGGCAAGCTGGGCTGCTGTGGGCTGCTCATCTCTGCCCTGCAACCCTGCCACAGCAGCAAGCAAATCATCATTGAATCATAGAATCATAGAATTGGCTGGGTTGGAAGGGACCTCAGAGATCATCAAGTCCAACCCTTGATCCACTACCACTGCAGTTCCCAGCCCATGGCACTGAGTGCCACATCCAGTCTCCTTTTAAATATCTCCAGGGATGGAGAATCCACCACTTCCCTGGGCAGCCCATTCCAATGGCTGATCACCCTCTCCGTAAAGAAATTCTTTCTAATATCCAACCTAAACATCTCCTGGCACAACTTTAGACCATGCCCTCTTGTCTTGCTGAGAGTTGCCTGGGAAAAGAGACCAACCCCCCCGTGGCTCCAACCTCCTTTCAGGGAGTTGTAGAGAGTGATGAGGTCTCCCCTGAGCCTCCTCTTCTCCAGGCTGAACAGCCCCAGCTCCCTCAGCCTCTCCTCATAGGATCTGTGCTCCAGTCCCTTCACCAGCCCAGTTGCCTCCTTTGGACCTGCTCCAGGACCTCGATATCCTTCCTAAACTTGGGGGCCCAGAACTGGACACAGGACTCGAGGTGTGGCCTCACCAGCGCTGAGTACAGGGGCAGAATCCCTTCCCTGGACCCTTGCATGAAGGGGAATGCTTCTTCCTCTGCTTCCATTACAGCTGCTCTGTGATCCCCCTGGAGCTGGGTATTTGATTTGTGTCACACCTTCTGTCACGAGGAGGGGGAGAAATAATTCTGAGCCCTGGTATTTACTCTGTGTGTGTGCGTGTTACTTGGAACTAATATTGAGATAAAACTGCGTTCTCCCACTTGGCAGGAACAGTTGGTGCCAAGAGGCTCTGGAGCTGTTTGTGTGCTCTGTGGAGGAGCTGTGGCAGAGGAGGAGCTCAGGGGGTGTTGGTGGGAGCTGAACTGATTCAGAAAGAATCTCACCTTCATCAGGATGTGAGTTTGTGGCATGAAGTAATTAAAGTCAGCAGTTAACATTATTGTCAGACTCGGTGTTTGATCTCCTGTAGCAAATGGGTTTGAAAGGTTCTGTTTGTTTTGGCTTGGTCTAAATGTGATCAAGGCATTACCTTGCATCTTAAGGAAGAAACCCTTGAAGCTCCTGTGCTTTGTGAAAAGGTTAGGCAAAAATCATATGCAAATGCTTTGTTGGTGTGTCATCCAGAGTCAATAACCACATCAGTGTCCTGAAACTCTGTTTCATGCTGTCTCTAACTTACCTGGCTTGCTATGGTAAAACCTGCGTTATAAAACTGGTGCCTGCTTGCAGGAGGCACCTTGGTAAGTATTAGTAAATGAGCACTTCAGAGACAAATGACTGTGCTTAACCAGGGCTGTTTTCTGTTACAGAGACAGCTGAAGGCCAGGGCTATGAAGGCCATCGAGCAGTTGGAGCTGCGCACCCTGAAGCAAGGGGACAAGGTACGGCTGCTCCTGGCATCTGCCTCACCCTTTGTCTGGAACCCAGGGAGTGGTCCTGAGTACTGCACCAGGATGCAGGATTCTCTCTGAGCCTGTAGCTGTCTCTTCAGAGATGGTTCCTGGTTCAGACCAGGTTGTTTCCTGGGGTGCAAGACTTCCCAGTTTGCACATTTTTATAAATTGGATTATTGTTTTAGCTTCTTGCTGAGGTGAGTGGTCCTAATTTGCCAGCATGGATAATTAAAAGATAAACTAGTAGATCAAATCATCTTCCCTGGCTATTCTTTTTGTAGCTAAAACCCGGAGGTAGCAGTTGTAAGCCTCTACAGAACTGCCTCAAAGAATCCAGTGATGGTTTGCAACTGGATTTTCTAAGCCATGGTGTTTAACTTTCAATGTTTCTATTAAAGTGTTTTCTTGACTTTGAGTAATCCACACCATGCGTTCATATGATTTTATATATGGGAGCTATCTTAGGTTACTTTAGCTAAACCCCTTTGCCTGCTGCAAATGTAAGATGTTCAAAGGAAGGTTTTATAGTCTGTTAATGCTGTAAATCCATTTCACTGCTTTAGGAAACTGGTCCTGATGGAGATACTTGTGTTGTGTGCATTGAGCTGTACAAGCCCAACGAAGTTGTACGTATCCTCACATGCAAGTAAGTTGTCCTCCAAAGTGCCCCCTAATCCAAAATCTGGAAGCTTGCCTCTTACTGGTTGTTGCTTCTGCTATGTTAACAGAGCTGATCAAACTTGAATCAAGCTGTTGCATAGTAAGAATTCTTGAGTCTCTGTCAAACAGTGTCCTGAACAGGAACAGTGGAAATACACACTTGTGTGCCTCAATGGCCCATGCTCATAACTTCCCCTGTGAGTGGGCTGACAAGTGACTTGGCAGAGCTCAGTGCCTCTCCAGGCACTCCCCCAGCTTTATAAAGATTTCTTCCTTTGCTGGTGTATAAGAATGTTACCTCTAAATTGCAGACAACTGGCACAACTATGCTCATTTCTTGCCACTTAGTTTACTAATTACTGAAAGGGTCATGCTCTCTAAATTTGTTAAACCATGTTAACTTTAGTGGTTAGTAGTAGGAGAGTTTCTACTGTATGCATAATTTGTAATAGATCAAAATAGAGCTATAGCACTTTATTTTTCTAGAATTCTTTACTGTTTTTTCATTGCTGTCCTTCTGTAGAAGCTCAGTATTGTCACACTAAGACTTTAATTTGATTGTTTCTAAGATGAGCAATGAAGATTTTTCAGGCTTAGGGAAATTTGTTTTGCATAACTTCCCTCTGTACCTGCTGAATGGGATTGCTCTGGCAAAGCTTCTAAAACCAGAGGGTTGCAATGTGAATTTCATGAAATTTGCATGGGAAGGGTTTTTTAGCTCTCAAGGAGGGTTGCAGAAAAGCACTTGGAAAAAATCTGATGTGGGAAAAAGTCAAGTTCTGGAGAATGGAAAAATCTGCAGTTGCTGTTGTATGCTGAGCAGTGTTATTAGTCAAACACTATCAAATCTGAGCTGGAGTTTCCTTTACAGCAGCTTACAGTTCTGCAAAAAACTTTCTCTATTCCCAAGCAGTAGAACTTCTGAGCTGTTTTGCTGTCAAGAAGTTGGCCTGTTAAGGTGTTACCAAGAAACTTAGTTGATGTAATGCTTTATAGTTTAGAAAAATACAAAACTGAATAAACTTTCAGGCATGTTTGTTAATGATTATTCAGTTGTCTTGTCAGGCTTATGCTGTGGGTAGTCCTGTTTAGTAATGCAGTCACTCCCATGAGTACAGAGGCATTTAGACAGCTTCCAGATACTTGTGGCTGATAGGAGAGCTGACTTCTCATTATTTCCCTATAAACCTTGCTAATCTTGATACGAACTTGCAAACAAAGCATGACTTATTGGGTTAAGAGGTGATAACTTCTTTTGAACATAATCCTTATGCACAAATTTGCTGCATTATGCTTTGCTCTGAGGCTGCTTCTATCGACCTGTGTGAATTTTTATTCCTCTTTGCCCCAAATGCATCTCTAAGGGGCACTTGCTTAAGATGACTGCAGTTACTTGATAGTCTTCACCAGAGGTAATATCTTCCAGTATCAGCCATATTAAATTCTCTTACATGAGTTATAAACTGGTATTTACTCTAGGAATGTACTTCATAGTGGTGGGTCATCTTAACAGTGAGACCCTACTTACTGCAAGCACTTTAACCATATCCATGAAAGAAATGAGCAATCAGAAGTTCTCGTGAGTCACATCAGTGCTACCTCAGTATCTGGGGTGTGTGTATCTGCAGAAGGCATTCTTGTCCAGATGGTCAAACTGAAGGCATTTATTGCAGCCCAGGTATGTGAGACCAGTATTCAGCTCAAGTACTGAAAACAGTCACACATCAAGGAAGCTTCAGGCTGTACTCTGTAGACATTATGTTGGTGCTGCTAGAAGGAGCTGCTGGTTCTGTGGGCTGAACTGGAGGATCCTGGTAGGGTACTGGGCCATAGGATACTGAGTACTGATCCATCCAGGATACTGAGCGACTAATCCATTCAGGATACTGATGCAATGATCACTGCACTTGTTTCATAACAGTTCTCATTAATATTGAGCAGTGTCTGTCTGCCTTGCTATTTCTAGTCAGCCTGAGGGAACAGGCAGATTACAGCATTTCAAGCAGTCTGCCTCAATCTGTGGCCCAATTCAGACCCATTGTGGAATGGAGTTGTCTTCATGGAAGTACACTTTGCATCTGTGCTGGCTAAGCTATATTTACTTTCTTGAGTAGCCAGCTGGCCATGTATTCACTTGGAATACACACTGGCTGCATAGGCAAAGTAACTGTGTGTGAGTATAGTTTATCTGGAGGACATAACTCTGCAAGATGATTTTTCTGTGTAGTTTTAACAAAAATAAGTGCCGTTTAATTATCTGGATCTGCAGGAGAGACAGTGACATTTCAGCCTTAGCTTTAAGGTTAATGTTAATGTTCGTATTAGTTAAATTATCAGCTGAGAATGTATTGTACACAGATGGTTTTTTTTCTAAAAGAAGCTTTAAACTAATGTGGCAAAGATAAGGATGAATTCTAGCAAGTTGTCTAACGAGCATAGGCCAACTACTGGTTGAGAGGTCAACTATCCATAACTTTTAATTTAAAACTTGTGGCAGAATAAGGTAATCCATTCTAGAATAAATACATTTTGAGTGTTTTTAAATGAGTCTTCATAGCTGCCACGGGCAGTTTTCCTGGTGTGAAACCTAACTTGTTGGTTACCTTCTTCCACCAGCCATCTCTTCCACAAGAACTGTATTGACCCCTGGCTTCTGGAACACAGGACATGCCCAATGTGCAAATGTGACATCCTCAAAGTTTTGGGCATTGAGGTAAGCCAGTAGACTTGTTTAGGGGGAGATGCTGTTATCAGTGCTGTGCTGGTGAAATAACCACGGATTGAGCTATTTGCTGCTGCCTCTAGAGCACAGGTGGTGAGCAGAGGCACTGCCGTGGCAGTGGGGAGATGCTACAGGAATAATTGCTGTGTCCTCTGTAGTGTAGCCTGCAGCTGACCTTGTCTGAATGGGTATAATCTAAAGCCTTGGGCAGAATGGTAACCAAAAGGGATTGCAATGCATGACTGAAGATTTGCTCTTGGCTCTTGTGGGTGCAGCTAATGGTGTTTCTCACAGCTTCAGGCAGCCTTTGGCAATTCATACTCTCCCTGAACCCTGCCTCTCTTCAGCTGCTAAGTCCTTGAAAAGGGAATGTGTTGGCATGTATGGCTTTCCTGGAGCCACATGACTTCCTAGGATACATAAGGAATTTCTGCAAGTGCCAGGGGAAGGTGCTGTTGCCAAAGCCTGACACTGCTTGGACTAGCTAAAACGTCTGGGGGAGGGAGATCTGCACTGAATGGAAAAATCTGTTTTCCTGGTATTGGGCAGTGAAAGAGGAGCTGAAGCTGCATCTGAACTTCGTGCTCTATTGGCAGTAAGTGCTTTTCACCTATGATGCTGGAGGTTAACAGCACACCTTTTGTTTTTTTTTTTTTTCTCTCATTATAAGTTACTAGACTTCAGTACCTTTAGGCATTGCCCTCCTGGAAAGATACAGCCTTCTACAAAGTTGTAACTGAACCTTTTTTTTTTTTTTTTTTCCACAAAGGTGGATGTAGAAGAAGGGGCTGAGTCTGTGCAAGCAACAGTATCCAGATCCAGTGGGATATCAAACGTTCCTGCAGTTCATGAAGAAGATAATCGGAGTGAAACAGCATCATCTGGATATGCTTCTGTACAAGGAGCAGATGAATCTGTTCTGGAGGAACATGCACCATCAGAAAGTGTGTCTGCAGGTTCATCTGTCTTGCTGAGCTCATTGCACTTCATTGCTTGTGCTATGAATTAGGGGGAGCTTTTCTTGAACATCTCACAGTGCTTGAATGCCTTGTTTTTCAGGGTAGTCTTAAATTTCCCTTTTGTTTTAGCACTTGGTTGTTACACTTGGTCTTTCTTTTCAAATGAAACACAACCTAAAGGTGAATTAAAATCTGAATTCTCTGAAAAGAGAATTGAAAGTAAGTTGAAAAACAGAGGCTTACTACTTAAAATACAGAGACTATTTTCTGAAGGTGTCCCTCATCTCATTGTCTCTTTGGAGACTTTATTTGGATGAGTGACTGCTGCTTTGTCACTGGACTGGTCTGGTTTAAGTAGCTGATTACTTATAGAAAAATAGTAAGTTGATTACTTACAGAAAAAGTTCTGATGTAGCTTACATCATGTAAAATAGAGATGACAATCAGTTAAATTTCAGATTATGACAAGGCTGTCATCCTTGAACACTTACACAGAGTTTTAAAAAGACCATCAGCTTTTCCTAGAGCAAACTAATTGAAAATGTATTTTTAGTTCTCAACATGGCCAGCACATGCTCAGTGGTTCTATTGACTTTTAAAAATGGGATGGTTGCAGATAAATAAAAGTAACTATCCCCTGGATTATGGATTGGCCTTGGAAAGAGGGGTAAAGTGGGAAAGCTTTCAGAGGAGAAAGGGGGGTGCTTTGCTGTGTCTGCTTCGAGTTCCTGTGGGGAGCCTACCTGACAGGAAAGCATGAGATGTGCTTCTGGGGTGTGTAGGACACATTGCTCCAGTGTGACAGGAGACAGAGAGTGCTGAGAATGGGCCCTCAAACTAATGAGGGGCAGCAGGAGAGCGGGAACTGGAGCATGGCCTGAGATTTCCCACTCTGCAGGATTAATGGTGGGAAAAGACCCCTGCAGTGGGCTTGTGGAAACATAGCAAGTATGGTTTGCTTTAAAGTAGTAAAGCTTGCCTGTGACACTTGTTAACTTGATTTTTCTTGGTTTTGTCCTGGACAGATGACAACATGCACCTTGTAAACAATGAATCCCAGCCCTCTGCTGTTAATGTCCTTCCACATGCTGACAACCCAAGTTTTGAGGCAGATGAAACACAAGTTGGTGAAGTCAAGTCCTAAGAACATGCCCAGCAACGTGGTGTAAGCCTTCTGCATGGAGCTGTTTATTGCCATCCTGTGTATACCAAACACTGCAAGACTGTAGCAGGAAAATACTGCCTTGGCAATGTTGAGATCAAATAGACTTGTTCAAATCATAATTGTATGGTTTGCCATTCTTAAAACTGCACCTCCCATGTGGAATTTAGTTTTAGCATTCTTCAGATAAAGCTGTCTTAAATATAAAGGAAACCATCAGATTTTAACACTAGAAGTTCCATCTTCTGCAAAGCTTCTCTTCAGTGTTTGAATTATTTAAATAAGGAGAAGATTCTTGTAGCTGTCTGCTGGGAATTTGTTTTGACTTGGGTTTTTTTGTTGTTTGGTGTTTTAATTCAAGTGGATTTTCATTGTAAACAAATTGATTTTGATCTGGTCTAATACTTATTTACCAGACAGAGTTTAGTTTAAAGCAACACTATTTAACATTTCCACCTGCTAATTTGATAGGAGAAAGTACAAACTAATGCCTGTCAAACTGGATTTTGCCCACAGTATCTTTGGTTCTCTGGTAAACCCATTGATTCTCTACCTCTCAACTCCAACCTGCCAACCACACATTCCTAAAGGGAAGAAAAAGAGAACTTCAAGCTGACAGGCCAAATCTGACTTGCACAATACTGTAAAGGGAACAATTGCAGGGACTTATAAAACCTGTTAATATTAGACAGTCTGAAAGATCCTCCATGATTTTTGGAGGTATATCCATCTCTTGCACCAGCAATATGCCAGAGTCCTGGCTTTGTGAGAGTCTGGGATGACTTCAGGAAGACTAAGGATGAAAAGACAGATTCTTCCCAAAGGATCTGGTGAATTTTTGTTAAGAAAATGATTCAGCATCTGAAAATGCTGGACTATTGCTGTGCATTGTCTTGCCTGTGTGTAAAGGCTGCAGGGGGAGAGTTGACATCCTATAAACATAAGTGATGATTTGGAGAAGTTGTCTGCCATCTGTGGGGAGTGGAACTGGGATCAAGGAAGAACACTGGATGCCTCAATAGGGAGTGTAGGGCCTTGCCCAGTGAAGGTAACTAAGGACATCTTACAGATGCACTTTGTTTTTTATCTCTGTATCTATAGCTTGTTTCTAATGTTAGCAAAACTTTGTCTTAAAGCCTACAATAAAGTACTATTGAATCTGGAGGGGAAAAGCAATGCATTTTCTTATTTGCGGTACAATTAAAATGGTTGTAAATATTTCATTATTTGTATTGAATTTGAATATGAAAATGTAAATAAAACTATATTTTGATGATCCTGACTGACATGAAATGCTGGTTACCAGCTCTTAGATGCTGAATTAACCTGTCCTGTAATCCTGACACTTGTTCAGTTGTGGGGGGTCAAAAAGCAGCAACGCTTGTCCAAACTAATTGGAATTAGGAGTGCTAATTATGTGCAGGATGCTACTGTTACATGGACTGAAACTGTACTGAGTGAGAAGGTTAAGCCTAGGAGCTGTACTCTATAAAAGAAACCCCAAGCAGTTTAGGGTGTTGTAACCTCTGGGCTCTTATGTTAGGCATGTTCAGCACAAGGCAGTCTTGCCTGAAATGCTGAGATCAGATGGGTTGCATCTCACTTCCTTCTGTCAGACTGCTCAGCATCCCTCCCATAGTCACATTTAGGCTTTCTTTGCAAGAAAAAGCATTTTTAAAAAAATTAAATGCCATTTTTTTTCTACTATTCATTAGATGGAGTAAAGATTTTGTAGTACTTAGTCTTGTGCTTCCTTTTAGCTCAGTTCCAAGTCTAGTCTAGGAAACACGGGTTGGTTATGGGCTTAGACTACAAAACTGAGTGCAATTAGACTTCATTCTGTATTCTTCATTCTGCTCTGGTTACCCCTCTGTTCTACATCCAAATTACAGAGAAAGGAACAGCCAAGTAGCAAGTATACAACCCTGAACACAAATTCAATTTCAATATTTTTTAATAAATTTATTGTGGTGTGTAAGCTGTAGTAGAATTTCCTGATGATATGATGTCATGACATCACCTGTCAGTCTTCTGTGTTAAACAGAAGCAAGATTTGACCCTCAAAAAAAAATTGGGGGTTCAGGTGAATTCAATAGGTTGAAAGGCACTTTGGCTTTTTTATTCCAGTCTATACACCTGGATTGTGTTGTTTGTAGGATTTAACCCTTTTAAGAGCAATCAACTTGCCTTATTTCCAGTCCTGATTTTCTGAGGATAAGGTGGATGCCCAGCATTTTCTCAAGGAATGCCCTAGTGGAGTACCAGGGAATGCAGCACTTGATATCAATGAACTTAACACTGCTGTAGGATCAGATGCTGTGTCTGTGCTCTGTCAAGATGTGGACTTGGTGGGCACTCAAGGCATGCTAATTTTTAGGAAGATTTAAAAGATTCTTGTCTCAAATGTGCAGTACTGGTAAAGGAATACACTCAGTGCTTGTACCTGAACAGTATTTGAGGTACTGCTGGGCAGAAGAATTTAATGCTTCTCCAGATTTGCAGTTTAAGCTGTAACTCTGCCATGGTCGTGTGTGTGCAGATTCATTTATAAATGCTAACTATGCAAGGGGAGTCACCTAAAAATAAAAGGGTGCAAATTTTATGTAAGCAGTTCAGGATACTGAACTTGGGTCTATTGCTGACTAACTTTGGGGAAAAAAAGAGAAAACTTTTTCTTTTTTTCACTGAACTCTCCAGAGGTTTTCCCAGTGGATAACACAATCAGTTAACACAGTTCCACCAGCCTTGAAGAAGTTTCAAAACTCTACTCTTGCTTTGTGTTTTCAAGTTTCCATGGATAGCAGCTGTGTTTAGCTGACTCTGCATAGAGCACTGTGCAGCAGATTTTGTAAATATTTTGGGGGGGATTAATGCTACAGGCCTGCAGGGCTGTGTGTGGTGTATAGATATGTTTGCTGACTGAGGCATGACAGACTCTTCCCTCTAAGCAAGCAGCAAACTTGTGCCTGGGGATAGGAGTGTTCCTGAGGTGCAGTGCAAGCTGCCTGTTGCCATGCCATGGTTTGGGGTTTTTCTCTGTGCACACTAATGGCTGCATGTAGGATGCAGGAAATTATGGGCCCACGAGTATTAACAGTTGCCAAAATGTGTCTCTTGACTCTGTTAATATTCCCATTGAGTTACACAGACATGCCAAATACTCTGCCCCCAAAGGGAAAGCAGAAAGGCTCCAGCATCATCTCCAAGTGTTTATTCACTTCTGTCATTTATCTCTCCCCAGGAAAGCACTGATCTAGACACTTCACTTAAATTCTTGCATGCTCTCAAGGGGAGACTGGGAAAGATTTTTTTTTATCCCTGCTGGAGAGGAAGCCATGTCACCTGGTGCTTCATTACTGTGCTTTCTTGTAAAACAGGCTTTACAGCAGCAGGATTTCATTTGAAATCCCAAACCAAAATACAATTTTCTCCTATTGAGGGAAATTTTCAGACCTCCCTATGGGAATGTAGTTATAACTGTGATTTTTGCTTGAGGAAAAAGCAGGACTTGTGATGAGGTGCTGCAAAACCACATAAAAGCAGTTTGGTCCAAAAGGGCATTTGGACTCTTCCCATGAAATGGAGAGGCTCAGACCATCGTAGTCTTTAGGTGGAAGATCTGCCCTTGTCTAATGACCTAAAATTGAACAGAATAAGTCACACATCTGCTTTGGCTGCATGATTTAGTGGAATTTCATTCTGTGTTTAACCCACACCACCTCAGGAGGTAGCCCTTTTCACCCAGGTTTAGACTGATATTTTTCCTGTGCAGATCTCCATAGAGTCCCAGTCCTGCAGAGGTGCAATGGTTGGCATTTTGGAATATATGACAGGAAAGCTACTGGCTTTGGCAATTTAATTTTGGCTTCAGGGGAAACTTGAAACCAAACTGCAGTGTTCAGCCATTGTGAATTAACAGCTATGTAATTGTCTGTGCTGGTTGTTCAGCTGTTGGTTATAAAGTGAAGCCAAAATTTATTTATATAGCTATTTATCTATTTATATAATCTTGGCTATGGTTACTTGAAGGAAGTAATTTACCATTTCTACCAGGTCTTTAATACAGTGAAAGAAAAATTCTGCAGCACTAAATGGATCACTGATGCTGTAAAATGCATTGATTAGACTGTAGGATGATTGTATACTGATTAAGAAAGGATTTAAGTGCCTATAAATACATTCCTCCAAGCTGACAGAAGCACACTTTGCATCTTAACAGTATTTGGTTAAAAATCCAGTGCCTGAGGGAACTGGAAAAAAAAGAAAGACATGAAAGACCTTGAACCCAAGGGAGAGAAAAACAAAAAAGGTATTTTCCAAGCAGTAGCATATTTACTCTTAAATATTTATTCAGTTAGCAAAGTTTGAACCTTACATCAGAAAGTAATGCATGTCTTAACATCTCCAGTGTTTGTGAGACACCAAAAGCCAAGCTCTGGGTTGGAAATACCAAGGGCACCTCTCCTTACAATTAGACAGAATTAGACACCCTGTGTTAGATCCTTAGTAAGTGTTTCCCACCCAAGGGCTTGGGGAATTGGGGAAAACTGAATAGTAAACACTCCCTTTTGGAATGCTCTTAGAAGAGCAGCATCCATGCAGGAATCCCTCTGTCAGTTCAGCTGGTAAAGCTCCAGGAAGCTGCTGATGTCTCTTACTCTCAGTCATTTAGGTGGGGGATTGAAGCAACTGCCTTGTGGAAAGTGATGTGGTTGTGTATGCAGGAGCTGTTTCCCTTGTCTCATTAATGTTTTATCTGTGTTATTTGTCACATGCTGGCTAACAACTCCTAGTTTGTTTTTCCTTTTTAGTAAAGGTAAAGCACCAGAAATTCCCATTAAATTATCCCATTAAAAAACAGGTAGCAAGAACAGCAGTGTTAGTTAAATCTTTCTTCAGTCCCAAAGGTAAAAAGCTTTTAATTCTACAGCTTCTCTTGCTGTGGTGCTATGAGCTATTGGAAGAAAAAACAAAAAAGTCTCAAACCAGTGCAATTCACCCAGTTTTGAAGAGTTCCAGTGAGGTAAATGTGATTGCACACTTGGTTCTGCTTTCACTGCAGTGCCTCTGGGTGGGCAGCTCCTTATGCAACTGGAGCTGAATGGGCACTGCCAAACATTTTTCTTGAGCACTTGGCAAAATCTTGGTGTGCCTGTGCCTGCAAACAGAGCAGAGCTGGCAGAAGCATGTTTGGCAGTGGAGTACATTTTGGACTGTTGGAAGGGGTGAAAATAAGAGAGAATAAAGCAAAAATGCTGAGTTTGCAATCTATACTTTGTGTGTGATATACGCATTTATTTTTTTAGAAAGAGCTCAAAGAAGAGCTTGCCAGTTTGAACACCTGTGTGCTATTTTGTATGATACATAATCATAAAACATTATTCTTGAAAAAAATCTTAGGAAGGTCGATTATGCTAGAAAGAGAGTGCTAAGGGAAGAATCCAGCAGGACAGCAAAGTGCAGAGAAGTTCCTTGGAAATGTGAATGACCCACTCACTCAGCCTGTACTGAATGACAGATATTGTCAGGACCAGCAGTGAAGCATCTTGCAGGGAGGTGGGAAAGGATGGTAACCATGAGAAGACCCCAGCACCAGTGACCTGGAGGAGGCTTCTGCTCAGAGAGGTTTTTATTTGCAGTTTTGGTCAACATCAGAAGATAACACTTAGGAAGTATCTTAGTTTTTTAAGGAAGAATCTTATTATTTTAGGAGTTCTTTGGGGCGTAGTGATTGGAGAAGAAACAGCAAGAGAGGGGACTCAGTAGCAGGTAGACTTAGCAGCTGGGTGGCTTTGACCATGGCTTCATGGGGAGTGCTGATCAGTGCTAATGGAAAGCAAATCCCAAGGTTTTTGTGTCACAGCCTTTGGGAAATCCTCAGCTGCCAGGTACATACAGCAGAAAAGCTACAGCACTTGAGTTTTTTTTTTTCAAACCTGGCTGTGACAGAACTACCCTTTAAATGTGGAAAATACAGCAACAGAAGTCTGTAGAAAGAGCAGATACCCAAAGGTGGTCCCTATAATCATGAATGCCACTGTCTTGACCCTTAACATAATGGGTTGGTTTATTCTAGCACTGAACAACTGGTGAAGTCAGTGTAGTGACATGAGGCAACCAGGTGCCACTAATTGCCAGGTAGTGGGCTTGACCTCGTGTTAATCCCACCTGTGCCTAATTAGGGCAGGCCCCTCCTGCGCATGAGCAGGGTTAGGGGGCCAATAAAAAGCTCACACGGGGGGAAGCCAGGGGCTGGTTTAGCCACCTTCGGAGCAGTAGCACTGATCCAGGCTGGTCAGAGCACCGTTCGTGAGATTCTACTGGGACACCTGGTTGGACCTTGGAGCGCCGCGCCCATAGAAGAGGTTCGTCTTGCTACAAGTCGGTCTGCAAATAATCTAAAGAGCCAGTCATTGAGAACAAGTGATGAAGTTCTTGCAGACAGATCATGAAAATACTGAGACCACGAGCCGAGCTGTTATTAAGGCAACCAAAATGCCTATTCTTATCCAAAATATCATTGAGTTGTGTTGGGTGATGTGAGCAAGGAGTAGATTGTCTTTTTATACCGTGCAACGTAAGCAGGCATCACTGACCATATGTTCTCCTGCAGCTGCTGTGCTGGCTGCTCCTCTGCCCCTGGTGTGTCCTGGACACACAGGGACACTGTGACCAGGCTGCTGTGATCGGTGTTGGTGTGCTCATGGCTCCCCTACTCGCCTGGCAGGTTTTTCTTAGTTTTTTTTCTTTCTCCTTCCCGTGTCCCAGGCTCCCGCTGCAGCAGAAGGCTGAGAGCTGGCACGGAAACAAATGTGAAAGACAAACAAGATCTCTCGTGACGTCTGTCTGTCTCCTGGGCTGAAAATGAATTAACATTTGGCCAAAATAGAAAAAAAGGGACTCCTGTGACTGGCATATAAGACAAATAATTTCCCGAGTAGCTTTATGAAAGTATTTTTAGGGACGTGCTGGTCGGAACCTGCTGCGGCCCTGCCTGACAGGAGCGAGGTTTGGGCCGAAGAGCTCCCGGGCAGGGTCAGGGGGGATGCCGGGAGCGGGAGGAAGAGTCTCACTCCGAGGCTGTGGGGCAGAAGGAGCCAACACTCTCAGGCACCCTCTCCACGGAGGGACGACCCTCGGAGGCTGTCAGCAGAGCCTCACTGTCCCCCCCCTCCAGCCTCCCCTTACGGCCCGACCGTCCGCTGCCCCAAAGCCAGGAGGCGGCCGGCCGCGCTAGGCCCGACGGGAGCTGTAGTCCTGATGCAGGGACGCAGTGCGGTCAGCGGTACGCCAGGGACTACAACTCCCAGCATACCCCGGGCACTCCCCAGCGCTTTTCCCCCCCCCCCGGTGGCGGCGGCGCTTGGCAGTCGGGCTGTGTACGTGGGAGCAGCGGGGCGGGCGGCGCGGCGGGCATGGGCGAGGGCGGCGGGCAGTGAAGGGGCCGCTGCCGCCATGTGGCTGAAGCCCGAGGAAGTGCTGCTGAAAAATGCCCTCAAGCTGTGGGTGCAGGAGCGTTCCAACCAGTACTTCGTGCTGCAGAGGCGGCGGGGCTACGGCGAGGAGGGCGGAGGCGGGCTGGCAGGTACTGCCCGCCCGGGGGGCCGGGGCAGGGTCTCCCCTCAGCTCGGGTGTTGGGCGGGGCCGCCGAAGCCCCGGTACCTCAGGAGACGGCGGAAAGACCGGAGGAGGAGGGTGGGGGGGCGGTGGTGGCCGCTTGCCGGTCCTGGGACCCCCTGCTCCTGAGGGGCGGGAAAGGGGGAAGGCCCGGCCGGGATTGGAGCCCTTGACCTTTAGGAGGCTTCTCATGGGGTTCTCTTCACCCACCCCTCAGCCCCGTTTCCTTGTTCCTTGCGTGAGAGGGGAATTGCAAAGGGCGTCCGGGAAAAGGCGGGGTTGCTAAAGTTGCCCTCAGACTCCGGGTGAGACGGGGCCTGCAGGTGCGGGTGGCATCCCGGGGGGAGCAAGGGACATCCCGGTGGGTCAGGGGACATCCCGGTGCGTCAGGGGACATCCCCGGGGGACAGGGGCAGCTCTGGGGGTGATGGGTAGAGCCGAGGCCAGCAGAGCCCAGCGCTTGGTACCAGCTTAACAGCCCTTGTTCCCTCAGCAGACACCCTGGCAGGGTTAGATTTGCAGCTTGTTGGAAGAGGAGATCTCAGAAGGAATAAGGGATCTGCCTTGCTTTGGCAAGGTTCTCCTTTCCAAATCACTTCTCCCGCATGCATCCGAGGTTGCTTGGAATGAGCACCTGCTAAGGCATTCCTGACTGTTTATTTTAAAAAGCAGAAGATGATTTGATGGAGCATTTCAGGAGATGTGGGTCTGGAAAGTGACAGGGTGTTGACTACCACGTAATAAACTATTTAATGAGAACTTGAAGATATGGAACTGAATTTCTTTTTTTAATTCTCCCCTCTTTGTGTCATTGTGCACTGCAGGGACCCCAGCTGCCACTGGGACCTCTGTTGTGGTGGTGGCTATTTGGAGTAGAACTGACTACTGACTCCTTTGGTCATGTCAGTTCTTGATCCTGTCAAGGAGAAACACTACAGGGAAGCAGAGAAAGGTTATTCCTGGGTGGGGTATGGTTCTTGTGTGTTTTGCATTAATTGCATCTCTGGGTTTTTTAGGTCCTCTCTAGTTGTGCCATTATAAAGTGAGTTATATTAAACATGAGGCTTATGTGTTCGAAATGTTTATTCACTGTAGCAAACAAAAACACAGAGTCCAAACTTTATGCTGATGAAGGTCAGATGTAGAAATAGTCCCCCCAGATGGAGCTGGGGCATTCTTCATTGGCATCTGAACCACTTGCAGGGTGCCAGGAAAGTGTAAAAAGAAAGCATCACAAAACCCCAGATTCTCTTCTAGACATGTAATAATGTTTTAGATAGATGGATAATGTTAGGCATCAGTTTAGAGCCAAAGGTGGTATTCTTCAACCTTGGCATTCTTGTGGTTGCCAAGCTAGATTGGCCATTCTCTGCCCTGGTATCGGGAAGCCAAGGAAGCTCAGTTCGTGTGAAGGGTTTGTTGTTTTCTTTTCAGTGAGGCAAAATTTATTTAAGAACTGTGACTGAAGTGAAATGATTTTAACTAGAATTAGATATTCAAACATTCTCATAGGTTTACAGCTGGACAAAAAGCTGAAGTCTCCTAGTGCCCTTCAGTTTTTGTTGGAGGTGAGGCTTCCATCACTACTATTTTGTCCTTGATAGCATTTGACAGCAAGGAAAAATTCTTGGCTGGCATAGTTCCTGTTGTATGATTTTTTTTTCTAATGTGACATTGCACATTTTATTTCTGTTGTCATAATGTTAGATTCATACAGATTTCTTCTATACAAGTTGTTCTTTCCAGTGTACAGAAACAAAGGGTGAGATGTTATTGAGGTAAAACTGTGAATAAGAAAGATGAACAAGAAAACTGGAAAAAATTGCAGTTAGATCTGTGTTTGTGGTTTTGAAAATATTCGAACCTCCAAGGTATAAGCTAGCAGAATTTGCTGTGCCTGATTTTCATTTTGTATTGCTATGTGTCACTCAAGAAAATTAGTGCTTGCTTTAGAAAAAAACAGCTATTATCTGATGAAGTCATAGCAGATGTGCCAAGTAGAATCTTGTTCTCCTGGATATCATTTTTCAGCTGATGAGACAAAGCCAGAGGTGGCTGACAGCACTGAGGGACTGGGGATTTATGTGTGAAGGAGGCAGGCAGCAGTGCAAGATTAAATCTGGAGGGAAGAGAGGGACAGGAAATGGGAGAAAAATGAACAGTGCTGCAGGGTTTGGGTAGCAGTAACGGGGCCTTGCTGAGGAGGCAGCAGCAAATGATTCCTAAGAACACAGGAGTACAATTGTGAAGACAAACTTTAAGGAAGGGAGATGTGGATTTTGAGGAAGCAGCCAATAGCTGGAGAAGGAAGAGAGAAAGGAGAAAAAAATGATAGCAGAGAGACACTTACCTGAAGGAAGGCTGAGAATTCTGGTGTTGTCCCAGGATTAGAAAGAAGTTACAGGACCCAAGTGTGATCTCTGGGTGGCTTGTGTCCCCACAAAGCGTAGTTCTGAGTTGGCTGGTGTGGATAAAAATTGACAGAAATTCTTTGTGCTGGTTTTGTTTAGCTTTAGCTCTCTCCCTGAAGGTATGCACCTGCCCAGCTTTACATTTTATTCCCTTTCCTTTCTTAGACCTTACCTAAGGATACAGATACTGTAACCAGCTTGACTGGTTCTACTTCCTGGTAATTCAGCATGAAATGGACTGTTCCAAAGTACATTACTGTACCTCTGGCAGTGCTAGAAGATGACTACTGCTTGTTCTGTCTTCTGTGGAGTTGCTCTGGGAGAGCTACTCAGATCTCCTAGAACATATTGATAAGAGTGTAGTTAGGCAGAATGGCCCATGTGCTGAAGGTTACTTATGGTGACACAAAACCTGTGTTGTGGATGCACATGCTGTAACCAGGGTCTGGTGGGATTAAGCATGTTGGCCACAGAGATGCTGCTTTGGTTATAGTCAGGACCATAGACAGGACCATAATTAGGAGGTGGGTGTTCCTGCAGCATTTTTACAAATGAGTATTTGGTGTCAGAAAATACCAGTCCTTCACTGAAATGTGAACAAAGAAATAACTTATTTTCCGCTTCCATTGTTTTAATTTGCCTTTTTGTGCTTGGGAAATTGATGTGAAATGTAACTGCAAGAGGAGAAAAACTTACCAAAGAAATACAGGGTTGGAACTGGTCTTCCCTGCTTGTTATATGTGCTGTGCTTGGAAAGGGAGGGAAAAGCCCTGACTCTTCAGGTCTTGGTTTCCTGCAGCAGATATTGCCATCTGAAATCTGTAGAAGGCCTGTGCTGGTCTTCCTACTTTTAAGAAGATGTATCTTGTCTGCATCATCACCAGCTAGCTCACAGGCACAGGAGACAGCTAGGCTTGGGTGTGTGTGCTGGGGAACTTTCCTTATCTGGTTTCTGTCCAAAGGAGTAAGTTAAAGTACTATCGAGTAGCAGATGGCAATGGCAAGGACCTTGTCTTAACAGAATTTCATGGTAGACCGATTAAAAACGTGGTTGGTGATTTCTACAAACTTAAAGAATTTTATTTAGGCAGGAACTGCAAGACATGAGAGGAAACTTGCTCTGTAGCTAGGTTTGGTATCCAGCAAAGTGAATGCTTGCTTTTCTGAACTTAAAGGTCTGTGCTGTGACATCACTAAATACACAGTAGTAGAATAAATAGCAGAAATAATTTATTTCTACTGTTGTTTTAGCACACTGACTATTTGGGGTGTCTTGCTTGCTGCATGTCTTCAGCTGATAGGAATTGAAAGGAAGACTTGCTGGCTAGTGAAGGTCTGAAATGATCTTTTTTCAGCAGATGTAGCAAAGATTATTGCAGTGCATATATCCTGGAGCAGGTTTGCTGGCAGGTCTTGTGACCACATGGGAGACCCATGCTGGAGCAGTCTGTTTCTGGAGGACTGCACCCTGTGGAAAAAAACCCCATGGGAGCAATTTGCACAGAGCTGTATTCTATGGGAAGGGCTCCTGTTAGAGAAGTCCATGGAGGAATGGTTCATGGAAGGGACCCTGGGCTGGAGCAGGGCAAGAGTGTGAGGAGGAAGATGCAGCAGAGACAAGGGGTGATGAACTGACCACAACCCCAGTTCCCTCTGTACCACTGTGGGTGGAGGAGGTAGAGAAAAATGTTGAGTGAAATTGAGCCTGGGAAGAAGGGAGGGAGGAGAAGAAGGTATTTTAAGATTTGATTTTATTTCTCATTATCCTGCTGTTCTGATTGGCAATAAATGCAATTTATTTCCCCAGGTCGAATCTGCTTTGCCTGTGATGGTAATTGCTGGGTGATCTCCTTGTTCTTATCTCTACCCCTAAGCCTGTTGTGTCTTTTTTTCCTCCATCCAGATGAGGAGAGGGAGTGATAGGTCAGCTTTGGTGGGCACCTGGTGTCCAGCCAAGGTCAACCACATCTATCTACCACAAACAATCTTTCTTGTGGTACAGCATTTTTTCCCCTGTGGTTCTCTCTGATGAGCTTCTGAATGCTTCAGATTTTAGACATGAGAAGTTATTGCTGAAATGAAGCTGACTGTAGCTGCAGAGAGTCACTTTCTGCAGTTGTTGTTTCTCAGGGAAAGCTTTTACAGTACTTTCAATCAGTTCCTTTTCATGATGAAGTAAATAAAATAAGAGTGAGACCTCCGTTGTTCATTAAAGTGTCTGCTTTTCCAAATCCTTAGTGTAAAGGGGCTGACCAGTGCTGTGCTAATAGAACATTTCTGCTTGTAAAGAGCTCTTAGAGTCATAAATATTTTATATGCTTTAACACTTACAATGTAGCAAATCAGGAGGATGTCTGATCCAGTTTTAATATAATTAATTATTGACCTCAAAGGCACCATTATGCAGTAAAGCAGGGAACAGGTTTGTGCTAACTTTTGCTTCAAAGCAGTCATGCTCTTAAAAAAAGACAGCAGCATGTTTTCTTTGCTTCTGATTCTCCAGTGGTGAAATGCAACTTCTACTGTTAGCTTGACACTAGTCTCACAAAGGATAGGGAGTAGTCCAATTGCTGGGTGTGATATACATGTTTAAATAAAAAAATATTATCCGCAGAAAAAAAGATGTAATTAGCAGCTATTCCAGGAAAAAAAGTTATATTTGAGATTGTGGGTTCAGAAGAAGAAGAAAAAAGCAGATATTAGTACTCTCTTGATGTACTTGGTGAAATAAATTCAGAATAACAAAGTGGTGTTGCCCCCAAATGCTAAAATGCTGGGCAGTTATTTTTGTTAACATGTTGGTTTTATTGCTCTACATTGGTACATCTGAGACCAATGTTAATTGCTGATATGTTTCAATGGGTGTCTGCATCTAATGGTGGTATTTTGTTAACCAAGTGTTTTGTAGACTTTTGGGAAGAATACATCCCTGTTTCAAAGCTATTCTGGATTCCTTGCCCTTTATTTTATATATATTTTTTTATTTTCTAGGGTATTTTACCCTGTTTATTGAAGCAACTAGGGTATTTCCTATTGTTTTACTCAAGTAGCTATGAAACTGAAAATGCTTTTTAAAAGCAGAGCCCTTTCTCTCTGCAAATGTGCATCACCTGCTATGCCTACAACTGAAGTCATTCCCCAAGTGAGGCAGGAGGATGGTTTGGGTGGAATCTGCAGTAGAAACTGGCTTTGAACAGAGATTAGAGTAGATGACCTTCTATAAGGTTATCCATAAAACTTGTTTGACACCAACATGTACTGCATTTCTTTATCAAGGGATTGGCAGTTCTGGCCTGAGCTGCTTTGTTCCCCTTGCCTCCTTTATGGAGATAACACAAGTGCCTGGGCTGAGCAGTTACTGATCCTGTTGTCACCTAAACCTTTATTATACAGTTAATGTCCTTGTCATTACTACACATGGATTTTAAAGCTGTGCAACCCTGGCAGTGAATCATTCCTCAGTGGGCTGATGTAAGTGGAGTTAGCAGAGTGCCAGCAAACCACTCAGCAGTGGCCTCTCTTGCCTGGGTGAATGTGGTCCTTGATTTCCCATTGGGAAATGGCAAAAAAAGGGAATGCTTGCTGAAAAGCACCCAACAACTTGTAGTTATGGAAACCCTGACTGATAACACAGTATTCAAAAAAACTGCAGCTCACAGAGTGCTTTCAGCACTAGGATAGGGAGGTGAAACTGCTGATTTCTCACAATTATGCCAGTGGCTGTAGCTGTGGAATTAATTCATGAGGTACTGAGTACTTCTGGGCTCAAGTGCAAACCTGTAGTCTAGATCACAAATCAGTACTGAGTAGTGGGGCTGTTGAAGTGACTGGTACTAACCTGATGTCATGTCTAAAATCTAATGACCTTCCAAGCAGATGGCCTTTTGAGGAGTGCTGCTTTCTAGGGCACTGCTGTGATAATTTTCTCAGGCTGGGCACCTGCATCAGCCTTACAAATGGTGATTGCTGTCCTTGCAGTCTGTATTATAACAGCAATGATGTTAGGAGAATTATGAATGAAATAATAAAACATTTGCTGAAGCAAAGCCAACATTGAGATCAGCTCAGTGTTATGACTCACTCAGTGAGCCAAAGCTCTTTAAACAGAAATAAATGTTATCTATTCAATGTCTGATTTCAGTTAAAAACTATTAAAAAATTCTCCTTTCCTACAGTAACTTACAATCTATGAATTGCAGACAAGCTGAGATAATACAATTGCTGTAATGTACTGGTCTTTGAGGTTTTTTTGTGTGTGCTTTTCATTATTCACTTACATTTTTTTAAGAGAAGCAAAAGCATTCTGAAACTTGAATAGCCACAGTAAGATAGTCAGACAGGCTCAGTGCTGGGACTGTGCCCTTAGGAAAACCATGTTCTGAGGAGGATTGTCTAGACTTGGTAATTTTGTCTTACCTTGATTTCTTGTGTTCTCTCACAATTGTTATTTTTCAGAATTTGAGAGGGATTAATGGAAATAAAGTGGAGAAAGAGGTATCAGAAGCCAACATAAAAATTCTGAAAAAAAAATTGAATCAAAAGATTGTTTTCCATTAAAAATGGAAGGGTATTTAGAGGTGCTGTAAAGGATATATCAACTTTGGTTAGAAGCTCTCTACATTAATAGCCTTTTTTGTGGGAATACCTTGCACCCAGTATCTCAGCAGGTTTGTAGAACAGACCTCACAGCATCTCTTTGGGTAATTGCATCTCTCACCTTTTTGGGTAAATTCTTGTCTTATTTTGCAGTTCTGTAGGAGAATAAAAGTGATTGCTTTGGTAACTTTGCTGTAGTTGAATTTTTCGTTTATGTGGCTCTGCTAGAAGGATAGCAAACATAGGAAATAAAAGAAACAAGGTATTGTTGCTTGTATTTCCATTTCTGTTGAAACAAAAAGAAAAAGTATTACATGTGCTTCAGGATCCAAAAGCTTGTATTTTTTCTGAATGTGTTTTTCTCCTTTTACAATTCCCTGATTCTTAGATTAGGAAAGAAGTTTTAAGATATCTGGGCTAGTATTTTTATTACTGTGCAGAAAGAATAGTTTTGGCAACCAAGATAAAATACATCCTAGTTTTCTGTGGAAACCTTTTACTCCCATTTATGGAGAGTGACAGTATGTGTCATTAATGAAATCAATGTATTTTTATCTGAACTTTTTTTAATAAGAACTAATTCAATATTTATTGGCAGGGAGGTGATATGACCATTGTATCTTGGGTGTAAACTCTGTATGGGAATAATGTGTTTTATGTAATATATTTATGCAAGTGATGGTAGAATAAATATTTGTGTTCCATGCTTTATGTAGGTGTCATGTGTTAGACTGTTTGTGAAGCATGGCAGGCATTTTCTAGCTCTAGTGTCCTGTGAGCAGCAAAACTTTCGTATGTATAGGAAGTATGGTATGGTGTTCTCATATAAAAATGATAAGATGTTCATAAAAAACAGACATAAAGGAATTAGTCTCGTAAGTGCTGTTTCCTGGGACTGCAAAAGAGAACAGCAGTAAATGACTGGATAAGAGGTAGTTCAATTCCTGCTTGTGCTCACTGTGTTACATTTCAGGTTATCCTCTGCTTTCCCATGCCAGATGGCTATCACTTCCAAGGGGATCATCTCAAAAACTTCTCCCCCATTTTGTGTTTGTAAGGGCTGTTACTGCATCCAAACATCATCACTTCCCAGAGAGGCTCCTCTGCAGGCACTTTCTGCTTCGCTCATTTGTGCTTCTTGTTTCCTTGGAGTTCATTATCCCTTAGTGGGTAGCATTCCAAAGGAAGGGATCAGTGCACATTTCAAAGCCTCAGGTTCACAATGCTGTGTACATTTTTCTTAAATGCAACAGGTCTGCTGGTGGGGACACTGGATGCAGTGTTGGATTCTACATCGAAAGTCGCCCCATTTCGTATCCTGCATCAGACACCAGACTCTCAAGTCTACTGGTCCATTGCATGTGGTATGTACCAAGACTTAGAAGCTGGCTGAATTTATAAAGTGAGAAATGAGTGTACAATAGATGGGATCCATTTTTGGATTAATCCTCTCACATCATTAGTCATTCCTGTGACCTCTAAATGGTTTTAAATTATTTGCAAACCTGTGGCTGACAGTAATGTGCAGTTTTTTAGAATATGTAGAATCATTGAATTACAAAACCATTCACTCTGGAAAAGACCTCTGAGATCATCCAGTCCAACTTTCAGAGTCTTCATGGTACAACTTCCAATTGTTTGCTTTCTGCAGCCCATCAGGTATTGAAGCCTTGGTGCTCTCAGAATAACAGAGGCACAGTTTTTTCTTCTGTTAGCTGCTAGTGTAACTTGGCACAGTTTGGGATTTTAGGGATAAGCTGACCCTTGGGAGCACTAAGTATGCTGTAGGTAGGAGTAGCAGGAGCTGGTTATCCTAGTGGATTTTTCTGTTGTGTCTTTGCTTGTTAAAATGAGCCAGGTTCACAGTTGTGGTCCGGGTTGGATTCTTCCTCAGATGTGTTGTGCCTCTAGTACAAGAAATTTTTCTCATGTTATTAATCTGTAGAAAATGGAAAAGAAAATAGACCATGACAGTGAAGTATGTGGTTTTTTCCTAAAGCATGCATAGGTTTATTTTATTGTGTTTGTGGTTTTGTTTTTAATTATAAGTTCTGCAGCTTCTCCAGAAAATGAAGTCTTAATTCCTTTATAGAGGCTGGGTGTTCAGAGAGACCTCCATTCCAAAAGCTGAGAATACTGTTCTATTCTTTATGTGCATCATCCTTTTGCTTCTGAGGCATGGTCTTGTCTTTGTACTGAAATTAATTAATTTTGTCATGGGGTCTAATGGGTCTAATGTTAAAAAGTCACTGCTGTAGAATTAATCTATTTCTTAGGCTTATTGAAAAGATCTATAACTACAGTGAGAAAGAACCATGTATTTTAATTCATTATTCCATGGTTTCTTTTTTTTTTTTTTTAAATTAGTAGCATTTTTTAAAAGAAACAAGACTCCATCTAGACTCCTCTGGGCTCTAGTCCTTCCCTTTAGTTGCCTGTGGCAAAAGATGAGTTTGCAGGAAATCTGCCATTCTGCAAACACTTCCATGCATAAGTAATTCCACTAGTAAATGCTGTGCTGTTGTGAAATCAGATTTTGCTGTTAAAGCTTTAAAAGAAAAATTGTGATTCTTGCTGTCTTTCTGTGCAGTTAACTGAACATCTGATAAAACAAATCTGCATTTTGAAAGTAGCTAAAAGTTTACACATTTGATGCTCCAGTGCTAATCTGCTCCTGTTCACGTTCTGCAAGGACTTTTCTAAAGGGCAGTAGTTTTACTAAAAATTCATGCAGTTCACTACATGTCACTTTAAAAGGGCAGCTTTATGAATCTGATAGTATTTGAACAGTTTGTGAATCAGCAGTAAATAAAATTTTAGACCTACTTCAGAAGAAGTCAGAATTGATGGTGGCAGGCTATCAAAAAGGTACTTTGATAATTGCGTTGGAAATGTACTCTGGGGAATTCTAATGCCAGCAGGTCAGCTCTTGAGAAATATAAATGGTAATCTTCACCTTAGGACTGAATTTCTATCAGTTCTCTGCTATGTAAGTGTAGTTTATAACCAAAGGCTATTTAATGTGTATATTGTGTTAGAAAACAGATTGTCCCTTCTGTGAAGTGAAGAAATTGAGGAGAGGTTTTGTTCCTGCTATTCCATACCAAGGGTCTGACACAGTGCTTCTAAATAATTTAAGTACTTATTAAAAAGTTTCATCTTCACTGTGTCACATCTGTGCCTCTGGTTCACACTGTGACTCAAATAATTAGTCTACATGTGTAGTCTGAGAAAAATAATTAGTTTGTTATTTAATTGCTACATTAATTACTCTTCATGTAATTTTTAAAGTGTTGCAAATCCAGTCTGTGTAGTGCATTCTAACTATAGCTGTATTTACAACAATTTCTCTTAATTCCCAAGGCAACTTGAAGTAATTCTGTGGAGTCCATTGAAAGTTGTTTAATTAGTCTTTACAAAGTAAATGGAGAAAAAAAAGAAATTGTTAAAGGTGTGTTCTTGCTTAGGGATATTGTTGTATGTGATTACTCTGACTGATTTTATTTGTGAGCATTCCTCTGGAGGATGAAACTGCCAGTTAATTTATATTCTAGAATCCCATTGTTCAAACCTATGTAAATTCTTTCCCTCACTCTCCCTCTCCCTGTCTGCTACCTCATGTCTTAAAGAATTAGAAGAATTCAGTATTGAATTTGCTGAACCTCTACTGTTGTTTCATTACTGTCATCTCCTCTCATTACCTATTACCACTTGCATAATTTGTAATTATGTGAAAAGAATAAGAAGAATTACCACAAGCAGTTTGAAGTTGGCCTACCACATTTCTCTATTTGTGAAAGTAGCTGGTGGGTAAGGATGTTTCTCTGAATTCAAAGTAAACCAGTTATCTAAATGTATTTCTGGAAAATAGATAGGTTTTTCTTTGCTACAAAATTGCATTGTCATTCACCCTATAGTAGGTGATACCTCTGAAACCTAGATTAAAAAGCAATGTAATAAGTACATTAAGTAACAAGGTTGGGTTTTCTCTAAGGTGTTTGAAAATGCAATATTTATATTTCTGGAACATTGAATTTTATCTTGGTTATTGATTGGAGGTTTAAGTTACTCCTCCTCTTGCACATATGTAATGAAAGGAAACAGTCTCTGTTCCTGTGTGTTTGTGTCCCAGGGGATCCAGAAGAAAGAAATACTAATTCTGTGGGTGCCAAATGTTGTTTCAGGGATTGTTCTGCCTCTATGAATCAATGAGCTTTTTTTTTCTGCATCAGTAGTTGGTTCTGGAATATATTTCCCATGTGGGGTGCAACTGTGCTTCTGTCCTCTTGTAGAAGTCTGCAGCTGCATGAAAACAAGGTGGTGTTTGGAATTACAGCATGAGCAGAACTTAATTGTAGCTGGGATGTCATTGTTTCCTGAGTGGTGGTTGCCTTAGCTTGAGCATGATTAGAAATAAAGTTTAATTGTGACTTGATAGAGAACAAGATAAAACCGTGACTTCTGAGCACAATTGATTGTTTGATGTAAGCAACATAAATTTTCAAATACCCAAGGAGAATCCTCTGCTACCTTCCTGGCTATGGTGATGTGTGCTTTACATCCTTACACATGTTAGAAGGGATTATGCACAACAGCTCTTGGAGTTCCACTCTGGAAACTGTTGTGGACCAGTGATCAAAGGTGTGGACCAGATATCAAAGACTTGGATTTCTTTTTCCTCTTAGCCTCATGAATTTGATCTCACATTTCCCACCTTCTACACTATTGGACTGGAAGTGTTCCAGCAAAGCTCTGCCATCCCTGCTGGGGAGGTGCTGCTGGGCTGAAGGCACTGGCTGTGCAGGTCTGGCCTCAGCACTGAGCCACACACTGTAGGCTAAGCTGAGATGCTTCTGTATGGAAAGGCAGAAATACAGTTGCATAAAGGGTCTGAAAAATAAAAACACAGCAGTGCACAATTTTACTGTACACCAAATACATTTGAGAGTTATGATTTGGCTTTGTGTATCTGAATTCCTTTGTGAATCGTGAATTTGCTAAGTATTCCTTTAACTAATATTTTTAGTAAAATGATTAAAGTCTGTCCTAATTTTAAGTAATACTAACTTTCTGTTTCAATCAGGATCCAGCAGAGAAGAAATAACAGAACACTGGGACTGGTTAGAACACAATGTTATGAACACTTTATCAGTATTTGATTCAAATGAAGATATTACAAGCTTTGTCCAAGGAAAGATAAGAGTAAGTAACAGGCAAATATCATAATGGGCAAAGGCTAAGTATTCTATTAACTTCAGCACACTCCATTGTTCCTGTTTATCTGCCCCACAGGTAGATGAGGTTTTTTGACAAACTTTCCCTGGCAAGTGATACACCTTTATGTAGTAGGCTAAAACTAAACTACTGATATATTATTTCACAATAGTTTAATAATGCCTGGAAAGTGTATGGTATATTTTTGGGATGGTGCAATAGCATTTTATATGTGCTACACATTTAGCCCAGGAATTATTGTGATTAAGGGAAGAGAATATATCCATTTCAGAAGAGGAAACCTGGGAGTGTGTGGGAAACTTGTTGGATGAGTCTGAAGTAGCACACTTGATTTGTGACCTCAATGTGTTTTGATCCTCAGACTATTCTTCCTGTTCTAAAACCTGCTATCCTGTTAGGACAATACTGTGCTGCATGCATGCAGGTGCATTTAGAGTCCTCCTGGCCATATGGATGCATATATAAAGAATCTGGTTCTTTCATTTTAGGGTTTGATTGCTGAAGAGGGAAAAGGTTCTTTTGTAAAAGAAGATGATCCTGAGAAGTTTCGTGAAGGTCTCATGAAGTTTGAAAAGTGTTTTGGATTACCAGAGCAGGAGAAGTTGGTTACCTATTACTCCTGCAGTTACTGGAAGGGCAGAGTGCCCTGTCAAGGATGGCTTTATCTTAGTACCAACTTCCTTAGCTTTTATTCATTTTTGCTGGGAGCAGAAAGTAAGTAAGTCTCCATACTAAGCCCAGTCCCCTCACATGTTACTGTTTATCTTTCACCTTCAGAAGAATTCTTCCTGTGTCCTAGTGGAGCTATTTTGCCACGTGAGCAGATGTCAACACAGAATACAGAAAACTGCAAACATAAAATAATTTATGGAAATTAATGCATTTGTGTAAATTACTACACAAGTCTGTTAATTTTCTTCTACCCTTTTAAACTTTGGAGGGAAAGCAGACCTGTTGCAGTTAACTGTAACTAGAAGTTGTCTGTCACCTTTAGTTTGTGCTGCATCTAAATTCAGCCTGTGAGGATTACAGTTATTTCTTTACACACACAGATTTAATTTTTCATGTGAATGCACTAAGCACTGGTGGTAATTGCACACATCTTTTTTTTTCTGTGTACCACTAGAAATGCCCAAACAAATGCCTCTAAGCATGAACTGTATTTATGTGAAAACTTGAAAGCATAACCTTTCTAAGGAAATTTTCATTTTTAATGGGAAATGTTATAGTTACTGGGATGGTTTCTCTAATGCAAATACATGATTGATTTACTTTAAGAAGCCCTATTAGTAAACTTTTGAAGTGAGATAGCTTATTTGATGGTGTTTGTTTGAAATTTGCAGTTTCACACGAGAGCAAAGAAAAGGTGATGTAAGCTTGTATTTTCATACATGATGTGTCTTTATTAGAAAGAATTTTGTAGGAAGAAAAACATTAGAATTATTTTCTAGGAATTGTGAGAGAGTGGTTTTTGTGCTTGTGAGTTCGTAGACCTTCCCAAGTGTTTTATCATTTAACTGTATTGCTTAATTATATTTTATTAGTGCTGTTGACTACATTTTTTTTTCTGTAAGGGTAGCAGCTAACCAGAAGTTACTCACATCTGCCTGTGTTTGTGTTTTCAGTAAAACTTATTATCTCTTGGGATGAAATATCAAAACTGGAGAAGACTTCTAATGTGATTCTGACAGAGAGCATTCATGTGTGCTCCCGTGGGGAAGATCACTATTTTTCCATGTTTTTGCACATTAGTGAAACATTCCTTCTCATGGAGCAGCTGGCAAACTATGCTGTTAGGAGACTTTTTGATAAGGAGACGTTTGAAAATGACCCAGTCCTTCATGACCCCCTGCAGATCACTAAGAGGTAATATATTACTTAATATCTACCTGCTCTGGACCCTGTACTTCTTTAGGCAAAGGGAAAGAGAATCCTTGTCTCAAGGAGGTTTGTAAATGTCAGTAAAGCTGGTGTTCACTTAAAGAAATGTCTCGTTACAATTTAGGATCAAAGCAATGTGAGGCATTTTAATTTATTGTTACTTTGCAGTGTCAATAGTCTATATGGAGACAGAAAGTGATGAACCCTTCAAAGCTGGTCTTAAACTATGGGGTTTACAGTAATTTGGATTTTTAAAAGTATTCTAGCAGCATTTAAGATTAGAAAATTAAGAGTAAAGGTGAGGAATCTCCGAAGAGACTTGTTTAGGAAGGATAAGGAGCCTAAATCATTTAATAGAAGTGTAAATAATAACTGCATCTGCCAATGGAGATGGGTGATAGAATCAATGAATGGCAGCAGGTCCATAGCTTTCCTTACTTAGGACAGTATTTTAGGCAGTGGGAAAGATGTGTATGTAAGTAACCTGGTGGTTAGGGTCCTTCCTTCTCAAGGAGGGTGTATATTTATTTCTTTGTAGTAGTTTCATGGTTTTTCTCCAGTTCTGGTTCTGGTTTCTGTCAAAGCAAATGCTGCCTTTTGCTCAGAGAGATGTCCAAACACTCTCTCAAGCATTCAGGTTTTGGTCTGTGGTCCTCAGCTGTGAAAAGTAACCAGGAAAAGCCAGTCTGTTGTTAGGTAATTTAAACTCACATGAAGGGACTAAATCTTTGTTGTGCTACCTATCTGCAAATCAGAAATTATGATAAAGCATTTTTTACATTATTGTTCCTATTATAGTACACTGGTAATAAAACTTGTTTTAGGTTGTATGTCCTGGGTAGTTGATCCCTCAGTTTGGTAGCAATGCTGGAAGCAGATGTTGCTCTACAGCCAAAATGTTGTTTCTGTCCACAGGCTACCTGTGAGGAATTAGCCTGTGGCAGATGTTTACACTGTGCTACATTTGTAGCTAATTAATGCTGTATCAAGCCCAAACTTGTTTTAGGTTTAAATGGACTATTTTGGTGGGTGGGGAAGCAGAGCATTTTAGGTTATTAGTATGTTTTTCTGCTCTACTTGTAGGCCCTGATTCAGCAAAATGCTTTACTGTGTAAGAACATGCTTAAATCTATTCCTGTTTAGTATTTAACTGTTTTGTTAAGTGGGTGAATAGAGACAGAAGTGGTCCTGCCCTTTTTGCCTCTTCAAGCAAAACATTGAGCCATTGAGCCTTGAGAGAGCATGATGTTTTACTGACTTTTCCCAAGGTATTTTTTAACTTTGTAAAGACATGTTAAACTTATTTAATTTTTCTTTTCTTTCTCCTACCCTGTTTTTTGTTTTATTTTTAATCTAGAGGCCTCGAGAGCCGAGCCCACAGTGAGCAGTTTAGTGCATTCTTCAGGTTACCCAAAGAAGAGACCTTGAAGGAAGTTCACGAGTGCTTCTTATGGGTTCCTTTCAGTCATTACAACACTCATGGCAAAATGTGTATTTCAGAAAACTACATTTGCTTTGCTAGCCAGGATGGCAGCCTGTGCAGTGTAATCATTCCATTGAGAGAGGTAATGCAGAGTGCAAATCAGAGCCAGTTATACCAGAAATATTGCACTTGTGTAGCTTAATTCCAGTTTAGCAGATTTTCTTTACAATCTGCTTTGCATGATGTCATACATATCTCTCTACCTTGCATACTGCATATAGGAATTCTGTCTGAGGTTTATAGAACTGTTTTCCTGTTTCAGCTTTGCTCCCTGTATTCTCTTTCCCTGTTCTACTTACTTGAATCTCTGTAGCTGGGTACAGAATCCAAATTTTTTTAATACTTATTTGCTTAAATGGAAAAGCATATGGTTAATTCTTGAAGCTGATGAGAGATTCTCAAGATAAAAAGTGAAGAACTGGTGAGGGTAGAGGATCTTGAAGATTACTAATTGCTCTGCTGTATTTGTTTCTGAGCTCAGTAGAGCAATTGTTTTCACAACAGTTGATTGGTGCTGTCCAAAAGTCTACAGGAAATCCATTGGCAGTGAACAAGTGCCAGTGCCATTACAGCTGATAGTCTCACAGTATGAAAAAGAGCCCTATTGCAAAGGACACTGCATTCATAATTCTATAGCCTACTATAGCTAGAGTGTGGAATAACTTCTGGGGAAAAAAACCCCCACAACATTCTCCATCCCTCTCTTGACTTCATGTGATCTGGGACATTGCCACATTTCAGCTGTCAGCGTCAAGAGCTTTTCATCAGCACCCAGACATACTTTACAATAGCCTAAAAATTAACCAGGTTCTATAATTGCACTGCATACTCTGTGTACTTACTCCCTGATGAAAGGCATAGGGGGGTGAGTGAGCTAATTTCAACAATACACTTGCTGTTCCCCTCCCAGATAAAGCAATTTATTTGATCCTCTATAAATAGTTCTGCAAACAACAGAGGATTCTGTAACCTGTGAAAAACGAGATGAGGCTGTGTTAAAGGAGCTTACTCTAATTTTATTCTTGTGGATTGTCAGGCCCTGACTGTTTGCTCTGTAGTGCTGCAGAGTTACTTTATTTCAGTGCTCCTTCATTCTTTGCCTGTAACAAGCATTGCATTAGCAGTCAGTGTAGCTGTTCCTGACTGTCTCACTCGTGCTTGCATTATTACAGTGTATTAATTGCTCTAATCTGTAACTGTGCCATCATGACAATTAAAGTCAGCTCCAGCTGTTGTGTTATGGCAGCTGTCTTTGAGAGGGTATTCTCAGTGGAAATTCATTTTTCTGAAACTTGTTTCATTTGATTACTTTCAAAAGCCATATTTTGTCTGCTTTTCAATGATAAGAAAAAAAGAGTATCAGCTTTAGTAGGTAGAAGGAGGCAAGATTTCTAAGTAAGCTCAGCACTCACAGATGGGAAAACCTTTGGAAAGATTTTTCTGTACTCTGTCAAAAATCTATCATGTAATAGATAGATTTGTGCTAAAATAGCTCCAGACCACCAAGCTTTGAAATAGTGATTTTATCACTTGTGTTGTTAATTTTCTTGTGTGGTGCTTTATGCTACTGTTTCATGTCTGGGTATATTTTTAACAGGTTTTCTCTTCTAGAAGTAAGCTGGTAAAATTTCTTTCCTAATGGATGTGTTCTTTCTTCCACAGGTCACAGGGGTGGATAAGGCAGACCCAGCCAACAGAGGAGTCAGCATTAGTACCAAAGGGAAAACAGCTTTTCGTTTTACAGAGGTGAGAGATTTTGAGCAGCTTGTGGCAAAGCTCAGGATGAGATGCAATGCAACTTCAAGTCCCCAGTACATCGTAAATACAGAGGTAACTGCTCTGCTAGTTCTTGTGTCTTATTACCTCTTCCTAGGGATTAGGTTTTGTAGTCTTACTGGGAGTATGCATGTTCTTGGCAGTGTTTTGTTGTGTAATACAACATATTTGTATTTAAGCCTGAATCTAGAAACAAGATGAGTAACTATGTCTGCTGTACCTCTAGATTTCAAGTCGTCTAAATCTTTTTCTCTTAAAAAAAATGATGTTCCCATCTCTTGCCTTCAGATCCCCCACATTAAAACAAAAGTCCACCAGTTGGATGTAACATTATGTGTAGCTGTGCTGGTTTTTGCCAGCTATTTGACTCAAGAAGTTGATGGAATGAATTTAAGGTTGTTTCTAGATGTGAAGAACTCTGTTAGTCTACTTTCATGCATAATAAAGAATGCAGTGACAAACCATCCCAAATGAGCATTATTTATTACAGTTACTGTATTTCTTCTCTGAAAATTTTCCCTTGAAAACAAATTAAATAGAATCAGCTAGAGCTGCCTTTAAAATGCCAGTGCTAAGAGTGAAGTAGTGTACAAATAAATGCCATTTAGTAGAAAATAATCAGTATATCAGGAAAATCTCTACCTTGAGATTTTGACTCTTAAAAGGCAAAAATGAGTATTAAAAACAATATAGTTGGATGTCAGCAGAAATTCTCTGCTGATAAGAGTGCATCACATCCTGGGAAGATCTTAGTGGTAACTACTGCTGCTCAGGAGCATTTTCTTTAGGATTAAATTACTTTGGGTTATATCGGCATTATTTTATCGTACCCTGCTAAGTCATGTACCTCTGGTTTTAAGGTGTGGAAAAATAAATAACTGAGCCCATTTGAAAGAGAATGTGTTAAATAATGGCTCTACCGTAAATACAGACTCTTTTGGGTTCTTTTACTTTGCTCTTCAGCAGGTTTTGAAAAACAATGACGGTTCTAATGCTGGTTTTTAAATGCTCTCAGCATTTCTGTTTGGTACACAGCTTCATTTAAATTAATATTTTCCTTTTGACTGCAGTGGTGATGGATGGTCAGGCTTCCCTATCTGCTAGTTCTCATTATGAATATTTGTTCTTTGATAATTAAGTTTTGTAGAGATGGGGTGGTTTGTCATTTATTTCAAGTGCAGCCTCCTGAGAGCCCACCTGGGCAGAGGAGAGACTGCTGGTTTTATTTTATTTTGGAAGTCTGTATCTAGTACCTGTCACTTAATATAATAAACAATGATGTTCTAACAGCAAAATGGTTTCTGGTATCAGTGCTGCTTCTTGAAGGACTGGTTGGCAATTGTAACAACCACTGTTAAATTTTTTTTTTCAAGGTTGCATCTGGTTCTGCCTCTGACAATCCAAACGATGTTGATGGGGGACTGTCAAAGATGGGTCAGAGAGATAACAGCAAGACTGTCAGTACAGAAGCACTAATGACTGTCTACCATCCTCAGGATGCTGAGAACCTAGACTCTAAAATGGTAAGGGATAAAATGGCCAACAGTTTATGGAATCTAATTGGAAAGGACTGACGTATATTCAAAATGTGTTCCAGCAAAGCTGCTGATTTCCTCTGGGGCTGTGCCAATCTTCTTTCATCTGCATTTTCTGTATTTGGAGTCCACAGGGTGCTTCTTCATGGCTCCTTTCAATTTTCATCTTTTTTTTTTTTTTTCCTTTCAATTTTTCATCTTGTTTAATAATGATAAGCCTTATCTTTATGGAACTAATTCTTCCTGCTCTTCCACCCCTCGGGGAGGAGATGGCTTTTTATTTTCTGGTAGTGAACATGTTTCATATCTATCTGAATTGTCAGAATACATAGTAACTACAAACTCTTTGGGAGCAAGGAGAATGTTATCAAGAAATTGACTTAATTTCTTCCTTGTTTCATTCCTTTGCAGTTCCTTCTGACAAAGCTATGCTCTGGATAATGTTTCTTTAGTTGTTTTTGCAGCAGGGCTTTCCACTTCTGCTTCTCCATAGTGTGGGCAAGAAGACTTAAAGATACTATTTTGTAATAAAGTCTTTCATCAGAACTGGGTAAATTAAGATACAGAAATTTTTCATGTTAGAAAAATCAGAAAATAAACACCCTTTGGGCAGGAGAAAAGGCAGCCCAGATTTTTCAGTTCTGCATTTTATAGTGAGTTGAACAGAAATGGATAAAATCTATTTTTTTCTTTTGGCACCTTTAATTGCTTTAACAATGTTAAATCTTACTGCACAGAAAATGTAGTGGCAGTGTTGATCCTACCTCAGCCTGGAGTCTTGCATGAGTTGGAGCACCAGACCAGCAGCTGCTTTGCTTCCAAGAAGTTGAATTGCATTTGAGGTTCATAATCAATAGTTTATTAGTAACCTTGTACTTTACAAAGCATCTGTTTCACTGCTTCTGCTATCTACACCTCCTTCTACTCTGCAGGTAAAATGCCTGTAACTTCAGCTTTGTCTGAATAGGGAACTTTTGGCAGTTTTCATTCTGACAGTCAGGTTTTACTTACATGGCTGGTCCTGCTGAAATTCAGGTACATACACTGATTGCTTCTATGTTGACAGAAATTGCTAGTTTGTAAAAACATTCTATCTGGTTGATAAATATTTGGTTAAATCTAAAAACTGTATGGGCATAACTGTTTTCAGGTATTAGTTCCTCTCCTTAATCCAAGCAGACTTCATTCTCCTATATATTTTCCTGCTTATTGAGTCTCTCCTGCTGCTACCTGGAGCTCATGTAAGTAAACTGAGAAAAGATTGAGAAACTGTGGGAGAATAATCACACTGATGTCATGCTGCCCCTCTGTGTGCTTTCCATTCTGTGCCAAATCTGTCAACTAATCTAGTGCAACAAAGCATAATGAATCAAAAAAAGGAAGCAACCTGTTTTGCCTGTTGAGTTTCTGTGGGATATTATTTAATCTGTAACAGAATGAGTGCAGTTTTATTAGCAAAGATCAGTTCACAGACATGTTGGAATCAAAGTATGTTAATTTATCAGAGTAATTAGCAAGTGCCTGTGACAGTGAGTTGACTTTGCAAGTAATCACTTGCTTGATTTCATTGGGCTGTCTTGGCCAAATACGTTTTCTCTTGGTTTGTTTGTTGGAGTTCTTAAATTCAGCACATAGAAACTTGCCACCTCACACAGGCAAACCTAGCCTTCTAATCACCTTGGTTTTCTTAGTTATCTTTTCTGCTGGTTTCATTCAATAGTAGGCAAAGGAGGAGATTGCATTGAATACCAAATTTATACTCTGCACAGGTTGGATTTGGCTCTGATTTGCACCTGCATTCATTTCACGTATTAAAACGGATTCCAGTGTTGTCATTTCCAGTTCATATGGATGTAACTGGTAGCAAAATTTGGTTCTGTTCTCCAAAACATGAGTAAAATCTTCTAGGATACTTAATGTTTGCTGTTTTTTGCTTCTTCTAGCTGAAAGAAAAAATGAAAGAGCAGTCCTGGAACATCCTCTTTGTTGAACGTGGACATGGTGTCAGCATGTTCCGAACAAAGAAGACCCGAGACCTGGTTGTAAGAGGGATCCCAGAGGCATTGAGAGGAGAGCTCTGGCTGCTCTTCTCAGGTATTGCATAACAAATGTAATTGATTGATTTTGTGAACTCTACTGTGTGGATGTCCTAGTTACTGACTGAATGCAGTCTGACAAAAAATACTCTTCCCTCTGTCAATTTATCCAAATCTTTGTGAAGACTCTTGAAAATGATAAACAGGATCATTTTGTCTGTTATTTTGTTTTACATTGATTCAAACTAAACCTGCCTCTGCCACTTGTACAGCAAACTCAATTGAAAAATAGCAGTAATAATACATGATGTTCCAAGGGACAAGCAGCTTCAGCAAAGCCTCTTTACTTGTTGAGAAGAAAAGCATGTTTGTGGGGCTGTGTTTCAGTTGTTTTGATTTAAGCTTTCTTGAGAGGATAGCATTGCCAGACACAAAAAGCAAACATGTTTCCCTGGTAGAGAAATTGGTCCCAGTTGTCAGCAGCTCTTTGCTATAGGCTGTTGCTTGGTTTAAAGTGTGAGATGTACAGGAATTGTGGACTTTTTTATACATATGGGATCTCTTGCCAAAGCTCTGAATTTGCTTTTGTGGCTTTCTTGACACCCGTTAAGACACAGCTCTCCCAGAGCACTGAACCAGAGGAAATGGAGGCCCAGGGAGCTGAGGCACTGCTTTCCAACACCACACTGTGCTTTCCATTCCCCTTCTCTGAGACACCTAGAAAAGCAGCAGCCACTGACTGGATCAGGGCCAGACAGAAAGCCTGTGTCAGATTCAGAAAATGACCTGCAGATTTTGTGAAACCACAGGACCTTATCGGCTATTTGTACTCCCTGTGTTCCCCTGGGCAGACCTTTCTGCTGTTTCAGAGGATGTTTATCCTAACAAATGCATTTTATTTTGCTTATTGTATGGTAGTTCCTTCTGAGGGCATTTGAGCACAGATTTGTCTTTTCTAGTGTTTTTTTAGCATTTACATAGGCATTTTTGCTTCTGTTTACCAGACCAATATCTGTGTCTTGGAAAGTGTTGACATAAAAGTTGTGGAATAAATTAGGTAAAGATCAATCCTGTGCCTATTTTTCTAACCTGTTCCCAGCTCTACAAACTGAAAGGTATTGTGTTTGCCAGAAAGCTTGGGCAAAATTGTAGGTGAAAGGAAGTATTTGTTTGGTTTTTTTTTTTTTTTCCCCAGTGAAACAAAATACTAATTCACAATCAACTTCATACTGGAAAGTGACTTAGATGTCCTCCAAGCCTCATTTTATCTTGCTTCCCTTTTTTCATTTCAGAGTTTTTTCACTGGTTTCCATACAATTACTCTGATGCATTATTGCAGTAACACCTGGAGATTCATGATGTACCTCAGTATTCACCAAAAGTTTTAATACAAATTGTAGACAATAACGTGGATACTTTACAGTTTTCCTCTAATACTGTGCAATACTCTGTTGGCAGGTGCTGTGAATGATATGGCATCCAACCCTGGATATTACACTGAGCTGGTGGAAAAGTCTTTAGGAACGTGCACTTTAGCTACCGATGAAATCGAACGAGATTTACGGCGCTCCCTGCCTGAGCATCCTGCTTTCCAAAGTGACACAGGAATTTCTGCACTCCGGAGAGTTCTTACAGCTTATGCATACAGGAATCCCCAGATTGGATATTGTCAGGTACAGCAGTTTTGAGATTCTGGGTGCTGGTTGTTTAGCTCATGATGGCTACATAAATATCTAATGGTTTCTTGCTCAGTGGGACACTTACTGGCTTTTTTTGTGCCACTGAGTAACATGAGTTTTTACATTGCACTTGAATTTGTTGGTAGATGCTCTCATGTCCACTTCATGCGTAAGCCTTTGAGTTCTTACTAGACTTTTAGCACTTAAAAATATTTTTAGGTTGTTTAAATACTATGCTCTATATTTAATAACATAGATAAAAAAGTCTTGTACTGGATATGGCTGCAGGTTATCCTGGCACTCTAAACACACGCTGTAAAGCGCTTTCAGAAATATAAATGTCAAGTATGACAACAGTTGCATTTTCACCACTGTTCCTTGTAAATACTTCCTTTTCTGTTAAAATGTTACAGGCAATGAATATTTTGACATCAGTACTTCTGCTCTATGCTAAAGAGGAGGAAGCATTTTGGCTCTTGGTTGCTGTGTGTGAAAGGATGCTACCTGATTATTTCAATCGTCGAATTATTGGTAACATCCATCTGTCTTTATCTAGAACTGAATGTAAATTATCACTCATTAAGAAAAAATGTAAGGGACGAGCTGAAGACTGAATAGTCAAGAGAAACTGTTGCATTTGGGTTCAGTATTGTGAATCACAAAATCACAGAATTGTCATGGCGGGAGAAGACCTCTAGGATCACTTGCTGCAACCATCAACTCAGAAAAAGCCACCAGGACCACTAGAGCATGTCCTGAATGTCTTTTGAATGCCTCCAAGGATGGTGACTTCACCACCTCCCTGGATAGCCCATTCCAGTGCCTGACTACTCTTTCAGAAAGAAATTCTTCCTGATACTTAGTCTAAACCTGAAGTAGAAGATGGAAGTTAGAGAGAAAGTCCCATGTGTCCTCCTTAAGCAGGAGTAGATATGATTTTCAGATCTTGTCATTATTCTAGATAAGACTACTCAGGAAGACTATTATACTGTTATTTTGGAATTATAACTGCAATTCATATTACTTATTTGAAACTTAGCTTAAATAAATGAAGAATAATTACTCCAGGTCCAGACTTAGTCTTTGATCTCACACTCAGTACTTGCTAGAAGGAAATAGGATGTGAAGTTTCTCTCTAATTGCAGAAGCAGTTTACTGGCTACCAGTAGAATCCCTGAAAGTAGCCAGATGCCCACAGAAGTGCTGCCATGCCTTGCATACAGCATGCAGTGAGGCTTTGCAACCATGCACAGTGGCTCCAGGCAGCTAGACCTGCTGTTGTACAACAACACTCTGTTAGGAGAGGGGCTTGATTTCTGCTGGGTGCTCTGAGGAAAGTTTGCTTCTCTGTGTTAAGCTCTGGGTGGTGGTTTTGTTATCCTTTCCCTGCAGGTGCCTTGGTAGATCAGGCAGTGTTTGAGGAGCTCATCAGGGTTCATCTGCCTCAGCTGACAGAGCACATGACGGACATGACTTTTTTTTCCTCGGTCTCTCTCTCCTGGTTCCTTACCCTTTTCATCAGTGTGCTGCCTATTGAAAGTGCAGTCAACGTGGTGGACTGTTTCTTCTATGATGGAATAAAGGCAATCTTGCAGCTGGGTCTGGCAGTGCTGGAATACAACATGGAGAAGTTGCTGACTTGTAAGGATGATGCAGAAGCTGTCACTGTGCTCAACAGGTATCAGTGGGACTGGTTTTCTTCTGGGCTGTGTAGCAGCTGTTGTGATTGCAAATAGATGAGTTGTTCTGGGGCAGCTGAGAAGACATCTGGACAGGACTTCCAAAAGATTAAAAGGAATTAAATGTTTGTCTTAGGCCAAAATTCTGGAAGAGCTCGCTGGAAAATGTACTGAAAATCTCATCCTGCGTTAAAGTCCCTCTAAAGCCATTGCCATTTTGTGTATTTTTAAGTAAACATAATGTTTTGGGGTTTTTTTTTTCTTTGCCTGGAATTTGTATCACTTATAGAAGGTGGCTTTCCTTAATGATGAGGTAATCCAAGACTGTTCCAGACAGTTCAGGCATCAATTTACTGAAAACATATTCTGTAGCTCAGTTCTTGCAGATCCTCTGCTGCTAATGGCTTGAAATAGAACTAAGACTCAAAGAAATTGAACTGAGACAATCATAACCAGATGCTTGGTCTATATTAGCATTTGAAGAATAAATTCCAATATGCAACATAAAGTACATTTTAAACTTATGTATTGCAAGCAAAACTTGCTGAAGAAGTCACTAGGTTTTGACTTTTAAGAGGTGGTAATTAGAGATTTTTAAATGTAGCATGTTTAAATAAGGTGGGGGCTACAGGATTAATTAGACAAATGTAAATTTTATTGTAAGATACCATGTAGCCTAGTATGTATCCTAAAACCTAGCTATACTCACTCAAGTATTTAGCACTTAAAACAAAAACAACAGTAAGAACACGTTTGCCCAGTTTAAATATATTAAAATTAGAAATCTAGAAGTGTGCTGAAATTTTAATTTTTACTTCAACCAAACAAGCTGCTGTTTCCACTTAACACCCAGTTGTGATGATTATTATAAGCTCTTTTTGAATTCTTGCTCTCAACTTTTTATCTGGCTGTAACACTTCTGTTGCACAGTTAATCCAGCCTGGTATATTTTAAAAAAGATCACAGTGGTTTGCCTCTTAAGAAAAAGGAAATTATTAGTCTGTAGATATGTGTCCCTCATGTTGGAGAAGAAATTTGCCAGCTTCCCTATGGATCTGTTCAGGCTGTTTATGTAGGTATGATGAATAGGTGCAGATCAGACATGTCTTGGTTTGTGCACCTGGGGAATGCAGAGTGGCAGGGTCACAGTTCAGGACAAGGCTCTTTTCCCCCCTCCCAGCTGTGCAGTTCCATCCTTGCAGGATGGGTGAGCAAACCAGGGCAATGTTGAGTGGAAGGGACCTTGGTGAACCTCTAGTCCAACTTCCCACTCAAAGAGAACTACTGCCAGCACTGCAGCACATCAGCCCTGTTACTGTCTAGCCAGGTCTTAAAAAACCCCAAGGGCAGAAGCTCCGCAACATTCTCTGGGTAGCTGGTTCCCATGTTTATGTATCCTTGTTACTGTTACACCCTACTTGTGCTGCTCCTGCTGTTCCTTGTCACCATTTCCCATTCTCTGTGCACTTTTCTTCAGTAGATGTTGTTACTGCTCTGTTGTGATAAATGAGTTCCTGCTGATTTCTTGTGTGTTTGCTTTGTGCAGATTTTTTGACAGTGTCACTAACAAAGACAGTCCTTTGCCTCCAGCTGTGCAGCAGGGCTCCAGTCACAGCGATGCAAAGGATGATCATCCAAAAGTGGACATCACTGATTTGATCCGGGAGTCAAATGAAGTATGTGTTCTTTTTGGGTATGTTTTCACTTAAAAACAGTGCAGCTGCAATGTACAGACTAGAGGAGAAAGTCTGTTTTGACTGGTAGAAATTGGGCACTGGAAACCTTATAGGTTATGGGATAGGTTTGGTTTTGTATTGTTTTGGTTTTTTTAACTGCCTGGAATGTGCTTGCTGGCTGTCCTGAGTGGAGTTTCCTAGGTTCATCTCAGGTATTGCTATCCCTTATTCACTTTATTGGTATGGCAAGCAAATGACAAAGTACAGCAGGAACAGCCCCTGCATTTAATAATTTGAGACTGCTCACTGCAGATGGCAGTCAGTGGGAGCATGTGACATAACAACCCATGCAGGAAACTCTGTACTTGAGTCCACTTACAGTCCTTTAGCACTGTCTTTCAATTTACAAGTTTGATGGTTGCAGCATCTAGCTCTGCAGCTCTGCATAGGGGAGGAAGTAGGTCTAGCTTCTCCTTCTCCTTTTCTTATGGTATTTTCATGAGGCATTATCTTTAGTGTAATTTGTGTCAGGGTATGGATTTGTATCCAGTTGTAGACAGGTTTCTACCCAGTCCCCCTGAACTCTGATTTGGGCATATCCTTGAACCTGAATCTCCCACTTCTAAGTATACAGCCCTGTTCCTAGGCCCTCATCCCTGTATCTGTCTCATGCCAATTTTTATCTTCAGTTGAAACTGAATTTGTTCAATGCTGGTAAGTGTCACAACCCCTGTTTTGAGAATTGCTGATACAAAGTAAGAGTCAATTTCCCACTTCCCATTTTGACTAGGTGGTTAATTTCAACACAGTTCTGTTGTGGTGAAGGGTTTTGTTTTCATATCACTGTTGAAATAAAGTAAAACAAATTTCAAAATGGGGAGATTGCTGCAATGTAGAGTTGTCATTCTGCAGATAGGTCTAGTTACAAATAATGACTAAGTGAACAGAGATGTTCTTTGTGATACTGTTGCTTCGCATGGGTGTTCACGAGATAAATGAGATGAAGTGAAAAGATACGGAACTGAATTTTAAAATGATGTTACAGTTTAATGCCTTTCTGACTCAGGCAGAAATGCAAGACTATCTTGTGCAGCTTAATCAGGTAAGAAGTCAAGTTTAACAAGTGCAGGGAAGAACATGTAACATTTTATCACATCACACTAATTCAGTGGTAGATTATATGTCTTGTTTATATTCTTACTGAGGCCATTGCACAATATCAGTGCCCAGAAGCCAGACCTGTGAATGAGTTATGATTCAGAGATGCAATTTCTCTCTTCTTCCTCCTTGTTCCAAGTCAGGAGGTAGTGATCTTCACAAGAACACAGAAATACAATTCTGGAAGGTAGCTTCACAGGTCACCCAGTTCAGCTCCTTGTCCAGCATACACACAGGTTTTCCTTGAGATAGATCTAATGTTATTAAAAGAGAATCTGCAAAAACTTGAGGTCATTGTGGGGCTTCTCTGCCCTTGTCAGTAAATATCCTAATGTCCAGTGTAGTTCCTCATGGATGCATATTGAGGACAGTCAGTTGCAGGTTTCTCTGCAAATCCTTGTCACTATTTGGTTGTTGCTCATCACTTACCCTTTCAGCTCTGGTATTTTCTTCTTCTAAATTCCACACAATCAGTTCCTCTAACCTCTCCTCAAAGCTTATGTGTTCAGATTCTTTACGACTGTGTTGTAGTTTTTCATATCAGCACACTGCTGAAAATGGAAACAAAACACACTCTGGGAAAACTTTTGAAGGCCTGGCTACTTTGGTCATTGATCACTCATTTGTTCTTAAAGTTTGTTATGAGAACCAATTGTGCACATGGTGCCTGGTGATCGTGGTTGGGCCGTGTTGTTCTGGTTGCATTGCTGAAGACTGTCAAAAATCTTACAGAAGTAAAGATGTATCCTGTCTGCTCTTTCAGTTCTACTGAGACTAGACTCAGTTTCCTTGTAGGAGGAAATTAAATTCATTTGACAAGCCCTTGATAGAGACTGTTGCACTGTTTTGATTTATCCTATCTGTTTATATTTCAATTTTAATTGTTTCATTACTTGTTCCACGATTTTTCTGGGAATTTGTTTCTAATTTCGCCTCCTACCCCACTTCTCTTTACAGGTAAATGTATTTATTCTACTTCAATGTCAAACACCTCCCCTGTCCTTCAGAAATTCCAGAGGTAGCTAAGAACAGTTCAGAAACTACTTCAGCTCATTTTAAAGTTCACTAGACTAAACTTCAAGCCCTGACATCTTAGACTTTGCCACTCTGCAGCAGCAGTCACCATGTGATAGTGGAGCTGGAAGTAGAGCTGACATGTGATACAGTCTCCTCCTTTGTTTTCCTAGTGAGCTACTCCAGTTTCTTTTCTCCCATCACTCTTTGAAACACTTTCCCTTTTAAAGGTTACCCTGTTTAAGGAGAATGTTGGTGCTCTAATAAATGATTCTTTGCTCAGTTTCTGGGATTTTCCTTTGTGTCCTGTATTGTACCGTACTCAGATGCAAAAAAGACTAAAATATCTGCATAAAAGTGTCCAGCAGTAGCTGATTTCATGGAGTGATGCTTTTCTTCTTAGAGATACGGAGATATTCGATACGAGGATGTTGAGAGCATGCGCTGCAGGAACAGGCTCTGTGTGATCCAGGCATTAGAAGCTACAACCAAGCAGAACGTGGTGAGTGATTTGGAAGGACTAAACCCTTCCCACCAATAAAATTCCTTCTCTTCTGGAAAATTCTGAGAAGAGCTACATTGTCCAAATATATAGTTCTACATTAAAACCCTCTCATCCGTAGGGTGTCTGTTAGCTGAGGTTTGGCCTGTGACATTTTCAGTCTGTGAATCACAGCATGACCTTCTGGTCTCATTACCAGTAACACCATTGCAGACAACTTCTAAAGGCTGGCATATCTCTGACACTTTGCATTGATTGGAACAGCCTGACCTATATTCCTGTCTGCTGTTGTTAAATTGTTAATGCATTCCTCTCAGAGGCATAGACTACTGTAAAATGCTCACAGTGCTACAGTAAAACAATTAAGCACCTGCATTTTCACTTTGGGAAGCAATCCCAAGGCCACTGAGGAGATTATTGTGCTGCATTCAGCAAGGGGTGTTTTTTGTCTGGGGTGTGTGTCAATGTCCAGTGGAGCCTCCATGGTGTGATACTCTTCAGCTGCTGGTATCTTCCTTTGAGTTCAGAGTCCTGAATGAATGTGGAGGTTGCAAGGTGCTTCCTTTGTTTGCCTGCTTTCTTCAAGTGGCTCCTACTTGTATCAAGTAGTGCTTCTTTCTGTAGTAAATGTGGCCTGTAGCATCTGATACTTAATGCTGTTGGTTGTGCTAAGGTGATAACTGTTGTTATAACATTTTATAACATGGTACCTGGTCTTGCAGCTTACTTTGTTTTAAAACACTATGAACAATTTATTTTTTTTTTAATTTAAAAACTGAGGATTCAGCTTCACTGTTGAGAGCTGAAAATTAATTTTTCTTTTATAAAGGAAGCTATATGCTACACCATAATACATAATTGAATTTTATCTCCTGGCTTTCATAATGTAGGCTCCATGTGTGCAAGTAATGTGACGAGCTTTAAGCTCCCTTTTTTTAGAAGAAATTTCTTTCAGTCTTATAATCTTCTGATTGCTTTTGAAAAGAAGTTCTATTCTTAGTCCTAACTGTAGCATGCCAAAACCTGGAATATTCAAACAGTGTATTTTACTGCAAGGTCAAGTCTCCCACAACTTTATTCTGCAGGCTTATTCCAAAGGTGGATGACTCATTAATTGGTTTTATCTTAATTTTGTTTCAGCTACGTGTTGTGTCCCAGGATGTAAAATTTAGTCCTAGTGATCTTGAAGAACTTTATGAATTATTCAAGGTAATGTGCCATAATCCTCACTTACCAAACATCCATCTTAATGCTTGACTGTGTTAAGGGTGTGAAACAGTTTTAAGAAACAGAGGTAAAAGCTAGATTCAACATATGTTTTTGATGTCAGCTTTAAATCAAGTTATATAGCTAACTTTTTACGACCCAGAAAGAGCTGCTGCTTCAGAAAATCTAACATTCTCTCTTTCTTTTGCAGAAGGAGCACTTTCTTTCCTGTTACTGGAGTGCAAATAGTCCTGTCTTGCAACACCATGATGCCAGTCTGCCCTATCTTGACCAGTATCGGGTTGATTGCCAGCAATTCAGGGTTCTCTGTCACCTCTTGAGCCCCTGGTCACACTGTGCAAACAGAGACTCCCTGGCCTTGTGGACATTCAGACTGATGGATGAGAACTCTGACTGCCTTATAAACTTCAAACAATTTGCCTGTGTTCTTGGTATGAGAACAACACACATTTGTGGCACGTTGATGAAGGAGCTTCATCTTGGGAGCAGTTCTGGAGGGTATCACCTTCCATATGCTATAGAGAGCCTATGGACACTGCCCTCTGAGCTCTGGGTCAAACAGTATGGTTTTTGTCATGTAACATTACATTCAAAGACTGTTTAAATGGCAAGCCAATTGCTCAAAATATATTTATAAGCTCGAGAGTGGGATCTCCACTATTTATGTGAAGGAAAAAGGCTTTAATTTGCAGGACTGTGCTCTTGTTTTCTTGCCTGGATTTATTTCACCATGATATAGCTAACATGAACCAGTATCATTAATCCCCTGAGAATTATCTCCTATTTGAGATTAAACTGAAATACAGTTTTACAATGAAAATATCAGAAAATGAAGAAATTATATGATCTCATTGCCCAGCATGTTTGGTTGATGACAAATGCTTCCTCATACTGAGTCATCTCATACACAGATTGTGGCAAGGTGACCAGTGCCTTATATCTCTGAGGAACTGAAAGTTTCCTTGACTTATTACTTTGTTCCTTTCATCTTGTCTTCAAAATGGTATTGTTCAGGAAACAAAAATTTAAGGGGAAACACTGAAAAGACATTAGCATATATTTCTTTGGTGCTGTGGCTTTATTTTAGTAAAATCATAGCCTTTTTCAGTGGCTTTCCTTCATGAAGGCAAAGCCTAGGCTATATTGCCTTTCTTAAGCTTCATCTCTAATTATATTCCATGTAAAGTAGGATACATGTCCAGTTCCAATCTCCCTGGGTTGTATTTGCTTAGGTTAAGGGGGTGTTCTGAAGTTTGGTCCAGTTGAAAAATACTTTCTTGCCTCTTTCCTCTAACAGATACCATGTATAATGGAAGCTTCACTGACAAACTCAAGCTTCTTTTTAAGTTGCACATCCCTCCAGGTAAGTGAGAGGCAGTGGCCTCTGAACTGTATTTCCTGTTGTCACCAGTCCTGGTTACAGTCCAGTTCTGATAGCTGTGGTACAGGGATGTGTTCTGTGGGGAGGACTCTAATCTGCTCTAATGCCATTTCTTTTCATTGGGTCCATTTGTCTCTATGAATTTGCTTTTTATCATTGCTTTGGTAATGCTTGGGAACCCCAGAAACACTTTATTAATTTATTTATTGCAGCTTTTACTGAAGTAGAATCTCTAAGTCCTTCCAAGGGTGGTGATCTTTCAAAAGAAGAATTGATCCACTTCAGCCAACTCAGTGGTAAGTGCCAGAGTGTGAGGAATGTTAGAAGGAATCTATTGTCTGAAAAATGGGGAGCTCTCATCTGAAAACTGCAAAATCCAGTAAACCATATCACTGTCACCAAGAATCCTCTGCAAAGATTGTCTCTGGATAGTTACATTTTGATCAAGTAGTGCAAACTTTGTGGATAGCTAGTGTGATGTTTACATGCTATTGATGTTTACAGGGAAATAGGGGAGTGTATTTGGCCATCAGTTCTCAGTGTAGTAGGCAACCTGTTGCAGTGGTTGTTGAAGTGATGGCCATTTCACTTTGGCATTCAAGACATAAAGGGATGATATTTCTTACCTCAAGAGATAAAATATCCATATCTATAATTATCTTGGGCACATAACCCAGTGTTTCAAAATCCTCTGCTTCTGTTTTAAACCAAGTAAACTGAAAAAAAAATTGTGGGCTCTAATTTTATGGTTATGATAAAATACTCTGTTTGGAAAGCTGTGTGGTTTTACTTCCTTGGAGACAGATCCTTTCTGTTTTTTAAAAACTACCCAGAATCCTTATCTGTAATGTATGGGTGTAGCGGCGAGCCTTTCTCTTCCCTGGGGGCTTGGCTCTTCTCCGGAGCTCTCTTGCCATCCCTCTTCTCAGGCGTCTTCATCTCTTGTCTTCTTCTCTTCTGACTGATTCTGCTTCTGGGAGCATGCCTTTTATCTTGCCCTTCAGCCCCGCCCATTTCCGGCTGGGGCAGGCCCTAATTAGTGGGCACACCTGGGCCTAAGCTCCCAGTTCATTATCGGCAACACCTGAGGACCTGTGGTTCTCTCTACATTTCCCCCCTTTTTGTTGTTAGTTGAAAAAATTTACAATTCATTTAAACATTTCATTCAAATATTTCATTACTTTTTTAAATATTTCATTTCACAATAATTTACGGCCTTACATTCTTAATAATTTACAAATATTTTTAAACATTTCATTATTTTTTCGTCATTTTTTTAATTTTACAACTTTCTTTGCCTTTGTGGGGGAAAATTCGGGCTCTTACCGGCTTTTTTGTGCCACTTTAGCCTTTGTTATCAACAGGAGATGAGGTCTCGTGAGCACCAGCTCAGCTTTCGCTGGTACTCGCCACCTCGGGATGCCTGGCCATGCAGAGGCTTCTCCGAGCATTCAGCGCACCAGTCTTATCGCGTGTCCCTAGGGCCCCGTTTCAGGACCGCGTTATTGCGTGTCCCTGGGAGGCTCCGTTTCAGGACCGCGTTATCGCGTGTCCCTGGGAGGCTCCGTTTCAGGACCGCACTGTCGCGTGTCCCTAGGGCCCCGTTTCAGGACCGCACTGTCGCGTGTCCCTGGGGGCTCCGTTTCAGGACCGCACTATCGCGTGTCCCTGGGAGGCTCCGTTTCAGGACCGCACTGTCGCGTGTCCCTAGGGCCCCGTTTCAGGACCGCACTGACTTGATGCGCACTCAGAGCTCCGCTTCAGCTTCAGCATTCCTCGGTCTTGAGTTCCGCGCGCCAACTCGCTGCGCCTTTCGAGCCTCATTCTTCTCTCCTGCCTGGCTCGCCATACCGGGCTGTTGTATCTTGCCATGCTGGGCTTCTACTCCGAGCTTCTACACGCCGCCTTCAGCATTTAAGCCTGGCCTTGTGGAGCTTTTTTTCGTGGTTGCGTTTTTGGAGCTCTTTATAGAGCGTCCCGCACCACCGTAGTAGCTCCATCGGACGTGGTTGCGTATTTCGAAGCTCTTTATGTCGCCTTCCGCATTTAAGCCAGGCTTTGTAGAGCTTCCCGCACCAACGTGGTCGTGTAGAGCTTCTTTTTTTTTACCTCAGCGTTCACGGCTGCTGTTGTTGCCCGCATTCTCCACCAGATGTAGCGGCGAGCCTTTCTCTTCCCTGGGGGCTTGGCTCTTCTTCAGGAGCTCTCACTCATGGTCCCTCTCCTCAGGTGTCTTCATCTCTTCTCTTCTGACTCCTTCTGCTTCTGGGATCATGCCTTTTATCTTGCCCTTCAGCCCTGCCCATTTCCGGCTGGGGCAGGCCCTAATTAGTGGGCACACCTGGGCCTAAGCTTCCAGTTCATTATCGGCGACACCTGAGGACTTGTGGTTCTCTCTACATATGGGTACAGTTCTCACCACTTCAAAGCAAGAACTTCATTGTTCTCACCAAGAACATTGTTAAGATTATTTGCTTAATACAGGTGTTTGCACTTTCATTTGTCATCTGCAGCCTCATGGTGACTTCTGTTTCTGTAGATAGTCTATAAATCTTACCATAAGGTTTCTTCTTGGCCTAATCTGTGTTGAGTCATGTGGTTGAGACATGTCAGTGAGGGTCTTGCTCCTGAAGGAAGGAAGTTTTGATAAAAAGAAATATAAAATTTGCACTCCTTTCTTGAATAATTAACTCTCCTTTTTCTCCTCCTAACCTGTAGTATCCTATGTTGGTGATAGTCTTGAAAGTGATTCTTTGAAGAGCAGCCCAGAAAGAGGTAAAGAATCCTGGAGACAGGCTTAGTACTTGTGTCATTTGGAGGAGTAGAGCTGGCAAAGTGTGTGGTGACAAAGTGTACTGAATAACATCATCTGTAGTGTAGTGCTAACATTATATCCACTTTTATAAACAGAGTCCTGGGAGTGGGGAGGGATATTTAAATTCTGACCTGGGATACTTGGCCCCACCACTCTATTGAGAAGGAATAACATTGAGCATGCCAGTTCTTTTACTCATGGGAAACCTAGTTCTTGTTTGTTCACTTGGTTTTTTTTTTAATTTTTTTTTTCTTTTCTTTTTGTCAAGTAGGGAAGGGAAAGGTTGATATTCAGGCATATCTGAAGCAATGGCAAGATGAACTCCTTAAAAAAGAAGAAAACATTAAGGATTTGCCAAGAATGAATCAGGTACACTGTCTTATTAAAATCTATTTTTGACTGCTGTTAAGTCCTATTAGTAGCTTTCTAAAGGATTTGTAGGTTCCCTTAATTTTCAGACCCTCACATTAATCTTTAGATTGTGGTTTTGTTTTTTTTCAAACTGTTCTAACTGTAAACTTGTGAAGAGAGAGCCCTTCAGACACACTTAGGTTTACCAGGGCTGGTCCAAGCCCATAATGTCACTAGAGCAGCAGGCACTGGGCTGAAATCACAACGTGTAGTGAGACAGGGTGGTTGTGCTGCTGTTCTCTGAACAGTCTCTCCTCTGTATTTCTCTGTAGTCTCAGTTCATCCAGTTCTCAAAAACTCTGTACAATCTGTTCCATGGGGATCCTGAGGAGGAACTGCTGTACAGGGCTATAGCTGTGGTTACCACCCTCCTGCTGAAAATGGAAGAAGCTGGGAGAAGACTGCAGCTTCCCACCTCACCCATCAAAAGTCCAGTGGCTGTGATGGAGGTGCCTGCTGGAATCCCCAGAGAAGGGCAGGAGGAAAGCAGCTCTGAGCAGACTGAAGGCAGCAGAGCACAGAGTTTGAGAGGGACCCATGAGTGGTCTTTTGCCTTTGAACAGATTTTGGCCTCCTTGCTAAATGAACCAGCCTTTGTGAGGTTTTTTGAGAAGCCTCATGACATAAAAGTTAAAATAGAGAGTGCTAAAAATTTACAACTTAAAGCAAGAATCAGAATGTAGTTATTTTCTCTGCCTTTGAGTTAACCACATAAAGTGCTTAAAATGAAGGCTGTTACTGTGGAAATTCAGTTCAGTGTGTACATAGGGAATGGCATTTGAAGAGTTAGCTTCCTATCAGATTACTTGTATGTAATGTAAATAAAAATAGTTTGAAGCACGATCACTTTCTTGGATTGTTCATAAGTTTCACTCTGAAAAAAAAAAAAAAAAACTGAATAATAAACTGTCTTTACCATGTTATTAAAATAGGCAACATTGCTCAGAAATACTGGACGTGACCTACTGCAAGGCAGTCTGAATGCCAACAGGTAACATGTGTGGTCTCCAGGCTCATTTCAATTACTGTGATAAAAGGAATGACTTCCAGGCATTTTCACTTAAAAGGAGTATTGACAGCTTGGAGGTTGTCTTCCAGGTTAGTTTAATTGGTTATTTCCAAACTTACATGTCAACTGGGATCAAAGCAGGGAGCTTTGGTACTAAGAATAGGAGCTATGGTAGGCACAAGAGCATGAGAAGAAATTGCCCTACTCTCAGTCCCTGTGCTTTGGTGTTAGCAATGGTCCTGGACTCCTGCAGCTTTCAGGGATTTATCAGCAGTTTGCAGACTGCATTCTCCCAGCCCAGGTCTCAGATTTTGCAACAACCAGCCAGGTTCCTGCTTTTCTAGCTCATCTGAGATATGAGTTCTCTTTCCCATTTTCCCCAAGGAAACCCTCTGGAATCTGACTTGAAATTTTTAATATATAAAAAATGATACAGTTAAGATCCCGTGGAGGCAAGCTCTGCCAGGATTAATACTGATAAATATTGGCCTTGAACCTTTGGTAGCTGCAGCTAGAATGGGTTTAGAGAAAGAGGGGAAGAGCTTATGTTTTTAACATCAACAGCAAAGTAAACTGGGGCTCTGCTAAATGGCCTTTCCAAAGTCTGTATGACAATCTTTCTCTGCAGAGCAGTGTTATTTTTATATTGTGCATGATTTTTGTACAGAAGTAGAATGGGGGTGGCATCATTAATTTTGGCCTTTTTTGCAATACTAATATGAATGAAGAATAAATGGAATTCTGAACTGTGTTACAAGCACATAATTGCAGCTGGTGTTAAAGTTCCCATTCTGCTACTACAGGATAGTTTAGATCAGGAGCAATGAATTTATTAATTTCTTCTTCCCTCCCCCATACTCTCAGGTATTAATGTAAAATAAAGTTTTATTGAATGAACAGTAACTTAAAAAACTATATCATACATGTGAGAAATGAGGAAGCTTTTTCTCAGAAGCCTTCACACACTAGTTACACTTGATAAAATATAATATTGATTTATATTTTTATGTCTAGAATATAAAATCTAATTCTAATCTAATCTATTCATATGGATATGTTTCTGAGGAAAAGTAGGGAAACACTGTTACTTTTAAAATGTATTTACTAATTTCCTAAGGTAGTTTTAGAAATAACAAGCAGGTGATGCTGTGTTGTTCTAGTCCAGGACATAGATAAGGTTTGCTCAGTGAATAATTCTGCTGCAAATAGCTGTGCTGAAATTAATGGGGCCCCATGAAGATAGATGCAGCTGCTCATCCAAGAAGCTTTTGTAGGCTAATGACAGATGTTGTTAATTTCAATAAGTAGTCAAAGTTATGAGCTATTTACCAAGCAAGGTAGCACAGAGATATGAAAGTCATAAAACTCAGTGACATTTTTGTGCTTGAGAGCCAAGATACTAAGATCTAAATACAGAAACTGTACTGAAGGAATCTGCAAGACAGCCTTGTGACATTACTTGGTATGGTTATACAAAACAGAGCACCTTAAAATACCATTTTCTGTTAGTGTAAATCCAAGAGTGTAGAGCTGTTTCCAGCTATGTAGTAGCTCCTGTCAGCTGTCATAGCTAGTGCAGAGAATGCCAGCATATACATATATTTATATATGTCTCATTAGATTTAAGGTGAGAATTTAGGACATACAGAGTAATGCTAACTTGTGTTGACTGCATAGATTGTCTGTTCAGCTTGTTTCTGTTTTTTCCCCAAAAAGGGTAATGTCCCCCAAAAGGGGAATGATTTAAAATTCCTGTGACACACCTGCAGGCTGATCCAAGCAGCGTGGCCAGGCAGCAGCCTTGGCAGGATGGAGAGTGGAGCATGGTCAGTCCAGCAGGCTGGCAGCACTCCTCCAACTGCAGGGTCTTGTTTGGGAGTCTGTGGATCATGGGCTGAGCCTTAGGGAGATGTGGATGGAGCAGAGGTGATTGCTGGGCTGCTGCCTCACACTGAGGGACTCAGTGGCAGAGTAATTCTGGAGGTTCTGTCTTCCCTTTCCTTGTGGGGACAGGCTGGCCAACAGCTCAATGCAGAGATAGTTGGGCTTGGAGCTGGAGTAACAGAAGCTCTTTCCCTCTTCAGTTCCAAAGGGCTGGAGATCCCCACACCATGCAGCTTTTTTTGGGCATGTCTTGGTGATGCAAAAATAAACCCAGACTCACCTCATATTGCCTGATGAGGATGTTGTGGGTGAGCAAACTTCTGCTGCAGCAGGGCAACTGCCACATGTACCTGGGGATTAAGCAGAAGTTCAGGCAAGAAGTCTGGTGGTTGCAGAGTGTCTGACCCAGGATTACTCAGCTACTTCCCAAGGGGGGACTTTCCATTCAAATTATAACTTGATGGTGTTGAGAAAAGTTTTTTGAACTTTGGGGCAGTTCATTCACAAACAGGAAGCAATGTGGTTAAGTGAGTACTGATGTGTCATTTCACATATCTAAGTTATGGTGTGTTGTTTTTTTTTTTTTCCTGTAACAGTTTTCATGAAGTTAAAAGTTTTTTGTGGTTGTTTTTTTTTGTTCAGTCACAGGAAGGAAATGAATGTGCCTCATTTGGAGGGATGGAGGTAGGACAGATTGCTAGAACTAGTGAGGCTGTTCATACAGTTTTAAACTTGCACTACCTGCTGCAGTGTCACTGCTGTGACTTGGCCACTATGTCATGGTTGTTTACCCTGAAACATTCCCAGTGGCTCTTTGTGTGCACTGCACAGACCTGTGTAGGGGATACTCTCAGTAATTGTTACCTTGGGGAGGGGTTGGCAGAGCTGCTGTGTCCTCTCAGTCCTTGTGCTGCTGTGGGAGTTTGTCACCAGTGCCTCTGCTCCAGGTGAGGGGGGCAGCCCTGAGCACCTGGCTGCTGGAGTTCAGGGCTTGAATGCACCAGGTGAGGGAATAACAAAATATATAAGCCCTTTCCACCATGTTGGAGAACTGCTGGTAATTCAACTGGTAGCATTTCCCAGGACATGGAAATGGGTGCTGGCACATGATTCAGAAAAAAAACCCTTCACTCCTAAGCCCAGCCACTTGTTATCACTCTAATGGTTAGATTATAATGTATTTTGAGAAGAGTTTGCTACTACAGTGTCTAAGAAATAGCTGTGTGTTGATTGTACTTGTTTCTCATCCACCATACAAGGTGCTTGATTGCAATTGCAGTTGTTATCTATACTAAAACAGAAATATTCCAGTTTGTTTCCAGAAAAACAGGCTACTTTGTCTTTTTTGCTACAGCTTTGTCACTTTACCAAGAAGGCAACACGTTTGTGTTGGCAGGTTGGCTTTTTATACAATGTATTGTATGCAGAAGTACTGTAAGAAAAATGGGGTGCTAAATAAAAATTTCCTTTCACCTAAGGAAAAAAAATATCTGTGTTTGAGGCACTATTATTTCTCATGGTGAATGTTTCACAAGTTTCTTCAAGAGCACTGATCACGTTGAAGCCATGTTTTGTCAGTGCTTTCCATAGGAAACACCGAGCCAAAACCCATGCTAGGATGCCAACCTCCCCAGAAGTGGAGGAAAAATCAAGAGGATTTTGAAGCCTGGGACTAGTTTAGCCTTGACCAAACAGCCTGAGCTCATTGCTGAGATGGTGAGTTGGCCCAGGAAGAGCACCCTTACTTGTTTCTTGCTTCCCACTGAAACAATTTACAGCATGCAGAGATGTCTAACACTGACTTTGATGCCTTCTTCTTTCTGATTTATGAGTTACTCCTAAATACTCCTGGCACAGGTCAGTCTTCATCTTGAGCCCCATCCCTTCAGCTGGTCATACCCATGCACACATCCTGGCTGCTGCTCCTGTGCCTTCTGGAGAGCAAGGAGCAGATTCTGATCCCAATGGACATGGATCACCCCAGGAATAAAAACAGCACCTATTGTGTAAGAGAACTTACAAGTATTTTATTTTTTTTTAATTTTTTTTGCTTATTTGTGGTTGTTTTTTTTTTTAAAATACTATGTACAATCTCTTTAAAGCTCGTTGAAATACACAGCTCCAGTTCAATGGAGCTGTGCAGGGACATAGATTCAAGACAAGAATAAAATCTTTACTGTTCATCTTCATAAGACACTTCCTTTTTCCCATTACAAAATACTTTTAAGAATAGTAACATTTAAAAATGAATCTATATTCAACATCATATAAAATAAACCAAGATTTATACTCAATGCTATTTTTTTTTTTAACATGGAATTTTTACAGTATATACAGTAACTTTTCACTGTGTTTGTCAAACCAGCCTGATTATACCCATCAGGCTTTTTAGCTTATATGTACAAATATGCTAAAAGTGCAAGACTTTATTAATTAAAGCTGCCTGTGTTTTCAGAGGTCTGATATTGTGTGGTCTATATTTATATATGTTTATATACATATATATATGTATATTTAAAATACATATATTTGTATATCTATATATATATATATAGCCAGAGAGATAGGATATAGGACATAGGTGCTTGTGTACTAGAAAGCTGCAGAATATTAATGACTAATAGGTTAACACCAACACTGGAGCCCAACCCCACTGCAGGTGACATCAGTCACCTTCCTGCCCTCTGCTTGTCACCAACAAGTCACTAAGCACCTGGGAGGGTGTAAACCAAACCTACCAGCAACCCTCAATTCCACACGGAGCCTAAAAAAACACAGGTCATAGCTAACACCGAGGTAAACAAATACAAATGAACCTGAATAAAGAGCTTTATTTATTTAAAATATATATATATATGTATATATATATATATATATTTTGGGTTTGAGAGTGAGTGATAATGAAAGGCAAAAATCCCACTGGCCCCAGCTTGGAGGCAGACTGAGCAGGGGCCAAGCAAGCCTCAAGAAGGGACTGTGGGATTTTGTCCTTTGAAGCATGCCTGGAAAACAGGGCTGTCCCCATGGGGACAGTGCTGGGGTCCGTGCAGCCCCCCCCGTCCCTTCCCTTTCTACCAGTGGATGGGGTGGGCATGGGGGATAAAGGGTGGGGGGCACACAATAAAGTGCATTTTAGGTCTCTTGTTTTAGCAAGGCCAATCTCATATGTAAACAAACATCCTTGCACCCCTCCTCTCTGAGAGAGGCTGTGAGCAGGGGCAATGGTGCCACCACCCCCAGCCCTCCCTCTGTGCAGCCCAGGGCTGCCAGCAGAAGGGCTGTGTCCATGGCACAGCCCTATCCAGCACATCCCACTGCCCCCCCCCTCCCCTTCCCAAGCCCTTTCCCAACCCTCTTTTGTTGAACTTGCTTTCAAAGCCACAACAATGCCAGGAATCTCCCTCCCTGCAGAGCCCTGCTAGAAAACCACCCCCACCCACCTTCCCAAGCCCCTGACCCCAACCACCACCACCTCAAGAGATACCTTTGACTGGCATGTGCCACACCTGGGCTTGTGGCACTGCAGAAAAGCCACTGTGGTGTGCTGGGGCAATGCAGGTTTAATGGGCAAGACAGGGAAATGCAGAGCCTTTCCCTCCTGCCAGTCACACCGAGCCACAGCAGTGGCTCCTGGCCACACTTGTGTCTTTGCTTCCCCACTAACATTATGTGCCAAGGTTAGGGGAAAATAAAACAAACAAACAACAACTCCACAAACAATCCCCACAAATACAGAACCCCCTCCTGCCCCAACATCATGAGCAGCACTAATGTTTGGAATTGGGAGACCCTGAAGAAATAGTGCTTTTAAAAAAAAAAAAAAAAAAAAAAAATTTCTACCTCCAAGGCTCCATGCTTGTGCCTTTGCTGTGGCACAAACCACCTGGGGCAGGAAAGACCCCATGCTCTGCTCTGCATGTGGAAGCTGAGAGCAGAAGGGTTGAGGCTGTTACCATCATTTCAGGTGCTCCACCTTACACTGCCAGCAGCGAGGTGGCCCTGGCCATGGCTCTGGGTTAACTTGTAAGTGACTGAAATGGTGAGGCCAGGTCAGGCTGTGCCCAGGAGCACCAGCTGAGCTGTGTGCTGACCCAGCCAGGAGCACCAGCCCTGATGTTGTGACCCCAGGGGAAGGGCTGCTGGGCACCTCCTCGGTCTGTGCAATGGCCCAAAACGATGGCTGTGGCCAGGAGGCTGCAGCTCCCCTCTGCCTGCTCTGCAGTTTGTCACTGCTGGCACCCCTGGGAGCTGTGTGCCCAAACACCCATCCTTGGAGCTGCTAAAGGAGACACCCACTGGAAAGCAGGGGACTCACACAGCTTTTGTTCAGGTGCCCTGGCCTGGCCCAAACCCCAGAGCAGCCCAGTGCCCTGCACCAGCCCCAGGAAAGCTCCTGACTGCCGAGGATGCATCTGCTCCAGCAGCCTGGCCCCCAGCAACAACCCATGGGCACCACGGCACATCCAAACCCTGTTCCTTTCCCTGGGAAAGCCCCAGAGGGTGGAAAACAACCCCGTGTGCCACAGGGGAGCCATGCTCTGCCCTGCCAGGCAGCAGGAAAGCTGCAGCCAAAACAGTGTCTGGGACAGACCTAGTGTGGTCCCATTTCACTCCTGAGCTCTCCAGGGAATGGGGCTGCTGCAGTCTGTCTCCATCAGCCTGAAACAGTCAGGTTTTTTTGTCCCTGTGCTGCTGCCTCACCCCTAACCTAAGTAAATCCTCCCAGCACAGAAAACATGTGTGGCTGGTGGGGAAAAGTGGGCTAGCAGCTATAGACATGACTGTATCTACAGCAATAAATATCTCTGGCTATAAATATATGCACAAGTAGCTGTACCTATTTTTTTTTTCTTTCTATGCTAACCTTCCTACTTCTCCCCTTTCTTTGAAGCACAAAGCTGCTCAGAATTGCTCGTGGCAAAGGCTGCTCCATCAGTAAGCAGCAGTGTCCAGCTGTTGAGGTGGTGCAAAGAGCCAAGAAAGCAACTTGCACAAGGAAAAAAAAAACAGCAAAAAATAAAATGCCAAAAAAAAAAAAAAAAAAAAAAAAAGGCAAAAAAAGCTTTGCTTGGACTCACCAAAGGTTCTGAATTAACCCATCCCTAAACCTTGCTCTGACTGCCAGATGAGGTTTGCTGCTGGATGGACGTGGTCCTAGTAAACCAATTGCTTGCAAAGCTTATAGCAATGGCCTAACCCATCTCTTGTGTTTGGGCTCTAACACTGCCCAAAGTTAGTAATCAGCTACTAATTCCTCAAAAATGTACATTTTCATTTTTCCTTTGGAAAGACACAAACAGTAGGGACACTTAACTATACACCCACTGAGGAATAAACTGGTTGTTTCAATTCATAAATATAAACATATAGTTAAAAAGTGACAATTTACAAAAATACAATTTATTGCTGACCCTACGGGCTTGAAACATCACTTGTGTCCTTGTGAGCATACGTTTTAGGTTTGCTAAATAGAAACATGACCTAGCAAAACCACAAAGTTTGCCGTCATATGCTTGTTTGTTTTCATGATAGAAAGATATACAACTACATCACTTGAAACAAAACAACCAGAAAAAGGAGTAAGGATTCTTTGTAACCTGAAAAATATTTGGCTACAGGAGTAAAAACCATATAAATTTATCTGTACTTGTTAACCCAAATTAAACACGACAAATATCTTACTAGCTGCGATGTGAGCTGGTATAACAACAGTAAGAAATTCAGGCAAAAGTGGTGTTATGTAGATTAGCAGCATTACCCGATCTCCTGGAAAACAAAAAAATTGTGGGACTGAGGTATAGAAAAAAGGGAAAAAAAAAAAAAAAATCCACGATGGACCTACGACAGCACAACGAGTTATGTACATGGTGTCCGGTGGCCCGGTACAGTCTGTGTCCATGTTCAAAATGCTGGGCTTAAATTCACAGTGACTTTCAGCATTGAAGTCCTGAATGGAAAAGAGGTGGGTTTGTTTTTTACTTTCTCCTTTGCAAAGCAATCTTCACGGCGACCTGATCAATAACCTCCCTGCAGCCAGAAAGCCATCACCTTCTGGTCCTACCACGGTGCCAGGCAAGGGCTCGCGCAGCTGCCGGAGCAGCCTCGGAGACCGACTGCATGGAAATCCCAACAGACTGCATGGAAATCCCAACAGACTGCATGAAAATCCCAACAGATGAGGTGTCCCCAGAGCCACCTGCCCCTGGGGGGACCATCCCTCCAGCTGGCATCTGCCCCGAGGGGCCCGACCTCACCCATCCTGTGCTCCGATGGTGTGGTCCTCTCCCCTGCCCCTGCCCGGGGTGCTGAGCGGCTCGGCCAAGCTGGTCCCTGCCTCCCAGAGCAGACAATGGATGCTCCTCAGGGCAGCTGCATCTCGGGCAGGTCGGGCAGGTTGCAGGCCTGGCCCTGCCCATGGTGGCTCTGCTGCTGCGGGTGGAGGAAGTAGCTGAGGGGGTTCTGCTGCTGGGTGGGGGGTGGCTGGAGAATGCGCTGTGTCGGACCCCCAGGCGCTGGCTCAGAACCTTGCATCTGTCGGGAGACACAAATGCAATGAGTCAGACCTGCCCTGCTGATCATCTGCTCCTTCTCCTGCTGCAGGGCTGATGCTGGGGCTCCTGCCCAGGAGTGCAAGTAAGTGCCAAGTCCTAAAGGTAATTTCTACCCACTGGGGGTGCCAGTTGTGGACAAGTGGCTTGGGATGCTATCGGCAAGACCAACAGTTCCTGGGGAGTACAGAGGAGAAGCAGGATCCACCCAGCCTACCAGCCCCACAGGGAGCCCAGCAGTCCTGGAGACCTTCAAAAGCTACCTGGACTCAAGGCAAAAGCTTCAGAACATGTAACTTCCATCATCCATGGAAAGGAGCCTCAGGCAGCCAATGCTATAGAGCTACCTTGTCCACATACCATTCCATAGCTGGTACCCCCAAAACCTGGACTTGCTGGTTCAGTGCTCCTTGAAGATGCTGAGGCAGCAAAGCCTGGTTTTATGTTGCCCTGGAACTATTTATCTCCCCCAGCATCATCATTCTGCTCTCCATACTAGAGAGCAGTCCTCAGGACAAGTCCTCAGTCCTCAGGACCTGAGTGCAGCTCTTGTGCAACACATACCCATAGTGGGGACAGCTCATGCTCCCATTTGCTGACAACAATTAATTTCTTACTCCAAGTCCAGCAGCTTTCAGCTGTACCTTCTCCTTCTGCTTTGTCTTCTACCTGGAGGACTATAACCTACCTCTGCCAACCAGGCAATTTTTGGAGAATAAAACTAACAAATCATTAGTTTTGACAGCCTCTCCCCTTGGCAGCGTCACTGGTTTGGCATGCACTGATGAAGCTGTGCTTTGAAAACCCAAAATGACCTTCTCTGGTGATTCGTCCTGTGAAACAGCCCTTTTTTAAAATTGGTGATGGCAGCTGAGAACAAAAACTTGCTGTGCTGAGATTTCACAGCATTAGGCATGACTTCAAAAGGCCTTGTCCCTTATCATGTCTCATATCTACACCAAGATTCCCAGCAGAGCTCCCCTGGGTGACAAGCTGTGTTTGAAGAACTGGATATTTCTTCTGGACACTAAGTGATAACTGAGTTGATTGGAAAATTTGGATTTGAATGGGTCCAGAGCCAGCCTGGAAAGTGGAGAACTTGTGAGAGCCCTGACCAGGTTTCATTAGCCAGGTAAGCCCCATTTCTTTACAAAAAACCAACCCAGCCCCAAAGCCACCCTTGTGCATCCACACATCTGTTCCAGCTCCATTACCTGAAGGTAGAGACGGTGCTGCTGAACCTGTTGCTGTGTCCACTGGTGGAGAGGAACAGGGGTGTTTGCCTGGTGGGATGTGAAGCTGGTGTGTGGGATCATCAGGGATGGGGAGAAAGTGGGCGATGGGGCTGGCGGTCGGATGGTGCTGCAGGTGATTGGTTGCATCTGTATTGGGGGAGGCAAGATCTGCTGTTCTGCAACAAATCTGCCATGAGGAGGAAAACAAGGTGTGAGAACCCAAACCCAGACCCACCACCAGCACAGGCCCTGGGGAGCTCAAGTGCTGCAGGAACCAGACTGGAGCAGGGTTTTCCAAACCATCGAGAGCCCGGCAAAAGCGGGCCCTAGATTTCCCCTCTCCATCAAGCAGGTACTGGAACTGCTGACAGTTAAGGGTTTTAAGGCCTCCATGACTTCATTAGGCATTTTAAGCCTTGCAAAACCCAGAAAAAGGTGTGAAAATATTTTTCAAAGCATTTTAGTTATCATAAATTTCCCTTTTTCTCCTGATCAGCTGAGCTTTTTTTTTTTTTTAAAGATTGAGACTACTCATGTTTGTGTGAACACACATAAGTTTTTCAAAGTAATTGGCTATTAGTGCCCTTCTAAAACACTGCATGAAAACAAGGGCCAATAAAGACTCACTTTCCTTGCTGCCTGCTGGCACTGCTCTGTGTGGACTGGCTGCTGCTGTTGGCAGTGGGCATCATGGCTTGGATAGACTGATCCAACAGCATCCTGGGGTGGAGAGAAAACAAGGATGGTCAGGTAAGGGAGAGGTCCAAACTCCTGACTGCCAGTCTCTAAAAGCAAATCCTTGAAAATCCTCCCTGAAAGCATGCAATCCATCACCATGAAATAACCCTAATAGGATGCTTATTATCTCCTTGTCTAATGCACTTGCAAATATGAGCTGAAACTTGCTACCTCTTCCATGTAAGAAATATGTTTTATAGATGGTGAGCCCTCTGGGGTGTATCTTACTTCCTTATACATTGTTTGAGAATGGCTGAATCCTGGAGGCAGGGTCTGTAAGGTGACTCTCTGAAAGGTGGTTTGGGGCAGTTGTGTATGTTTTATAAAAGACTTCCAGCTTTGTATAAAAACAAAAATGGCTTTTCCATGGCACCTGTCTTGGCTGGAGAAAAGACACTCCAGAGCTTCAGAGAAAGCAGACCCAGGTTTGAGAAAGGCTGTCCCTGCTGGATTGCTTTCCTGTTCACTCCCTGTGAGAGCAGCTGGTGTTCACAGGTTATTAAGCTATATGGACAATTTAGGGATCTATGGAGAGAGAAGGACTTCAGGCCCTTCAGGGTACAGCAGTGTGCTCAGCACCCTCCTTGCACACACACTGGGCTCCCCTCTAACCCAGACCTCTGCAGGAGAAAACATCCCTACATCCCTGCTCTGGCACCCATGGGCTTTCAACCCCCCCTGAGCCCAGCCATGCCTTCCCTCCTTGCTGCCCTGAGCTTGCTGCTTTCCATCCCTGCCATCAGGATGGTCCCAGCAGGGAATGTTCCTACCTGAGGCTCCTGTCCTGGCTGTAGTCAGTCTGAGCTTGCCTTTCACTGCCATCCATTGGTACCTGTGCAGCCACTGCAATGGGATGCGCTTGTGAAAACACCGTGGGGTTGTTGTAGAGGGGCACTGAAATGCTTGTCTGCCCAGGCAGGCAGGTTTGCTGGGCTTGGTTTCCTTTCATCAGGTGCTGCTGCTGCTGCTGCTGCTGCACCTGAAATAAAGTCATAGGTACCCACATAAGTTTTTAAGCTCCCTAACAAAATAACTGCTTCCAGAATGCAGGTGGTAAAAGGAGAAGGAACAGTAGGATATTCTCCCTGAACACAGCAGCAGGAACAGTGAATCTGTTCAGGACAACTGAGCCATTTGTATTTATTGCCCCTACAGGGCAGGTACTGGGATCCCCAGTGGCAGGAGCAGGCAGCTCCTTGAGAAACCGAAGTTAAGGGTACTCAAGGCTCAAGGGAGAAGAGAGCAGCATAAGAGGGGAGTGCAAATCTGAAGACTGCAGGGAAAGTGTCTCATCCTTCCTTTAAAGCAACACTTTTGGTCTTTTTGCTTTTGGACATCTCAGTTCTTTCCCAAGGAGACCATCTAGAAATACTGGAGAAGAGAAGGCTCTGGGGAGACCTTGTGGCCTTTCAGTACTTAGAGGGCTTGTAAGAAAGATGGGGAAAGCTTTTTAGCAGGACCTGTAGTGATAGGAGTAATGGTTTTAAACTAAAAGAGAGCAGATTTAGACAAGCTGTCAGGAAGAAATATTTTATCATGAGGGTGGTAAAAGACTGGAACAGGTTGCCCAGAATGGTGATGGAAGCCCCATTCCTGGAAACATTCAAAGTCAGGTTGGAAGGGGATCTGAGCAACGTGATCCAGTTGGAGATGTCCCTGCTCACTGCAAGGGTGTTGGAACAGATGACCTTTAGAGGTCCCTCCCAACCTGACCATTACATGGTTCTGGGATAGTGGATTTAGGTCTAGTAATGACAAACTTCTTTGTCCAAGCTGCCTTCCACAAGTTCTCCAGCAAAAGAAAATTAATCTTTTAAAATTATCCCTATTTCCATGTGTTATGAAGTCACAAGTCTTGCTGGCTACAAATGTTGCTGTCACAAACAGAAGCAAATGAGAGCCCAGACCTCCCACTGGTTTCCTCTCTGGTCACCAGGCCAGCTCCAGCAGTCCCCAGGGTTTAATGCTTTCAGGCTACCTGGCTTTTCTTTTTACACTGAAATGACATCAACAGCAGCTGCCTCTTGACACAAGAGTATGGAGTAAAACCAGCACTGAGGAGATGCCTGGGACCATGGGGAGGGGGCACCCAATATTTGGGAGCCAGGAAAGGAGACAACGAAGACACCAAAGCAGCCAGTGACCTGGGCAGCTGTGCTGCAGGGGTCCCTGAGGAACTGGCGTGGTGCTGGCAGGTGGGTGCTGCAGCAGTGCTTTGTCCCCATAAGGCCTTCCTGTTGTGACTTCTTGGCTGCTGTCTGCCTGGGGGTTCCCACTGGTGGTGGTGGTGGCCTCCTGGGGCTCGGGTGCTGCAGGTTGTTAAAGACAACAGGGATCGGCTGCTGCATCAGCATCTTTAAATAAAAGAGATACATGAGTTGTTGGCAGCTCATACAGCAGTTGTGCTGCCTGGGAGATCCCATCTCCAGCTCCCAGACTGTCTCTATCAACATGTATAATACTCTGGTAATAACATCTCTCAATCCAGGGGCAAAGTGAACAGTGAATATTAGCAAATCGAATATTATCTCGTGACCAGATGTTTAGTCAGAGCCATGACTGTTCCAGCTCCATTGTGCCTGCTGCATTCTGCAGGGATGGCACTGGGGTTCCAGCAGCACAAACCAGCCACCAAACTGCCAGTCTTTTTGTGCAGGGGGGACTTTGGATTAGCTTGGAACCTTTTTTTTTCTAAATAATGAAAATTCCCGATTCAACAAATTTTATGAGGACCAGCTGAAGGAACTGGGGTTTTTTTAGCCTGGAGAATAGGAGGCTGGGGGGAGACTTTATCACTCCCCCCAACTACCTGAAAGGAGGTTGTAGTGAGGTGGGTGTTGGTTTCTTCTCCCAAGTGACAAACAACAGGACAAGAAGAGCTGATCTCAAGTTGTGTCAGGGTATGGTTTAGACTGGATAGTAGGAAAAATTTCATTACTGGAAGGACTAGTCAAGCACAAGAATAGGAAGTAGTGGGGTGATCATCCCTGAAGGTATTGACAAGACATGTAGAAGAGGTGCTGGGGGACATGGTTCAGTGGTGGACTTGGCAGTGCTGGGTTAACTGTTGGGTTTGATGATCTTAAAGATCTTTTCCAACCAAAACAACTCTATGATTCTGTGATTCAATACTTGAGCATATACTGACACTGCTCATCTCTCATGACACTACTCCCACACCTGAGACCAAACTACCAGTTTATCCAGAGCTCATTTCTAAATGCTTTTGCTACTGACAATTTGGTCATGGATCTGCATGCTCAAAGGAAAAGCAAATGGTTTGTGGGTTGGGGAACCCTGGGGTAAGAGAGTACCTGCAGGTTGGAGTCCTGCACTAGCTGAAGCTGCTCCTTGATGACGTGGAGCTCTTCTTGCTGTGTCTTGATGTCAGCTTGCAAAATGCGAGTCCTCTCCTCCAGCTGCTCTTTCAGCTGATGCATCATCCCCAGCTGGGCTGGGAAATGGTACACTGGCTGTGGAGAACAGAGGAAAAGATCACAGGGTAGGACTGGTCCTGCTACTTATATTCATACTGATGCTGGCTTCTGGAAAACAGCCTTGTTTCAGCTTTAAGCATAGAAATTATGGTTAAAAATGGCAATTGTGGATTTAACCAAAGTACCACTGTACTTCCAGTGCAGCAGCAGACCTGGCTCCTATTCAGAGCCTCATGCCCAGCTCAGCCTGATAAATTTCTGTGCAGATGTAATGTCAAGGCAGAGAACTTCCCTGTCCCTTCATGTGGCACCCTGTTGATTTTTGACCACTTGTGCTTTGTGACAGGCACTGCATCCAAACCCCTGCCATATCTCCAGGCTGGGCTGCTAATGATATCTGCTAAATGCCAGGCCCAAGGTAGGTTGTAATCCCACCCTGGGGCCCATCTTTCCCACCCACACTCGTGGTCTTCTGTCCCTGTATTATGTACCTTCATGTTTACTACACTGACCTCAAAGCTCTATGAGGACAGGCCTCATAGTTATGGTTTACAATTCCCATATTTTTCATAGGTATTTTTAAATTTTTCTAGACTAACTTCCATGACACCCCCTTCCTCTAGCAGGGCAATAAAACTCTTCAGCATTACATCAGCTTGCTGTAAGCTGCCAGCAACTCAGAGCCTTCAACAACCCCCCCATGGTTTTGATAAGTGTTGAGCCTTCTTCTGACCTCTTCTCTTGAGTGTCCCACCTTCTCTGTCTCCTCACTGAAATAAATGCTTGCAATTTGTAGGTAAATCTCAGTAAAAGCACCAGATAGGGCACTGAAAAGTTGGCCTCACTCTGGGACCAGCCATCAAGGAGGGAAGAGCAGAGACCTGGAGCCACTGAGTCTGCCCCACTGACTGCCCCTACCAGTGTGTTTAACACAAATAAACCACGTACCATCACAGAGTGCTGGGAGGGGACTGCCAGCTGAGCCACACGATGTTGAGGGAGGTGGTCACCAGGAGCTTGAGGAGTTGCTATTGCCTAGAAATGAAAATTTTGCCTTACTTGAAGTCCACAGCACCTCTAATGCAGAGCTGGTGTGATACCAGCTCATGGTGGAGATGAACAAGTGCAGGGAACGAGACAACTCCATGTGGAGTCTGAAGAGAGAATTTAAGCTCCTACACACCCCCTGCTATTTGCAAATCCTGAGTGTCAACATTTCTGTTTTGGATAAAGGCCGTTTCATGTGTACAGTCCCCAAGAAAAGCAGGGATGTGGTGTGGGAAGGCATTTGGCCTGGAGAAACAAATTGATTCTGGAAAGGAGAGAGCAGAGGAGCCCCAGTCACCTCTCCAGCTGCTCGCCTGCCCCACAGCCCCGTGAAATCCCACTCCCAGGTCCAGCACACTCACACGTGGGGATCCAGCCTCTCTGATGGCAAGATCAGAGTTTGCCAAACTCATTTCTTTACAGCATCAGAAAGGCTTTTGCTTGCAGGGACCACTGACCTGAGCACTCCCAGCCGATGCCAGCCGCAGGGCTGCCTTCTCCACCTGTCCCCCCGGCACCGATGCCCGGGTGGGTGTGCTGGTGTCCGTGTGTCTCATGGATGAGGTGGCTGGAAAACAGACAGTTTACTGTTACACAGCAGATCCATGCCTGGATAGCCTGGCCAAGGCCCAGCTATGCCTATGCAGATGAGCTCAACAGCTGCCAAACTGTCCCCAAACTGCCCCTTTGCTCCCCTGCTTGACTTGCAGAGCTCCCTTCCGATGCTAAAGCCCCAATCAGGCCTTTTCTCCATGGAAGTCTTCAGATGAGCTTTCCCACTCTTCCCAAGCAAGTATCTCAAGATGAGCCCCAGAGCTGGTTCCAACCCATGGCCCTGTACTGTGGTCACCTTGCTGCTGTCTCCTTAGCTGCAGGGACATTTGTGGGAGAGCTGGTATGAAGCTGCCAACAAGGCAGGCAGCTTTCTGCAGTGATTTATCATCAGGAACCAAACCTTTGGGTAGAAAAAGAGGCTGAATGGAGGCCTTATTTCTCTCTAGAACTCCCTGAAAGGATGTTGTAGTGAGGTGGGTGTTGGTCTCTTTGCCCAGGTAACAAACAACAGGACAAGAGGAAGTGGCCTCAAGCTGTCCTAGGGGAGGTCTAGATTGGATATCAGGAAAAATTTCTTTACTGAAAGGGTTGTCAGACCCTGGCACAGGCTGCCCAGGGAAGTGGTGGAGTCACCATCCATGGAGGTATTAAGAAGATGTATAGATGTGGTGGGTTAACAGCTGGAGTTGATGATCTTAAAAGTCTGTCAATCAAAACTATTAAAACCAGAAGTTTTGTCAGTGAGGTTTGGGGTTCAATCAAAATGCTTCGGCTTAGTGAGTCACCTCCTGTCCCCTGACAGGCATCAAACAGCCACAGCCCTCAGCTGGTGTCAAACAGGTGGAGAGCTGCAATTCCAGCTGCAGTGGGACACAAGGAGTGTGGCCACAGCTCTGTTATGGATCAACTCATGGCTCAACCATAACTTGTTATGGCACAGTATGATGGTCCTGGTGCTTTGCATCCCTTGCCACCCCAACTCCCAGCCAAACCCCAGTACTCTGGTGGTTGCTCTGCCCTCCAGCCCCCTGTCCCTGTGGGTACCTACACGCAGAGTCGGAGAGGGCGGTGTGTGAGGAGCGTCGGGAGCTGTGGGATGACACTGACACTGCCTCCCGGCTGGCATCCTGGCTGCTGCCACACTGCCCCATGTCCAGGTAGCTGCTGTGGCTCTGCAGGGACCAAAGCACAAGCAGTGAGATTGTCAGCAGGAGAGAAGAGTGCTGGGGGGCACTTCCACATCCCTGACCACTTGTTTGTGGAGAAAAATACCAGGCTGGATGTGTGGAGGGCCAGAACCACAGCACCAAACCCTGGTGCAGGATTTGGTCTCTCAGGGGTCACCCTAAAGCCTTCAGGTGCCCTCCAGACAGACCTCAGGATCACACCACAGGCACCCCTGGCTTTGAGGTGATGTCCCCAGCACCATGGGGACCACTGGCAGTGCCCCGACATGCCACCCTCCTGCTGTCTGCAAATGGAAATACAGTTTTTAAAATCAGCTTCCTTCTGCCTGATTTCTTCATGGATGTCACAGTTTGTTGGCCGTGGCACACTGGGGAGTGGTGGCAGAGGTAACACATGAAGGTGGTGGGAAGGGTTTTATTCACTGAAGAGATGGAGAGGGATGACTGGGAAGGGACATGGAGCAGTGGCATGGGGACATCAGCTGCAGCCTTAGGACAATCTGCAGCAAAGAGCTGCTGGAGGGAACAGGCACTGGAGGATGCTGAGAGCTGCAGCCCCCACTTGCTGCTGTCTGGGGAGCAGTGGCTGCCATTGGGCTGTTCCAGGCAGAAACCTGGCACCACATCCCTGGGGAAACAGCCTGAGCTAGTGAATATTAACAATGTCAGAGCTGTCACATCAAAATGACAAACACCACCTGGCAGATGGTTTATGGCAAACAGCCCCTAACTTTTGAGTAGAAGAAAGTGTTTCACCTGCAGGATGTGGGTGACCATGTTGGCCATGCCACCATGCCTGGAGGTTCCATGCCTCCCAGGGAGCTCCCCAGCTTCCCACTGCCCTCCAGGTGATTAAGCAACAGGAGGGATTGCTCTGCTTCCCCTCCAGCTCCCTCACATCAACAGATGAAGCTTAAGATCTGCAGAAAAATATCTCAGCTGACATGTGGAAAAGGGAAAAAGACAGAAGTGTGCTGTGGTGGCAGAGGAGCAGCTGTCTGTGTGATGGTCCTTGCTCAAGTGCAAAAGGTCTCTGTGACAGCTTCCCCAATACATCCCATACACAGCTTCTACAAAATAATATCTGAAGAGCAGTGATGCTCATGGAAAGACAATTACACAGCATTTCACTTGAAACTACATAGATTATCTGTGTTATTTGTAAACTACTGAGAGGAAAAACTGAAAAGTAATTAAAATGACCTTGTTAATAGGGCAGGTATTGGACAGGATGCCAAGCTGATTCCAGCCCTGGTCACAGTCCTGCACTTGATGGGATCCTGCCCAATGGTGTAAGCAGAGCACCCTTTACTTCCAATCTTCATCTGAGTATCAGTGGTGAACTGGGGTTAATGCAACAGGCACCCTGTGATACTGCCCTGCTCTCAGATCCTCTGCACCTTGCTAAGAGGACTGGTCCTGTAGCCTCGCTCCAGCTCTACCTTTCTGCTCCTGAAGTGAGGTGTTGAACCTGGCATTCGTGTTAGCAGTCTCAGAAGGATAATGAACAGCAGAAAAGCAACTGCTGAATATGCTGTTATGTGCTTGAACCAAGATGTGTGGTTTAGAGCCATGCAGTGGAAAACTTCTGAGGGTCTGCCTGAGTCAAAACCCAGCTAAAGGCTTGGGAGGAAGAGGGAGTGAAGGAGAAGAAAGAGCAGATATTTTCCTAAGATTGGTAAACGATTACTCAGTTTGCTTTAAACATTTACTCATTCAGCTGTGCAGGGACACAGTACCTTTACAGAAGAGGCTGCCAGTTCAATTGATGACTCTTCAAGGCCAAGATCTCGCCTTCTTTCAGCTCTAACTTCTGCATAACTAAAAAAAAAGTAAAAAAAAAATTAAAATCCAATTTTCCAGTCTGCACATTGCTACTCTATGGTAACCACCCTACCATACAGATCACCATTTTTCATGTTGAGTGCAAGCTTTGCACAGCACACACACACACACACACACACTCTCAGATACAAGGTGCCTAGAGGAACATCACCATACAGCCTTGCAGTCTGTGAATAGCTGCAAATACTGAATATCCACAGATTAGAAACAACAGGGCAATGTCCCAGTCCCACCGTGGCCAGGACTGCAGAGCCTATATGATCAAGTGCACTGCTCATTCCAAGCACAAACATAGAGATTCCTTTGCAAATTTTGGGACTGGATGCTTTCAAGCAAATCTAATCTGATAGCAAAGTGCACTTGGTTATTGAAGACAAAATGGATGTCTTTGTCCTCAGCACAGTTTTCTTAATAAAGGACTTCCTCATTTCCTGGGATCAGGCAGGAAAACGATTCCACAGCTTCTGTGAAGGTAAACAGCTATAGCAAATGTACATTCACCTGCTGGTGATCAAGAATCAATTTTTTGCATACTGCACAGTAGGTTAGTGAGACCTGAGCCCTGGGGAGGAGGAGGTCAGATCCCCTCTTTCCATGGAAGATGCCACCAGGGAGTTAACTCTCCTTGCTCTGGGGGCAGCTCTGAATACAAACCCCTGGCTGCCCAGACACATTGTGAGGTGCAGGAATCACCAGGAAAATGCCTCTAAAAGAGTTCATTTGCTTTCCTTTCTAATTTTTCTCCTGAATAATAAAGTATTTCTGGTAAACAAATCCACACGATTCATCACTGTGATAAATTGGAGAGGATGTTTTAAAAGACTCTGAGAGTGATTGTGGATCATGAGCACTGAAATGTGCTGGAATTTCGGGTGCTGCAATAGTAACAGGCAAGAGGGAGGCAAGAGAAGTTCCTGAACCAAGCTCACTTATATCATTGCAGGCACTGAATTTTCCCAAAATTCTTGGGAAACTAACTTGTCTCTTTCCCTAATATATCCTAAACCTTAACTATATGAGGTAGAACAGATCTTCAGACTCTATATAGGACTGTATTGCTGGGTTTAAGAGGCACTGGAAGGAGAAAGAAGAAACAAGTTCATGCAGAAGAAAGTCAAAGCTAAAAATGAAGCTGAGTTCCCTGAATGGTGGCAGAAGCAACACAACTCAGAAGCACTCTCTTTCTCTAACATTTCCTTACAAAAACACTTGACATGTACTTTATATCAGCACACAGAGCTGAAATCACTTACACCTGCTTAGTGGTGTAAGGGGCTCTCAGTCTGTGACTCAGAATACCCCAGTTAATTAGAGTTTGCCCTTCCAGACATTTGGCAAGAAAAAGAGGGATCAGGAAAAAATGTCACAAATTGATTCCTGACAGGATAGAAACGAGCAATGTGTTTATTCAAGTTAATAGAGCAAACCAGTATGGTGCTATTTTTCAAACCCTCCAGTAAATATATTCTCAAGCTTGACACAATCTTTTCTGAGATTACCGTGGTACTGAAGCTGATTCCCCCCCAGCAGGTGGGTACCACAGAGCATCCCACCTGCACATCATCTCCCAGGGCAGGTTTGCAGCCCAGCACAAGCAGCTCCCCACTAGAGGGAGATGCTGGGCTGGATTTCGGGTGAGGAATAAAGCTAGCAGGACGGCAGCTAACTTCAGGTTATAAATATTTAAAGCTCTGATGAAAAGGTTTTGTAGATGTATGATCCCATTTACACCCATAAAACCCACTGATTCTTTAGAGCTTTAATTCTTCCTGTGACCATGTCATCTCTAGGGATAAAAGGGAAATGTAACACACAGATAGGCTTGACCAATGGTGCCAAAAACAAACAAACAAACAAAAAATTAATGAAAATATGCTATGAAAATATGCTCTGCTTTCCCCATGTTCCCTGTTGGGATATTTTTCTAGACCATCTTAGTGTGTCAAGGTACACAGCAGACACTTGGCTAAGACAAAACAGGGCTAGAAAAAAAGGATGGCTGAGCCCATGCACTGAGAAGTGTTTGGTGCTTGCTCCTACCTAACCACGAGGTGAGTGCAAACGATGAACTCAGGTTTGGAATTCCACTGGTGGTAGGTGATGTAGTAATGTGTCTGCAGCCATATCCACTGCTGGCCTTTGGTCAGGAACCGATAGTAGCAGGACTTTCCTTTTCCAAATTGCATCACTGGTAAACAAAAAAGAAAGTGGTTTATAGCAAACAGAAATTTCATGGTGCAAAGGTGATTAGAAAAATCACTTGGTCCCACCCCCCTCTTGCAGTCTGCTGCCTCACTAAGCTGCTCTTGCAGCTTTGTAACACAACAGATGAGACATTACCACAAACTCAGCTTTCATTTGGCTTCTTTTGTGCTACTGATTTTAAAGAGTGTGCTTTGCTATTTTGAGATTGTTTCCGTAACTAACAACTGGCATATAAATACCTGCATTCTTCTAACTTATTCCTGGGGTCCTCTGAAATAATCATAAGTAGCATTAAATGAATTATGGGTCTTTCACAGGTACATGAGAATGCATTCCAAAGACTGGGGATCTGAAGTCCAGATCCTAATAATGGCACAAAACAGTAAGATAGTGGAGTTTTGGGAGTTTTTTCTCCATAGATGACCTAAATACACCAGGCTTAGTATGTATGACCATGGTATATCAAGAAAATCTCAGGTGGTCTAATACAACTGAAACGTAAGTAGGGTAACTATTAAATAACAGAATTATTTGTTCCTGGAATGCTGGGAGTAAAAAATGAAACATGCTCATTTAAAATACACATAATTAACACAAAGTAAAATAGAAATGGGCTTTAAGTAAACACATTTCACTTCACAGTAGGCAAGATGCCTGCCAAGAGTGGTCAGCCTGATGAAAAGGAACTTATCAACTCACAAGAACCCAAGTATTTTTACTCACCTGTGCACCTCTACTTTGCTGAGTATCAGGACTGACTTCTTTGGTGATCCCAGTAATAGTGATGGGCTTTACACAAAGCATTTAGGAAAGGTCTTCTGGCTAACACCCCTTGCTGGAGATCACTCTTCTCCTGGATCTGTCACAGAGTTCCTAAAGCAACTTCTCTAAGTCACTTTGCCACCTCCTTATTTTGTCTCTCTACATAGTAAGATCAAAGGATCTTTTCCTTCAGGTGTGTTGTGCAAATACTCTTTTAATATGTAAGAGGGGATCCGTGGCTACTATAGATGTCCAACATATACAGATTCTCTGCTGAAGTACCTGACCCCACTCTCAGCTAATATCTGTACCAAACTGCATGCACATAGCAGCGAAAGCGTTGTATGGTTAAGTAGCTCATCTCTGTCTGAACAATCTTTTACAAGTCCTGTACTTGAGAGCAACTAAAATATTCCTTTAATATTCCCATCTCCGTACATACAACTGGAATCTAGCCCCTCTCCCACCTTCCTGTGGGTGCTCAGCAGGACTTCTCCCCCACTGGCTCTGTGTGAGCACCTTGCCTTGGCAGGGCAGAAATGCTGGCAGATCAGTGTGCAAACTTGACACTAAGAAAAGTTACCATCTCCATTCTCTACTACACCCTTTTACATTTTATACAGGTCAGGGGCAGAGGGCATGTGGTAGAGATGAGGGTGGTTTGCAACTAAGAGAGGAAGCAGCTCCAGTGTGCTGGGTGACTGCAGAGATTCTTGGTGCCCCAGCATCACACTGCTCTGCATCTCAGAGCAATTCCAGCATCCCACTTTCCCCACCCTCTGGAGTATCCTCATTTCCTTTCAACCACCCTCCTTTCAAACAGAGATAGCAGAGAGACAAACAGAGGGTTTGCCAAACAGGAAACCTCTAAGTAATATTTCTTGGCAGTATATTTGGTTACCTAAATGCATTTTACAAAGAGCTTGGCCAATGCAAACCAGTCGGAGGACAGAGCTAATTGTGGCTGAGTATCTGAATGAAACATGTAACAAAATGGATAAATACAGTCCCAAGGATAAAACATCTCACATCATGTGGTAGAAAAAGCACACTGATTAATAGTAGACTATTAATTTAGTGCCTGCTGCCACCTTTTGCCCTTCCTCAAATGAGCTCCAGCCCTCAGCAGGACAAGGTGCTTCAGCCCCAGGCTGCACTGCTGCAGTCCTCAGGTTGAGTGCTCTGTCTGCCCTGGCTCCTCCTGGGCTCTGGTGTGTCACACTATTTCACCTTGCACAAAGATGAACTTCACAGACATCCTCTGGTGTTCACACATCAGTCTGAACCAGACTTCTCTGCTTTTCTTTGGTCTACTTCCAGGTAGACCAAAAATGAGCCACCATCCCCCATACAGACCCTGTATTTGGTACTTTTGCATTTTAAAAAGAGTATGAGTCTCCAGAAGCATTTTACTAATAATTAAGTGAGGTTCACAACATCTGATTGCATAGGCAGGGGATCCAAATGCTGCTTTCAGGAGGTACATTGGTGAGCTGAGCAAGACCCCATGAGCTGTGGCAATCAGCAAAATCCCAGTGTTTGTGGCTGCCCTTACAGTCTGGGGTTTGAGGTCATATGGTTCTGACTTGCCATCTTATTGCTCTCATCTCACTCTCAGAAAACCTGTGCTCAAACTGGGTATCTGTCAGTTTGGGAAACCTGCACAAATTGTTCCTGATCCGAGTGAATTCTGCAGGGATTCCACCTCCCCAGTAAGTGTCAGCTATGACAGGTTTGTCACGGGAAGAGAGAATTCCCTTGTGCCCCAGATAAAGATACCTTTGGTGATGACAGTAAAAGGTTGTGCACAAGTGACAAATGACATCAAAGACAGGCACGCTGCAGAGTGAGAGGAACTTACAGTGTTCATGGCACCGAGCAAGAAGCTCCAGGTCATCTGCGTGGTAGTAATCATACCCTGATGTTCCCAGAACCTCAAAGGGTAAATATCCTATAATAGGTGGAGCCCTAGAAGGGAAGCAAAGGGCAGGGAGTGAGCACAAAACCTTACACTTCGACATCCTAACAGCTCCGCTGTGACACTGGTGAACAAAACCACCTTGTGCATTCACTTGGCAGGGAAATCAGGAGTGGATTTTCATAAGCACAGTGATGTATTTTTCACAGACAAGCAAAAAAAAAAAAAAAAAAAAATCCACAAAAAACCCAAGCCAACAAACAAAAAAACCCACCCCAAAATAACCAGCAAGGGAGAGGTAAAAATTGAGCAAATGAAAAGGTGTGTGTTTACTGCTTCCTAGCCTATTCATTATGTGGGTGTAGAGAAAGGCATGTACGTATGCAAGTGACTCAATTCATTAAGCACGTTTGTGAGACACAGCTTGAGAAATGCTATGGCTGCTCATGTGCATAATAATTTGGAGCTCGAGTAAAATTATTCAGTAGGTTGGATGTAAATGTCATCTGGGTAGTAACTGTAGAAGAAGGAATAAGTGGGAAGCTGCAGTGTGTGTCAGGACCAGTTTGGGTAAAAGAAAAAGTAATTGTTCCCATGGAAAAGCTTGGGAAATTATAACCAGCAAAAATGTTTAAATAAGAATAGGCATGAGGTTGATTTTAAGGACTTTAAGGTTATTTCTGTGAGAGGTAGAGAAAGAATTGAGAAAGTATTTAGATAGGTACATTGCAATGATTTACCTGACCATTCTGCTGTCAAGTCTAGATTTGCCATTTTCCAGGCAAATTATGAGATTTATTTTTTTTAGCAGGTGTCCTAACAACACTGAGCTTATGCACAACCTTCACTGGAGCCTGCTAGCTTATGACTATTAAACAATACTGCATGTGAGGATAAACCCACTATTTTTGGCTCTATTCCCTATATCAGCATCTCTCCTTCTGTCCCCTGGCTCAGCTACACTCCTGCTTGCACCATCTCAAGCACTTTGCTTACGTGGTGAGGCAGGACCTGCATTCATTTGGCTCCACCTGTTTGTTTTGGCTGCTGGATGTGCTGATAGCATAAGGTTCACCTGCCAAGTTCAGCGTGTTCCTTGGGAATAAGGCAGTGGTGTGTTAGCAAAATGGTTCATGTCACAAAACCAGGGCAGTCTGAAAGAATGAGAGCCCATCAAACCTGCCTCTCCTGCCACCTTTCTCCTGGTGTGTTGAGTGACCCTCTTAAGGAAGGTGAATGCTATAAAGTGGCCAGGAATATGAGCAAAAAATCATTTACTTGTAAGTACATTTAGATTTCGATGGATCAATCCTTTTGGATATAATTATGGGAAGTTCTCCTGTGTTGGCTGAGCAACCCAGCTTCACAATTGCACTCCCGAGACACAAGGCGGGCATAGAGTGTTCACCTGGAAAGGGTCCAGACAGGTCTGTAACTGCTCTGCTCCCCATAACTACAAGCAGTTTGGCATCCAAAGGAAAAGAAAGCACAGCCAGGGAGGGATCTGCTCCACAGCAGCCCCAGAAAGGTCAAGGCCTGAGCAGCAGCTCCTGGCTCCCAGCAGAAGGGTTTGGCTGGAAGAGCCAACTCCACGCTCTCTGATGGCAAATCTCTTGAAAAAGAGTCCTCAGTACACGGTGGTTTTCATCACATTACAGCCTTATTTATCCAACTTTTCACAGAGCACTGTGTTCCTTTTCTCATGTGACCCAGATTTCTGTTAATCATGATAATATGTGTATTTATTAAGTGTCTTTCCTTGCTGTCTCTTTGGCAGAACGTGCCAATGTCTCTCCTGTCTTTAATGACATGCTTATATTCAAGACAATAATGTCTTTCAGATGGACATCAGATAAACATTTAAGCTGATCAGGAAAGTATTATGCTTTCCTGACTCTCCCCAGAATTCTTTAAATCAGAAAGCAACCACAAAATGCTCCTCATCTGTCATTTGACAGAGCTGCCTTGCTTGTGGAAAAATTTAAGTCTTGTTAGCTGAAGATAGAGCAGAAGCCTGCAAATGGAAATGCACAGACTTAAAAGAGACTTTTGAGTGCTGTCTTTTAATAAATGAGGGGAACATAAGGAGAGGACCATAGTGAAGAGAATCAACAATACAAGTTGAAAGGTTCTTTTTCTCTCCACATATTTACATGTAGGTGTAGAATACATGTTTTTCCTAGTTTTCTAATAGTTAGCCAGACCTATGGAGTTTTTCCTGAATTATCGATCTTTACTCCAATTTATGTTGTCATCATGATAGGAAAGGTCCTGATTCCAGCTCATGCTGGATACCCTCTGCCCCTGCTGAGGACACACCTCAGCATCAGGTGCTGGGAATTGACATAAATTAACAAGAAAAGGAAAAAATAGCCAACAGCTTTTCACAGAGCCTGCAGATGGTACTGGAGAGAGGTTTGAACTGGTGATGAAATGAGACAACCCACACAATTCCTGCTCCTTCTTGAAGCTACAACCAAGGCTGTCACAAATTCTGCCTCAGCATCTGTATCAGCTTAATTTACTCTCAGAAACAAAGGTTTCCTCATTGGGGTTTCAATGGGACCAGAGTGTCTTGCATCCAGAGCACAGAGATTCCTCTCTGAGTCATAACCCAGATTCATCAAAAGCCCCTTTGATGGGTTTCTAAGCACTCCCTGCTTGTTGTATGCATGGGAGCTGCTGGGACACAGCCCTCTGGAAAACCAGCTTGCTCCACCAGGCATTGGAATAAGGGACTCAGTGCTCTTTTACAAATTGGTGCTGGAAACATGCATTATTGGACAGGCCAACAAAAGTCTAACCAAGTTACTCCAGCAAGATCCTAACAACACAAATAATAAGCTGACTGCCCCAAACCACATGGTGTTAACCATAGGGTTGTCACAGGGTTGCTTCCTCCATGCTTCAAGGTACGATGTGAGAGATACACGCCTTGTTTACTATGTAAATGCAAGTTATTTTTCATTCCTATTTGCTACTTCTCTTGCTCTAAATGTGCAGATGATATTTAGGGGTTTTTCCTCCCAAACGCTGTTTTTCCTACTGCCTTATTGACAGTCTTCTATTTCTAGTAGTGATTACCTTTGCACAGCTTGCAAAGGGAGGGATAATGGAAAGGGTAGGATTTTGCAATGTGCTTACACACATATGTCAAATGAAGAGAAGTAAAAGAGTGAACAAAACCCTCCAGCTTCTTTTGAAGAACATGAATCTTACATTAATCAGCTTAATAAGGCAGTTCCAGTCTGTTTCATTCACTAAGATGAATCCTAGCCTACCATATGGCATTGTAAAAAAATCCTGCAATTAAATCATCTAATAAACTTTTTTTTCTTTTATTATTAAACCTCATCATTTCTCAAGGTGAAAATCAAAATTTTATTGACATACAAAAGATTCAGGAGGATTTCTGGGAGCTGTAGCTGGAAAGCAGAGGAGCTTCACCAACACAGGTGACAGGACCTACACTGCTTTCTTTTAATGACTTGATATCTTTGTGAAATTAGACATTTTTCTATATGTTTTTCTACCATTTTATATGGTTTCTTACCTGCCTAAAATATGGAAAAGAGCAAAGTATTTAAGGATGCCTAATAAATAAGTTCTGAGTACTAAGTTTCATTTAATTAGAATTATTCGACTTGGGATCTCAGGCAATAGCTACACAGTTTTCTTTTTTTAAACTACAGTTTGTTTATTCTTCAGTGACTAAAACCACATCTCTTACCTGTGGTCCAAGAATAGAAATTTCCATTCCAAACTATGCCTTGATGTAAATTCTTCACATGGCTCTTCAACATTGCAGAGCTCCTGCAAAACAGTTGGCACATTCAGACATTTAATTCCTTGACATAACAAAGGGAGCTCTCTGTGAAGACCAAACGTGCATCTTCTTGGTATAACAAACCCTAGCAAAATAAATTGCTTTTAAAGCACTTGACTTATTTTCCCCTAAGGAATGTATAAGCCTCATTTCACAGATGCATAAACTGATGAAAAGTGGCTGAAGAATTTATGCTGGGATGAATTTCAGAGCTAGGATAAATAATCCAAGGCCCTCATCTTTCAGTCCATAGGCAAAGTTCCCCAGCTTTTGTTAAATATTGGTATCTGAAGACAAATGACAGCACTGGGTCCAGCCTCAAACCAAGGTGACTCAGGATCTCCAGAGCAAGAAGCACCAATGGTCATTGTCCCTGTCACCACTGTACCGTGCCACGGGACACTTAGGGACTGTCAGAAAGAGCCCATGAAACACAGTGTTCAGCACTTCAAGATGCTGGTGGCCATCTGGCATAGAAGCAGTGGGATGTATTTTTTCTAGAGACAGCAACTTTTAAAGTGGTTTATCTAGAATGTCAGGTTGGAAGGGACCTCAAGGACTACTTGGTCCAACCCTTCTAGTGCTATAGTTTCTGTGTGATGTCCCAGTGTCCTGTTGAACTGAGACTTGAAACTTGCCAAATGAGGGAATCCACCACTTTCCCTGGGAGACCATTCCAATGCCTGACTGTCCTCAGGATGAAAAATTTACCTCGTGTCCAAGCAGAATCTCCCCAGAAGCAACTTGTGCCCATTGCCCCTTGTCTGATCCATGGGACTCCTTGTAAACAGGGAGCCTCCATCTTCTGTAGCTGTCCTTTAGGTACTGGAACATTGCAATAAGGTCTCTCCTAAGCCTTCTCTCCTCAAGGCTAAACAAACCCAGTTTTCTCAGCCTCTCTTTGTATGACAGGTGCTCCTGTCCTCTGACCATCCTTGTGGTCCTTCTTTGGACCCTCTCCAGCCTGCCTGCAATCACCTTTTATAGGTGAATCTGGTCACCTTTTACTGCTGTTCTGGTTGCCTCCTGCTCTGGGACATCCCATCAGGTAACCACCTCTTCTCAGAAGCAGCTCCCACATTCTGTCTCATCATTCCAGAACACACACATCATCTCCCACTCACAAACCCAGCTGCATTCTCACTCATTTACCAACCCACAAAACACAAAGTGCTGCTGATCGACTGCTTCGAGGGGCTGCTGCATCCCAGCCCCCCTGGCCCAAAGCTGCACACACAGCCTGTGGCACCAGCAGTGGCTCTGCTGCCCACCCTAGCCATGCCCTGTGCTGAGGGGACGATGCATTGGCAGAGCTCTCACCTTTAAGAACTGGGGTGTGACGAGACGAACAGTTGCTACGAGGCAAATCTGCTCCTCCGTGGCTGACCTGAAAGCTCGTGCAATAGCTGACTCAAAGCCATTACAGGAGGGTGTAGGCACTAGACACAACCAGACAATTTATTTAAGAAGAAGAGGAAGGAGAAATTTCTTTTCATGTCAGGACAGGTACAATGACTGATGAAACCCAAGCAACAAGCTCCTCCTACCCACAAGGCGATGCCACACTGATACATGCTGATGTTATTTAAAGCATGACCCTTTAGGCTCCAAATTACACATTCATAATAAACCTACCCCTGGCTTGCACGGGAGCTTTGTAAGACAGCTCACAGTGTGCAGCTACAGTCTGCTTGTGAGCCTTTCTCCACCTCAGCCTTTGCATGATTCAAGATCTTGCAGGTTTCTCAAACTACTTAACCTTTTAAAGGTGTCATTTGATTGTCACCAGTGAAACAGAATAGCAACTTTATTATTTGAATAAGTAGGCTGCCTTGCAATTGGCAGTGGGTCACACAGAGGTATCAGTCTGGCATCACTTCTTCAAGCACAGCATGCAGAAGGGTGCAATCCTCTGACCAACAGCCTCCCCCCCACTTTTAGATGAAAAACATCTACATCATCTCCACAGCTTATCCCATCCCAGCTGATTATGGAGCATTTTCAGCTGTGAAACAAGACCTTTAGGAGGCTACAGATCAACAGTTTCAAGGAGAGAGGTAGAGAAGTGAAGGTTTGTTGGAACAGTAACTTACCATGAGTAAAATATTTAAAATCCACTACAAATTTCACATATTCATACATCAGGGGTTCATTTGGATCTAAGCTGCCTCTTGCTAAATGGCAGCAAAACTCTATTTGTTTTTCCGCTGAAATGAGAGGAAGAGAGGGAGACACACACAATGTTTACTCAAAGTCTGCACTTTAGCACACTCCATTTCTTGAATCTGTCCCAGTGTTTATCCCAACTCTGCTGCTGTGCTATCTAGGCACACCCTTCTGGGATGCTCTAGATACCTGCAGGTAAATATATAACTATTAGGAGCAGTGATTAGCTGTTTCTGTGTAAGGAAACGCACTCTCACCCTTTCTCCCATGGCTTTACAGCCACCTGCCACTGGGTCACTGGTATTTTCCTCTGACCTTGGGCACGCCACGACTTTGTGCAAAGCAGTTAAGTGATGTTGCAGTACTCTGCTCTGGCACTGCTCAGAAGGACCCAGATCCAAAGGGCACTGAAGTAACCCTAAGCCTTTCCATTAATGGTGGAGGGCACCATGCCAAACTCTTATTCAGTTTTCTGCTCCAGGTCTGAACTCCATGGATTAGACCATGGAGACTGCAGCCAGAGGGAAAGCAGGGCCAGGGCAGAGCCCCAGCACAAGGGCTGCCCAGTGTCTCCTGCTGCTTTCCTCCCACTGCCTGGCCACGGGAAACCTTCCAGGAAAAGGGGCTCCCAACATGAGCCTTGTGGTATGTGGCTGTTTGGAAAATACTGCTGCCTGATCTGGTGCTGGGGACATTTTCTGGGCGAAAGGGGCATTTTGGGGGGTGGGAAAGCAGCGAGCAATAGAGATCCAGATGGGCTGTTCAGATAGGAAGGCTGCTCCTCAAATTAGATGTAGGGTTTCTGAGGTGTTCTGAGACATGCAAACTTCCTAGGAACAAAGACTGACAAAACCCATAAAACCCTTTGGGATTTCTCCTACCCTTTTCCTTCCCCCAAGCCTCTTTTTCCTTTCACAGGCTCAGTCCAGCATCCTGGGACAAACAGCTTATGAGGGCAACTTCCCTGTTCTACGATGCAAAGCAGCCAGAAGAACAAGAACTCTCCAAACCACTGACCAAATACTGGGAGCACATAGGAACAGCAGATGATGTGCTCCATTAAACCCCAGAAATATTAGCTGTGGCAAAAGAGAAGTGGCAGGGAAGAGAGTTAAATAGCTGGAGAGCCCTGTGAAGGCTCCCCTGGGAGCCTTTGGCAAATTTCCCTGACAGAGAGAGAGAAGAGCAGAGCTTACCATTTAGAAAATCAGCTGCGACAGGATCTGTCATGAGCACGTGTGGAGAAAGGAGTTTGTACACCTCACTCTGCTCCCGCTCAGGCAGAAAGTTTAATATGTTTTGGTCCACCAAATCTGACTGATACAAAAGAATGCTTTGTCATGTTCAGCAGTATGGCCTGGCACAACCCCATGCCTTTGCATCCCACGGTGCAGCATGGATTCAGACAAGGAAGCTCTGTCAATCTGCAAAGGGATCTTGGGCAAAATATAACCCTTAGGTTATTTTACCCTGGAGCTGGTATCTATTTGCACAAGGTTGGAAGGGTCCCAGGAGTTGCCCTTTGGTCCAGCCGGATGCAAGCTGGAGAAGAATCCTGGTACCACGGGAGTATAACAAGATGAGAAATATTGTATCAGATTGAAAATCTGAACAGTTTCCCTTTGGAAGGATGAGATAGAAGTGGGAGAGCTCCTCCTCACATCCTCCATTTGTCTTCTAGGCTGAACATCTGGCAAAATCAGCTTGACCTGCAAGTGTTCCCATGCTGATAAATCCACACATCCTGACTAAAGGGGTTCTACCAAAATGTCAGCACATATTTGTTTCTTTGCACACCAGGACACTCAGCCAAATTAACTGTGTGCTCAAACTTGCCTTCAGGTAGCGTCACTGGTGCCTCATGCTTGGCACTAGATAAAAATAAAAAATGTTTTTGAGAGGCCAGCAGAAACTTCTGCACCCAACAGTTGCCTAGAAATTCTCCCAAGAAAACTTTGAGGCCTCATATTTGTTACTAAAGACCAGGGGCTCAAAGTAGAAAAACCCCAATGTCATTAGAAGGGTATGGATTCAGTCCTGAAATCATCTTTGAATTATCTGAGGAGAGCTTCAGCAGGCACAGATTTCACAAAGTTTTCCCTATACCTGGTGGGATAAACACCCCCCAGACCCTCCTTCAGGTGTGCTGCCAGGTGATGAGCTCAAAGCACAGTCATTTCTCATAGGGGTTTTTTTGCAGACCCTGAGAAAATCTGTTATTCACAGGAGCTTAAGAAGCTCACTAAGAGTTTGCTGGTGCATTTCCCACCCCCAATCAGTTGCCTCTTTGGTTGGACAAAGCCAATCCCCATCCCTGCAATGGGAGGGCTGGGTCAAGGCAGGGGGGTGGGTGTCTCAGAACTTACCGGTAAGTGTCCCAGAAGAGATGAAACACTGTCAGATACATAAATAATAATCCCATCAGTGGTAAGAGCAATGAGAAAGCCATCTAGTGCCTAATGATAAAAGGCAGGAAAAAACAGGGGAAAAAAAATTAAGCAAGGGAAAAACTTAAAATACAATAGGCTAATTTATTCTGTGGTGATGCTTCTAGCAACCTAAAACTAACATAGATTAGCTTTGAAGATTAAAGTTCAATGTTGGAAAATAAAAATTACATATGCTGTCTAATTCAACATTCTTCTTATATTCTTATTTGCTCGTTAGTATTAAATTGACTTGTATTTTTCACCCAGTATTTATTTAACATGAAGCAAGACATTGGTGGTTGGAAATTCGACACCCACACAATCCTAGTGACTTCAGTAACTTCATTATACGTTCTGAATTACACCACAGTTAAACAATTTGGTGCGTAAGGAGATCATAGATAACATCATGGCAAACCCAGCATTGTGGATGGGTGGGTGGGTGGATGGATGGATAAGCAGAGACAGAAATATTATACAATGCCGTATTCTTAGTAATTTATGGACTATGTGGAAAAGCTCTAAAGCCTTATTTACATTGTGTAAAGCACTCATTTGTTAGTCTAGTGACACAATAATTTTATGTTTGTTTCATTTCCCATTTCTTATTTACAATGATTTCTGCCCAGGAGTTCAAGTTCTCTGTCCCTTGTAAATCACTGCATGTGCTTTTCTCTCTGGTGTTCTTTCTGTTCTTCACAACATCTTGTACCCCTGACCCAGTGTCTCTCCCTATTCTTCTCTAACACTTAACCAAGATCTGGGAGGTTTAATATCTGCTCAGCACCATGCACAAAGCCAGCTCCTCTAAAGGCTCTGTTAGACTGCTCTGCAGCTTGGCTATAGGGAGCCATTCACATCTTCCCCACCTCACTGCCCTACTCTGCCTTTGCTGAAAATAAGCCCTCTCTGGAAAAAAACCCACAGATTTTAAGTAAACTGGTCAGCACTCTAAACTGGTCCAGCAAGCCAGCAGTTATTAAAGAGCTTTCTCTCCCCCACCACTTCTAAGGAGGGGGGGGGATTTGTTTTGATTCGGCTGGAACAAATGAGCTTGTTTGGTGAGAGAAATTCCCAGAAAGAATGAACAGACTTTTCCAGGGAGGTGAGTCATGACATCCTGACGAAAAGGAGCAACGAAGACACTCCAGTACTTCCCAGCTCAGCCCAGTATACACCCTGATTTTGGTGGGGCGAAGAGGAACAGCTGCCCACGCAGGGCAGGCAATGTCCCAGCCAGAGGACAGCAGCACAACCATAAAGCTGCAGCCTTAAGAAAGGGAAAACGTAGGCTCGAGGGGTGCTTCTAGGTCAGCCGAGCATTTTAGAGGTGAGAGCATCAGAGCTGTTCTCCAGATGCACTTACAGGCAATCCAAGCAAAAGGCAGAGCATTCCCATCACAGGTTCAGCACTGCACAGCCACCAGTAAATGCTGCCTGGCTAAGGGGATGTGGGAGGCAGAGAGCAGATCTGCTTTTTTCAGATCCTTTCAAGTTTGTGCTGAAACTGCAAGCTCTAGAGGCATTTCTGAGAAAGGCAATTTCTCTTTTTCACCAGATCAAATATGGGCCAAACTGGTCTTCATTCCTAAATGGAAAATTGTTTATCTTGAAGGGGAAGCAATCATATTTTTAATTCTGTGTCTGCAAAGCATTTAGCACATTGGTCCCTGCTAGGTCTGTATTCTTTGTGCCAGCAAAGTAGAAATCATTAACATTAACATTGGGACCTACAGGTGAAAAGGAGCTGTGTATCTCTGAACTGCTCCACTGAACTAATTACTTATCACTAACCTATGTAGCTTTAATTCCATCTTACCTCTAACATCAACTGGGTGAACTCCTCGTTGCTAAGAAATGAAGGCTTCCAGTCTTGTCTAATCTCACAGGCTTCTGTCTGTGCTGTGATTTCTTAAAGAGGAAACATCAAAAAAGCAACATGACTCATGCTAGTTGAATATTTTTTTTCATTTTCAAGTAACACTAGATTTCTTTTAAGAGGCTTTCAGAGGAATCATCCTCAGATCACTCTCCCCACAAAGCTTTCTTGTATGCAGCAGTCATTATCCATGCCATCACGATACAAATGAAATCAAGAAAAGAAAGAGGAGACATTTTGGATGGTCTGAAGAAATCCTTCAGAAATTAAGGTTAAGGGACTAATTTCAGAGTAGCTGAGCATCAGTGTGAGCAGGCAGGGTCCATGACTCTGAAGCTGTTTCAGGAAGGCTCATGTGAATGTCACCTCCTGACCCAGGACACTTGGGATTAGGGCAGAGAAAACCCTTTCCCCAGTGTTTGCAGTGTGTGCTGCTCCTCAGCTCTTCCTCCCTCACGCTCTGTTTGAGACACTACAAAACTTGCCAGGGGATGTGGTGGCCAGAGAGGGAAACGGAACAACACCACTGTATTAAAAAGCAGACAGCACTGCATCTTTTCAGGTCAGCTCTGTATTCAAACCCAGCCTGTCTCCTGAGGCCAAATGCTGGGCTTTATTCTGCCTCCCACCTAGATCTGTGTCCTCTCTGGAGGTCTGAGGTGCCTGGGAAACCCAGGTTTCATTTTCTGAGTGGAAGCTGTTTGCTGGGCAAATGCAGACCCAGGGCCTTCAAGAGGAGCAGGCCAGTGCCCACCGGTACCTTTCTGTTTCTGTAAGAAGTCAATGGTCCTCTGAAGTATTGTGGACTTGTCCATCTTGAGAGGGTGGCCGTGGCCCTGCAGCATGGTGCAAAGCTCTTTAATGAGGACATTGAACTGGTCTCTCCTCTTCTTCTCAGATTTGTTGCGTGATGCCCTGTGTGCCAGAAAGAGAAATGCTACTAAATAAAATGAAAGACCTACAGTTCGACTCAGGGAGAGGTAAATGACCCTGCCTCAGCAAAACACTTCAAATACAAGAATGTAAACTTTGCTGGAAATGCTCATTTGTTTAAAATTAGGCTCGGGCATAAGTGCCTTGCTGGTGCTTAGAGCCTTGCAGCAGGACTGAGCTCATCAGCAGCAAGGAACACCTGAAGGTAACCAACAGGATTTACATTCATTTGAGCAAGACCAATCCTTCTGCACATTTCAGCAGCAGTTCCCAGTGTTTCAAAAGCAGTGATAATCAGGTGAAGCTCTCATGGATGAAATGTCTCCAGTAAAGTAAGTCTCAGCACCTACACCCTCATGCATTGCTCACCTCATTTTTATGAACTTTTGGTTTGCAGTTATTACACACACATATTAAGGCCAAAGAAGAAGGATTCCCTATTCCCTGACTTGTACTCACAAAAGCAGCTCCTAGAGAGAAAATACTGTGCAGAGGCAACTGCAGAATGAAGTCGAGCACATGCTCTTGTATCTGGGTTTGAAAATCTGCTGCCATGATATATGAAACTGGCAACCTTAAGAGTCTGGCTGGGGAAACCAAAGGCTCATTTCCAGATCTCATTAATACGACTTAAGAATGTTTTATTAGGGTTTTCCATTCCATTAAAAACAATAAAGGGGAAAGCAAATCCATTCATTTTCTTCCAAAATGTTCTTTCCAATGCTTATATCAGAAATAATCCTATTTTCATACAACCTCTTCCAGTAGTAATTAATTTCCTTTATGAGCATATTCATGCTTCCTGTGAGTTAGACCAACTGTGGTATGCAGAGAGCATTGATGTTCATATTTAGGTTGGCATTTGTAGGTTCTCAGCCCAGCATTTACATTTACAGTCACCTCTGTTTCAGCACTCTTGTACAGTGACTTAGAACTGAGCCAAATGCCTCTCTGAAGGGAGACCAACTTGTGCTAGAGCAGGGCTTCTCTCACAGAGCTCTGAGCTCTACCCCAGGTGGGAAGCACTTCATGATATCAATAAAACCACAGGTCAGGGGTCCCACATCAAGATAATAAATAGCCATGGGATAACATGAGATTCTGAGGGCAGGACAATATAATTTAAGGACCACTCAGCTGATTGACCCATCAGGTCAAACACACCATGAGAAGCTTGAAAATGGTGACCTAATTATGCTGTTTGTGGTCTGCTCTACACAGCCTGTAAACTGCATGGGGTTTTTTTGACTCTGTGGTCCCAAGTACTTCAAGCATCAGACCACACAGCATTTACAGTTCTTCCCCAGGAGAGTCTCAGATCTTGACTCTCTGCATCCCTTCATACCTCTTTGCCCTGTCCTTCTCATCTTCATCCATCAGTTCGTTTACACAACACAGGGCTCTGAAAGGAAAAGATAGAAGTGCTTATTGAGACATATTCCCTGGCCTTGCTTAGGATGTCAGAATATGGAGCAAACTGGTTTGTACTTTATGATGTCCTGAATGTTTCAATCTTGCCTTTCTACTCCTCTCTTGTTAGGTAGTTTCTTGCTTGTTCTGTCAGCTACTGAGGCTTGAGGAGGGAAACCATTGCTGCACACCCAAACATTCAGCTACTACAAGCCTGACTGTAGAGGGAAAGAGCAGCCCTTGCCTTTGCTCTCCTTCTGCCACAGGATGGGGAACCCTGCCCGTGCTCTGAGCTCTGCACAGGAATCAGCATCTCCCCTACAAATGTCAGAGTCAGGTTCACTCTGATGTCTGTACCTGGGAACCCTGTGCCTGGTCTTGCTTTGGGAGACTGGACAAGCTGCTGGTTGATATGAAGCACTGCAGTGCTTGAAAAGCACCTGAGAGTTCTTTCCCAGTAGAAGGGCATAGAAGAAAGAAGGAAACTGTGCTAATCCCCCCAAGGATTAGCATTAGCCAGTGGCAGGGTACTATCAGGACATCTAAGAGATGATATAATACACAGGTTCATACCAAGCACCCTGCAGCCAACAGCTGCTGCTTCTGCTGGTGGACTTCCACCACATCATCTGTGTCACACCTAAGGCTTCAAGTCAAAACTTCCTTGCCTGGCACTAACCAGTGAAAAGGAGTGGAGATGACTGGGATTCCCTGGGTGTTGTATGTCCCTGCAGCAGAACAGTCATTGTGGACTGATGGTTTCACTTAACTGCTACTGCAGCACAGGCAAGGAGCATACTGGGCAACAACTCAGTACTCTCAAACCCTGTGAAATGATGGAAAATTCAACACAAGGGTAACTTCTTCACTAGTGACTTGTTTTCTGTGACTCAGATGGGATAAGACTGAGACATGGGGAGCCTCCACAGCATGTCACCCAGATCAGCTCTGCTGGGTTGCACCCCTTCCAGACACCTCCAGAGAAGAGATGACACCTGTCCCTAGCATCAGCAACAACCTACATCCCTCATGAGCACTTTCACTGGCATAACCCTCCCGTCCTGCCCAGCACCCAAGGGGCATTCCCCCCTGGGTACATCCAAGTGGTTTTCCTTGCTTTGAGACTATTCAAAGCTCAAACAACTTGGTAGCTGTAAAAGTAACAGAAATAAATCTACCCACAACTGATAGGAAGTCAAAGATGCTGCTCACAGTAAAAGCTACACAAATCTACCCTCCCTTCCCTGCCCCAGGGTACAGATCTCTGACCTGGGCAAAGAAACTGTATGGTTTCTTTTGTCCCTAAATAGGAATGCACTCCATGAGTTCTCACTGAAGGAGTGGTTCTCACTGCCTGAGTCACTGAAAGCTACAAGCCAAATTAGAAATTACCTGTTCTATTCCTCAGATTCATCAGTCCAGACTGATGGAGTGGAATTAGAACTTCTTATCACCATGTAAATAGAGACGGAGAAAAATCAGTCCTGGAAGGAAAAACAAATCCAGTTAAAACAGAGATGCCAGCAAGACTTAGCCTGGAGAGCAGCAATCACTTCAAGCTGAAGAAGTCTACCACCTTAAATTATGAACATGCTTAACTACTGAAAGCTCAGCAAAGCTCCAGGAACAGGAGCTGGACCATGTTCTGGGGCTCCTGGCTCTGTGTGCAGTGCCAGGTACTGCAGAAGCAGCCTGGGAATGCCAACGTGACCTCTCATATCCAAAACCCCATGTGGCCCAGCAGGGTGAAGGAATGGCCCTTCTAGCTTGTGTCCACTGAGGATGTATCAGAATCTTTCCAAAGTAAGACAGTTTACCTGGCATGCATGCTATGGAAACCAGTGAGCATGATCCATACTTCATCCATCCAGTCTTGCAACCTAAACCTCCTTCAAGATGAGCACTGCTGTGCTAAAGTCAGTGCAAGCCACAGCCACCCACTTGTGGGTGGATTTATGGCCTCCCACTGCGATTTGCTACTGATGGGACAGGTAAGTCTCCTTTTTGTTTGTGACTGAAACAGTTGCTGATGAACACACTGAACTCCTGACTACATCCACCCCACAGTGCCCATCTCCCTGAAACCATTGCTGCTGAAACTTGCTGAGCTTCAGATGAGCCTCCTCCTCAGGAGGGATACAGGTGCACCAAATCCACAGCCAACAGTAATACCTAAAATAACAGCCAAGTGCTGGGCTTCCAAATTCGACAAGCTTTTAATGTCCTTGAAGTGACCTCTCTGCTGTGAGCTGAGGGCCAGGGCTGTTTCTACGCTAGGATTAATTGCAGCATCAGCTCAAGACGGGGCAAAAAACCTGCTGCCACTACCTGGGGTTACATGGTGAGCAAACAAACAGAGCCCCACACTTTTGACCATCTAAAGGGCTAGCAAGAGCTTTTCATTTCTCCAGCTGGTGAAAACACCTGAAAGGGAAGGAAACGCAAGAAGGTGGCTGAAGATCCACTGCAGGAGATGAACATCGAGTGCACACGCTGGAAAGGGCACTTGAGGCAGGGCAGGGGTCAACATTGTGGGGCTGCTGCTGAACACCCTGAGCAACATAGATCCTGACCAGTGATATGGTGAGAGTGCTTTGTATCACAAAATCATTTTGGTTGGAAAAGACCTTTAAAATAATCAAGTCCAACTCTTAACCTAGCACTGCCAAGCCCACCGCTACGCTGTGTTTCAGGGGAGGTTTACGTGAGGAACGTGAGACAGGAGGCCAAATTCCTGCTCACTACAGCTGAATGAAATCATGTCAGTCCACTTGCTCAAACAAATTGGCTCAGATAAAGTGTGTGATACAGTTGTAAACAGTAATAGGGAAGTTACCTGCAAGAAGCTTGAGCCTCCTGACACAGCTGAGTTACAAGAGTAGCTTGTAGGAAACTCAATGTGCTTCAGCAGTGATTCAGAAAAAACTGCAATCGGGACCCAGTGATCATTTCCAGCTTGGAACATGAACTTCCAGGGAAAATCTCACACAACTCCCGATACCCCCAGCAAAGCTGCAACTGCAAACACCACCTACGTAACAAGTTTACCCACAGGGAATCTGCTATGCTTCTGTTCTTATCACACGCTGCTCAAGTTACAAGCTTTTTCACTGGTTCAAAAGGAGCGTGTGATCATGTTTGTTGCCCTGCTGAGCTAGCACAGAACCAAGGTGCTTATCTGAGGCACTGCTGCTCGTGGGTCAGTGCTGCATTATCAAAAAGATGTTTCCTCTCCAGAAGAATGACCCACACAGAGGCTCTGCTAACTTGCAATAAATTTGGTGATACGCAGGTATAAGGAAAACTCTTTTTAAAGCAATGGGTTGAATTAAAAAAATGTTTGTGAATACACAAACAGAGCTGTCACAATTTTTCAGGAAATATTTTTTCCATCCAAACTTACATATGCAAAAATTTAGCCAAATATAAGGTTTCTTCCCAAGCTTTGAGTGCAAAGATTTATGCAGAAGCTGTCACGCTGCCTTGCCCGGAGGTTGTCTCAGAACTGAAAAGTCCTGGGAAGCCTTGACAAGGTTTCTGCCTTGTATGTGTTTTTGCCCTCCCAGCCAGTTTGAACAGCACTAAGTTGAGGGAAGCTGCAGGTCATTGGGAGAGACAACAGTGTCTCACCGAGTATGAACTGGAAAACAAGGCCCAGGTTCCCCAGTTTCTCACTGGAGCTCTCACATCCCACTGCCATATGGCTGATGGGAGCTGTGAGGGGCAGAGGAATGAGGCTTCCCAGGTCAGTCTGAGTGTAACACCCCCAGTGAACACGACAGATCACAGAATGGTTTGTTTTGGAAGGGACTTTCAAGATCATCCCACTAGACCAGGCTGCTCCAATCCCCATCCAACCTGGCTCTGAACACTTCCAGGGATGGGGAAGCTTTCTCTGGGCAACCTGTGCCAGTGTCTCACCACCCTCACAATAAAGAATGTCTTCTCAATATCTAATCTAGATCTTCCCTCTTTCAGGAGGGAAACCATTGCCCCTTGTCCTATCACTCTATGCCCTTGTAAAAAGCCTCTCCCCAGGTTTCCTGCAGCCCCTTCAGGTATTGGAATGTGCTCTGAGGTCTCCCCAGAGCCTTCTCTTTTTCAGGCTGAACAACCCCAGCTCTCCCGGCCGGTCTCCACAGCAGAGATGCTCCAGCCCTCTGAACATCTCTGTGGCCCTCCTCTGGACACACTCTGACATCTTCGTGATGTCCTCAGTTGACATCAGACTTTGAGGCTCTCACAGCCATTAAAGAATTCACAGGCCTGAGCACATAGAGAAGTTTTTTGCATGATGCAGCAGGATGGCGAGCTACAAAAAGTCACCTAGAAGACACTTGGGGACAAAATATTCTTAACTGGATTAAGCACCTCAGGACTACATTTAGCTAAGTGTTTTTTGTCTTGTTATGAGCTAGAGCTAAAGATAGTAACCAGAATACTTAAGAATAGTTTCATAAGGGTTGTATACACTTCTCAGCCAGATAAGGCACTTAGCCCTACTGACAGCAGTATGTCTGCAAGTTAAGAGTATTTTAAATAGCTCCAAATAGAATCTCTTTGACCTTAACTGTATTAATCAGAGGGATCAAAATTTATTTATCGCCTCCTGAAAATCTTCTCCTGCAATGCTTGGAGAGAAGGATTCCTGAACTCTATGAGCAGGCAGAGAGGACACTTGTCAGTGCTGCTAGCATCGTTTTTCACCCCCACCTACAGTAGGTGAGGATCAGATGTCTCACACCAAAATGCACATCTATCATTGCTGCATGTCCTCTGTAAAGCAAAGAGTTTTCTTCATTTGTACAGGGAGTATCAAAAAACACTCACAACATCTCAAGGGCAAGTTATATTCTAGAGTTTTCAAATATCACAGTCTTTGAGGTTGTTTCCAGGGCTAGAGAAAGGGTAGAATAGCACAACAGCTTTAACAAGGCAATGGGACTTCTCAGACGCACAGCTAACAGACGAAGCTCTAATCCATACTGTTTGCAATATTCTGGCTTCTGTTTTACTGAAGAGAGAATGGGAGAGGGGATTTTTATGAAAGGAATCATTTTGCAGAACTGTCTGACTTCAGGAGCTTTCTAAAACTGCAAACTTTTGACTAAATAAAATGTTTGACTATTAGGCTGCTTCATATCATAAAAATATTAACACTGACTTAGGATAATTCCTAATGTCCAACAACAATGGACAAATGGTGAGAATTATCCACTGAAATCAACAGCACCTATGAATGCTTCATTATAGCATTCACATGAATTATTTGGTTATGTGAGCCCTGGCAAGGCAAGAATCCCTCTGTCACTGTACTGCTGCACATTTCTTTGTGACCAGCAACAAATAAAACTTTCGTTGCTCACCTAAAAAGAGCCCCTGGCCTCAAGTGTCCTGGTTTGAGCAGACCAGGATAAAAACTGCCTGCAGTTACACTGACCTGAGCCCACCTGAGGCCCCCCAGGGCAGCCTATGGGGAGGAGAGGGTGGGTGAGGTGACCCAAACGGACCCATCCCAGAGCTCCTCAGAGAGCCTTCCCTTGGCCTCACTCACTGGCTGCTGTGCTGGCTGGGTTGGGGTCTGTTTGGCTGTCACTGCTCCATCTTCTGCTGCTCCTTTCCTCACTGGAGAGGAGTTTCATTCACCCAGACAAGTTGCTTTCTCCTGCCTTCCCAAGTGGAACCAGCTTGGTTGCTCCAAGGCTGTTACAGATTGTCACTGCCACCATGGATTTGGGCACCCCATCTGCTGTGGAGTCCAGTGTTCCTAACTTTTCTGGTTAGGAAGTAATTACCAACTGGGTTCCATATTTACATATTTGAATGTATTCGTAATTCACCATAACTGTTTTTGTTTCATTAAACTTGTCTTACAACTTTAAATTCTCTCCCATATTTCCCTTTTCATCTTCCCCTGGGAAGGTAGTGAGGGAATAGCAGAACTCTCTGTCTGATAGTTATTGGCTAAAACTCTGGCACTCAGCTAATTTGATTTCTTTTCCAAACTGTATCAACTGGACTAATTAAAAATATTCTCTATGCACAAAACCTTTGTTATGCTTGCATTCAAATTTTCATAAAATTCTGCATTTGAGCAATGTGTGGCAGTAAGGGAGTCTTCAAATCTACACCATAGGAAATATTTTAATTATGGAAATGTGGTGTCCTAATAATTTCCACAGATTTTGCATGCAGCCAATTCAGCAGAGAGCCCTCAATTACAAGATGCAGCACTTTTTGGCACAATACAGTCATAAATAAGAGAGTTAATGTGCTCTTCAGCAATACCATTTGTATGTCAATATGCCAATGTTTCATTCTTGTTGAGACAACAGGAGGGCACGACTGTGGTTGACAACTAAACAGCTGATTTAATTTTTAAAAGGCAGAATTTAACCTTTTCAGTAAAGTGCTGATTCAATTATAAAATGCTAATGTAAATGACTTTTGAAAAACTAATTGCTGCCCCTGCATCCTTAGGATGGTTCAGCACAGAGAGGATCACAGCCTCTGCCACTTCTGATGTGCTGCACACTCGCCTGTCCCACAGAGCACGGAGACACCACAGTGGCTCTCAGCCCTCTACAGAAAAGGTCTTTCTCTTACACAGTCAGTGACAAACTCACAAATCTTTGGGACAACTGCCTGTGGTCAGGCTTTGCCCCAGCACTACAGCAGGTGGGCAGTAGTGGCAGGAGCTGCCCACAGTCCCACTCCTGGTGCTGCCTTGCCACTGCCCCATCACAGCACAGCATGGGGATGCAGATGCTAAATCTGCGTTATTTGACCTGCTGGTTCGCTTAATTTTTTCCCCTGCTTATATTTTACCCTCTCCTTTCCTTGCCACAGAATTACAGACCAGTTTGGCTTGGAAAAGTGCTTGAAGGTCATCTAGTTCCAACCCACCTACATGGGCAGGGATACCTTCCACTAGACCAGGTTGCTCCAAGCCCCATCCAACCTGGCCTTGAACACTTCCAGAGATGGGACATCCACAGCTGCTCTAAGCAACCTGTGCCAGTGTCTCACCACTCTCACAGCAAAGAAGTTTTTCCTAATACATAGTCTAAAGCTACCCTTTTGCCCTGCCTTGCCTTCTTTTGTTCTTCACTCTTTCCTGCTCCTCTTTCATCTATCCCCCTCACTTAACATCCATTGGTTTGCAGTTCAGAGAATTGGATCTTTCTTAAATGTGGTTTCTCTCCATCTTGTCTTTATGTCATCTGCTTTCATCTCTACCTTGCTTTTTCTTCTCTGTGTTCTTCACCTTCCTCTTCTTAAAAAAACATTGTAATGGCCCTAGTACTGACAATCAGTCAGACATTTAAGTGTGGGAATGCTTGGTTTGCCCAGGTCTGAGGCAGGAACTGCCAAATTCTGTTCAGGGACACGGTGCCTCAGGGATCACACCTGTGGGGATCTGATAGGTGTCCTCAACCCAGTTACCTCCCACATCACCTTTTTCCAGGTCCAGGAGCACTGGGTCCTGCCCCACCTGACAGCTCCTAATTCCAGTTCCAGATTCTTTGGAGGAACTGGGATCCATCTCAGTTCAGTGGCAGAGCTGTGCAGCTCCATTCCTTACGGAAACAACCCCCTCCCAGGAGAATGGCTCAGCCTCACTGGGACAGCTGACACAAACCCTCTGGGGTTGTCACAGCAGTGACCTGCCATGCCTGTACCTGCATTGTCACCTTGAACATGGGTAACAGTGGTGAATTGGTGGCTGAACCAAATATTCTGTCCCCTTTTGTTAACTTGTCAGAAGGGGACTTTCTGTGCCACTGTTGTAACCACTGCATCTCAATAGACTTCACTTATCTGCAGTGTACCCTCCCCTGCTTTATTGAGCTCTAAATTTAGCTTGTTACCTATGACAGATTTATGACTACATTCATTATAGCAGTAACAGCTTCAGACAGAAGCTAAAAGGTGTCCAAAGAAAATGGATTATACAAAACAATTACACCATAAAAAAGGCTATATCAGAACACGGTGATTCAGCACAGAAAAGAAATGAAAGATCCAGGGAGGAACAATAGTGGTGTGGTGCTTTTTTTTGTTTCTTTTTAACAAGGATATGCCATTTTCTGACAAAAGAAAGGGGGAAAAGGATTAAAAACCAACAGACACTTGAAAAGAAAATATGATTAAAGGAACATTTTGTTCGCTAGGATTTTTGTAAGATCCTGGAGAAAACAGCTGGCCAAGTTTGTTCTGTTCCAGCAAATTACTGAACCTTGCAGGTACAAGATGCAACATTATAAAATACTATTTAAAATGTCTCCAGGGTTTCTGTAACAAGAAGGGCATGCTGTTAATTAATTCTATCAATTTGTCTAATAACCCCTTAGAATTCTCAAAACATGGTAAATGGTGAGGCTGCTGATTCATAACCCCAAGTAGTACAAAACTGTACTTCAACTGGCATAAGGAGGGTAGGATGAGAATACATATATTAAGAGATGCAAATAATACTTCAGCAGTCTTGAATGAACACTTGTATTCATTTGTAGCTGCTCAGTTACCATGAGAAAGGTGAATGTCTTGTGTATGAAATGATGGTATCAAACCTAGAAACAATTCTGTAGCACACCTGACTCAGACAACGAGCCAAACAACCCTCAAATTATAACATATTTTTCCCTCATATGGGATAGGAGCAAAGGCTGCTGTCTATAGCTAATCCTTCAGCAGAAATTGAGATGTGTGTTTTCATGGCACTGTTTCCAGGAAAGGCACATCCAGCTGAAGAGAAGGCAGCAATATTGAAATCTAACAGCCAGAAGCCTTTTGAACAGAATGTTCTCCAAAATTACCAGCAAATACAAATGCACTTAAAGCTCTGCTTCTGCTTAGAGCTGATCCTGATGGTGCAAAGTGTGTGGGTGGTTGCATAGACACACATACAATAAATAAATACACATTTTACTTCAGAGCAATTTGCAAAAAAATTACCAAGGGCAATTTCACCTAAGGAAAGCAGTGGTGACATTCAGGATGACTCCTGCACCACTCATCTCCTGGTGTTGGAAGCCAAGTAGCTGATGGATTCCTGATGGATGTATGCAAAGGAAAGGGGCACAGAGCTCCCTCCCTCACTCCTCAGCACAGTTTCTGTCATTCGTTTGCTTCTCTGGCAAATCACAAAGGATGGGTGAGGGCTGTAAGGGAAGGTTATCCCAATAAATTTCAGGAACGAAAAGAGGGGCTCAACAAGCTGAAAAAAACCAAACCCAAGCCCCAGCACTATTGGTTCTGCAGCTTAAACAATATGGACAACATCTGACAGTAAACCCACTGCTGAAATTCTAGCTAACTTCAGGCTTCATTCAGGAAAGTTTCAATCCTCTCACAGCTAGAAATATTTTAAAGAGAAACCAATGTTCTCTGCTAGTTTGACAGTGTTGGCTTCCTCACCTCGCTGCCTGTGAAGGGGGTGCTGGGCACCTTGTGCTCCATTTTCAGGGATCTCAGGCTGGAGCTTCTCCCTGGGGGGTGCTGTGCCCTACTCCCACCAAGGGGACAGATTGCATCAACTGTATGTATGGCATGAAGTGAGGTGATTGGGTCCTTTTCAGTTTTGCATTTTGTTCTGGCAGCTATGTAGATACTAGGACAAACATGCCAAAGCTCTCTTTTTGGATGTGTTACCCTGAAATCCTTGTAATTCTACTTCTATTTACTATGGGTGAAATTCATCCCAAACAGCCAGCCACATAAAGTCTGTGTGTCATCAAGCCACCTGCTTTTGTCTTATGCTCTCCCTTTGCACAGAATAAATGTAGTCCTTAAACAACAAAAATAAAGAGCTAATTAGACTCAGTATTTTCTCTGCTACTTTTCCCAGCAAGTGAACACCCCCAGCACCTACCAGTTCACTGAAAGTGGCAAGAGTAACACTCGTGTCCTTAGCTGTTCTATTTTATTCCTCAAACATTTTTTGTTTTGCTTCTTCTTTGCCTTTCTCACTCTTGTACATAAAATGCATTTCAGATGCTTGAGGATGGTGCAGAGGAGATGAACACTTGTGCTTTGTGTTTGCTTGTCTTGGAGCTTGAATGCAAGGCCCGAGGGTTGCTAAAAACAGGGACCTTCAAATGGGTCAGGAGTGGCTTCCAGGTGGTTCCAGGACCACACTTGCAAAGTACCCTCCTTTGGTGAGAAAAAAAAATGTTGTGTATGACTTAGCTTCAGAGTCCATCTGCTTATAGGCTGCAGGGCCAGCAGGCAGTGGGAGCTACTTGTGGGCTGGAGGATTTCCTTTCAACCCAAACATCTTCTGTCTGCATTCAGTACTCCCCTGGCCATTGCCCTGCAAATGTGCCTCAGCTCACTTCACAGCCCAGTAGCAACCACGGTCAAGCATGGAGTAAGGATGTGCCTGGGAAAGTGATGTATGTTCCCACCAGCCAGGAAAGAAAGAAGAGCCCACCAGCTCCCTCGACCATTGAGAGAAAGGGCCTGATACCATCAGGACTCTTCCACTCCATAACCAGAGATCAGCACAGTTGATCCACACCTACAGAGCGGGCCTGTCCCTTTCTGGCATGCACAGACTGTGACACAAACCAAAGCCTCTCAGAAGCATCCCTACTGCCCTGTCCACACTCAATGCTAGGTCCCTGATCCAAGAAAAGGGGAATCAGCTGCTCCTCTGCTGCTGTTGGACAACATGCGGGACTGCAGCTGGGTGCTGAACAGTGTGTAGAAAGCTGCCTCTCCTCAGCTCTCTCATTTCTGCACTTCTTTAGATCTGTTTGGTCCTTACAGGGTCTGGGGAACCCTTCAGCTGGTCAGCTGGGAGGTCTGGGAAGTCTGGTTCTGGTTCTTGTTCAGTCTCCTTTGATTTCTGCTGAACAATGTCCACTTTCTGATGCTTTGCAAGCAGCTGGCTGCCATCCCTTCCCTCCTCTAATCCTTTTTACATCAGGAAGCCCCAGCACACTCCAGAAACACAGTTGTATCCCAGCACAAGTGAGGAAACGGGCACACATTTTACATCTGTCTCTTCCTATTAGTGTCCCACTTTGGGGAAGCTGAAGTTACAGCCTAATTTTCAGCAATGCTGAAACCCAGCACAAGCATCTCCAAATAATGAACATTTTGGGAAAAGCTCGACCTAAATCATTGACCCAAGGTCACGCAGCAGAGTTAAGAAGTGAATCCAGATGTCCTGATGATTAGCTCTGTCTACTGGCATTCAGTCAAGTCTTCCCTCCTAAAATAAGCTTCCTGAAGCATCAGACTATGGTCTTAGAACTCCCTTAAGTATGCAGCACTGGTAAGAACTGATTTTCAAATGAAGGAGGAGGAAAAACCCCAGCTCATTATATTTTCCTCAACCAATCACTGACCAATGAAAGGGCAGCTCAGAGTCATTTGATCTCAAACTTCTTCCTACATAAAAAGAAAAAAAAAAAGGAAGATTCTTCTCCCTTTTCAAACAGCATGAAGAAAAACTGTTCTGCCTCAGTAATCCTTGATCTGAGTAATTTAATCTTCTCTCTGTTGCAATCTGTTTCCCATGTGTATAACCAGCCTGGAATTTCTGGAACTCAATACATAAGGAAGCTATTAAAAAAAAGGAAATACTAAGACAAAAGGATTAGAGAGAGTTCTGAACTAGATTTCCAGCCTCCCTATATCAGAGGAGAAATCAGCTCCTGATCCAGACTTCAACTTCTTGACTTCAACCCAAACCTGAAACTCAAAGACTGCCAAAAGGATGGATATCCCAGCACCAGCCCACCTCTCCCCTCTGGTTCAGAGACAGATGGAATGAGAGAACAGGTTGAGGAGACCTGCAGTGGTATGGATGGCTGGAGAAGAGGAACAGCACTGTCTGAACAGTCACACTGCACAGAACAGAGTATTTCAGTTGGGAACAATCATCTACAACAGTCATCTGGTCCAACTACCTGGCCACTTCAAGGATGACCCAAAGTTAAAGAAATTTGTTAAGGGCTTTGTCCAAATATCTGTTAAACACTGAGAGGTTTGGGGTATCAACCACCTCTCTAGGAAGCCTGTTCCAGTGTTTGACCACCCTCTTGGAAAAGAAATGTTTCCTGATGTCCAGTCTATGTAAAAGATCTGAGAGAGAATTATAAAGAGCTTTAGTAGTTAAAATTCAAAGTCTCCCATGCAAGCTTAGAGTTTTAGCTACTTATCCATTAAATGAATATCAAAGGATTCACTGCAGCTGAGCCACCTGACCTCATTTTACATCTCTGGCTTTATGCATCCTAGTTCAAGCATAAGAAACTTCTTTACTCTCTTGGTGCATTTAATTCTGGAGCATTCCAGGTATAATGTGCACTTAAGTCAAAAGGAATTTAAACAAAGCTCTTACATTTCAAAATTTGTCTTATCCTCGTTTGGCTCTGGGAATTTCAGCTGCTTGCCTTAAATGATCTCCTCACATCTGCTCTCCAGCTGAGCTGTGCTCATGCCCCACTGACCTTACCCCTGCCAGCTCTGTAAGCCCTGCAGCTGACAATAACCAGCAACACACCCCGTCCCTGTGAGCATCAGGAGCCTTTCAAGAAAGAGAAGGTAGGAAAGAATCAGCCTTTATATAACAGGGAAAAGAAGAACTCCAGGGAAAAACCATTGTTTGATCAAGGTGAGTCATGGGAGCCACAGGCCTGAAATGCCCTGGCCCAGCTCCCCTGGGGCAATGGGAACTGGAGGTGTCAGCACCTTGCAGGATTATGCTCTGCAAGGCAACTGGCAGATATTTTTCTGATAGAGAGCACAGCAGCATCATTCACACTCGTTTGAGTCTATTTGCTGCTGCTCCTATTCAAACTCAGCTAATCCCATCAAGTTATTTCTTGGCCTCTGCCTTAAAGCTGAGTGAGTAAACACCTTTCATAAGGTCTGAGCCCACTTGTTTCAAGTGTATGATTAAGGGCTAGACTTGAGCATTATTGTGAGAAAACTCACCTCATTAGTCAGAATTTCCAAAATTACTCCCAATGGTACTGAAATGGCACTTTACCACCCAGTGTTTGACTTCCTGCATTACAAATATGTAATATGGTTGCAAAGAGTCCCAAACACCAAATATACATTTGTGTTTCAGCTGCCCTAGAGAACAGCTCATTGAGCTGAGAATAGCTCATCATGGCACCAGCTGGACACTATGAGGCAAAATATTTTATGTGGCTGCCAGACCTTCTCCACAGATGTTTCTGCTTGTTTACTGTGAAGAAGACAAATGATAAATATAGTCAGCAAACACATTTTGGACAAAGGTATGTTCATTTGTAGTATTTGCATTAAGTAACACCAGAACACTTATGTGCTAGAAAAGATCCAAGTGTAATTCCATCACTGTTACACCAAGGATGGATTTGAATTACCAGAGCTTAAATTTTTTTTCAAGAAGAATTGCTGCCACTTATGTTATAGCATTGTTAATAATAATGTAACTGGTTTTCTTTCCTTCTTTGAACTAACTCCCCCTGCTCCCCTGCTTTTCTTTTCTCTGAGGTACTTATAACTTTACATCCAATATTCTCTTTTTCCCCATCTTGCCAACATCACTTCTCAACTAGCTCCTCAAAAGACAGTTATTTGTTTTGAAAGCTTCAGGAATAAAAGAATATTTGAACAATTAACTGCAATCATATTCATCATTCTGTATGGTATGGCTGATACACACTAGAAATACAATGAGAAAGGAAAACTTCCCTTCAGAAAGAAAGAAAAGAAAAAAGATAAGATAAATATCCACAGATCTCTCTCTTATTACTTTGTTATCTTTTTTAGGCTGCAAATATGTCAGTCACTGGAACACTTTCATACTAGGTCATTATTGTTGCACATATTCTGCACAGAGACCTGAGGCCTCATTCTGTCAGAGATAAGACATTCACACACATCTTTTTTTCCCCCTTGCAGTTTATTTGCATGGCTGGCTGGATAATCAGCCATAATAACCAAATATGACTCAGCATGTCTGAATGTCCACTTTGCTTTGGGGGTTCTCTTGGAGTGTTTTTTTTTTTTAACTATTTAAGATGGGAAAAGATGTGTCCCTACCAGATAATGTTTATGTAAAAAAAGATTTGAATAAACACAGAGACTTGGGGACAAGGGATTGGACCCAACAGCAGCATTCCTGCTATAGTGCCCTCAAATGGCTCTGACCTCTTTGGCCAGTGCTGCAGATCTCATGGTCCCTGTAGCACAGACCCCAGCTGTGCAAGGGCAGAGAAGTGGTCATGTCCTACAAGGATGGGCATCCCTGGAAGTCAGGACAATGCTTTTTTTCTGGGCATCTAAATGCTGCCTCTGGATTCCAGTTGTTCAGGTGTGCAGAAAAATTTAAAATCCACTTTTTTTCAGACCTGCAATGGCCCAGTGTTAAGAATTCTCCTTGTGTGAGTCAAAATCAAGACTGCAACACAGGCAGTAAATTAAATACATGGGTCCATCTCTCTTGAATGACAAAATCTCCTCTCCTATGTTAATGGCAGCAGTGCTGGGTACTGCCATTCTATCCTGGCTGCACAGGATGAGGGATCTGTACCTATAGATACCCATAGTCTCTGGTTTTCAAGTAACAGGCTGGGTCAGCTGAAAAGATGGGAGTGTGAGATCTCACCTGGGACTGAGGGAAAAGAGCATTGAAGATCTTGGCCCTTTGTTCAGCCAGATCCATTGGCACACGTGTCTTTCTTTGACAATCTGTACAGTTCTTAGGTGCATTCAGTGGGATTTATTTGTGGTTTCCAGAATCAGGACAAATACTAATTCATTATCTCGGGCTTTCCTGACCAAGGCACCTTAATCAGTACTTCCATTTAATAACAATGTCCATACTGTATTTAACACAACAAAATTAGGCTGGCCAAGACAATACACATTAAAACCAGCTGATGGAAAGGCTCACACTGTAACTTACATTTGTAAAAAGCACATTGGTAAAAAGAAAGCTTGTTTTTGTGGTAATCCAACTATGCAGTACCACCAAGGCCAGTGAGATCCCTGACAAACATCTGTGCAAGAGCATGAAGACAGAAGCAAAAGCTAAAAATGCCCATGACCTTTAGCTGGCAGTCCCAGTTCCCTCAGAATTTCACCCTATGTTCAAGAGACAAATCTGTGCTCCCACACTCCTTCTTTCATGCACTGCTTTTGTGCATGTTCCTCAAAACTCACAAGCAAACTATACAATAGTTAAGCCAAAACTCAAGCAGGGAAAACATTCAATTAGGCAGAGAGAAAAGCTAACTAACTCCTTCCTTTTCTTCCTCTTATCACCCCTTCTGCAAAAGATCAGTAGTAAAATTCCTGGCTACATCACTGAAAGTAGTATCCCACCTCAGCCCGATTCATGATTGAAGTTTCTTCCCATTTAATTCAGTTTGGCTTTCAACAAGTGAAAAGTGCAAGACAAACAAGAAATTAAAGCCATGTCCTTAATTATTGCTTCTGTGTATACAGCCAATGCTGCAAGGAGCCAGCAGAGCTCTTGCATGGGCAGGGGCACAGAGCACCCAGTCCTGGCCCAGCTCCCACCCAAGGACTTTGCTCACCACCAAAGCTTGGCAGAGGGTGGGCAGGGGTTACACTGAGGTGGAGAATGGATGTTTTGGTGCTCCAGTTGTCATATGACAACTGAAGCCAAAAATGATCATGTTCCAGGGATAAAATCTGGAGCTTTGTGCTCATCCTTGGACAAACACTGCACGTTGTAAACCAGGAGGAAGCTGTCTGTGTTTAGGAGGGTGAAGCATGTTTGAGTCTCTTCAAAGTGAGCCCTTTGTTTCAATCAGTGCTGTCACACGAAGTAATCCAAAGTACCTAAGCTGCTTTCTCCTTCACTACAGTTTAAATGAATAAGAAATCAAGTACAGTACCATAAAATGCTTCTCTGCAGCCTCAGAAGCTTGTTTACCATCGCTGTAGTAGCTGAATTGCTGAATGAAATATTTACAACTATTCATGTAATCAAACTCATTTTCCTAGGGAAATAACTGATTAGGTATCTCACATCTGCTCCTGTCAATGATTTAAGCCTCTGCTGATCCATATCTAGGCCTGAGATGAATGTTAATGTCTCAGAAACAGTCACCTTTAATAGGATTGTGATGACAGGGTCTGGTGGCCACTGACTGCAGCTGGGAAGGGTTGTATCTACAGGTGAAGGATGACACAATCAGCCCACAATTTTCTCTAACCTTTTGACCTAGGGTTTAGGAAGCCTAGCAGGAGATAGAAGTTAGAGCTTGACATGAAATTATCTCGGGAACGATTATCCTGTCCCTCTCAAAAGTTTTTAATATCTCACAGATGTTTTCTCCTCTCTGCAGAGCAATGATCCTGCCTCTGCTGGACCCCAGCATTGCAGTCACCCTCCCAGCAACATTTCCCCATCAGGGCTCTTTCACTGAGGCTTTTGCAAGACTGGGATGAAAATCAGCTGCTCATAAATCAGCTGATTGATATGATCCCCTAATAAAACATGATATTCATGCCAGGAAAGACACAAAAATTAATTCTATGGTTTTGTTTAAAAAATAGATGATTTATGGGTAAACACTCAGGGTCTGCTAGAAACAGAGAACTCTAAAGTTTATTTAATCTGATTTGATTCACCCAGCTATCATCTTTCCCACAGAAAACTTATTGCAAGAACTTACTAAGAAAGCAGGAAAAAGAAGTATTTATCATAATGGCTCCAAACTCCATACTTTTCATCACTGCAGGTCACCTGCAAAGCTCTTGAACTTTGAGCTGTGTCAAAGGTGCCAGTGCCAAAAGAGGTGATCTGTATTACTGCTCCTTCTGCTAAGGGGCATCCATTGAGACAACAGAGCTCCCTAAGGTCTGGCAAGAGCAGCTAGGTCAGAAAAGAACTTTTGGCAACACCTATAATCACCACAAACTTTACTTCAAGGTAAATAGGAACCAAATAAAAGCTACTGAAGAGAATGAGCATTTGCAAAGGACCTTTTAAAGCTGTAAATCAAATACAAGCTAAGTCTGTGAAAGTGTCTGAAGAGTAATCTGTGGAACAGTCAGGAATGCCTCACAAAGTACATTTCAAACACAATCCAAAGAAGATTAAACTGAGAATTCATCTCTCTTAGGACTTCTATACGCCATAAACAAACATTATGTCTTCTATGTAAAGCTGCTCATTATCTGATTTATTCACTGATATCTCTTCTTATTCAAACAATTCAAACTGGACTACATTAGAGAAATCCCAGAATAGTTTCCTTGTCACTGAGGCTTTTGAAACAAGATGACAACTTACATTTATAAGACTTTTACTTACCATGCAATCAAATTCATGTTAATACACTAACTCTAAGGACAATTTTAAAGAACAGCACTATTCCAGCTGGATCACTTATTAATATTCATATGCTTTCCTCCAAAAACAAAGAAACAAAAAATCAAAACATAGAAGCTGTTCTTTGCATTGTTTCTTTTCTCCATCCCTCAAGTGACAACAGAGATTCTGCTCTAGTAGCAACAGCCTAGTACCAACAAACTAATTCAGTTGAACAATCTAGATCCTGATAGGTCTACCAGTTGCCTTTCTAACTGTGAATATACCCAAGATAAGGAATCCAGCTCAAGTTTTGAAATGCACCCAGAATAAGATGAAGTTCTGATACAGCCTCAGTTCTTGTTTCCAAATGGTTCAGTGGCAATTTTAGTCCATTGCATTTCTTCTCCCATTTTAGGCAACAGATCCTTGCCCTTTCCAGACAGTATAACAAAATCATAGTCACTCTCCTACTTAAACAACCTTCTTCTGGGACCCTCTCCTTGCAAATCCTGAATTATTTCCAAAAAAGTAAGAAAGCCAAAGTTACAGACAATTTTCCCACATAACAAAATTTGCAGCAAGGGTTCCCAAGTTGTGCAAACTTCCCCAAATAAGAGTTCTGCTCCAGGCCTAATGAGACACAGACACCAGGTGGTCTTGCAGTTGAAGGGCCATGTCCCAAAAGATGTGAGGATGTCCCAGATAAGAAAGGGATTCAGCCTCACAGAAGCCCATGCTCCAGCAGCACGAGCAATGAGAACTGTCCCAGGATTTGCAGCCAAGGTAATTCCTCTGGGATTATACAGCTCCACATCACCACTGCCATGTGGGAGGCTAACCCCAGAGTTTATGAGGAAAAGAAAATAAAGTAACTCACATTTTCTATGTTGACATATTGTATCCACTAATGACAAGGCTCGGCCCTCAGCAGTACCCAAGATTAAATACAAAATGTGGGTGTTAAGACTAGCAGAAAGAATTTGTTTTATGAATACTTCCTTCTGTGCCCCTTCCATTAAAATCCTGCCCCCAAATGAAGCCATTCCAATCATCCTATCTGAGAGAAAAAGCAAACTGTTCATCTTCATCTTCAATACATGCATCAGGAGTAGAATCAACCCAAGTTCTGCCTTTTTGCCTGCCATGATTCACTTAACACACACACTTAATACATCACTTCATACAAGCTGATTTGAAACAGTTTGATCAGAGCAAATATTTTTAATTTACTGTAAACCATGCCAATGTACATTGCACTCAGAGACAGGACAAACAGGTTTATGGCCAAACTTCCTCAGCAAGGGGTGTGAGCCTCCCCAGCTATTACAGCCTCTCTAATTGCTGTGTTTGCTGTGACAAGACAACAGTGGACCAAACACACAGCATCCTCCTCTGTAAAAACATTTGCAGGTTGTGTAGTAGAGCCTTGAAGTTCAACCTTTTGTCTTCATCAGGGCCAGGGGTTCATCTCACTCCCTTCAGAAAAAAAATCTGAATTTGCTTGAAAATCTTGCTGCCACATCTACACAAAATAGTTAATGGCAATAGGAGCTATTATCAGCTCATCTATTGTTCATTTATTTCTCAAAAAAGGAAGAAAGAAAGAAAAAAAGAAAAGAAAAAAAAAAGAAAAAAAGGAAAAAAGAAAAAAGAAAAAAAAAAGCTTTACTTAGTATGATTATGGTCAAAACTTTTTTGTCCTGAAGCAACAAGCCACACTGTGCTGTTGAGTTAAAACAAGACTCAAGTAGGCTGAGCCCAGAAGAGAACAAACAACCCTTATTCATTTCTTTTAAGCATGTGTGTATGTGTGTGTTTGTGGGCTGAACAGATGAAGCAAGAGAGGAGATTAGCATTTTTATGGATATGATGCCTGCCATTGCTACATACTTGAAAATCTTGCCTAAGCTTGGGAAGTTTGTACACAAGAATGAAAACACCCACCAATATCTTTGTGTTTATCTATTAGTCAATCAACTAATGAATCTGCATAGATAGAGCTGTCATTTAATAAAGGACCTTTCATGGACTTACAGATCCCCTGTGGGTGAGGGGGGACACTGTGAGTGTCAGTGTCTGCTGCATGGTGACACGGCCATGGGGAAGAGAAACTCCACTCCCTGCTCAGAGTCAGTGGCCACTAAAGGTCCCTCACAGCTACAGCCCAGCTGGGGCAGGCACTGGGCCCTCCACACATTTCTCTTTTGTGCTACAGGCCCCAGAGAAGCAGCCCTGGAGGAGGCTAGAGGCAGGATTCTGGAGGTCCTAGAAGGCAATGGAGGGTGACACGCAGGGTGGCACAGTCACAGAATCTTTCTGCTTGGAAAAGACCTTTGAGATCACCGAGTCCAACTCTGCTCTGTTGAGCCCAGTGCTAAACAGTGTTCCTGTTCACCTCCAGGGATGGTGATTCACCCCCCTCCCTGGGTAGCCTGCTCCATCGTCTGGTGACCCTTTTGGTGAAGAAGCTTCTAATATTCAATCTGAACACTCCCTGGGGCAACTTGAGACCATTTCCTCTTCTCCTGTTGCTTGTTACTAAGGAGTACCAGGGAGTTACTAGGGAGCAGTGGTGCAGGGAAGACCAAGCCCTTTGCTCTCCCTGTCTGCTCAGGTCCCCTGGATGTTAGGGACCTAGCAGGAGGGTGGCAAAGCCGTGGTCAGCCCACCTGGCTCTGTGGAAGGCAGGTAACACGAGTGCTCAAGGCAGTGCTTAGCCAGTGCCACCTCTTCAATCATGCCCACAACATGGACATCCTGAGCAAAACATCCTGTGCCCATCTCCCACCACCACCAGGTGACCATTTCCCCCAGCTCAGGTGTGTGCTTGGGTGTGTGTACCAGACCTCCATAGTTAGAGCTCCAAAGTCTTGCTTTACCCCCCTCCCTTCCTCCCAAAGATACATTTACAGTGTTCTCTGTGACAATGTTTAGCAAGTCTCTTGGTTACCATAGTGTTAGGCACTAAAGAAATGTCGGCAAATTAATCAATTATACAATTGTGTTTGCCTAAGAACACAACTCACAGTCAGATGATTCAATGCATTTCAACAGCTCCGTGAAGTTTGGTGAACACACTTCCTCTTCTACCCTCTGAATATTTTCCTCACCTGCGCTGTCATTTTTCCATATTTCGATTTCTCTTTACAAGCAGCTTGTCTGGTATGTGATCTCTGCTTCAGGCTAAGTCAAGCTGTTTTCTTTCTGTTGTTTGCCTGCTTGCTTTCTGTTGTGTTGGGGTTTGTTTGGGTTTTTTATTTGTTTGTTTTGGAGTGGGTTTTTGGGGTTTTTTTTCTTTCTTTCCTTCTCTCTTTCTTGTGGTGGGATGCACATTATACATTCAACTTTCCTTTAACAAAACTGTGTTAAATTACTAATCCATTACTTCTTTCCATGTAGTAAAGGTGAACTGTGGGGACAGCACCCCAGTTTTGGAAAATAACACTCTTAATGGCTACTTCACAGCATCTCTTTAACCTCCTGAGATGTACCAGGAGCACAAACGTGACCTTAAAAACCCCCCCCAGCAACTTACAATACACATTAAAGCAAGGAAGCTTAAAGTGTGTAATGATACAGGAAAGGGGAGATAAAGATCACTGCCAATACTGTTATGTCCTTGTAACCAGACAAAGTTCATTAAACAATGCTAGCAACAGATCCAGAAAATATACCATGAAGTACAATATGGTTACTGGAAACACAGCATGAAGGAAAAAAAACTCTCTGGTCCAAAATCTGATGAACAGGTTAAACCAGGGAGCGTGCCAGAAAAATCTGCAGCAAATTGTGCCTGTCTAATGTTACAAAGAGTCACTGCACTGCACACTTGCAATGCCTAGTGCTTAGAAAGGAAGGTAAATACAGGAAAAATAAAAAGATTCAGATCTGGAGCAACAGGAAAAATTCATTCTTGCCTTGGCTCCCAGGAAAACTGCAGAAGTCTTGATGCATGGAATTAATAGTGCAAACAAAACCAGGCCCATTCTCCTTTCAAACTTACATTAAAAGTATGACTGTACTGGAGACCAAAGTACTAACTCTACAAACCTAATTTCCTATCTCCAGGAACTCTCTAATATCATTGTATAATCTCTTTCATAAGATTATCAAGATCTATCTCAAAACTACCCTAACTGAAAGACTATTACACAACCTCAATCCTTAGGTAGCTAGAAGCTTTCTTCTAATTTCCTATCCAAATTTATTCATGACCAACTTAGACAATTTGATCTTCTGCTGAGGGTATATTTTGACTTAGTTTTTCTGCCTTCTTGCTTGTTAGTGCCAGCTGTGTTTAAAAAGACCCACTGTAACCTGGCCCTTCATTTGTTCACCTGGCCAGACCCAAACAAATCAGGCTCTTTAACCTCACTCCATACAACAGATGGGCCCTTGCTGTACCCCCATCTCTAGCCCTCCTACTGTTGTAATTTAATATTTTTTTGACTGGGGTGTCCAGAGCTATGCAAAATCCCAGTGGGCTACTCCATGAGCAACAGAAGGCTCTGGTACTGATGCTCTGTATGATGAGTTGTATAAACATGATATCACACTTCCCTGAATCTCTCCTATTATTTTCCTTTGATATCCAAGGATGATGTAGGTCTCCTTCAGAGCTCTATCTCATTACTTGCTCACAGGTACCTCCTGACCAGCCAGTGCATCCACATCTCTCCCTTCTGTCATGGACAGCTGACAAGCTCCTGTTTCACACTGGAAATTCTTGTTACTCATCTCCACGCTTAAAAACTTTTCATGACATTGCATTCAGCACTATTAAATGTCATTTTATTTCTATCACTCTGATCAACAAAGTCATCTAAATACCTTTAATATGATAATCTGATCCTCCTCCATACTGACAATGCCTCCCCACTTGGTGTCATTCCGCACAGCTCCTGGGCACGCACCCAAATCCTACCCACAGGTCAGACAGAGCAAGGCACAAGTCTGGTCCCCAGGGAGCAACAGCACTAATCTCTCTCCATCCTGATTACTTTCTCTGAATACCTCAGTCCATTCAGACAACTTCATTTGCATGCAACTGTTGTATCTTTTCCCTATCCAGCTCCTTTTCCATCTTTCAATTCTTGTATTGAACCGTGACCTCCACCTTCACCCCAAGCACTAATGTCCTGTGAGGCATCTGATCAAATGCTTGGCTTTAGATAAAGTACATTCCTGCCTTACCCCACCTGAATAATCTGTTATACAAAAAAGATGTTAGATTACTCCAGCACAGCCCATCTTTGATAAAATCTTGTTGCAATTTACCTTGCTTCCTCATTATTTCCATGTCTGATTATTCTTTCCTACAAAATACATCATGAGACACCACGTACTACTGTATTCAGGTCAAAAGCCCAATGGATCCATCCTTACATCATTTTTTTATTTTTTGTCTGTACAGGACAAAAATGCTTCCTCTCTTCTGCAGCTGAGGACCCCTGGGAGAGCCTTGCTGCAAGCCATGCAAGCCTTGTGCCTCTGCTTTCAGTATTCCAGGAGTGGGATTATTGGCACTTCTTCATTTCCCTCACTAAGATATTTAAGTTTTTCTTTTTTTTCTTTTTTTCATTTTTTTTTTTTAACTTCACTATGAATAGCTTTCAGTCTGCAGATTTGTTAGTAATTACACTCTGTTCCAGATTCTACAGAAGGTTCTGCTTTCATGAGAAAGTTGTGTCATCATTTAGAGACATCAGTTCTCCTTTCAGTTTAGGCAGGGATAATTTCAGTTCTGTGTAAATTACTAAGTGCAGGTTTGGGTTGAACCCAAATAAGTTCAATCAAACCAAAATAAGAATGTCCTTACACGAGGTCACATCAGGTTAATCAAATCACTTTAAAAATGGACTTAAACTAAGTAATCTCCCCATGTAGACAAGTCCAAAGCCAATAATGGAATATGAAGTAGGTCAAAGCCTCTCATTAATTGTACACACCTTGGTGCTTCAATTGAACCTGGAGCAGACCAGCAGGCAGCAATCCCAGCTCTGCACTGGGCACTTGCTGGGGCCTCACCACCACCTCAGCCTCCCTTAAAACTGGGGTTCAAGTGGGACTGCAATAATAACAGAGAGGTTTTTGCAGGGCTCTGTACAGGAGCACTGTTTGTTTGGCATACAGGGCAAGAAGCTGCTCTGTACTGCACAGTCCTGTGTGCACCAAAAGTAGCAAGGAAATACAGGAAAAAGAGAAATGGGCTCAGCCTGGGAACAGAACGGGGCAGAGATAGCAGAGCCCTGGCAGCTGGGGCTGTGCCAAGAGGCAGGGAGTGCCCATTGCAGCAGGACAATGTGGGGCACATTGAGCAGAGCATGGTCTTAGGGGAACAAAGATTTGTGTGAAAGAAAGGTATCACCCAGGTTGTAACAAATAAATACAGGTTTTGTACCTGCCCGACTTCCTTAATAGAGATTTGGAACTGCAGTGATACAGGTGTTTATCATTTTAATAACACCAGCAAAGAGTGGTCTGTAGCATTTTTGGTTTTATAGGTTTTACTATTTTAAAGCCATATTATTCCACTAGAATCCATAACTGTTGTAGTACAAGCCTGAATTTGGTTGTTCTGCTATGGGCACATAGCTTTTCTTCCCCAAGTCTTGAAGGAATGAGCTTATGTTATGATTAAAATATTTTTATCATTGCACATTTTTATCATTGTATGTGAATTGTGTAATTTAGGGCAAAACACTGCAACTTCTGTGCACAGACAGCCCCTAGCTCCAAAATGAAAAGATATCCCACCAATTTCTGTTACTTCTGTTACTAGTAATGAGCAAAAGTTGGATTCAACATCAGTATCTCTGAATGCTGCTTCCAACACCATGAGAATTTAATTATGAACTCTTCATTTGCTAATTTTAATCTTTAACCCTGAGTTGCTTTTGTGATCCATGTCTTATACCGACAAATATTTTAATATAGATATAACCTGGGTGGCAAAAAAACAGGAACCACCACACACCTGACTGCCAAATTTCACCAAACTTTGTAGGTTAACAAAACAATTTTCCAACCAATTTTACTTTCCCCTCTAGATGAAGTAACTAATCCACATCTCTGAATGAACAGAATAAATGAGCAGTAAGCAACCACTCCCAGGGTCATTAGCATTTTTCCTATTACATCTTCCAGAGAGACAAATGCCTCTTCCACACAAACTTCCACTTCTGGCTTAAATCCTGAGCCTCCTCTTTGCATCAGTGCTTGCTGCGTTTGTCAGAACTTTGTTAGCAGCAGAGCCCTGAGTGCTCACAGCACATCAGTGCACAGGGTCCTCTGCTCCTCCACCCTGCATCACAGTGGTTTACTCTCAGTAAAAATTACAGGAAAATTACCTCTTTAAAAATATAGTTCCTAAAACGCCAAAAATCTAAGTATATTTTTCGGACTAGATAACTATGGAGAGGCATTGCAGCCTGGGAAGTTTATAAAAATTACACCAATTCCCAACAAAAACAGCAGACGTTGCAGTATGTTCAGTATAAGGGCTGCACACTGCATACTCCTGATGTTATCTGCTGCCAAAGCAACACGAGTAGGACCTGGGAAGGCTCTGAAGCCCCCGAAGCAAACCCCTGAAGCTGTGTCTTTAAGGCAAATTCTTATTTCCAGAGCTAGAGACTAGCGATCCAGCAAAACAAGGACTGGGGTGCACTGTCATTCTGCCTAAAAACAAAGCAACTCCTGACATTTTCCCACCTATACACCGGAACGTCTCGTCCCATCCCATCAGTTAAACGGGCACCGCCACTTTCACCGCACACCACAAACTCAGGACAAGAAAGGATCCTGCCCTCCCAGGCGATGCTGCATCCTGACAGGCGGGTAAAACACGGGACGCCTTAACAGCTTTGCTTTCAGATACGTTATCTCCAGGGCTATTTCCTTGCCGAAGAAAAGTTCGTTCAGGGATCAATGGGAGTTGGCACTTAGGTGATAGTTCTGCCTCCAGAAAGGGACTGCTGGGCTGGACTTCTCCAAAATCCACTCAGGAGAGACCTGCTCTGCAGATGGCTCAGAAGCCGCCTGCCTTCGGGGACTGTGGCATTTTACAAAGGACAAGTGCTCTCTCAAGTGCGTATGACACCTCATTCATGAATCACGCAGGGCTCAGCTTTGAACTGTGCTTCCAGTGCAAGCTACCCAAAGCCATCAGTGTGCATTAGGGACCAAGGCTTGGAGTTATCATTCACAAATCCACAGCTGAAACATATGAAGGACTTTCAAAGCCTTCATAATTCCCCGCTTATAATGTAAACAATCTGTAAAACCAAATGACACAATAACCCTGCTGGGAGGAGTAACTTTTCAACCTGGATTTTAGCTGCTATATTTAGGCGCAGGACTCAATTCAGAGGTTTTTCCTCACCACGTTCTCAGACAAACGCATTCCCAAGAACAACACACATTTAATACAGAACAAGAAAACTAAAATCAGGCTCGGTTTAGTTGCTCCCGTCCCCCCAAACACTCTCCCGAACACCCCGCAGCTCTCAGCTGTGCTCAGTCCGGTAGCTACTCCCCAGCCGTCCCTCCGGGCTCCGCGGGCACACGCCTGACCGGGGGCTTGGGGACCGGTACCGGGCCGACGGGATGCGGCTGCCGCCCTCAGCATCCCCGCCCGGGAGCTGCGGCTACAGCACCGGGAGCCCCCGCCCGCCACAACGGGAAACCCACCGACTAGCCTGAGCTTTAATTCGAAGGGGGTGGGCGAGCGGAGTCCGACGACTTCAATTTTCCTCTCCAACACTTGGGAGCGTCCCGGAGGTGTATGAGGAGGGCAGGGCAAAGCGGGGGGGGGGGGCTCTTCCCGGGGCACCCCGCATCCCTGCCCGCCGCTTCCCGCGGTGACGCGAGAGAGGGGACCCCATTTCTCGTACCGCCGCAACCCGCGAGGTTCCGCGACACCCCCGGTCCCGCCGCGGGGGGTACGTACCGTGCAGGGAGATGCGAATCCCAGAGCCGCTCTCAGTGCCATGCCCGGCCCCGGAGCGGTGCCCCCCCAGCGCCAGGGGTTACCGCCCGCCCTGGGGTCCCTCTGCCCGGCGGAGACATGGCATGAGCGCTGGCAGGGCTCGGGAGGAGAGGTGGATAGGTGGGTGGGTGAGCGCAAGGTGGGTGCGGGCTGCCGGCGAGCTGCGGCGGGACTTGTGAAACTCGCCTCTTGCGGTGGCCGGTTGTGTAACGCGGCGGCGGGCTGAGCCCGGCCCCCCGGCACTGCACAGGCGCGCTCCTCCCCGCTCCCTCCCGACACCGGCAGCCGCGGGCCGGCGGCAGCCCGTCCGCATCGACCCCCCCCGAAGTCCCCCCTCCACCTCCCGCGGAGCCATCCCCGGGCAGGGCGCGGGTGGGCAGCGGGCGGAGGGAAGTCGCGCAGAATGGGCACAGAAGGCGGAGACCGGGCCGGGGCAGGGCAGGTCGCTCGGGGAGTGACGGTGCCATCGGCCGGGAGGAGAGGGCGGAAAGTGGGTTGGCTCCGGGGCTCCGCACCGGGACCAGCACGGACGGGACTGCGAGCGGCAGCAAGCGCGAAGCCCGGTCGGGACCCGCCGCCCTTTCTCCTTCCTTCCCCCCCACCGGGGCTTTGCAGGGCTCGGGGTGGCCGGGGGTAGGGGAGGGGCAGCACGGCCCGGGCTGCCCCCACCGGGTCCCGCAACCTTCCTCCTCCTTTCCCTACGTTCGACTCGAGCTGTGCTTTGGTGGCGTTAGTCATCCCGCAGCGTGAGTCACTCATTGAGTGTTTGCTGCTTCCTTTGCTTCCTTCCTCATACGCTTTTTTTTTTTTTCCTTTCTCCACCGTAATTATTAAGCCTAGCTCCTGGTCCAGGTTGGCAGCGGGCAACGCCGGCCCTGTCCCGATGCTCCGGGGAGCAGGATGTGGGGCTGCTTGCCCACCTGTTCCGTGAGCTAGTGCTGATTGCCGAGGATCCGATTTATCCTTCTCTTTCTGGAAGCACTAGACACCAACAGATAGAGCATCAAGAGTGGTCAATAGCCTCTTCCTTTCTCCTTCCAAGGTGCTCCCAGCTTGGTGCTCCAGTGGGAAATGCACAGTTTATGCCCCAGCTGGGGTGACCTGGCATTGCTTGGGTCCCCCACCCAGAGCCTCTGCCAGGAGCTGCATCATGTAATCCCATTTCAAAACTGAGTGCACTCTTTCTTACTGAAAAGTTGGATTTTATTTTGGGGAGGTTTCATCTTCCCCCACGTGCCTTCAACTCCTCTTGGAAGGCTGCTCCTCAACTTAAGCAATGCTGGGAGGTCTGCTCTTTCTAGCAGCACATTTCTGCCCAGTAGCCCTTCCCCACAGGTGCCCTACCAGACCCTGGCTTTTTTCACTCATCCAGCATTACAGTTCCTCTCCCAACCTTTACTCTGCCAGAGAAAGAGGGCAGGAAGGCACCCTGCCTGCAATGGCCCCATCCCCTACATGTGTCCATGCCCCAAAATACAGCATGGGGGACAAAAGCAGAACCAAAGAGGAAGACTTTGCTATGAGGTTTTTAATATAAAGCTGATGCCACTGCGGAAAGGGAAGTGACATTGTTACAGCAATAATCCTGAGGAACATCAGCTGTTATTGACAAAGACAAGAGAAAGGGGACCTCTGCACACACTTAATATTTCTTTTCTTTCTGACCACAGGCAAAGCAAGTAGTGTGCCTGTGCCACAAGTGGCAAATCTCATTTTACCACCAAGAGTGGGGTTTTGAGGCACACAGTCTCATCATAGGAAACACAGCAACCCTTCCCGTGTTCATGTGGGGAAAATCCTTCTTTCCCTCTCTCACGCGAGGTACAAATAGGTATCAAAAGTGGCACTTTCACTGGGAGAACGCCCTTGTCCACATATGTGGGCATGCAGATGCACATCTAGGGAATTAGATCAGGAATAAAGGGAACACCACACTGCAGCTGAGGCACTTAAGATAAAGCACCCGCAGATGGGTGCTGTGGGCATTGCAGGCAGGATGTAGCCCCAGAGGGGATGGGCTGGGTCAGGTTTCCCCTGGAGCCACCCAGTGCCACAGCCATTGCCCCGGGTTTTGCTGGCAGCCATCTGGGAGTGCTGGCACTGCCCAGCCAGGTCTGCACCTTGGACACTTCCACAGCCACCTCCCATCCTGCAAGCCCAGGCACAGCAAACAACATCAGCACTCTCTCCTAGTAAAGCAAAAGGCTCAGAAACACCATGTAACATGTTATTTGCAATAACATGATTTTTGACCAGAAATCATGTTTTATTCGATGTGTTACAACCAACTCTTCTGGCAGCCCCTAGCAGAAGCAGGGGTTACCCTTCCTATAGCAATGCTGAAAGAATTTGCACATGGATGGCTTTAACTGTCTTGTTTAGAAGAACACACTCTCCACTAAGATACTTGCAAAAGTCAAAAAGCAACAGGGAAAGAGACATTTATGACATGACAAAGTTCACACATTCCTCAGCAAGCTGTGGAGCTGGGCAGCTTTGGCTACAACCTAAGATGGTTGGCATATTTGTTTATATTTATAATATGTCACATTTGTTTATATTATTAGTTTTTTTAACAATGCTGTGCCTCAAAGATGTGCCAACAGCAATAAAATAAAAGGAAGCCAGCTTTTGGGCAGAACGTAAGAAAAGCAAAGCAAAGAAAATAAAAAAATACACACACTTTATATATATATATCTATATAAACCATCCCACCCTGGCTGCATCCACTCAGTGCACTGGAGAATCCCACAGCCTGGCAGGAGCTATGAAATAGTAACATAATTATATGAAGAAACAGAAGGAGAGCTTGGGCTGTATTTTGTAAGATCACACTCCCATGCACAATCTTTCCTCCAGAGCAAAGGGTTGTCTAAACCAGCTTTTAAATTACATCCTGCAAAAATTCATAGCCAGGAAATGTTTATGTTGCACAGAGCTAAGTCAAGAACCTGCTCCAGCACAGGATCAGGCACCTCTCACTCTGGAGCATGTCCAGAAATTCAACAAGATGTTTTTCACCCAGCAGTAACCATGAGGCTTGGGATAACGCAAACAAGAAGGAAAGAGAAGAAAGAGACAACAAAATGGAAAAAAAAAAAAAAAATACCCTTGCCTTGATCTGAAGAGGCTGGCTCTGTGTAGGTTTTGCTGTGACTCTGGGATGTGGCAGTGGGCAGAGGGTTGGAGCCCACCCGGTGTCTGCCATGGGACCGCGCTGAGGACGAGGCCGGCGGGAGCCCAAGGCAGGGACAGGGAGCTAATTGTGTCAGTGCTATTGCACAACACTGTTGCCTTGACACTGTGTCATGTAAAGATTTTGAACTGCCTCTTTATTAGTCATCCTCCACTCATTTTAATTGTGCCTGATAAACAGGGCCATTTCACCTTTGTGTTCCCCTGTACACACTTATCTTGCGTATTTATATCACCCAAGGGACTTTCAATCTTTTACTGGAGGGTCAGGGGAAGGAGGAGGTGTTCCCATCACAGCCTGCTGGTGTTCTCAGGTCTTTACATGCAACATTTTCAGACCTCTGCTCTCCCAGTGTGGAGATCTCCACAGGTCCCTGATCCTGGCACTGAAAATGTTCAGGCAGAGGCTTAGGTTAATACATGGGAACAAGTAAAGAGGGAGAGGCTGACTGAAACCTGCACTTAAATTTTTTTTTCAGGATCAAGTGCTGTAGGTGTGTGCTTAACACCATAGGACTCACTTTGATCTTCTCTTAAGGAAAGAAATTTCTGTGGATTAAATCCTTGCCTCTGAATTATAGTATCAGATATTTAATGAAATCGAAGTTGGGACATGCATAAATAAGGATTTGATTTAATGTAAAGAACAGATTTGAAATTTCTGGATTATTATAGTCACATTTACTTGCAACATAAAAATGCACTGGCCAAGAATGTGCCTCTGTGAAGTTCTGTCCTTGCAGTTCCTTGTCTATCCTTATGTTTGTGAATTCTAAAGTTTCACTGAAAAACTCCTGGAAATAGCCCTGTGTTTTCCTTCCTGTGGTATCATGACCTTCTCCACATCCCACACACTCCCCTGCTTGTGGTGGGAAAAGGAAGTGCATTTTGGCCAGGCACGACCCTGTCACCAGTAAGAGAGGAGCAGTCAGGTTTCACAGCATCTCCTACAGTCATTATAGTCCTTCTCCATCTGGAGATGAATATGTTCTCTGGACCTCTACAGTTTCACCTTTGTTTCCCCCCCTTTAAAAAGACTCAAAAGTAAAATTCAGGTTTGCACCACAATCATGTGAGAAGATGGGTGAAATCCCATTGTCATTTAAGTTCAGAAAAAGGAACGGAAACTCCATTAAAGGCAGAGAAAAAAAACCCCACCACATTTACTCCAGTGTGAATGGGATTTTCCCCTTAGCATAAGATCTTTCATCCTTGTGGGCTGGAAGGAGCTACTTGCTGTCCTACTCAGCATCACCTTGAAGTGCCACTTTGAATCTTTATGCAGCTTCTTAAAAGGATTAAAAATATAAATGAATTAATAACCATTTAGGAAAAAAAAATCTATCTAAACATGGATTTTTTTATTTTTTTTTGCATCATTCAGTACCTTATTTTGTAGAAAATGGCTTAAGATGGTTCCTGTAGAGGCAAGAATGATATCCAAAGTTTGTGTCTATCTAGGGCTCTGTGCCAGATAAATGTATTTGCTTCGAAAGCTGAGAGGTGCCCAAATCAGAGATGTGGCCAGGAAAAGGAGTAAAAAACCACTTCTAATGTGGCTGATCATACTTTCAACAATAGTTATTATTTTTAGCAAGGAAAAAGTGTTCTCTCTTAACTGCAGGAAAATACTCTCTGATGAGTATTCCTGTGATCTGTTATTCTTCCTAACTCAAAGAAATGGGGAAAAAAAACTTGGACAAACAAGAACATATGGGCTATCCTTCTATAGCTTGTATCCTTCCATAAGAGCATATACTGACTCTAAAGCTCTTTGACTACCCTTAAGCTTGATCCCATAGGATAATGTACCTATGAATTAATTGTCTTTGATGCTGGGTTCATATCTTCTGGAGCCTCTGCTGAAGACAAATTCAGGCAGCTGCATTTAAATATGGGTTAAGTGGGCACAGGCAATAATCACCTCTGATTAGTATAATCAGCTCCTGAGGGGCCTCACGAATGCAGACATAGAACAGAAACTTAATAATATTTATGTTAAAGGCCCAAATCTCCTTGAATTCAGCAGTCAGAGGATAAATGGGCATCCATTTAACCATCCAAAGCAGATGGGAATTCTGCAGGTCACCTATTCCTTGCACTGAAAAGTTTCACCTTCTCCTCCCTGGCCTTTACCCAGAGCAAATGCAATGCTAACACTGTCATCTGATGAAAATTTTAACATCATGGGTCAGAGCAACAATGTCTGACTCCATGACAAGAAGCAATGGGCTTCAGCTCAGTCATGGCAGATGGAAGTTGTCCTTGCCTCCTAGAACACAGAGTCTGACCAGACCTCTGAGCTGCACACATGAATGACAAAGGACGTGTGTGCTGGGACTGGGGGCACTTGGAGCTGCTCCCATCCATACCTTCACCTCTGTCTCCCAGCTACAGATCTTCACCTCTTGTTCTGCCCAGACTGGTCTGCAGCCAGAGGGCTCCCAACTACATCCTGATCTCCTTTGGAACCTGGGTAACTGGGATGGAGAGTGGCAATAGGATGGCTGTAACCAAGCTCCTGTGCTGCTGTTCCTGCTGTCCCACTCACCCCCAACACAGCCCTGATCCTCTCCCTGTAAACCCACATGCAACAGAGTGCAGAGAGAGGCTATTGCCTGATTTGACTTTGCAAGGGAATTAATATCTTCCTCTCCAAGGCAAATGACCAGTGCAGTCCTTTCCCAGCCCTGCAGCTTGTACAAGATGACATGAAAATCAAGACTACTGTAGAGCAGGGAAGGACCCAGGAGAAAGCAGAGAGAGCATTTGTTTTCAGAAGACCACAAAGCTGACAATAATTCTACCACACCCTGGCTGGCAAAGCCTGAAAAAAATGTAGGTGTTTATCTGTGTTTGTATCTTGTACCTTGCCAACTCACTCACCACAAACAGTTGTATGTTACTTATCCACCAAGGGAAGACCAGGCACAGTCTGACCATCAGTCAGGTTATAGAAGTCAAGCTTCCTAAGCACGAACTGCTGGTGGTTCTTTAAAACTGAGCAGCCTGATTGTATCAAAGGACCACTGAGAACATAACCCAGGTGCCAAAAAGGACAGGAGCCCACAGGACAGGTGGATCTCCATACACCTCCTTTAATAGTCTTTTAGGACACTCAGGAAAGAAAACAATGTCTGTCCTTAATCCCAAGTGCACTAAAGTCACTAGGGTTCTCAGGTAACTTCCACTGTTTCCTTTCTGCCTTCTTTAAAAGGACAGAAACCTTCTAAATAAATTAATGAACACATAAAACAAGTGGCCTGGTACTCACTCAACAGAGATTTTACTCTGGGACCAGGACTGACTGGAAGCATCACACGTTGCTGATGCTGTGCCTCTGTGCTCATTCTTAAACAAAAGCAAGTTAAAACACAAGTCTGTGAGACTTTATCACTGTGTTTTACAACTAAATGATACCAAAATATGTAAACTGCATGGGATGTTTCTGAACTTTTTACTCCCAGAAATGAGCACAGCTTTTCTGGGCACAGAGGAGGAGCTGGACACCATCAATGAATTGTCTGTGATGCTAGAAATGAGTCTGGTGAGACAGATTCTGTCTAGAAGCAGTGCTGTGAAAAGTCAGTCCTAATAAGCAGAAACAGCCCCCTGACCAGCCCAGTGAAATCAGTTTCTATTATTCAGCTATAAGTGATTGATCACATGTTTGTGTTTCTATGGAAAATGGATATAAAAGACACTTGGAATTCCCTCATCTAAACAGTTTTGAGCCAGTTTGCTCAATAACAAATATTTTCAATTGAGGAAAAACAACATAGAGGGATTCCAAAAATAAAACCAAAGCTCAACGTTTCCTGCAGAGCTTCAGTCCTTTCATTTGCAGAACTTGAGCTGACCTGTGTTAGACAGCACTTGCACAAAGTGCTACAAACCCAGCACTCTCTGTGGGTTTGCTGCCCTGTCATCATCTCCTTCAGTTAATTCAGGCCCCATGCAGCACTAGGTACACAGCACAGAGAGTGGCACTGGCGTAGCAACCCCTGGGTGAATCATAATGAAACTATGAAGAAGAAACATGCCACAAACAGAAGGAAAAGCTTGCTTTTCAGAGGAGTGTTTCATCTGCCTAAGAGTGCTCCAGTTAAGGATGCCGATGAGAGAATTAACTTGTGCCCTGGCCACTTAATGCAGCTTTTGATGCAGTTATTTACTCGTTCTGTTGCCATGGGAAATATGAATATTCGCCATGACAACTGCAGCAGAGCAAGGCACACAATCCACTTTCACACAGAGCATCTTCTTAAGGAGCCACTCCCATTCATACAGTCCACAAAATTGTGTCCTTGAGAGCAATTCAGTGTGGGGTTGTCAGGCAGTGATTAATTCTTCTGCATTTTACACTGGGACGTTGCCTGGTGTCTAATAGTATTTATGACTTGGTTCTTAAACAGCCCTTTCAGTATTACATCTGAAAGCACTTTGCAATGGTAAACCTTTGAAAAACACTCTGCTTATTTTACAGGTGAGTAATTCAGCCACAGTGCAGCAGTTCCAGGACTGGCACTTGTCCCCAAGTCACTTGGGCCAGTACAGCAGGGCAAGAGGAGCGTGGCTCTCCTGGCAACAGAGTGGAATAACCCCGTGAACTCCACAGCCAAAATGTGCACCATGGGGGCAGAGGAGCTGCTGGGGAAAACTTCAGCAAGCTCAGTGCATCCATACCTCTGATTAAACAGGAGCAGCACATGGCAGTGCTCTAGCTGGAACCCAGGTGACTGCAGGCTCAGGGCTGCTGGATCCTGCAGCAGGTTTGGGGACAAGGATGGGGGTGGGCAGTGCTGGGGCCAGGCCACCCGCTGCAGGAAAGGGATTAGTCACCCTGTGACATTTCTTTCCAGAAGATGCTTCTGGAAATAGGGGTGCTGCTGTTGATTTGAGTTGTGCACACTGAAATGAAACCTGTGCTGGCCTTGCTTGTTCACCCTGACCAGTCCTGAGCTCTAAACATTCCCAAGCCTCTGCTTTGCTTTGGCAGATGGGCTTCCTCATGCCAAAATTCCTGCTCCTTGCTAGGGCAGAGCCTGCTGCTCCCCCCAGGGCCTGGGCTGCGAGCACAGCACCAGCAAACCCACAAGGTTTGGTGGTTGGGATGCACTTTATGAGGCAAAGCTCACAGAAACTCTGTCCTGCCTTGGCCATTAGTAGAGCATGGACTTTTCAAAGTTATTTGCCTTAAAATAATTCCTAGACAGAAAAAAAACAAAACAAAACCCAACCCAACAAATTGTGATCAAGAGTAATCAGTAACCTGGAACACAAAAATGTGCTCAGAGTAAATATATGGCTGAGAAAACCACTTCCAATCTAGATAATAATAATTTTGACTATTTACCTCTTAACCTCGCCAGATATGTTCAAAAGTGCATAATAAGTAACATCTGTCCTTTATCACAAGGTTTAGCCTAGGGGGAAATGCTCTCTTTTAGTTACCAACATTAACTGTGTTACTTTTGGCATGGGATTTATTTCCCAACTTTAAAAAACAGCATTGACAACTTTTTTCCATTGTTTAATTTGAGCAGTCACAGTAATTAAATATGAATCTTCAAATATTGCTTGACATATTGCAGATTTATTGTCAGTGAAAGAGTCTTCTGCACATTTCCATAATTGCTGCTGTTCAGAACAAAATGGTTATGCACTGAAAGACTGGCAATTTTCTCCTTTTGGTTAAGTTCTCATTTGTTTGCCCTCTTGGCAGTGATGTACGGGCATTTCATTTTATAATTAAATTATTTTTGCATATGAAGGCAATAGTTTACATTCCAATTTTCTTTTTTTATTTGTTGCTGCATTTTACATTGTTTCTGAAGCTGTGTGAGAGCTGTGCAGTCCAATACATACTGCAAGGAGCCAACATATCCTTTAACAGCATCTTATGAAACAGTGAACACTGCTCATGTGCTGCCCCAGCTGAGTAACAGACAAATATAAATCCTATAGATATTTCCTCTAAATATAATGGCCTTGATGGACAGGAATGAGGTTTGTCTGATTGCTGGCTTTAACCCTTCATGCTTCTGTGAATGGTAAATTTTGCAAAGAATTAACAGTGACTTGAGGCCTCACTTCAAATTGAGGGGTTGGGTTTTTTCCATCTCCATTCTGACCACATTTACATCATGACTGCCCATCAGCTTTGAGTATTTTCTTGCAATGGGAAAGAATTTGTATTCCCTGGACAGAGGAGCTTCACAGTAACAAGGAAAGATGAAATAAGAAATTCTTGGGACCCAACCCCCCTGGCTGGAGCAGCCTCTGTGATTTCCACATTCCAGAAGGTGCTATGGAGATGTGCTCCCCATCCTGACTCCCCAGGCAGGTGGCTGACTAAATGTTACCTTTCTGTGAATTGTGCTGTTACACAAGCTGTTGTAATAGTCTCTGCTTTGCTGTTTACATGTTTGTATCTGCTCAGAAACCCTTCTGGTTGTCATCCCTTCAATAAATAAATATGTTGTTCCTTGGTGAGCAAGGTCTTACCAAATTGAAACAACCTCTGTGAACATTTGAAGTGTGAGAACTCCTACAAAGAACTGCAGATATATTGAAGCACTCAAAATTATCACAAGCCCCAATTAATTTTTTCACAAGAAATAAGCATTTTTTGCCAGGGGCCATGTTACCTCTCCCCATTAAAGATGAGAAAGGAACAAGATGTTCCTCTTGTACATCTCTTGTAAACCCTCAGCAGGTACAGCTGCCCACTGCTCACCACCCTGTCATTTTTGGCTGCTGCAGTCACACCTCAACACATCTCTTGGGGAGTGCTGAGAGCTCAGGTGCCTCCAGGGAGACTGGTGGGACCAAAGGTGAAGAGTTGGTAAAAACATGACTGCTGTGTTAGGAGAGAACAAGAAGTTTTGGCCAGCTAGGACTTAGGGGCTGGGCTGGAGGCAGAAGCCTCCTGATTCAACCAGACCTGCAGCTCCTGCCCCTTGGTGGAATAACACAGTGCATGGTCTCATGCAGCTCCTGCCTGTCTCATCATATGCCTCAGGGCTTCATTGCAGCCCCTGAGAGCAGGGAAAGCATCTTGTCATTTCACAGGAGCCAGATCAGCCTGCTTCCCTGAAAAGTAGCTTTCATGGCAGATTAGTGACTGAGAGCCTACAGCTTTTGTTTCGTTAAATCTTCAGACTTTGGTGCACAGGGCTGGAGCCACAGCTTGGAGCTGGTATGGGCAAGCCTCAATTTTTCACCAGGATTGCTCTAGAAGAAGGGCCAACAGCTTGAGGGACGATCTGACTGATTTAGTCATTTCCCACTTGCTGCAGACAAACCCCTTTGTTCACATGGACATCAGGCACTTGTGCTGTCAGCGACCCAAACACACTGGGGGCAGAATGGAATGAAATGTTTTCTGAACAAGGTGTCCTCCCTCCTTCTCCTCCATCCATAAGGGCACTGGGGATGGCCCAGTGCAGGGCCAGCACTCAGCTGTGTGTTTCTATTTCAGGTCTCAGCTGCTGGAGCTGGCAGGAGTGGTTGATCCGCTTACCTACTGTCTTGCCAGGGTCAGGGCTTGAATGAGGGCAAGCTGGCTGTGACCCAACCCAGATAAGGCTGAGATTGTGTTGCCAGGCTGGAGAAGCAAGGGAGCTGAGGGAACTTCTGTTCTCTGCAAGGGTAGTTTGCTTTTTATCGTTCATCTTTTTGGACCCAGAGACCTCAAGGAACTGGTTTCTACCCTGTCAATTATAAGAACCAAGAATGGTCTGTTTGCTCTTCTGGATGAGAAGCATGAGCTATTTTCCTCTACTAAGTCACCTTGAAAGCAAACTTCAAATGTCCAGGCACCCTCATAACTACACAGGCACCAGGAATGATGCACAACTCTGACCAGGTTGAAGCATCAGATTGAATGCAGAGCTTCCCCTGTTCACAAAGGCAAAAGCATCCAGAGATTCCTCAATCCTTGAAAAAGAGAGGCAAAAGCATCTGAGCCTCATGTACTGGAAATGTGGGTGTCCACAGGACAGACTCTTGATCTTGAATCTGACTGGCAGAACTGAGGCAGTTAAGATAGTGCTTATTTGTCATTCTTGGAAGAATTATTTTCTCCTTTATGCAGCCTTTCTGCTGCTTGCAACTACAAAGAGACTTCACAGCTCAGCATTGTGACCTTTCCTCCTTCAGACAGCTGAAAGCAAACCAACATTTTGATTGATCTAACAGACAAGAGCCCAGATGCCATGCTAGAAACAAATACTCAATTTTTGACAGAGCAAAACAGCTTGGGAGGGGCTCAGTGCCCCATGATGGCTAATTTGAGCATGGCCTTTAAGGCTGAAAAGTGTTGCCTTGGAGAGCTTTTTGAAATAATATGTACCCTTGACCTCTAAAGGTGAGACATTAAAATTTGCATGAGTCTGACACTTGTAAAAATAAAGCTGAACAACCAGGTGGTATTTTTGTATTACAAAACTGGCATTGCTTATGCTTCCCAGGAAGAGTGGGAAGGCATCCTTTCCTTCATGGAGTCTGGTAGGGAGAAAACTGACTCAGATTTTCTAAAAATCCTCTCAGAATATTGATAGAGAGGACCTTCACTCCTGTGTCCTCATAAAACACAAAACAGGCAAAATTTTAAAGGGAACTCAGCCTTTCTGAATATCAGTTCTCTTCTCTAACTAAAGTAGAGGCAATAACTCTCTGCTCTGAAGAAGCACACACTTAGGCTACCCTGCATGTTGGAGCACTGGATTTATTTTTTTGGGACTGCAGGGCCTGAGCTGTATTTTTAAAATAGCTTGGAAGGTATAACTGAGATTTCCAGCCAGGCGTATGACTGCATTTTGTGTGCAGTTTACAAATGGGAGAAATGAGAGTCATCTCCTTTGACTGAACAAAAAGACAACAGAAATCTTCAGGGCAGAATTCTCTTCTCAGATCTACCCACGCTGAGCACAGTGATGGCAAAGAAAGGCATCTCCTGTGCTGCTTGAAGAGAGGATGCAGCTTGGAAACAGATGCCCAAAGCACATATCTTGTAAGAATATATTTAGCCTAGAAGTGTTTTAGACTGATCATGCAAAGCACAGTTTTCTTGCCAATATTATTTTAGTAAATAAGGAGGAAAATTTTATCCTGCTTACTAGTACAGATGATCTGGTTAAAGCAGGGAGGAAGCAATAGCTCTGGATGTGTATTGATAAGAGGTACCATGATATTTAGTATACTCAGGCTCTTATAACACTTCATGTCAATAGTTGGTAAATGGAGCAGAGCTTTAAGTATTTTTAGGGAAAAGGAACCTGTAAAATCCAGGATTTTGAAACATGATCAGTCAGTTTATCAGGTGGAAGTCTGCCAGCTTGCAGTGAAAGGTGATACCAACAACTTCATAGGACTGATTGTTTCTTTGAGGGAACTACACGAGCATATGAAACACTGCATGTATTAGAGAGAGCTCTGGAGATTTTAGAAGACCTGACCTATAGAGAGGGGGAAGAGACCCTTGAGGTTTCTACCAGCAGATGCACCAGGTGTAACACATGGCCCAGGTGTTGCTGGGATGTCTGAGTGTGCCCATCAGTATCTTACATCATTTCTCATGTACCACACCACTACTACCTGCTGTTGTCACCATGCCAAATGGAGTTTTCACTCCTTATCCTTAAAAGAACAGACTCCTAGATGTTGCTACAGCATCATGAGCTTGTCAAGAATATAGTTCATCATTTATGCAGGAATGTATTTCAAGCATTGTCAAAATTAATCAATACCCTTCAACCTGGGATGCAATCAGCCAAGACTAAGAAGTCTAATGTAGGCAGCCCTGAGCAGCCTGTCATGATCCTTCTCTAAAAGGATGAGTTGAGACCTAAATGTATCAGATGAAAAGTGATCAGGTACAGTAGATACTGGGGTAAGTTCCATATTCAGAACAGAGAATGCATTTTGCAGTTTTTTGATCTGTCCTGTTCCAAAATAAAACCAATAGACCCAGTCCCATAATCGGTACACAGAAAATACCTCCACAATATAACACAGAACACAGTGCTTCTCTTGCAAAAGTATTCCAAATTCAACACACCATTAAAACTGATATTATAATAGCTATTTAGCTATTGTAGCATGGGGAAGCCCTTATTAACACTAATAAAGCATTGTGAAGATGGGAGTTACTATTTATAAGAGTTATCATTGTCCTCAATGGATTTCCTCTTCTGCAGTTCACTGGAAACAAGAACTTCTGTCTCTAGTCTATAATTATTAGAAATTAATTATTTCTTCTCCCACAGATGCAGGGCAGATGCTTTTAGGGTGAACTGTGGCAAGATCTAGCAGACTTGTGACACTTTATAATAATTATAATTATTGTTGTTATATTATTGTTGTTATTGTTGTCATATACCAGTTACAGATGAATTAAAAACAGGTTAATTTTAGTTAAAAAGAAAGAAGTCCCACTGCATTTAGACTTCCACTACTAACTCACTTACCAAATTGAGCTAAATGACCGCCTTGTGTTCAAACAGTTCAGACTTTGCAGTCAGTGCATAGTTATGTTCATCTTCTTATTAGTTTCTTTTCGGGTAGAAATTCAGTAACTTAAATCTCTTCAATCTGAATTTCAACCCACTATCCTCGATTCATGCCTGCAGCCCTCTGATGTAAGTGCAATCTTAAACCTCTGCTTCACACGAGGGTAAAGCTAAAAAGATAATAGCAGTGCTACTGCCCTATGTTTCAACCTCTTTCCATTTTATATAAGCCAGCAGCACAAGCAGGCTTTTCTTCTGTTGATAAAAACTCCAGATGTGGCACAGACATACCTGTGACTAACACATTCAACAACAACATTCACAAAATGTATCGGGCAAGAGGGCAATCAAGCACACAGCACCAGCCTGCATCACCCCTGGGTTTCAGCATCTATGGAACACAGTCATCTGCTTGCAATAAAGGCTCAAAAATAAAGGAAGTTGTGGCCTCCACTACCACAGCTGTTACAGCAAATAAGAGAAAGCTGCCTTTGCATTCCAAGCTTGGAAGAGCAAAGTGTCTGAATGAGAAAAGTTGAGCTGCTGGAATAGCTTGGCTTTTGATCTGTTCTTGTTTGGGTCAGCTTTGTAGCAACTATAGGTGTGCCTTACTTTGCCCTCCACTTTCTTCACATGCCTTTTTATGTTCCACACCTATCTGGTAATGCTTCTGATTTTCTTATTAGGAAAAATTTTCATCACTGATAAAACGCAGTCTTAGATAAAGACACATGAAGAATGATACTGACTCCCCATAGCAATAACTTTTGTGAGACCCCCTACACAGGGTTTCATCTCCTTTCCTTGGGCTATAACAGCCCAAATACACAATGGAGAAGGCTGTCCCTATGGCATATCAGAGCTGTAGGTACTGGCAGAGAAGAATCACTGGACACTTAAAACCTCAGTTTGAACACCCTTTCCTCTAGTAACAGAGAAATACAGGGAGATTTGGCCTGATAAAATGGGTGGGTTTGGATTGGCTGACTGCTTCTCTAAACACACTATTTTGCTCAAATGAGCTGACAATTACATTTTCAGCACTCATTACATTGCTGCTCAAAAGCTGCTCCCTTCAGTCACTGGCACTGTCCGTGGGGACACTGCACCTGAGCCAGCTCAGGAACTTCTGCTGTTTTATGTCCCTTCTCCAAAACCAGGAGCCCACATGCTCCACAAAACTCTCACTTTCACACCAAGGCAATGGAAGCCACATCTTTTTTCCCTTTGCTGGGTCTCTGGAGGTCTCCAGCTCCAGGTGTCTGATGAGTCCCTGGCTCCTCCGGGGAAAAGCCATCACACTGCCTGGGGACACCCCACGTCCCTCAGTTCCTGTCCTGTGCTGGGGTGACACTTCCCTTGCTCCATCCTCTCAGCTGGTTCCCAAACCCAGCAAGCTGCAGCTGCCACCCAAAGGTGTCACAGGCCATGGCACAGCTGGTGTCAAAAAGTCACCTGGTTGTGCAGGCACTCAGCTCCCTGCTCACTGCCAGGGCTGAAGCCAAAGGGGGTTTCATCCTGTGAGCCAGCGTGGGCATAGTGGGGTTTGCACTGTTTCTTTACCCACACCAAATAATTTGTCTTTGGACAGATCTGTATCAGCCCAAAAGGCATCAAAGAGACACAGCAGGGTTGGGGGGGGCTCTGGACAAACCACCCCATCAGCCACAAGGCCTTAGCAAGCCAGGTTCACACGTGTCTCCATTGAGTCTCTCTCAATCTGGTCTCTCAGCTGATGAGAAGGGGAATCAGGAAGAGGAGATGAGCCCCACAGGGTGAAATACAACAAATCTAATGAAATAAAAGAACTAACACAAACAGCAACACAAAGCATAGAAGCTGACTGCCAGAACTTCCCCTCCAGGACAATGTTGTCTCTGGGATGAACTCCTCCTCCATGAGTACACTGCAAACCTTTACTTCCCTGGGTGGGAAAGCAGATGTCAAGAAGGCAGTGATTTAATATGATTAAAGCAATCTATGGTACTGCACTGTACACTCAAGGACACAGGTAATCATTGGAAGTTCATTAACACTTCTGTTAATGAACAGCCATTCTAGCATGGGGAAGAACAATACTGAAGAACAATGGTCAAGAGTCTTCTCCTTGTGGTATTACTGCAAAAGAGCTCCCTGTCTATCAGATGATTTTGTGAAAGTGAATTTTGTATTGGGAATAGCCTCTGGCAGGATGACAATCTTTGTCTTCTTGGCACGTTTAGTTAGCTAGAGTTTAATTAAAATTAATACTAGATTGATTCATGGCTGCAATCATGAAGGATGAGAAAGTTGTAAGAAGGACATGCAAAATAAGGACAACTCCTAGACCTATGAGACCTCCTCTCCTGTGCTGCAGCACAGCTCTACAGTGACATGGATTTTAAGCCAAAAGTGAGTAACTTCTTGAAGGGCCTCCATGAGACATGAACCTGGGTTCCTGTCACACTCTGGGAATCACAAGGATCTGCAGCTATCAGAGGGCAGGGACCTACATGCTCCTTAGGAGAGAAAATAGAAGTTTTTGGGAAATGACACACATTAATCTTGCTTTTCCAAACACACTGAGATACAGCCAGAGGATGCACGAGCTAAGAGGAAAATTACGACTGTTGAATTACTGCCTAGGTAGTGGGATCTCCATAGTTATTCAGATATGCTCTGTTCACACCTACCACCAGCTAATTGCAACATGACTATAAGATCACCAGGACCATATTGACATGTGAGGAAGTGCTTATGAACACAGAGCTTCCTAAGAAGCGAGGGCTGTCCCACTTTTCACAATGCTGTTGGAGAACAGAAATCTCTGCAGAGCTCTAATGGGCTACAAGGGTGAGCTGACAATAAGCACTCTTTAATTAAGCTCTTTGAGAAAGTCAGGCTCCCACTGGGCTTGCTGTGAGAGCAGCAAAGCTCTTGATTTATAGCAATTCAATGCCCAGGCTTTCTAATACTGATGTAGGACACCAGAGCACCAACACCTCTCCAGTATAATTAAAGGCAGGATGTGCTCCTGGCTGGCTCATTGCAGCTCAGAACAGGAATGCAGCCGGGTGTGTTCTTGGGGTTTGTTCCTGTAGCTTGTATGGTCTGTGTTATATCATCAGTTGCACTGGTGATAACAAACTGAGTTAATTAGTAAGGGTGAAGATGTAGTGATGGGGAGATTATTCAGCATCTTCCAAGTTCTGCTCATGCCACTAACTTGCTAGAAAGTTTTGAGAAACCTACACTTTCTCTTTTCCTCTCTTAAATAAAGTGGAAAAAATAGCTAAGCACACAGGGGTTAATTAGTTCTGTCTTGATTTCCAGCAATACCAATCAAATTGCAATTAATTCCTGGCTGTCTTTGAAAAATCAGGCTGAGTGTTATATGTCTTTGCAGCATTTATAAAGACTACTATCACTCCCATAACCTAAATCTCTTCTGGCCATCTCATCAGGGCTCAGCATATGCAATGTCTGGAGTAACTCCTTCCTGAACACCTCAAGGACACCAAGAGTGCTGGACCAGTGACACATCACCAGTTTGTGTCACAGGACCACTGGTGATTCTGCTGTCTGTACATGGGGGTACCTGAGGTGGTGCTGCCAGTGGCTGTGGTTGGGAGCACCTTTGAGCTATCCAGCCACAGTTTAGAAAGTTCATCTGGGCTTGGAACTCTCCTTCACATGAGGATCTGATCCTTGGTGAACCCCAGTGATCTGTGCAAATTGCCTCAATTTGGGAATTCTCCTAACTTCACCTTCTAGCCATTGACTCTTGCTATGCCTTTATTTGTCAAATAAGAGAGCTCCCTGCTAACAAAAATTCCTTCTGGAGAACATTAGTTCCTTCTAGGCTGCAGCCAACATTGTGGAAATCTTGGAGTCCTTCACCAATGTACATATTTTCCAGTCCCTCTGCAGCTTTTCATCATCCTTCTTGAATTAAAGGAAGGCACTGGCACTGCCATGAACACCAAACAACAGATACAATAAAACTTAATCACCCTGATTGTATTCCTTCTAACTACAGTACTGTGGCTGCTTAACCATGGCTCTTAAAGTCATGTTCAGAGTCCTTGATTTCATTCCTGAGCCTACATTCCCATTCTTGTCCTTTGGAGCATGACCCTCTATAAGGCCAGATAAAAGAAAGTTGCGTGCCTGCTACAGGTCCCCTTGTATTACCTTACAGGGCTAATTAAACCAGGAATAACTGCAGTTGTAATCACCTTTATTCTTAATTTTTAATCAGAAAATCTATGTCAATATTTGAAAAAGAAAAAATAATAGGTTTCTGCTTTGGTGCAAAAATACTATAAGAAAGGACATGTCAACAGCAAAACCATCCAGGTACAACTACAACTCTAGAGGTCATGAGTATGCTGTGTCCAGAAGGACTCATTTGTGAGTGAAGTTAATATCTCTGTGGAAGCCAATCTGAGGCCTTTATCCCCAAAATTCTTCAAAAATAGGTTTCCCACAGCAGGTAGGTCACTCTTTAACTCAGGATTTCAATCTGTGTGCATATCAGATGAATAGGGTTTGGTTCAATGAAAGAGTCTGAAGGGAACATTTTTTCAAGTCGTGTGATGTGCAAAAACACCCAACCCATCAAGAAGAAAGTCATGAAAAAAACAATAGAGAAACCAAAAGTTTAAAGGAGGAATAAGACATCCTTAGGGATAAGGCAATGGAACATGTGTGGGTGGAAAATCACACAGGAAAGATATGGAAGGTATTCAAAGAGAAATTACTGTATGCCCAATGGTTATGTGTGCCATTGAGCTATAAATACTTTAGGACTGGAGACAAGGGTAAAGTATAGAAGGAACTGGAAGAAGTGATCTGATATAAGGAAAAGCTCTCTAAAATCATGGGGAAGCTGAAGCAGAATGGGAAAAAAAAAAAAAGACCAGATAATGACATGAAGAGAACAGGTCCAAAGACACATTTGCTTCCTCTGTGTATGGGTCTGTAAGGGTGTGTGTTCATGAAAATCTTACTGTTAGCAACACTCAAGTGTGAAAGAGCCTATCTGAGCAGCAGGCTGTACCAAAAAGGCTTCATGTGCCCCTTTGGAGCCACCCTGGCTACACCTCCTGGTTTCTCCCATCTCCATGTTTCTCCCATTATCCTCTGGGTGCACCTGCTACCTCCTGTGTCATCCAATGGTCAGCACTCTGGCAGGTCCTGAATGCTTTTCTGTTCTGTGTTTCTTCAGCATCACAGAATCACAGAACCATAGCATGATTTGTGTTGGAAGTGACCTTAAAGATCATCTGGTTCCAAACCCCCTGCATTGGCAGGGACCCCTTCCTCAAGACAAGGTTGCTCCAAACACCATCCAAGCCTGGTCTTGAACACTTTCAGGGACAAGGCACCCACAGCTTCCCTGGACGGCCTGTTTCAGCATCTCAACACCCTTATAATGAAGAATTTCTTCCTAATATGTAATCTTAATCTAAATCTATCTTCTTTCATCTTGAAACCATTACCCCTCATGCAGTAACTACATCAAAGGGGCCCAGCGCCTCCACGTGCCCAGAGTCCAAGCAGAGCTACAAATTACACCCCTATTCCTGGTGCCAAGGTTGACTGCTCATGTCTCCATAGCTGCTGTACCTTCATTTCTGTTTGCCCAGCAGCATACCTGTCTATTGACAGGTATGTAAATACACAGGAATTTCACATCTCCAGGTGATGGATGTGAGTATACAAATAAAATGTTGCAAACCCTGTAACTACCACCACACACTGAGAACCACCTACAAGACCTATGCCTAGAGGTGTGAACAACTTCCAGCAAGGGTAATTATGCATTACCTTAAGAAATTCAGGTTCCTCAGGGCAGGATTCATCTCACCTTACTTTATTTACTTAAGAGCTGAGTGCTTAGTTCCATCTGATTTTGTGGGTTCATGTCTGGAAACAGTGGAAGAAGAGAGGCATCTTCAGAGAGTCCAGATCCAACTCTCTGATGGAGATGGCACGGAAGGACCCATCTCTCACCATGGAGAAGCTGCTTGCTGGGCAAGGCATGAGTGGATGCCAGGTGACTCCAACCTCATTGTAGGCAATTCTATTTTCCATAATAATGGTTGTGCTGTTGTAACAATTCGGGTGTGTGTGTCAAGAGCTAAGACAGAACATTTCAAAGAAAAGCTTGGGGTTTGCCTTCAACCCTTTCCCTTGATCCACCACAGAGAGTTGCACACCGAAGCCCTGTGAAAGTTCATCCCAAAGGAGACACTTCACCACCACTCATTTCACAACGGGCAGGAACGTTTCCTCTGGGTTTAGCTGTATCCACACACAACCTTTGCTGAGTGAAGCTGCCCATCTGAACAGGAGGAACATGGTTCACACGTGCAGTTGTGGGCACGCCAGAGCTGCCCTCTCCCTCCTCTGCCCTACTTGCTTTGCTGCAGTTACATAAGCAGCGTTTGCCTGGCTCCTACCTCCTCTCTTCCTTCACTTGTTTTCTCATTTTTAGGACACAACTTTACTCGATTTACACTGACCTCTTTTGCAAGAGAGGGTAGCATATTTTTCTGACTAAAGCCTCTTATCTTTAATAACCCAGTACGTTCACTGCCTAAGTCAATAGTTAGACTCGAGAATTCTGTTAATTAGAAAAGCAACCACTAATCAATAGTGAAACCTGACAGCTCTGTGTAACAGAGAAGCAGCTATGCAGAAACTGAGACTCTGCAAGCAAGGCAGACACCTACACAAGTATCATACTCATTTTCTTCTTTTCATTCAGCACTGGAAAATACGTGAACATATTGCGGGGCATCCAAATGACCCCGTACACAGCCATCTGAGAGAAAAACTGTTTTAGTTATAGTAGAAAAAAACCGAAACGGCAGCACGGCTGATATTCAGGCCTTCCAAATATCAATTTCTTCATTAAAAATGTGGGTACCAGTTAATACAGTCCACAGTGCTCCCTGCACTCCTGCTAATGCAGCTTAACCGTTCAGGAGAGCATCAGCAGCAGTGTGGGCTGAATGCCTTCACTGGGATCTTGCCAAACACCAGCTGAGGGCTTCCTTCTGCCTGCAGATGTGTATCACAGCTGGCAGCCAGTGCACTGGCTAATGGTAAGCTGAAAACTTTTTTATCCAGGGTATAAGAAAACTTGCCATGTGGAGGGCAGGGGTGAACAAGGGAGTAGAAGAAGCATGATGGTGGGAAAAGGAGAGAAACTCATTAAACCAGAAGGTAACAAAGTGCAGAAGGTCCAGCTCGATCCAGAAGTCCTGTCCTCACTTTGCTGTCCACCAGCCCAAGGATACAGCATGTTAGGATGCCAGAGAACTGCTTTAAAACATGAGCCTCCTATGGAGAAAATTCTGGTTCCCCAACTTCAAGTTCAGCAGCTGCCAACCTCCCAGACAGCAGGGCTGAAAACCCACAGGAGGAATTTTGCTTGGAAGCCTTAGCACCTGCTGGTCCTTAGCACCTTTTGTACCCAACCCAACATGATGGTGCTTCTTTACTTAAACATAAGGAAAGATTGATCAGATGTTAAAAATTCAAAAGATATTCTGTGTCATAATTACCCAGACTCACAGAAGTGCATTCAGTGGCATGTCCGAACCTCCTTCCTCTTCACAAGAGGAACAGAAACTGCTTCTCAAACAAATGAGAACAGGGCATTTGTTTTGTTTTGTTTTGTTACCAAGAAAAATCAACAGTTGATAGCAGACATATAGAAAAACAACCCTGCTTACTTATAATCTTTCTGGAGCAACCAGGATAACTTCAGATTATTTTACATAACTGTGTTAAATCCCTCCTGAGAATTATTTGCCTCCTACACTTTAGGGTGCCTGAGCTTAAAAGATGGCCAGTTATTTAACAGGCTTGTGAGTAGCTTAAAAATGTACCAGCACTTCCTGCAAAAGAGCAATCTCGAGTGGATTTATTTTGTTACCTTCACAGCCCCTCTAGGATGGACAGGAGATTGTTCTTTGATGATGCATTTTATTTTGAAATGCTTATTGCACCTGTGCTGCTGTGCATTTCAATTGTAATGAACTTAAAAAATATCAATATACATGGCCAACACTTGGAGTGTCTTTTCAAGCAGTATTTGCAGTAGCAGCCTTACAGAACTTTACTAGTCAGTTTGCAAAAGCTTCTGTAATTTGGAAGGGGAAGGAACATCTCACTTTTCCTGCACTGCCTTCTTAGAAAGGAGAAGAAATCTGACTGATGAATAGTCCAAGATTTTTGCAGGAACTCAGAAATGCAACTGGGAAAGGAAAAGACAGAAAGATTCAGCCCCAGCTGTGCTATGATCTTTCCTTCTTGGAAAAGGAAACTTTTGATTTTTGGTCTTTTGATGTTTGGTGTGTGTGTGTTTGTATATGTTTCTAACCACAATTGTCTGTCCTTACCTAACATCACTTACAAAGATATGTAACAAAGTGAGAAGAAAACTCTTGAAGAAATTTTACTTTTAAGCCCAGTAACTTTCAAAAGAGTTTGCATGCAGCATACTGGAAGCAGCCCCTTTGTACCACACTGGAGTGGGCAAGGTTCTTGCCTGGGCTTCTCCCCTTCCTCTAGGCTGCCTTTTCTGAGCAGAGGAAGGTAGGTAAAAGGAATCACAGAATTATAGAATAATTTGGGTTGGAAGGGACCTCTAAAGGTCATCCAGTCCAACTCCCCTGCAATAAGCAGGGACACCCTCACCTAGAGCCTCCTCAAGCCTCACTTTTAGTATCTCCAGGGATGTGGCCTCCCTGGACAACCTGTTCCATTTTTACACCACCCTCAGGGTAAAGAACATTTTCCTAATATCCCATCTAAATGTATTCTCTAACTTAAAACCGTTGACCCTCATCCTATCACAAGCCCTTATCAACAATCCCTCTCCTGTAGCACCCCTCAGGTACTGGAAGGTTGCTCTTAGGTCTCCCCAGAGCCTTCTTTTCTCCAGGCTGAACAGCCCCTGCTCCCTCAGCTTGTCAAGTCAGAAAGCAGCAGTAAGCAGTGAAGGGGCTTTAGAAGGCACTAGGATTATCTTCCCTGTCTTACAGACAGCAAACCAGAAGACTGGTAACATCTTCATTTTTCTTTCCCTCTGACAGCCTGGCAGCAGAATACATCATCTGTTAATCAAACTCTCACCAAGCTATACAGGGACAGGAGTCACTGTTAGCAACCTTAAAGATGGAAGAAGTGCAAGGCCAGACATAGCAGCTTGCTCAACTGTGATGGTAAAAACCACCTCAAGCATCCCACAGAGCTGTGAAAGGGAGCTGAAGCCATTCCTGAGCATCACTGCACCATCACCCTTGGGAATGTGCCTCATAAGGCTGCAGAAGCACTTCTATTATTATTTTGATGGTTAATCCAGCTGAGAGCTGGACCAGCAGCATGATGCTCACAGTCAGCAGCCAGCCTGAGTGCAGCCTTTGGAGGGACAACTGAGCTCCCTTCCAGCATCAGCTCCCACCAGCCCTCAGAAACTTTCTGTTATAACCATCACTGTCTTCTTCCAGCAGCCTGAGAGCTGTAAGGACTGCAGGTGTATCCAGGGTTAAATCTCATGCTGGGAAATTCAGAGGAAGGTCCCTATGTGCTCCATGGCACCCATCAAGTCACTTCAGCTGACTGCCTCCACCCAGTAACCCATATCCTGCTCTTGCACAGAGGGACTAGAGCAGGGCAGGGAATGGGAGAAGGAGGCACTTTGTGCAGCCAATGTAACCCTTTCTTCATGCTCTGGGGCTGAATTTCCTGTGCTCATGGCAGGGCAGAGGGAAAATACAGCCCTGAGCACAATGATTGTCATTCTTGTAACCAGGGACTGATGTGAAACATTCAGTACTGAAATCAAAAAGGAACAAGAGGGCCCATAAGCTGGTTGCCATGAAAAAAGAAAAACAAACAAACAAAAACAAACAAAAAACCCCAAACTGCTGCAAACTGGCCAGAAAGGAGTAGAGACCTGTGTTACTAGTTACAAACCAGATGAGAAGGAGAGAAGGTCATCTCATCCCAGGCAAAACAAGATTATGTGCAGTCAGCATCCCCCCGAGCTGCAGACAAACCCTTATGCTTAACAAAAGGGTAAATTGAACCCTGCTGCCAAGGCAGCTTCCTGGGGACCTGCAGGGTCAGGTCTGCTGCAGGGAATCCCTGGGCACTGCAGCACTGCGGATCAGCCCCCTGCATCCCTTCACACTTGGCTGAAGCTGTTCAAGAGGATGTGCCAAAACACGGATCTCTAACCTCAGAAGGGAAGGGGTACAAGCAGAGTTCAAGCTGACAGAGAGACTGTGTCACAACAGATGAGATGAACTCCAGGGTGAACGGAAGAAGGGACTGAGCCTGAGCAGCCCTGTGCTGGCCAAAGGACAAGGCAGCAGCTAAAAGAGTTTCTCGTGGAAGCTCTCTGCAGAGCTGGAGATGGCAGCAGTGGGCAGCATGGATGAGCAGCATGGATCAGCCCTGTGCCAGGACCTGCATCACAATCTTGGACAAAACCAGGCTCCAGTTTTCACACCTCTCTTCATCCCAGCCCACCCCTTGTATTCTGGGCTGTGTCCTTCTCTGGGCTGTGGGGTAGGAAAAGAGGAACTTTCCTTCTGTCTCTCTCTGTATATGTAAAACTTCTATGCTGAAATAATATAAGTAAACTCACCTAGAAACAAGAAACCCAAGTCAGCTTTCCAAGAATACTTTGGATTTTGTGTTTGAGGGTGTATATTTCAGCTCCCTGACTTCAGCAGAACTATTTTGCAGTTGCCTGAGGCAACAGAGCTGACCATTTTTTGCATACAAATAGATAATACAACGGTTGATATTAAATACCGTCATTCCCAATTTATTGGGCTCTGTATTTCAGAGCTGGGTTAAATGCCTCCACTGTCTGCTAGTAGTATAAAAGCTACATGACTACCTGGTATTGTTATATATCAGAATTGTCAGGGAGGTACAAACCTTATCTTAATTACTGGAGAGAAAGTTGAGAGTACCCAGGTGATGAACTTATCTTATTCACACACTGGGTTTGCCACTTATTCACTTCAGGGGAATAAACATACATCATTTACACTTGTAAGTACGTTATGTTCTCTCTTCCCCTTAAATAAGTCCCAGCAGGGAGCACTACAATTGAGCTGCCAAAAAGGAAAAAGTCAAAACACAATTTTCAAGCTTGGGCACATTAAAAATCTCCATTGTCACTGTGACAGATCTGTATTTTATAGATCAGGTCTCTCTAACCAACACTGTTAAAGATAATGGGGCAGTCTCAGTTACTGCTGGCAGCTCAGCAAGCAGGGGTATCCATGGGTATCACAGGGGGAGCACAGCAAGGAGCAGCCCCAGGCACCCACCCCACAAGGGAACAATGTCCTGGCCACAGTGCCTGACCACACCAGGGGCAGGGAGAAACCTGCAAGCAGGGAAGCAATAAAGCATGTGGAGAAGTTTTTACTCTGTTCTGTAGCTTCTCAGAAGAGTTCCAGGAGCTGGGTCCACCTCTGAACTGTGCTGCCCTGGCTGACAAGCAGTGTGTGACTGAGCTGAGATTTGGGGTTGAATTAGAGGAGATGGTCCATTCCCCCATCCTAGTGGGCAGGTACAAGTGACCAGCTCACCTGACATCTTGTCTGTGGTTGCCTTGCAAGGATGCTGTACAGAGATAGATACCCAAAGTATCCCCACTGCCCAGATGCTAAAGGAAGTTTGAACCACAGACTCCATAGCAGGTGCTGAAGTTGATCTCTTGCTGCTTACAGGCTGTCCAAAGTGCCAGGGATAAAGACTTTCCAAAAGATGTCCTAAGCTTATCCCCAGGGGGACCAAATGACCTTCCCCTTTCCTACCAACCATACCAGGGAAGGAGTTCTACCCTTTCCTCAGCACAGCCAAATGCTACATGGAATATGGTGTTTAAATGGTCTTGAGACCACTTACCAAGGTGGTAAGTGGAAGTTTAGGCTAAGCAAGTGCTATTTCCATTGAAAATAAAAGATACTTAAGGTTTATTTAACTTAAATTTTTCTGCTGTTCAGTGAACTGTTGACATTCAAAGAGTGAAAAAAAGCTTGCACCAAGCCATCTGTGCCTTCTGTCTGTTTAGTGTAGGGTAAAGTCTTAACAAAGATTCATGTGTGGAAATGGAAAGAACCATGTATAGAAAAATGCAAATAAGCAGCAGGGCTGCAGAGCCAGAGCAGGGGCTAAATTGTAGCCTTGAGACAAATGGCTAGGACAGCTTTTCCACAGTTTGTCAAGAATCACTGGGTGTTAACCAACCCTTTCCAGCTGTCAGCAGAGCATTAAGCAGAGGCAGAAAGGGAACTGTGTTCTGCACAGCAGAGTTGCAGCTCGCAGGTGGAAAACACCTGGGGGCTGGGTTAGAGCAAATGTTATGAAGGATCCAGAGGATCAGGGAAACAAGAGGAAGAGGAAAAACTTCCCCTGCTCAGGGCCTGAGCTTCACAGAAAGGGAAAATGGACAAATGCCCCAGGGGTAGCACCTACACATCACAGGGCAGAAGGACACCCAGGGCAGCTCCTCAGCAGTGGGAAGCTGTTGGGTGTCTGTGAATCACAGCTGCTTGTGCATCCATCCTCTTCACATCCCCTGGGCATGGTTGTTCGTGTTAATCATCCAAAGACAAACCTTGTTATCCAGCCTCAAAGAGCCTCTCTTTAGTTTTTCACAGGAAATGTGTAGAAACAACAAAAGAACATTTTTACGTGACACCAGAACTCCACAAAATCTTTCAGTCATGCTTCTGACTGAAAAGTAACACAATGATTTGCTACTGGCACTGCTGCTCAGGCTCATTTGTGCCTTTTTCCAGGGGAGCTCTGACATCAGAAATTCCCAAGGGTTTCATAATCAATCAGGATCCATATTTTCCAGGAGAATGCCTTATTTAAAAAGCATCAGAAAGCTCTCAGCTAATCCCTTCACAACAACAAAGCACCTTTCCATCCTTTCTTCTCCCTGTTATTTTTTTCTCCTAATGCCATTTCTTACACTTTAATACATATCCAAATTTTCTGATTCTTCCTTGTCCTGCTCTTTGGTCAGTTCTTAGTAAAAATGTGAGCAAAAGATGCAACCTAATCCCTGCTTTTGTGCTCCCTGAGGTAATCTTGGGGAAGATAAGGCCATAGGAAAGAAAGAATTGGGGGTGTGAGCCACAACTCCCTCTTCTCCATCACTGAGCAGGATGGCAGCACTGATCTTACAGTATGGAAATACCAACAACCCGTCTGGAAAAAGTGAATTTCCCTAAATGTTTGAGCAAACTGAAGGTTTTGGAGCCGTTATTAATAGACTGGGGTAGCTGGGAAAAAGCTCACTGTATACACTAATGAAAATGTGTCTGAGTACTTTATAGCCACGAATTTTTATTTTTAGAGAGTTGTGGGTGGTTAAGTAACTCCTGGCTGCTTGTTTCAGAGGAGCAGCAGCAAGTGTCCTGCCTGTGGAAAACCCTGAGCCACAAAGGATGGTGGAATTAAATAATTTCCTGTAAGACTGAAACAGCCTTTCAGCTGAGGGAGACCCAGAGTGCAATTTAAAATCCAGATGGACAGACAGCCACACATTGCAGGGTAAAGCCCAGCAAAGTTCAGGGGAAAAGGTAGCGGGGAAACAGCAGAAGAAGGGCACGACCCCCAAGGCTCTCCCATTGAAATTCCAGGGGGCACTTCAGAAAGGCATCGTGCAGTTATTCCTATTGGGATTCAGCCATGGAGCTGGAAATGACCTTTCCTCAGCCTACGTTGAGCAGAGCCCCAGCAGCCCTTAGCTGCTTGCATGTCAGCTCAGCTCTGGATCTCAAAGCTCCCTGTGCAGCACCCAAGGCTGCAGCCCCAAAGCTCCACATCTCCCTTCAACATCTCCCCTGCAGCACCAGCCACCTTCCAAACCTCATTCTCATCTACCACAAAATTGAAAGAGGTGAGAGGCAGGGGCAGAAAACAGATTTCTATAGTTTCAGATGAAAATATAAATAAATTGGTTTTCATCACCATGCAGTCTGGGGAAGAGGCTGTTCAGGGCTTGCTGTGCTCACTTGTCTGCAGGGAATGCAGCATTCACTGCTCCATCACTGCAGGCTTTGGCAAATCTAGGTACAGGGTGACTAAATGCCCTGACCATGTTCAAACACTCCCTGAGAATGGCTGATTTGCTCAATTTCCAGCTAACTTTAATTTGGTTTTTCATGGAAGGCAATTAAATAGCCATAAGCCATAGGCATGGAGGTACCCTGCTGTGGACTCTGAAAGCTTTTCTACAAGCCCAGTATTAAATCAATCCCTGTGGTGGCCAAAAAATTCCTGCTCTACAATTAATATCCTTTGGTCAGTTCCTGTTTATAAGAATAACAAAAAAATACATATTGTGTTGCAGTTAAGACAGCAAGGCTCATGTTCAAGTCTGGTTTTGCCCAGTTGATTCATCTAAAGTAGAATATTTGGGGAGCTGCAGAGAGGTAAGCAGGGCAAGAGCTGTTGAGAATCTGATGATTTTATACGTTGCAATCCTCTTCCATCTTTAAAAAGAGCTGAAGATTTTATTAAGGTATCCAAGGGGATGCTTGTGATGTTTCCAGGTACAGTGCATGTGGTTATCTTAATGGCATCTCCACCCATCATCAGCTCAGATTATTGAACACAAAGATGGGAAAACACAAAAGCAATCTTAGAAGTGTGGAGGAGCTGGGTGAGGACCCTGGCTAGAAGCTGACCATGCCTGACCCCTGAGAAGCCCCAGTTCCCCTCTGCTCACAGGGACATCACTCAAACCACAGCTGCAAGGCAAAGACCCAGTTCAGCTCACAGGGAATTTGAATTCTGTGCTTGACCAGCCACTGATAACAGTGGGCTTTGCTGATATAAAACTCTCCAAAACACAAACATCCGTGTGCAAAAATTACTGTCTTGATGACAAAAAAAGAAATAACTTCCTTTCAGCCAGCCCTTGTAGATGGTAATTATGGAGCCTTTCATTGGCCACCCATTGGGTGGGGGTTTTCAGATGGGAAAATAAAACCCCTAGAATGTATAAATGAAGGAGAAAGATATATATAACATAAAGCCTCACTATAATTAATGGAATACAAACATATCCGTGTCTGAATGAGACTGCTGCAGTAAGTAAAGGTTCTCTTCATCCTCTTCCATTTTTCAAATAATTCTTGAAAATAAATATTTGGGTTATTTTTCATGTGAGAGACAGAAAAAGAGGAAACACATGCATCATTCTTTACAAGCTATTATTTTTATATTACTAAATAGCTGCTGTATTAAGAAGCCAAGAGAACACAACTGTGTATTTAGTCTCAAAACAAACTCCATATGAGCAGAGCCAGGGCTGGCTGCTCTCCCAAAGCCCTTGCTCTAACATACTTCAGCTTGCAAAACCATCTTTAGAGAAAGAAAACACCACAGCCTCATGTCTGCCTGGCTGCTTGCCTGCCTCCAAACAGCTGGTCATGATGCTAACTAAGGCAGGAATAGGATTCCAAAAGACACTTCCCTCAAAAAAAAAAAAAAAAAGACACCAAAAACCAAACCAAAACAAAAAAACCCCACAAAAAGATCAAGCAAACACCACAACCAGCCAACAAGCTGAAAGCCCAAAAGCTTATGCACTGACTGGTGAGCTGAAACTCATTTTGCACAGGCTACAGGACAGGCATCAGATGGTAAGATGTTTTAATTGCTAATGGCCTGGTCTGGATTTCAAGGCATGACACAGAGATAAAGGACTCTATATCCTATTATCAGTCCCCTGAGCAACTGTTACATCTTATTAAGTGTAACTAGGTTCATAGGTCAGAATCTCATACGTGGAGAGTAATATGTATTTTCTTTTACTGGAAGCAGAGTATTATTAGGACGTTCCTTTGCCATAAGAATGGTTTGTAAGTTCCTAAGCAGAGCCCTAATATCAGGCTTTGATATTTTTACTTTCATGTTACAGCTGCTGAAATGACAAAGCTGGGCTGGTGAGCTATTTGTGCAGCAGGGATGAAGGACAAACTCAGATTGCTGAACTTTCATGTCACTTTCCACCCCAAAAAATCCAGGTAAAAGCACTCAGATAGCACTCTCATCATTGTTTTGCAGAGAGAGAGAGAGAAATCAAGGCCAAGCACATTTTGCTGCAGGCTTTGCACAAGATGACACAACCAAGGGGTCTGAGGGTCAAAGCAGCACGTGTGATGTGACAGCTCTGTCACCAACAGACTGTCACCAAACTCACCCTGACCTGGTACCCAAAGGCATGGATTTTTTTAAGAGTCAATTTCCTAGAACCATACAAACCCAGAATGGTGAAGGCTGGAAGAGACTTCAAAGACCATCTCATTCCAAACCTTCTGCATGGGCAGGGACACCTCCCACTAAACCAGTCTGCTCCAAGCCCCATCCAGCCTGAACCTCCCCTTCCAGGGATGGGGCAGCCACAGCTTCCCCGGGTAACCTGGGCCAGTGTCTCACCATCTTCAGTGCCAAATTTCTTCCTAATGTCTCACCTAAATCTCTCCTCTTCCAGTTTAAAGCCATTACCCCTTGTCCTATCACTACGTGCCCTTGAACTTCCAGGCCAAGTCTGCATCCCCACATTCCCTTAGGAAACAAGGCCAGCAGGAATGTCTGCTGGGTATTTTGCATTTTCAGTGCATGCCCCTCCTCACAGCATTAGAGCTTTTGCTTCTCAAGAAGCACTTGGCTGGATTCTGGTCCATCATACACCAGCAAACCTCCTCTGAAGGACATGGAGTAATGTCTACTTTAATCAGCTAAGAGGCTGATCCAGCCCTCTAAGAGAGCAGGGGGCAGGCAGGGGGGGAGCTGGTCCCCTCCATGCCAAACACTCAGCATCTGGGCAGGCTGGGGGCTGCAGGCTGAGGCTGAACACACATTCTCTGGTAGTTACTGAACTGATTGCCAGCAGAGAGGGAAGTGCAAGGCAGCAGTGATAACTGAGGTCCTGCTGAGCAGCCACCAGCCAGGAACCTTTGCAGATCCAAGAGACTGATAGTGGCTCATAAATAACACATGCTCTGAGAGATGCTGCAGTTTGACTTGCATTTCATTAAATGGTAAGAGAAGCTGATCCTTAGTTAGAAATCTGGAGACTTGTGGCTGCATTACCCACCTTGCCCTTCTTGGAACAACATATTTTTCCACCATTTGTGGAAAGTCAGATATTTTCACAAGCAAGAAACATGAAGAGGCATGTGAAAAGCATAGTGCTGAGGGTGGCCTGTGCAGGCTGCAGAAACCATGGGCATGGTTCTGGGCATGCTGCTGCTGTGTGGTGATTTGATGCCATTTTAGCTTAGAGAGGAGTATTAAGTGATGTTGTCCTTCCTCTGTTCTGCTACGTCTGCTCTGCCAGCAGAAAGCTCTCTGCAGTTTAAGAGAGCAATTTTGTGAGGTGCAATCTTTCTTCAAATCCTCCTCCTTTTTTTAATATTTTTTTCCCCTTTAATTTCTTTTAGATGAGTTTTCAGAAGCACCAAAAACTGGATGAATCACTTGGGTGAACGGCCCACATAGTTTCCTCTTAAGTCAGCTTTGGCAGAGAGCCACTGAACATACTCTGAAGCTTTGCTTTAATATTTTTATTGGTGAGATAATTCAAATATCTTAAGCCAGGCCACCTATCCCTTGTTTACCCCACACTTTGTACTTAACCAGAAGAAAGAAAGCTGCAGGAGTATGGACACAAAGGAACAAAAGGAAAAGACATCAAGAGGGAAGCTTGCCTCCAACACTGAAGGAATTTCCCTTTGGATATAACATGATACAACCAACAGCAAGGCTGGGGCAGTCCAGCCAGGTGCTGCTGATCTTAATGGCAGATGGATGCCACCTCTGGATTGATCAGCCCCAGAAGGGGCTCGTGCCAGCCCTGTGGATGTGGAAGCCACAGCTGCTGCCTTTGTGCTCCCCTCGTGGGGCCATGGAGTCTACAGCAGCACAGGGACAAGGGATCTGCTCCATCACCCAGCATGTGGGTTCAGTGCTTGGGGCAGATACAAACTCAATGCAGCACAAATAAGCTTCACCTCCACCATCACAGAAGCAGAAAACCATGAGAGCATTTGGGTTGGTAAAGACCTCTAAGACCATGGAGCCCAACCATAGCCCTGCTGCCCCCCTGGTCTCACGGGGAAGGTGCCTGCAACTGTGTTCCTTGTATTCTCCATCAGGTTTCCCACCCTCAGCCTGGAACCTTTGGTGATCTGACCCTGCTGGCAGCTGCCCTCTATCTGCAGACCTGGCAGCATGGTCAGGATCTCTGGCTTTGAGGAGGCAGAAAAGGACAGAACACCTGGGGGATAGACCCAGTTTTGGAACAAGCAATGTAAGCAACTGGGGGTGTTTTGAAGAGATCAGAGCCTGAATCAAAAATCCTTGACTTCAAAATTCACCATTCTAATCTGGATTCATATTTTGCAGATGTGCCAAGGGATCTTCTCTAATGTATTGCTCGATCTGGCAGCAAATTCTTGCAGTACTTAATTCTGAGTGACCCCACATCATTGCACTCTCCAGTGAGTTCAGAAAGTTTTTTGACTTCAAGCTCACCATTTAAGAAGAAGGAAAGTCTTTTTTCCTAGCCACTGGATTCCAATTAGCTTCACCTTTCATTCCAAAAAAGGAAGCCACCATAAAGCAAGCATCCTGCAAAAGGATAATCCCATGCAAGTACAGAAAGACAAGTTCAAACACATTTGACTGTTTTAAAACACTGCTTGTATTCATTTTAGACTCACTTTAGCATGGCAGGTCACAGGAGTATAAACACACTGTGGGATAAAAAAAAAAAAAAAAAAAGGCCGAGCTGGCAAACAGTCAGAACTTGCTGTTCCTGACCCAGTAACCTACTTTTTGAGCACCACGTAACATGAAAGCCACCCCGAGCTCAGACTACGACGTCACCTCTTACTTAACTTCTCAGAGGCAAACAGTGGGTCTGGCTGGGAAGAGTTAGACAAGCTGTGGTCATCATTTACTTCATTCTGGCCACAAAAATCATTTTTGGTTGGACAGGAATACAGTGTGAGGTTTCTGACCTCAAGCCATTGAAAGTCACTGTCTGAACATGCCCTCTCCACGCAGCAGAATTTGACCTGGGAGTCCATCATGCTGACATACAGAGAAACCCCAAATTTTGTCTACAGCATCAGTGTTATTGGTAAAGAAACTGTCCAGGGGCACACTTCATGAAGGTGACCTCTTTTACCTCCATAGTGCTGCTTTAGATGCTTTCACTCCAGCTCCCTCATCCTGACCTGATATTCAGAGACCACAGAGCTCAGTCTTGAAAGGCAGAGAAGACCTGAGGATCCCTGTAACCAGCAAAAGCTGCTCTCCTGTGAGAGCTCTCTGGGCTTGTTCTCCCTCCAACAGCCATCATCATCCCATCAGCTGTGAGATGGCATCTTCCTCCTTCTCTTTGCTTGCCCAGATTTCTCCCCTGTCTCAGGCTTCCCTTCAATCCAAGAAGCAGCCAAGTTTGTACACTTTGCCATCTCTGTCAAGGGTGATGAAGGAACTTGAGGAACTGATAAATATGGTGGGATAAGATGTATTTGCTCAAGGATATATAGGGTTCCTTTTTTCGAGGGAAACTCCTGCAGTACTGGGAATTTTCTCCTCAATGTTATTTATAGCTTCTTTTTATTTTTCAAATTATAAAAGCATCATCACTGGTTGAAAGGCACACCTGGACACAGTGCCAGCAGCCTGCAAGAAAAACAAGTAATCTGTGGCATTTATCATCCAGAGCCACTCCATGGTTAATGGGTCAGGAGACAATCACCAGCCACAGGGTCAGTGTCTGTTTCACAGCATGGAGGTTCATCTCTTTTCATGTTGCATGCCCTGGTCTTCCAGAGGCAAAAAAACCCTGTTATACTACTGCTACTTTCCTGACAGAGCAAAGGAAGAGAGCTGGATGATGTTAAAGCAGAAAGGAGCAAGAAGGCTGGTTGTGTTGGTAACCTACACTTGAGTTAGTGGAGAGATACTGAGCCCCCCATGCAGGGTATGCAGAAGGCATGAGTGGAAAACTATCCAGAAACCTGGCAAAAAGTAATCATAGTTGCAAGAATTCTAGGAGTGCCAGGGGGTCTCAGCACAGCCCCAGCATTGCAGGATTAAAGACCTAAATAGGACCCTGGTTCAGCAAAATACTGTCTGCATCTTCAGAGCCATCAGGAGTTTTCCCATTAAAACACAAATAGAAATGGACTAGGAGGAAAGTTTTCAGATAGTTTCCTATTAGAAATAAAAGAAGCACAGAAAGAGAAAATTATTCTCATCCAGAGTTGTTTAAAACTGTATCTACCTCTGTGAACATCCTCAGAAATCAATTTTTAATATTAGCTATTAAGCAGCAAAAGATAAACTGAAAGACTAAATTCAGTCTTAACATTGGAAAGGATTCATATTGTACTGAACATTGGGGAAAACAAATAAGAATAAAAAGACAGAGTGAGAGAAATTACAGATGGAGTTCTTTAGGGAAATGTGGGAAATTATTCTTTCCTGGATTATGCTCATTTTGCAGGCAGTTACTTATTGCATTTCTCAGCTGCAACACACACACAGAATAGGAAGTGGTGGAAATAAAATGACTTTTGCTCCAACATTCCAGCTACATGCAAAAAGAAGTGGTTGAAATAGTCAGAACAAAATGTCTTGAAATTATTCCACCTCCCAGCTGGCTCAGACTAAGATTTTATTTCTGTTAACATTTTGACTTTCCTGTTGCACAGCAGGAGAGGCCAGGGCACTGCAATATCTTAAAAATTCCAGTTGCATTTTCTTGCATCATCACAAACCATTTTCCCACCATCTCTTTTACCACCAGTTTTAACTTAACCTCAGATTAAAAACACATGCAAGTATTTCACTCTAGCTGGCATAAGCACAACACAAAAGTAAATGTTCTACTAGACATAAAAAGTCATTTTTCTTGACTACAATGTCTAATTTAGATCTCTGAAATTGTAAAATTAAAATCTATTCTAATCCATACTTACACAAAAATGCATTTCTAGCAGATTATAATAGCTAACTGCTTATTACACAAAAATCTTGGAATCACTGTATTGTAAAAAAAATAATTGCCTAATTATGAAATCCTGATGATAAAGACACCATTGTCGTGAAAACATCTGGGCTACCAGCCCCCCAGAATGCATCAGATTTCAATAGGCAGAGAAAAATCAGGAGGCAGATGGAAGAAGAGCTGTAAAGAGGTCCAGAGAACAAACCAGCACCCACTGCAATTTTTATATTGAAGCTCGGGTGCTGACTACAAACAAGGCAGTAATAACCTATTCAGAGCAGCAAAGCAGTGCATGTGTTTGGGGACAGAAGGGACAATTAACAAGTGTTATGCCTGTTCTTGCACAACCCTGGAAAAAATATGCATCCACTCTACCTCTTCTTTAATGACAATGTAGAAGAATACTTGTTGTGTTGGGATGTTAGGTGATGGTTTGCAACCTGATGCCTTAGAGTAACAGAGCTGTCAGATTTGAACAGAGCCATCAATGGCATTTCTATAGCATTAACTCACATTAAACATCCTTTAAATGATCTTTGAAGAACAAAACAGGAACAAGCATAGGAAGAGAGGGGGAAAGTATTGAGAAAAGTAAGAGCGACTTGACTGTTGTGTCCAGCCCAAAAGGATTAATCACCAATGAGAAATCTGGTCCTTGTTGTAAGCCTGGTGTAAGGGCTATGTTAATAGCTAAGTTCGTGGCTATGCATATTTTAGCAGCTCATGAAATGCTGAAAGCTTTTCCTGGAAAACAGGGAGTACAACAACAGGGTTATCCCACACGTGAGATGCTAAAGCAAAATGCCCAGCAGAACAAGAACATCTGCAGGAGGCTGGGGGATGCAGTGGAGGAAGAACAGAGCTTGCCTGTGAGCCAGGATGTTCTGGTGCTGAGAGGATCTTCCTCAAAGCAGGGCTCTCCTCCTTTTCCACCTGGACCTAAGCCCTGGAGAAGTGAATAAAAGGCAATTCCAGGGAAGCTGATGAGGACACATTAAATGTGTGAAAGTATGCATGGGTCTGACAGCTCCAGTGAAGCTGGAATTCTTATCTCTACCTAGAGCTCCCATCAGTGACTTTGCACCCTGAGCTCACCTTGAACTCCACAATGGAAACCTCATATGTAAATAATCTCCAATAACCAGGCTTTATGGATGAGACATCAGAAGATGAACACTTATAGGTTACAACACTTCTTTTAGGTTGATTCTAATGCAGATGGCATCAAAAGCACAGTAACCTTCTCACATGGTTGCCATCTGTGGTTCTCTACTAGAAGTTATATCAGGACTCTTATGACAAAAACTGTCAGTTGAGATTTTTAATTCAGTGGACAGATAGTTTCTCAGCCATGAAGTCCTTCCAAATGAAAACTGATCAGTTGTGGATATCTGCTGATATAGGGTATTTTTGATCACTAACATGATAAAATCCAAAGAAGCACCAGCCTGTGCATCTGGTGTGTTTTCCACAAATGGCTCTGCACAGCTGCCAAACTGATGGAGACCATCAGCTCCTTTGGTTTCTGGGCTGCCTGTTTGTTTGCATGGACTTCACATGGGGGGCTGAAACTCACCACCTGTGCAAAGGCTCACCACAAGATTTGTACAGCACTTAAGACTCCCCTAAACATGATATTTGGGCTTACAAGGGATTTTAGAAGTGTGTGCACTGCGGAATAGCCTGCAGGGTACTGGTGTATAGAGTCACACGCACCAGGAAAAGCTTTCATATCCTCTTCAGAAGTGTTACTCTTCTGCCAAGTAAATAAAGATGCGCCTGCTATTTACTTTCCAGCACATATTGCAAAGCTCATGTTAATTAAACTTCTAAGGCACACAACAGAATAAATCTGTATTGATGTAATGCCAACACATTGTATACAAACTCTCCCCCATGCACGTAGTAAATATTTGCTTGGGAGAAAATAACTTGTGCTGTCCTTGACAAGGGACAAGCCAGCTAGGGTGCTGGGGCCAAGAACCTCCTTTCTCCTCTCTTGGGCTCCAGAGCTGGAAGTTTAAGATTGCCTGAGCTGACTTGCAGAGGGTTCAAGCATCAGGCAGACACATCAGAGAGAAGACAGCCAGGATAAAGCTCCCAGGCCTGATGCCAGGCTCCCTGTTACAGTGCCCACTGGTAGCTCTGTGGCACTGGAGGATCTTGGTACAACATCCAAAACCTCATGTTTTTCTTTGGGTGACTGGGTGGTTGTAGCACTGGGGGTACCTCTGTGGTTGAAAAATCCAAAACCATCCCCAAAAGCACTAGAAACCAAGGATAGTTTGTCATGAATTTACCTTCAGGTGAATTTCCAAAGTACTCCACATGTGGACAGATTTCTAAAATATACTTTCTCATCTAAACCCTAATTACTACCAACAAAACACACAAGGAAGCCCAGCTGATATCTTGCCTGATATTTACTGAATGCCCTTTCAGATAACACTGATCTAGTAAGGCAATTGCACTCTGTTAGACAAAACAGTGACTAAATAACCTTAAAGTCAGCTGCCTCTGACTTTAGCAGACAGAAAGTTCATTCCTAAAACCCCATGAAATTGCAATCTGCTGGTATCCTTTCATTATTAAGAATTACTTTTTTTCATCTTTAAAGCAAGGCCTTGCACAAGGCCAAAAGATGCCCAGAAGAGCAGCGTCTTCTCCTTGGGTACTGAGTATGGAGCATAAGAACTCCCAAAATATGTGACAGCTCTGGCAGGCTGTTACAGCACTTTTCTGACTTTGAACCTACCCAATCTGAGATCCCGTTCCTTGGTGTCACACTATATTTTGACTCCTGCCAACTCTCACTAACCAGCTACACCACAGTTCTGACAAATTTTAAGATTGCAACTGTGCTAACCAAGCCTCCTGGCCTCCCCGCTGCCTCCCTGCTGAAGCTCACCCAGAGATACAGGCAAGGAGAAAAAAAGGAAGATTATTTTAAACTGCCATGTTACTCAGACTCTCATACCTGATTTTCAGAAACAGATTAGATAACATTACCATCCTGGATTTGAGGCTCTGGGATTTTGTTTAAGTGCCCAAGGAATGGTCATGGTGATTTGCTTTTAGTCAGTCTCGTCTTCCATGACCTGTAGGGGTAATGGACACACAAAATGCTGCTCATCAGAAGATTCCTCCAGACTTACATCAGATCTGCTCAGGAAAGCCAGAATTGACTCCTCTAGATGACTAACATAAATACAGCTTACAAGAAAGCATATTTACATCAGTTTTGATGATTCATGCAGCAGAGAAAGAAGCCTTAATGCACTTTTTTTCTTCTCCTACACACTGCCTTGTGCTCAGTACTTTGTCTGGAGCTATCTCACAAACGAATGTCTCAACAGCCTATTTTTCTCCCATACATTCTGTTTCCAAACACCATTGCTATCTTCTGTTTCAACATCACTCTCGCCCAGTAGATTGTTACCGAGCTGCTTGTAATGCAAATCCATTGCAACCCACCAAATTTCAGCACTGGAAATGCATAGTGATTTTTTTTATTTTGTCACTGCAATGCAATTTGCTTTTGTGTTTGAATTTTCTGTGTGGCTGAAGCCAATATCTGAACCATCTCTATACCTGATGTTATTAATTAAGGGCCTCAGTCAGCAAACACTGCAGTGAAACTTGAGCTCATGCTTAGGTTCATCTCTGTTCAACAAAGTGCTGCTCTGAAAGCTGAAAATTCAGTCTAGCTTTTCACACCTTTTGTGTTTCCATAGTTTTCATTCAGTGAGGGGCAATACTGTGAAGCTACTTAGGTTATTCCTTTAACCACAGCATTCAGCACAAAAATAAAAATCACCCCAGATCTCCCCACACCCAAAGCAGTAAATTAAGCCACCCCAAACAAAATTAAGAGCTTTAGCATGCACTGAAGGGTAGCTGGGTGTTGTTAGAGCATCAGAACTGCTGCAGAAATACCTTGTGATAGAGCCAGTGAGAAATTTCTCCCTCACAGTTTAGTGAGGGAGAGGCAAGCCAGGCTGCAGAACTGAATCCCACACTCTGGAGGGAGCAGTGTCCTCCTTCCTGCTTTCCAGGAAAAATCCTGGCTCCTGTAAACACAGCCATGCTCCTAAGAGCCAGCAGTGTCTCACATGCAACCAGTGGCCCCCCCCAGAGCAAGTTCTTTTCTAACCATGTTAAAGTTCTAGAGAATAGAAATGCTATTTAAAACTGAATTCCTCCACCAAACTCTTGATGCAGGGTGGCTGCAGGCTAAGGGAGAAGTGACCAGCTGGATCTGCAGAACACACCATGCACAGCATTGGGATGCACAACCCACAGCCAAATTCACTTGAGAAAAATTGTGTTTAACATCTGCAAAGTGACTCAGGACATCCAGACTGAAATGCCTGGGAAGGGCAGAATTTCAAAGAAATGCTCAATACCTGAAACAAAGGGACCTACAGAAACCCAGACTCCTGCCTAAGATGATCACTAGGGCCCTTAAAAAAAAAAAAAAACAAAAATTATTCTGGATTGCAGCAGAGTCTCAGATTACTGGGAAACTGAATCTCACCTGCAAAGTAAAAGTTTTGTTTTGTTCAGCTTCACAGAAAAAAATAATTCTGCACTGATGGCTGATCCATTTGCACAGACACAAACAGAATAATACTTATTGAGGGATCTTTAGGAAAAAATTCAGTCTACCCTACTCTGTGTGGTTTTAAAGTACTTTCTAGAGCTGGTCACAGTTTGTACAAAACACTGAAAAAAATAATAAAGTCCACAGTATTAAGGAAGAGAAAACCTTTCTGCCTAAAATAGCTCTTTTTGAATTTATTCTCATATCTTTGCCACCAAGTACTTTTAGCTCAGTGTTTCTTGCCATTGAGCATCTGGGAACTCAGGTTTTAGGACCAGGGCAGCAAACAGGTGCCAATCTTCTGAGAGTAGACCATGAAGGGATTTTACAGACAACATCTCTGATGCTTGGCTTTAAACACAAATTGCGACCTTTAATTGAGGTTTAACAATCATGTAACAGTCTGAATGTGCATGGAGTAAAATGCTTTGAGGAATCTTTTTTCTGAGGTGCTCTCCAGCACTCTTATGGGTTCCTCAGTCCCTGAATTCAAGTCCTCAGTAGGTGGATTTCCCATCAGGTAGCTGTGTTAATTTAAGGAGTGCTTTTTAGGCATCAAATCCTCCTTGACTCTCTCCAGCAGCAATGTATCATGTCACTTCTCATAGGCCTTGTACTACAGATTCATGTAAAGAGTATTCAAAACCCTATCCAACACTTCCTAAAAAATTGCTAAAACATCCAAGGAAACCTCAACCCAGTTGCTGAAGACTGCAGAGAACACACAACCCAAATCTATAAGCCTACCAGCCAACACTTTTCTACCTTAAAAGTAAGAAAGTTATGAGCGTTCATACATACCACTCCAAATAGAAATATTTTCACCTTTTGGGAGTCAAAAGGTAATTTCAATGGACATTTCCTCCTCAAGATAAAAATACAAGTGCTGTTATGGCAACAGGGCTGTGGGTTTCAGTAGCCTCTATATCACAGCTGGTTAAAACTACCACTGGTGTGCTCCCCGTTAGGACCCAACAAACTGTTTGAAATTCAGAAGAGTGATGAGGCACCTTCAGCCTTGCTATGTTTAGCAGTTGGTAAGCAAAACACATCACAAAGTAAACACCAGAGGAGCTGGTCATGCTCTTCCCCAGGGCTCTGCTCTGTGACCCCATTTTCCCTGATTTTATCATGTTATCCTCGTTATAACAGTTCAAGAGGAGACATAAACATCTCATACATTAAAATTCTCTTGACTTTTAGGAGCAGCCTGATTCAGCAGCCCCCAGGGTGCAGCTTCATGACCAACTCAAGCAAATCTTGGCCTTGAAAAAGCACTTTCACCACTCTCAGCCTCCCTTGCATGGAAGAACTCACTTGAATGGTTGAAAGACCATGCTGGGAGAAAAGTTTTGAAAAGATCAGCTTTCAACTACTTTGCTGATGCAGAGGTGATGGCAGGAAGCAGAAGACAGAACAACCTTCTTTGGTCTTGAACCAGACACCTGTGTACCAATAACCTTACTGGTACAACCCATCATCTGTGTTGGCCACCAAGCAGATGAACTTTGCAGTGTCTGCAGGAACTGGAGGGGATCCCAGCTCAGTATCTCAGAAATGTGATTGCTGTTGGTGGGCTGAAAGCAAGGAATTCCACTCAGAACCTACAGCTCTGCCATTAAGTGATTTTAATACGGTGTTTAATCTATCTCCCACCTCCTTTTCCTGACAGCATTTAAAACCACTTTCCTGTCTTGTTTTCTTAAGTTTTAACTCTAGAAGTCACTCAGGTGCATCTCTACCTTTCACTGATGTGAACCTCCTCATAGGAAGCAACAAAACCAAAGGTCTCCCAAAGCTCTTCCCAGGCATATTTTGTACAGTCCCATCATTTCACAGTGCAAATTGTCACTGACAGCCTTCAAACTCCACACACAAGCTACTCTTCCAGCTTCACACAGCATTGCAATCTCGTGCAGAGCTTCTCCTGCAATCACAGGAAAGAGAATAATATCAGCAGGCACCCCTGGCATGGGGAGCACCACAGAGATGACACGAAACTGAAGAAGACTGGAGATGTTCCGAAGCACTATTAGATGCCACTGAGGAAGGGTTGTTAAAAGCAGATGTAAAGACCTGTGAAGAGGGAACTACAAAGAGGAAACTACTGACAGCTTTCAGCACTGAGTTTTATTGCCCCATAAAGCTCAGCATCATGTCCCACATGCTGCAACGTCACTTGAACCTGTGACCTAATGTTTACATCTATAAACACTTCCGAAGCCCAAGGGTTGCCAAAGATCAAGGAGCTGATTCAGCAACAGACTTAATGTTAAGCAACCCCTCCACCAAGGGAATTATTTATCTGCTCAAATTCAAGGATCTGCTTCACACTTTGGCCAAATGCGAGCCAAAATGGGGCATTGTTTCTGAAAGACAAGTTGTGTTTTGTGATGCAGGGGTGAAGTATTGCCTGGAAAAAGAGATGGAGACACCTGGGAGGAATTCATTGCTTTCTTACTATGGATGCATGAAGGGGGGGTCATGCCCAGTGTCTCGCCAGGGAAGACTGACCTGAGCTGACTGCCAGAGGGAGGTGGTGCAGGAAGGGAGCAGCAGAAGGAGGTGCCCACACCTCCTTCCCTCCCCAAGCCCATCCCTCAGCCATTGAACTCACTGATGCAGGTGAGGTGCTGGTGGGGTCTCTATGTTAGGGATTGGCATCTTCCTACACAGGGAAGAGCAAGAGATAGCCAAGAGCCTCTTTGTATGCCACTTGCCACAGCTCCCCTGCTATGAAAGCGTTGCTGAGAGTCCTGCACTGCTGATCTGGTGTCACAGAGTTCACCTTTTCTGTAGAAGGCTCTGCTCTGTTCCAGCTCCTCAGGTTGCTTGCAAACCTGTGCTGCCTCACCAAGCAATGCACAAGGATGTTTTCTGATGATTTCCATGTCCCTTCTGTTCCTCAGGAGTCCTGTTTTACCATTGCCCAGGAATGAAGGTCTATGAGCCCTGGAGCAGGCACACAGACAGAGTTTATTGAGCAAAGATGGTGAATGTTCTGCTCCTCAGAGCTTGCTTTGTGCCCCTGAGACAACAATTTCCAAGGGACAATTGTGTTCTTGAGAAAAGCAGGCTTCAAATTTGACTTTGGGTAGAGCCCTAAGGTGGATGAGCCTGTCAGTCTGCCCACCTCAGCTGCATGCTGTAAGCAGCTTGCTTACAATAGGACAGATTTAGCAAAAGTGACAATTGCTTCCTGTCCAATATCATGAGCTAGCCCTGCCACAAGAGCTCAGACATGGTGCTCCATCTCCTTTCAAAATCAGCTTATTAATAAACATACAGCCTGGCACAGTACTTTCCACCAGGCTGAAGCAGAACTTCGAGCAGAGGGCTGCCTGAGCCACCCACTTAAGAAGACTCAAAGCCATATTCTGGCCAAGATAAGGCCAAAAGAGCAAATGGGTTCAGTGGGCTGGCACATTGGGGGGACTGGGACAGCAAGGCATCTGCAGTCACCTTTATTATTCATCCTTCATTACGTTATTACTCTGATTCAAGAGTTGATGGAGAGAAGGGCAATCTAATCAAAAGGCTGCTGTGGTCACTGAAAACATTGCAATTTATTGGCCTGCCTCAGGCATAACTTCCCAAGGTCCCAGAGAGCATCAGCACTCCTCTCCTGACAAGACTCAGCAACTTCTCTGAGGTGCTCCACATCAGCAGCTGAGCTGGGCTGCTCTGCCAGGCAACCAGAGGAGACGATTGCCCTTGCTCTATCACTACATGCCCTTAGTTATCTCCACTTTCTCAGAGTGAATACCCTCATCAGGATGCCAAAGCAGTCCTGGTGACCCCTGCCTACATCAAAACCACTCTTTCAAGAAGGAAGTTACACATTGGCAAAGAATACCCAGCACTGCTCTTGCTGAGGCATCTGGCTGGTAAGAGTTTTTACCAGGCTAAATTTCCACTAGAGGAAAGACTTGAGAAAGGTGCTGACACAGTCATATCCAGGCAAGTCCATGACAAACAAGACAAGCAATGTCTTGCTCAGAGAGCTGTTCCCAGAGGGGAGCAACCACCAAACAGTTGGGATAAGCTCCGAGCAGCTTTGCCGATGGGAGACTTGCAGCTGAGTTGCAGATCCCAGGCTCTTTACCAGGTTGTAATGACACTTTAAATTTTTTATTACCATTTCATAATTTTAATTAAACACAGGCATGTGCACAGAGAAACCAGCCTCATATATAGGACAACGCTCACCATCTGCAGGCAGCAACCAGGAACCTGTGGTGGGGCTGCAAAAGTTACAAAGCCACCAGCACCACGGTGATCATTGTATGAAAAACTGGGGAACTCGGGGATATTTTTATTCCTACAGTCACTTTTGGCCTTTCTCCTGTGCTCAACGATGCAGCCAGTGCTTGGGGCCCTGCAGTACCAGAAGGTCCAACTCCACTGCAGGTCTGGGGCAGCTGCTTTGCTGATGCAAGACTAACTTGTACCTCTGTCCTGGAAAGGGAAAGCAGAGGCTGCCACCCATCCTCCTGCTCAGCAAGACAGAAGGAGACTCAAGGAGACAGTGAAGCATAGGCTTGGAGATGTGGTTAATTCTTGGCATCTATGTTTATGTTCCCAGAAAGGCTGCCAATAGCTTCCAATTTTTAAAACAAGTTTTTAATGACAAATTATGTGCATTTAGCAGTCTTTGTGTCCTGGCCAGTCCTGTGCTGCTTCTATTCACTTGCACCCTACCCCAGGAGAAGGGAGCCTGGGACACCAAAGCTAAGGTTTTCAGCCCTGGTGTGACTAAAGCTGTCCTGGTTCTGTTTTAAGCCCAAGACTAAACTGGCTCATCAGCTTCCAACCAGCACACATGGATAAAACAGAAGGGGATGGAACAGAGACAATCTTTCCCCACGTATGTCCTTTCCCTTTGCCAGAGCACAGAACCACTTGGAGTCTCAGTATTGTCCACTGCTGGCATTTCCTACCCCTGTCATGAAGGATGGGTGACACAGGACAAGAGCAGGAGGGAGAGCAAGGGCAGAAGAGCCCAGATCCCAGGAGTGCTGCTGGAGAACTGTTCTAACAAATACCAGTTTTCAGATGGACCACTGTCCTGGACCAGACCCAGACCCAAAACATGTTTTAGATCTGTTCTTGTTGGGATTAAAATACTTAAAAATCAAGCCAAGGTTAAAAAAAACCAACAACAACAAACAAACCAAAACAAAAACAACACCCAAAATGGGCTCAGTTCCTGCCTGAGGGGAAAAATAAAGCAACAATCCTGGGTAACCTGCTATAAACTCTCAGCATTTCGTGCCTGCTCAGGGATCCAGACACCTGAACTGCTCCTTCCAAGCTCTCCATCTCTGCCCACAGGCAGCTGTATCTGAGGTACAGACCTGCTCTCCTAAACCTCTCGCACTTCACCACCAGCAAACCTGTGGGTTAAACCATCTTCTCTTTGCCTTGGGCTGGTATCAGCTGGGAACTGATCAGCCAAGGAGAGATGTCTGCACCTAAATACGAATCAGATTTTCAAGTCTGTGGTCCATCTCTGGCCCAGTGAGACCCAGTGACAGCCAGCCCCAAGCCAGGCTTTAACAGCCCCACTGTGCTGAGTGGCCTTCTCCCCAGCACCACAGAAACCCACAGCTTTGATCTCAGGAGCACGTTCAGAGTAATAAAAACATGAATTACACCATCTGGGGTTGTAGTTGCCATGCACCCACCACCCTCTCTCATGCAGAACTTCGAGTGAGCACAGACCCCAGACAGGGCTGTGCTTGCAGCTCAGTGATCTTTACCACAGCTTGCAGTAAGGAACAGCTTCTGCCTCATCCTGCTTGCACTGTTCACAGATGATGGTTTTTATTAGTTGCACCAACTTCTAGTGAGCAACTGATGATCTTTCCCCCACTGCTGAGGTGTTTCTGCTGCACGGAGAAGCCACCTCCCCAGTCACAAAGATGGTTGTGTCCATGCTTGCCATCTGGATGGGATTTCACCAAGCTCATTTCCCTTCTCCAGGTATGAGTCCTGGACACAGCAGCCACCAGCCACAGGTGGCCCTGTCACACCCCTCCTGGCATGCCTGGGGTGGGGGTAAGAAATGTCAGGGAGCTGCTCTTTGCAAAACTTCTGCAACAAGCCAGAAGCACACTGGTGATGGTGAGGTGCAAGAGAAGTGTCAGACACCACATGTCTGACCACCCACCAGAAACTCAGCATAAAAACCATCAGGGAAAGAGTCCTTGTGTAGCTCCTGTGAGCCTGCAGTGAGACACTGCCCTCAGGTTCAGTCACTTTACTTACACACGTCTCCTCACCCAAGGGCCACATAACCACCTGGACCTACAGAACCACCAGAACCGAGCACAGCAAGAGAAGGAGAACAAAGATGACAGAGGATGTGGGCCCTGGCAGTCTGCTGTTCCAGATGCAAGGACTGAATGCAAAAGCCAAAGTGACAGGAATTGTAACATCAAGTACCCTTAGGACAGTAACAGGAAAGAGAAGAGCCTAAAAACTGAGCACAAAAGATTCACAGTCTCAGGGGAATACAAGCTTGTTTCTAATACCAAGAGATTTTTCTGTTGCATGGTTCATCTTAGGGCAAGACTCACCCTTGCAGTGCCAGTCCCACAGCCTCAGGCTGCTCCAGATTTAGGCACCTGACTGTTCAGAAGCAAATATTTCTGTTTGTGAATACTTCAGATCCCCTTGCTTAATTAGGTTCATTTGGGCTCCATTTCTTGCTGATTGAATCTTCTGTACTCACATCTGATTAGGCTGTGCAGCCCTTCTCCACACCCCTTCTGCTTCTGTAAGGGACACATCAATTTCACCAGTGCCTCCCAGATACTTTAAGTACACATAGCACCTACAGAGTGATCATAACCCCTATAACCTAATCCCCAAAAGCTCAAGCATTCTGTTTACTGTTCACCTTGCTGCAAACAGAGATTGCTTTCTGCTCTGAGGTGCACATTTGACAGTAGCTCCCTGAGAGTGTTACACATACAGATAGCTCCCCTCTGGCAAGCATGTCCAGACCTATAGCTCTGGCCTTACATCATGACCAGTATGGAATAACACAGATATGGAAGGTCCAGTATGGAATAACACAGATATGGGCATCCAGCCCCTGTGGACACAGCGTGCACTCAGCCAACATCATTTCCACGCTGACGAGCAAACGCAGCAGCTGAGCTGAGAACTCCCACAACTCTGCACATGTAACAAACCCACAGCAAAGCCCCAACAAGTTCCATTCTGAATAATGCCAATATCTTGGGATGTAAAGCATTTCACTGCCTGAACACAGCCTTCTCTCAAAAAGTGCTGTTACCACTGTTAAGCCCTTGTGGTTTACGCACAGCCTATTCTGGTGTTTCGGGCACATTAGAGGAAAGCAGAAAACCAGCACAAGCAAGTTAGAGAGCTGTTCCACAAAGCAGCAACATCCCAAACTGATCTGTTCCATTGTTAGCTGTGCTTGCTTGAGGTACCATTGCCCACAGCCTCTGCTTTTGGAGCCCCCTGTGCAGGACCAAGCACACCAACACATGCGTGCGCATCCCTGATCCCCCAAGAGAAATACATTCCTGACTTACCCTTTAGCCAGGCAGCAGCCCCAAACCCTCTGAGCCCTCCTGCATAAGAGTTGATGGAGTTTTGCCTGGTTACCCAGCCCGGCCGTTATATAACTGGCACCGTTTCCGCCAGCAGCAGCGAGGATGCTCCAGCGCATCCCTCTCCTCCCCATCCCACACCCACACATCTCCTAACAACAGCTGCCAGGGAAGGGTACAGTGGGCTTTGGGGTACTCAGAGAAAAGTGAAGCTAACAGTATCAAAGAAAGTTCAAAAGGTGCCCAGTGTTTATTAGGAGGCATTGCCATGATGAAAGGAAGCGGTGCAGTAGTACAATGCTCCTTAGCCTGCTGAAAGCAGCTTGGCCTAGATTTTCCTGTACCATTTGATGTGACCATTCATGCAAACAAGAGTAAAACTTTCTCTTTGCTTTTAATTAAGCACAAAAAAAAAAAAAAAGAGAAAAACCTGACAGGTACAAAAGGCACTTTTCTGCTCTCATCTGGGTCTTCTGGGCTACCACCAGACTGAGAATACACAGGAATCAGCCCCATTGATTAAACTATTATTAGTGGCAAACAAACAGATGTGCTCAGCAAAAGACAGGACAAAACCCATGCCCTGTATTTCTGGACTAGATTCAGTAAAACATTATTTTAATCTCATTTGGTATTTTAGCAAAGGAAAGGGGGAACATTCTCTAGCACACTGGGCAGGAGTGAAGCACACAGCATGTTAGTCTTCAGAAATCAAGATAAATAAATAGAATTACTGGTGTCAGTCTGTTCCCACAGATAAAACCCCACCAGCTCTCGTAAGACAAGGACCAGGTCCTGCATTTGAAATCTCACCTCAGACAGATCATGGCTTGTTGTCATTCAGGAGATTCTGGTGTCCAGGAATCACTGATGGACGGAGCACACAGCCCACGGTAGCACAGGGGCTGCAGCTTTAGGGCAGACATAAAACTCTTATGTAAGCCATAATCCTCTCACACTCCTTATTCAGTGATGTTAAGATCTGTACTGTAGGAACCTGCTGGCATCCCAGTGGCTTTTAACCAGTTTGGGAATGGGGAAACTCCAGTAGCAGCACAGTGCCCTCGCTGACACCAGTGTTATGGTGGGTGCGTGGCAGAACCTCCCAGGGTTTGGGAGAACAGAGCATTTCTGTACACTGATGTTTTGGTCCCCTGCAGAGCTGGTGCTGTTGTTTCTGTGCTGGATGAATCACCAGGTTTAATCTCCTGCAGAGTTCACTGAGGCTAATGATAATCAAGTTAAATTTACACTATATTATCAGAGTTTAATTAGGTACTGTTATACAACCCCTATTAATTACAGTGATAATACCCTTACGAAATGCAGATGGGAGGGTGGGGCTGTGGTTGGAGGGGGCTTGGCTACTCAGATGATTTTAGGAAAAAGCTAAATTAAAATGCTGTGTGTACCTTGAGTTACCTGCTTGCCTCTGCCAGTGCTCAAGGTGAAACAAAAAGCTTAAAAAAATTAAATTATTATCCTACAAAAGGTAAATCTAGAAGACAAGATTAAAGACCTCCCACATGTTGTGCTATCACCATCCTTTACAGCAAGAAGTAAGAATGCCATTTAAAATACCAATAAGCCAGAATCGTTATTAGCTTCCTCAGCTCAAAATCCTGCCCAGTAAAGCCCAATGTGACAGAAGTAATTTTTTTTGCACGGAGATACTAACTCACTTGAAACCAAGGCAGGTCTTCTTAGCATTATTAAAGTTTCTCTTTTCCCCTCCAGATGACCTGCTGGGTGCTCGGCACTCATTTTGCAGGGGTGTGACCTCCCCTGGGACACAGTCCCCAGCTATGTTCTGGTGACTCCTCTCCAAGGCCCTGCAGAGATTCTGGAGGACGTGATAGGGAGAGGTGGATGACCTGAACCTCTCAGTCAATGTCCCTGCCCATGAGGGGGGAATCACAAGATCCTGAGCACAGGAGCAGAATCCAACCTTCAGATTCGTGGCTGCATTAGGAGAGAGGTTGCTCAGTGTGACATTTCAAGCTTTGCTTTTGGTAAATCTTGCCTGAGGCATCCTATAGAAAGAGCAAAGCTTATGCCACGTGGTGTCCACTTGGCATCTGCTGCATGTGTTTTGGGGTGGCTTTAGTGAAACCTGTATGAGACCCTGTGCTGTTACTGCTATTCACCTGGTAGCACCAAACTCTGACCTTGCACCTGTAAGGTCAAAGATGCAGGCAAAGGCTCTTTATTAAGAGAAGTAAATAAACACAAAGAGAGAGGCTTAACAGATGCTCTTTTTGGTACATGCATACGAGCCTCCTGCACCCAGGTTCCCTCTCCTCTGCAAATTGCTTTCTCAGTAAGGATGTCCCAGGAGAAGCTCTGGCACCAGGCTGTTGCTGTCACTGCTGATCGTTTAATTAAAACCCGTAAAGACATGAAAAGCATTTTCTTCTTCCTGCAGCTTTTTTCACCAGACAGCAGCAAGCTAACAAAACTAGCACACCTCAGCACTCCCACTTTGCACAAAGCATGTAAAAAAGTAGTACATTTAAGTGTGTTGTACTAGATATTAATTACCTGGCCCTGCCAGCTACATGATTATCTTGTTAAGTTTTGGCTGTATGCACTAAACAAAAATGGCTGGAGGACACTGGCACATGGGATCCAGGAGCAGAGTTCTGTTCATGAATACCCTTGAGCTCCTACCACACCATCACAGAAGATGAGCTGTGCATGAAGGAGTTGGTTTGCTTCCATGGCAATTCCACAGCAGCCTGCATGGCCCTGGAAACAGGTACTCAACTTCTCCTCTCTGTCCCTGGATGGACAACTCTTCTGAGGATACATCGGAACTGTGACAGGAGAGGGAGATGATGACAGACTGGGTATTAGGAGGAAAGTCTTTTCTGTGAGGGTGGCAAGACACAGGCACAGGTTGCCCAGGGAAGCTGTGGCTGCCCCATCCCTGGAAGTATTCAAGGCCAGGTTGGGTGGGGCTTGGAGCAACCTGGGCTGGTTGGAGGTCTCCCTATGCTGGGGGGTTGGAATCTTCAAGGTCCCTTCCAGCTCAAACCATTCAACGATTCTATGGTTTCCTGACAGCTCCTTGCTTGTTGGGTTGAGGTGGGCTCCAGGCCCTGCATTTTTCTCACAGTTCACGTACATCAGAGATGTGTGTGTAGAGTATCCTCAGTCTCTCTCAGCCCTGGGAATTCCTAGCCAAGACTACAAAAGGACCCTTGTTTTTCCTCAAGAGTAGGGTCAGTGGAAGATATCAGTTCACTTGCTGGGATTTTTGCTAGATTTAGGTACAAAGGACTCACTATTACTCCTCATTCCTAACTTATGCAGGGGTTGGCTACAATGCACAGCTGGGACCAGGACATTCCCCCTAAAGGAATGCCTCAAGCACCTCCACATCCTCATCTCAGGAGAGCAGAGGAGAGGCACCAGGCTTTGGGCAAGGCCTTCACCTCTTTATCTGCTGTTGTGACACTTTTTTGGTCCCTCACTGTTGACAGTGACACGTGTGACACAGTGCTGGGAGCACAGCACTGGTCCTGCAGCAAGACTTTGGTTTAGGAAGAGGCAGAGCTGCTCAGCCCACTCTGCTCCTGCTGATGTAGTGACCTGGTTTTGTCAAGACTGTTTTTCTCCTTTCGTCTTTGATGTCATTTTGGAAAGCAAGTCATGAGATTTTCATGGAGCTGGAGTAAAACAAAGTCATTGGCAATGCCATTATAAATGAAGGAGGGTGAAATTTCCCTTTAGAGGATTATTATACTATTTAGGGTCCCAGGGCATTTCTTTCCACAGTTTAGTAATCATGCTTCTCATCAGACTATACATCCATTTGTATTTTAAATGTAACAAGTTACAAGGATTATCAGCTGATAAAAAATATGCACATCCCTAAAACATTTAAACAGCACCTACACTTTGCAAAAAAAAGATCTTACTCAATGAGCAGACTCTTGCAGTTGAATGAGGAAACCAGTAGCTTGATATATGGAATCAAACTGTGAAACACACACTCTCTAAGTTACTTTCCTGGGAAATGCTTTTCAGCACACAGACACTATCTTCAATACATTATACTTTTACAGTATTTTTAGCATAAGAGAGGGTTTGGAAGTCACAGAGATTTCCTTTTGAGTTGGGAATTGGTTTACCTTGAGCTCTCAAGTTTGGAATGATGTATTACAGAATCACAGAATTGTCACAGTTGGAAAAGACCCCTAAGATCACCATGTCCAGCCATCAAAACAAATGAAACAAACAAAAAAAACCCCAAATGAAAACAAAACAAAAACCAGCCAAACAACCCTCACTCCCACAAAAAAAGCAACAACAAACAAAAAACCAACAAACCACCACACCCACTAAAGCATGTTCTGAAGTGCCTTATCTACACAGTTTTTAAACACCTCCATGGATGGTGATTCCCTGGGCAGCCCCAGGTTAAGAAATTCTTCCTAATATCTAATCTAAGATTAGAGTTGGCACAGGGTTACATCAAACCCATAGATCACTCGTGCAATTCAAGTTAAGGAAAGCTGCTTGGAAAATGGGGAGCTGGTGGCTCCATCCTTTATTCTTGCAGATGCATGTTCTGTTTTGCATCCTGTGGGATATAAAGCTTCACCTTTGCTATATACACACAGTCTATCACTTGCACTTCTGCAGGTTCATCTGTCAAGAACTCCATTCACAGCACCACACTTGCTGTGTAGAGTTCCAGGAAAACAGAAATAACTGCAAAATCTCCAAAATCATTGAGACCAGAATCCATAGTCTGGCCTTAGCAAGCATTATACAGAAAGAAGCTTCTACCTCTGACTGCTGGAGAGTACAGACATATATTCTGCAGCCTCTGTAATTACAACCAGTCTCTTCCACCCCCAGAAAGGAGGAAGGAAGGAGATAGTTATGTATGAAGTTTTTACTGTTTCTAGAAAAATCGATCTCAGCAGCTTTTCCCCCATTAAGGATAAAGTCATCCCAGTGTCTGCAGGGCAGTATTAAGTGTGCAGGGAACAAATAGGTGAAAATTGATGGTCAGAGTATGGATTTCTTTCTGTAAAGCTTCTTCTTTTGCTTTACCTCTCCAGATTTCACCAAAAAGGAGTACCTGGAAAAACAGAGCTTGCTCTTGTGAAGCTGGTGGATAATTAACAGTAGGGAAAAGAGGGCAAAGCACCTGTCCAGACTGAGGATTCACACCCATGGCACTGATTTGGCATCATGCACTGTCTACAGCAAGACACAGATCAGCATCTAGGCAAAACCAACTCAAAACTCATCTCTGGTACAGATTACACAGTGTTTTACATCATAAAAAGACCAAATCTTTATACAATCACATAATGAGCATCAGGCTCAGCTGTTTAACAGAAGTCAAGTGTCCCCTTGCCCAGGAGTTTGAGGTTCAATGAACAGGTCAGGTGCCCATGTGTAAGGCAGCTTTCAGGGCCAGCTCTCCAGAGTAACCAGTTCATACTGCAACTGGTTTCTCACATGGTTCCCCCAAATCCTAGCTTCCAGAGGCCTCAATACTAGTAATTTACTAGTCATTTACTTTTGCCCGAGTCATTTTTAAGCACCTTGGGAAACACCCAGAAAATCTCTTATTCCTGTGCACTGTTATCAGCCATCCCCCATGGGAGGCTTTAAACCAGGATCTGCCAGTGAGGATGCTGAGCAGAGCTTGGCTCTGTTAAAAAATAACAATTCAAAATCCCCAACTTAGCAGAGAAACCATCGACTTTTTATACAGTGAATTGAACCACTCAAGCTTTCATTTCTCCCCAGCCAAGGCTCCACACTGCAGGGCTGCAAGGCCAGACCTCATTTTAGTTTGAAGCAAGCTGGGCTGTGCTACAGCTCCAGCTGAGATGCCTCCTCCCAGCACAGGGCTTCAGAAGCAACACTGCCTTGAAGCACCTTCACCTATCTCCATCCTCCACACTCTCTTCTTGGGACAGCACCACCATTTGCAAGACTATTTTGATCACATTAAAGTTGAGGGTGTTTTTATCCTAGGTCAGAGCAGCATCTGATACATCCTGATAGTCTCCATCTGCAGGGTTAACAGGCCCAAAGACAAAACACTACAGGTCTCTGCTTTTTGCTGTCTATTCATGTATTGGAGCCACAAACCTTCAGGTATGACCATGACCTAGGATCAATGTAAACATGAGCAATTTATTACATCCAGTGCAGTTTTCTTTACTTAGGGAGCAAACTTTGCAAAGCTTCTTAACACCCAGAGCTGCAGTTTTTCTGTGGCAAAGAATTTTCCTCCTGTGAACTCAATGTTCAAACAAGCTCCCTGGTGAGGTAAGCACAGGCTGCTTTTTAATACAAACACAAACCTCACATTTAACTTATTAGCTGGGGGAGGAATACAGATGAGGGTTGGATGAATCTCATGAGTCATCGTTTCTGTAGGATAAAAGCAAGCTTGTCTCAAAAAAACCCCTCAATTCATTTATCTCTATTGTGTATTGGAGATAGAAGCACTTAAATAATAAAAAGATTAATAAAAACACTTCAACCAATTGTTCTAGAGAAAAAAAAAGAAAAATAGATTTTGGATTATGGAAGAATGTTCTTTAAATACAGAAAAATAAAACATTTCAAGTGGCACAGTGTTTTGAGAGAGGGAGACAAATGCAAATTACTCATGCTTAAATGTACTTCCCCAAACAATACACTGCTCAGAGCTAAGATTAAGACATGTACATCCTGCCAGGCATACATGAAAAATTAGGATCTGTATATTCCTTCAGTTTAATTCCTTTAAGATTTTCTCACTGCTGTATTCTTCCAGTCTTATGCCAACCCTTCCCCCAGATAGCACCACGTGCATGTTCTGCACCCTGACCACTGAGTTCATTCCCAGTCCTGAGGGCAGGTGAAGGGATGTGCTCTGGAAGAGCAGGACCAGAGCCCAGCACTAATGCTACTGAGAGGATGATGGCATCACCCAGGTCATGTGCAGCAGCATCCTCCAGTGGTGTGTGAATTTCAACCAGACTTTTCAAATGATTTTTAATATTTTAGAAGGTGGAGGAAGGAACAGACCAGGCAGAAGAGAGAAGTCTAAAGCCAATTAAACAACAGCACAGGTCTGACAAAACAGGGATTTCATGGAATGCTCAGAACTGACAAGGAAAGCAAGCAGACACGATGGTGTGAGCTGCACAGACTTTGAAGGGAACATCAAGCATGCAAAATCAGGCAACATTCAAGGTATGCACTGATTAAAGATCTCACCAGAAGCAATCCCTAAAGTCACTATGGATGGATGGTGGTGAATGACAGATATTGCTGAGAGAGCAGTGGGTCAAAAGATTAAAGTTTCAGCCTTCACCTGCCCATCACAGGAGTCTGGAACACCCTGGTCTGGTTCCAAACCCAGAGCACTTCACCTTGCTGGTCAGTTGATCTGTACAGTAATCTTTGAGGCTGAGCAAACTCCTGAGTTTGAACTGAAAGAAAACTGTCTTGGCAGGATTCAAGGATACAAGACAAAATACATTACTGAACCTGCTTTACTGGCTGATCAGTTCCCATACCCACACACAGATGTGATCATCTGAATCTGTGCTTATGTTCTCAGCCAGGTTATTGCATTGCTCCATCTTTAACTGAATGAATTGTAGCAAATCAGTTCTGGTGCTGTGCAAAATTACCTGCTGTGAAGAATTACCTCTTGAACCGAGTCCATAAAAATTACACAAAAGCAATTTATCCCATCGAATTGCAATTTGGACCATGCAGCTATAGCACAGCTGAGCAGAGGTAGAAAGTTCACAAACCACTCAGCTCTACTTCAAAATTAATCCCTTGCATAAGCTAACAGAAGCTTTTTGGCATGGGCAGGCTTCTTGAAAAGCTGCATCACATATTCTCAGGTGATCTCTAAGATTTCCTTACTAAAATGCTCAATGTAGTTTTCATTTAGAGATGGAAAAAGGAAAGCATCCTGGTTCACACTGGCAATACTACTCAGTATTCTTAAATGCTCTGAAGTTTTGTAATAAGCTAAAATAGAACATTTGAACACAGAGTTGGAATGTTTTGAATCTAAGAAGCAGATGGCAAGACAGAAACATAATATTATTCTAGTGTTGTTAATCACTTCTCCCAAGGTCCAGGACAAATAGCCACCTGATTAAGAATTGTTTCTAAATTGGAAACTTTTTTTCCCCCTGACATTACTGTTTTCATACTTCAAATATCAGAGCTGACAGCACTAACAGTACTGAAAATTCATGGGCAGGAAGGCACCTGATCTCTCCCTACAAAACTCAATGTACTCTTAGCTAGGGATCACATCAGATGTCACACTACAGATGATATTTGCTCCCATCAAAGCATTTGGCAAATAGGTAGGAGAGGTAAAGAGGGAGAAATGCTAAAAAAGATTCAGGAACTTGCTGATGCTTGCAAAAGGAGAATGGGCTAGATATCAGTGCTAGCTAGAAATAAAAAAACCACAAACAAACAAATTAACCCCCCCAAATAGCCCCAAAACAAAGCCAAAACCCAATTAAAGATCCGGTTTTCACTAATAAACTGGGAGCTGTGAAACAGCTGCTAGTCAAGATCATCTCTAATAATCCTGTTGGACCCATTAAGCATTAAGGCAAACAGAGAGGACACAGAATTTGATACCCACCTACCAAGTTTTAGGGACACTGGGTTAAATCTGGAGATAAGGAGCTACAGCCATTTGACATTTAAACCCAACCAGCTGCACCTAACACACAAACAGCCATCAACCCCTCAAATCACCAAAACCAAATTTTGCTTGGATTTTTTGGTGTGGGCCCAATTCCCAGGAGGAGAAAGAAAACACTATGGTGAAGACACAACCACAGGCTTCTAAAGGAAACTGCCCTATCATAATACTTCAAATTAAAAATTATCCAGAGGTTCCAAGTTCTATAGGAATTGGTCTTCAAAAGGGCTCAAACTGCATTAAGGTTTAAAGCAAACTGGATTCTTCTGTCTGCTCTATCAGAGACCTATGAACCCAAGACTCCTTCCCTTGATATGAACTGCATGAAGCATCCCAGCTGTGGAGCTTATTTGGTACTTCCATCTGATCCCCAGCATCAGCAGAGCCAGACTAATGAGTCAACCAAGGCAAGAGAAATTCTGCATCTTGAAGGTAAAAAACTGCAAAGGTATTAAATGGATCCTCAGTGTGCCTGCAGCATGGGCCCACACCCACAGCAGGTTTTGTTCTTTAATTCTGACTGCTGTTACTCTCACTCATAAATCATCCTTCAATTAAAAACAGTTTTAATTAATAACACCCCCTCTGTGCCTAAGCCCTGGGCCATTTACACTGAAACTATGAAACCACACTGCATCATGTGCCAACTATAAGCATCAACAGCTTTTTTTCCAGGCCTGGGAATAGTTTGCATTGGTGTGAAAAAGCAGAGTTGCACCTAAGCACCTGATCACTGCTGGAAACACTGAGCATCCACGGGGAACAATCCTGGCAAGAACAAACCACCCAAAGCTGGTAGGACAAGGAGAGCTGTGAACTGTGACAGCAAAGCAGGACCAAGGAAATTCAGACTCAGACATTCAGCTGGACAGTCACCAAGCTAACCACTCAGCTTCCCAAGTTCTCCTTGGTCATCCTTCAGACTGTTCTTCCCAGTCAGCATCCCTGACTTCAGAAATAGGATCAACCACTGGCTCTACCTCTTGGTTCCAGAATGCAAACCAGGAGACCAGCACCCAAACCAGCTGCTTTCCAGAGAAATCCCTATTCACTTCCCCCACAGTTTTGCTTACCCTTGTAGGTTCAAACTGCACTCGAGTCCCAAGAATTTACTGGTCTTGTAACTTCTATGTTACACAACACTGTGATTCAGTCCTCCCAACACAGAAACTCAGCCTGCATCCAATCATCACAGAAATTCCAACATTAAGAAATCTTCAGGTAAGAGAAAGACTGGGGAGGTCGCAAATGTCCCGGGATTTCCTCCTTGGAAGCCCCATCCAAGCATGACAGAGCCTCTCCTTGCAGGAGAGCAGCCAAGCACTGCCTCCTTTGCACTTGGAACAAGAAGCTTGTGTCTCCCTTAAGCTGAGGGTTGATTAGAGCCAAGTGGCAATTGCTCTTCTGTATTTTTAGAGAAATGTTTACACTACAAGGGCTTGACCCTGCCCTGAGGGACCACTTGGAGCCAGTAACAACCTAAGGTTGCACAAGCCCAAGCTGAATGAATGCACACTGCAAAGCTGTCAACCTGTGAACATTTTTAACTGGAAGTTAAAGATGGAATAATCTTGCTGTTTTGTATCATTTACATTTAATATTTCAATGGCTCAGCATAATCCTCTAGAGAAAGTGGGATAAACACTTCCAAACAAGAACTTAGGGTGCCTCAGTCATCAGGTACCAAGCTGTGCCCACACCTTCCTGTTCTCACCCTACCCCATCTCCATCCCACCTCCCCAGGACACTCCTGTGCTTCACAGGACTTTTTGCTTCCCTTGTCCCATGGGCTGCAGTCTACCTAAATTCAGTGATGCCCATATTACATGAGCCTGCAATAACACATTAGGTGGCTTGGCTGGCTGTTTTGTGGGCCATCTACTTCACCATCTCTTACCCACCTGAACTATTACCAACAATACCCCTCTCTGCAGGCTCCAAGCACACCCCATCCAGGGGCTAACAGCAGCCTAAGCACAGTTATTTAACGATAATAACCGTGCAGAGGTCCCAAACCCATCAGAATTGCAATTACATTGAGCATTTTACTGTTCACCAATGCACTAAGCAAGAAGATCACGTTTCAGCCAGCACCACAACATCCCCATTCCGAGCATCAGGTAGAAAATCCTGCCCTCTGGTTTGTCAGCCTGCATCAGCAGCAGGCCAGAATCATCCCCTTGCACTGCCTCTCTGTTTGATAGTGTCCAACAACTATCACTGCAAAAATTACCCATCACTTTGGGGTTGGTTGGTTTATTTTTTGTGAGTTTGTTTTTAATGTCAAATGAGAGTTATTATGAGGCCTCCAATTAAACAGCAAAAAACAAGTAGGCAGTATTTGGGGTTCAAATATACTGTACAGATCATTTAAAGTTCATATTCATTAACTAATGTTAGGGTATGACAAACAGTTCCCATTAACATGATCCTCAACACCACCATTTTCTCTGGGGGCTTCCTACTTGATGCTAGCAGTAAAGAGAGGAATTAAGTCAGACATCCCTCACCACAAACCACAGATGATCACCTGAACACACTCCCAGGCTGGGTACCCACCACCATCTTCTGCAGGCATTAAAAACCAGAGAGGGCAGAAATTCAGAAGAAAACTAAATGAATTTTGAAAAGCCCCTGGTTTTCCACTTCTGAATCCCCCCACACTTCCTTTACTATTTATAGCCTTAGGAAACACTACAGAAAATTTCTGTTATGACCTCAGTTTCAAGGTATTTGCTAACAACAGTTATCTCAAACCAATTCCTGGTAATAACATGAACCAACTGTGCCATTTTAAAGTACCACACCATTAAAATTTTTACATCACCCTTTTGTAAAAAATAAAACCCAAAGCAACAAGACTGCTCCACTACCAGCTTCCATAGCTGTACACGTGCTGTGCAAGCTCCTCTATCCCCTCCTCACTTGGACACAGGAGAAAATAAAATGAAAGGCTCATGGGCTGAGGTAAAGGCACAGACCACTCACCAGTTACCATCACAGGGAAAACAGACCTGCCTTGGACAAATTAATTTTAATACCAGTGAAATAGAGTAATGAGAAACAACATCAAATCTTAAAACACCTCCACCCCGCTCCACCCTTTTCCCCAGACTTAAATTCACTCAGGATTTTCTTTACCTCTTCCCTCCACGTGGCACTGGGGAACATGGAATGGGGACTGCAGTCAGCTCATCACATGTTGTCTCTGCTGCTTCTTCCTCCTCGTACTCATCCTCTGCTCCAGTGTAGGGTCCCTCACATGGGAAGCAGTCAGTCCTCCACTAACAGCTCCAACATGAGTCCTTCACGTGCTCTGCAATTCTTCACAAAGTGCTCCAGCATGGATCCCCCTCACAGGGGGGTGCAAACCTTCAGGAACAGACTGCTCCAACACCACTTGCTGCTGAGGGGAGGGGTAGGGAGGGTGGGGAACAGCCCACTCCACTGCTAACCTCCACAAGTTGCAGGTGGGTATGTGCTCCACGGGCTGCAGGTGGGTATCTGCCCCAGCATTAACCTCCCTGGGCTGCCTCACCAGGGTCCTCACCACAGGGTGCAGAGGAATCTCTGCTCCAGGGCCTGGAGCATTCCCCCTCCCCCTTCTTCCCTGACCTTGGTGGCTGGAGTTGTTTCTCCCACCTTCTCACCACTCTCACCCACCTGGATACTCTGCAGCATTTTTACCCAACCTTAAATGTGTTACCTCACAGGTGCTACCACCATGGCTGAGGAGCTCGGCCTTGGCCAGCAGAGCCCATCCTGGAGTCAGCTGAGATTGGCTTCTGGCCTCTGCTCACAGAAGCCAACCCTGTAATTCCCCCCAATATCCAGACCTAGCCCTGCAAACCCAATATAGTACAGTGCTATTTCAACTCTAAAAGCATTAAAATGGCCAATAAACAATTAAATAGCCATAATAATTAGCTTTGACAGTAACTGAACATCAGATACATGACAGGAAGCATTTAACCTGAAGAAACTACAAAAAAGGTATTAAAAACTCTTACTATTGATGAGGCACAGCAGGATTCCCTGTAGGGTGTCTGCTCCAGATACACCCTACATTCCATGGCTGCAGTTTCTGTTCTCTGAGCTCCCTCATCACCGTGGAATTCCACCACTTGACTCTTTTTCACTGTATCATTTCCCAAGTGGCTGTTTCAGCTCCCAGGCACAGGCAACACAAACCCTAGAACAGGGTTGATGTGCATGGACTCCTGTGTCGCCTTTTATTCTCAAGGAGAAAACTGTGGATCAAAGCATTATCTTCAAAGATGATCTTCCAATGGATGGACTAACACTCAGCTCCCACCTCCCAACTGCTCCAATACTGTAGTGCCTATATACTTACAGGGTAAATCAATCTTTTCAGGTTTTTGGAATAATTATAATAAGCTACTATTTCCCTGTTATTCCTAGGAAATTAACTTTGTATCTAGGGATTCTGCTATATGAAACATAAAGCAGCACAAGACTGAGCTGGGAAAACACAACAGCTATGTTCTCAGTTATTCTCCACTATATAGAGTTAAAAAAGCCAAAGCAAACAAAGATAAGGGTTAAAGAGGTTATGCAAAAAATGTTCACCACAAATGCTTATTTACTGGATGTTGCAGGCCAGTTCTTTATTAAAAGGTAGGATTTGTTTTACAATGTACAGTTCATACACCAGAGAACAGGAAGCCAATATGCCAACATACAAACTAAATTTGTATTTGAAGTCCTATGAGCCCATTCTCCAGTCTACTGGCAGCAACCTGACAATGAGCTTCTGGCTGAGAAAGCCAATGTTTCAGACACAAAAAGCAAAAACTGATTTTTTTAGTGTGACATGACTTGTATTCTTGCATACACCTAGGACCAGGGCTGGAAGGAGTGCAATGAGACCAGGGAACACACATCTCAAGCCACTGGGCACAGATTAACTGATTTTGTCTTGTTTATGGGAAAGTTTTACCATGGACAAATGCAGGACCAAAATCATTCCAAACCCTATATTAAGCAAAACAGTTCCAAAAAAGGTTCAACAAATACAAGACATTGGAAAACTCAAATTAACAGAACAACCTCAAGCACAACAGCAAAACAGCAATCATCAGTGTTTGGAATGTTCACTGCTGGAACCTTAGGAAATATGTTTTATTTACAGACTAAAAAGCTTGCTAACAGGGAAATGAAAATCAAGTTATCCTACAACACAAAACTCTCATTGTGCTTGCACTACAGAAAGTTTCTACACAACAGAAGAAAAAAGTAAACAATGAGCACATTTCACAGTGTACAAACTATTAGTTATGAAGAGAAATAAATTTTCCACATGATCACTCTTGTGTTCTGCTTCATAAAACACAATCTTTGCAGATGGCCAGAGATTGTTTTCTCTTGTTCATTCCTCTACTGGCCACTAGTGCCTTAGAGCTGTTACTGGTATTACTTTACCACAGAAAATCCAACAATATATGTTAGCAACTATCAAAATACATAGATGTACAGACATATAAAAATATGCTATGTCATTTCCCCGGATTCATCAAGGTTAACTGTGGAAGAGTGGAAAGATAAGTAATGTAGTAATAAAACAATCCTCCCAAAAAGAAATTGAAGACTGAATTTTATACTGTAATAAAAAAAAATACATTTGAAAAAAAAAACCCTTTGTATTTCACATTAGAAAGACATCACCTGAGTTTCTAACCAGTTCTGGTTTTGCAGTTACTTCTAAACTCAGAAATTTATTATTTATGCCTGTCCCACTGCTCTGGTTTTGGCTGGGACAGTTTATTTTCTTCATGATATCTGGTACAGGCTAGGGTTTGGATTTGTGCTGAGGACAGTGTTGGTAACATGGGGCTGGTTCTGTCACTGCTGAGTGGTGCTGACCCAGAGCCCAGGCCTTTCCTGCTCCTCACACCCCCCAGCCAGTGACCAGGGGTGCACAAGAAGGTGGGAGGGGACAGAGCAGGGACATCCCAGCCCATGTGACATGATGCTCAGCAGATAAAGCTGGGGAAAGAAGAAGGAAAGGGGGTTGCTGTTCAAAGTGATTGTGTTCTCTTCCCAAGTCACCATTCCATGTGATGCAGCCCTGCTTTCCTGGAGCTGGCTGAACACCTCCTGACATCAGGCACCAGTGGATGAATTCTTAGCTTGTGCAGCTTTTGCATTACCTGTTGAACTGTCTTTATCACAACCCACAAGTTTTCTCCCTTTTACCTTTTCAGCTCTCTCCCTTATCCTACCAGGGAGGAGTACAGCAGCAGCTGTGTGGTGCTTAGCTGCTGGCTGGGGTTAAACCATGGCACACAAAAATTAGGAAGCTGCCCACTGCAAAGTGCAATCCCACCTTTTCCATTGCAGTTCAGTAATGAGTAATGTAGAATTTTTTTTTAACTAGCAATTTAATTACTTGAAGATGTAATGCTTGCTTCGTGCCAATGGGATTTTCGGTGCAAGCCAGAGAAATATTAGGAATGGCAAAAATAGCTACAGGATTTTTAAAAAAACTTACAATTATTTTATTCTGATTCCTGGTAAAGACCACCTCAGCTCAACCTGTCAGAGACTGGCTACAGAACACCTGCCCTCAGCATTACAGAAACCACTGCTATACATTCAAGACGAGCACAAGTCTTTGACTAACCAGAGTTGAGGCATGAGCCTTATCTTTGTACACATTTTAAGGAATGTTTTTCCTTCAGCTTGCAAAAATTTGATGTACAGTCTGTAGGCATCAGGTGATGATGATCTTCATATTAATTAATCCTGTTTGCCTTCCCGCCACTGCCGAGAGCCTTCATTCCATGCTACATACACAAAGAGAGCCAGCACCACGTGGACAGTAACTACAGCAACTATGGCAGCATAAAAGTAGCTGTCTCTCTCAGACATTCCTAAGGTACCTGAGAAAATAAAGAAAGGAAAGAGTGTTACTTACTAGGAACACTGAAATGGCAAATCAAAATTCTTCCTGAAGACCAAAGTTACTTTTACTCCTGTATGAAAAGACTGAGGTCTGAAAGAATTCACCGTGATAATTACAGACCTTGAAAACTATTTCTGGAATAAAGCAATATCCCAATTACTCAATATTTAGGATAAAATACCCTGGGTTTGAAGTCAACAGTGTAAGAGTTCTCTATCATTCAATTTTCCTGTTACTATCTTCCAGCACCAAAGAAACCTCATCATTCTTTTTACCTGTTACTCTTTATGGGGCAGGAAAATGGAGGGGGGGTAAGAGGAACTATTACACAATTTATTTGCCACTGTAACAGGATAAAAGAGTAGAATAACAATTAAATTTAGAGGAATTCTACCTTCTGTATTTAGACTGTAAACCAATTTATTCCTCACAGGAATACCTCTCATATGAAATAAGCCTTCAAGTATCAGAAGACCAAATACCTAAATGTAATTTCTCATCATTCATTAAAATAAAATAACAACACAAAACAAATGAAAAAAATAAACACCCCCCCCAAGACAACCCCCCAAAAGCAAGCATCAAAAAAGCCCCATACATCACACCACGACAAAAATAACATTCTCCAACACAAACTCAATCCTATCAGCACTGACCAATCTTTCCATTAACTGAAACACCAAAGTTAAAGGCTCACCTTGCTATACCTCAAGTTTAAAAAACCAAAAAACAACACTACAAAAAAAAAACATGCTAAAAAGGATCTTGAAAGTTACTTAACAAGCTTGCAGCTTCAGCCTTCAGAACTACATACAGCAGTATAGACCAAAGCAGAATCATCTTGTAATAACTCCAGTTATTTATTCACAAGCTGCTTTGAAAAGCAGCTGCTTTTTCCCTCCCTCCTTCCTGCTTCTGAAGGACTTGCTTTTCTCCTGCAGCATGAGGAAGTTATTAAAGCCTTGCAGAAGGCCAGAAAGTGGCTGGTTGTTAGTAGTTTGAAAGAACTGCTCAAAGCAAGAACCTAAATTCTCTTTTTTAATTTATTTTCTAATGAAAAGAAGGCTCCACAAACACACACATTTCATACCTGAAACTGGGTATACGACTGAACTGGTTTATTCCTATGAATGCAGGAATGTTTTAAAAAGTAAAAACTAAACCCAGTAAGCAATATTAACCTTTCCTGAATACACAATTATTTGCAACATATGCAGGAAACACATCCCTGATAAAAGTCTGCTGCAGGGTGTCATTAGATATCCTTTAGGGAAGAGAAATGATGCAGCTGTGTAGTAGATAACCCACTGCATAACAGTGCAGCCAGTATGAGATTGCAGACCACGATGCAGGGAAGACTGCATTGACTTTTTATGTTGTTTTCTGTTCTAATCTGACACTACAAGGTTTTCAGTCTGAATAAGGAACCAAATATTTAAAAACAGGAAGGAGAACAGAGATGCTATTAGAGGATTGTGCTTTTCCTCTTTTTTTGTAATAGTAATGCTAATTGGCAGAAACAGAATTACCTTCAAATAAATAAGCCTTGGATGAAAAATACAGCCCCACCGGTAATGTGATCATTAGAGCTGTGAAGAACAGAAGTGTTCTTAAAGTTGATGTTAATGAACCCTCATTTCTGAAATAAATAAGAAAAGTTACACAGAGACAAAACACACAAAATATATGCCTGAGACTGGACAAGAACTCACCCTAAACAGAAGCCAATTACTTTTCAAGAATTGAGTATGCATATAGTTTGGAAGTGATAGACTTGGAGTGTGGATTTGTTGGCTGCAATACAAAAATCACAGTATTCAAAACCACGTAGTGATTCTGCCAGTCAAAGCTCACAAACAAGATTAAAACAGTTTTTGGATTTTTTTCCCTGATACTGCTTTGCAAGCATTTACTTAGGAGGTTTGTATTAACATGTCAATCAGTGTATTATTACATAATTACTATATATCTAACATTAGACACATCTGACATATGACAGTATTCTGCACTAAAACTTGCCAAGTTCCCCCTTTTTAAAAAAAAAAAAAAAAAAAGAAAAAGTAACTACAGCGATAGGAAAATGACAAATCCTACAGGCCAGGAGACTGAGGGAAGTACACAGAGTGACTTCAACAGCCTACTACTGCAAATGAAGTTCCTCTTAATTAGCCACTGTTTCTCTATTTAAAATAATCCGTTGGGTTTTACTGAAAAAGTTACAATAACTGTAGCAATAACCAGAACATGAAACCAACAAACCAGAATATCAGTAGCTTTTTTGTGCCTTCACAGACCTTAACGACCTTGAAGAAGAGAATCACAACAAAGGATTATGTACTTGGTAAGGTGTCCTGAACATGATCTGCTACAACAGGTTTTGTAGATACAAAACACCACATGCAGCTTGTTTCTGTGTGTGCTTCCACCAGTTTTCACTCACCCTGCTTGGCTGCCTCCATTATTTTATGCTGATGTAAACATGTAAGCCAAGCAACACCCTTTTGACTTTCAAAGACTACCAGACCCAATGGCCTGTGTCCTTAAAGCTATGAAATACAAATATGCATAAAACCAATTCAACTCAGAGATAAATAATACTTAAAACTCCCAGGCACCTCCACAGCAATTTTTGTATATGCTGTCTCAAAAAATTCTGCAATTCACGTTTGTGCCATCGTATGCTGCTTGAAATATAAGTGGAAACGAGGGAAAAAAAATTAATTATCTGACAGTCATCAAAAGACAGCGATGTGCAGCCACACCTACATCTTTTACACTAAAGCCAAGAGGACTTTTTGGTCATCATGTACTGCCAAACGTTTAGGTAGCAGTCAAGTAGCTCAAAAAAAACCCCAACCAAACGCCACTGAGATTCGTCACCTTTCCCTTTACTACGGTTTGTCTCAAGGGCTGTCAGGGTGGAAAGCACTCAAACTCTCCCGATAGGAATCAGGAGCTGTTCTCTATTTAACACTTACGGACAGAACAGAGGGCCTCGAGCTTGTTACCTCAGTTTAAAACCCCAGTGTTGACAACCCCTTTCCTTACACTGACATATTTTCATCACTTCCCTGCGCAGCAAACCCAAACCTCCTGTCTCATCACAGCATTAACTCCGAGCTCTCCGCTGCAGCCCGGCCCCGGCCTCCCCGCTCCCACCTCCCGGTCCAGGAAAACCCGCGGCCTACTCCATCCCCTCCGGCTCCTGCGGGTTGGAGCTGCCGCTGCCCCCGGAGCCCCCTCGCCGTGGGCCGCCCCCCATCCCCTCGCCGGGCAGGCAGTACCGGTACCGATCCGTGCCTCCGCGGCCTACCAGCCAGACACCCCTTCCCTCTGGCAGGCTGCAGGGCGCCGCCAGGCCCTGACACCCGGCCGGGGCGGGGAGGTGGGACTGTCCCTGCCGCCGCCAGGCCCTTCCCCTCCGCGGAACTCACTGCCTGAGGTCGGACACGGGAAGGGCGCCCAAGGCCACCGGATCGTAGCGCTCCATGGCCCCAGCACAGCCCCCGCCGATCCGAACCTTCTGGGCTGCCGGAAGCCCGCCGGACGGGGCCGCGCATGCCCAGACGGCGCGCCACCGTCTCCATAGCAACCGCGGGGCTGCTGGGGCCTAGGTGCGGGCGGCGGCTCCCAGGGAGGTTTCTCGAGCCAAAGATGAAACTTCTGGTCAAAATCTGAGAGAAATCTTCCCCAGCATAGCCAATAGGTTTAACCAATAGGTGCTGCACACAAGAAACAAAGTACTCAAATTTTACTCTCCCAGCTGCATGCTGAGCATTTCCCAGACCATGCTCTGTTCAAGCCAATAATTCACATTCCTGGGGATGCTACTCTGCTTAAACACTGGCCAAGGGATGGATTTGAACCCAGCTTTTCAACAGAAGACCAAAGTGCTACAGTCTCTGTGCTATGCAATTAGCCTCCTTTGCAGGGCAATTAATTGTCTATACTCAGTGAACAGCTCTGGCAGGAATGCAGCACATTGCAGCTCCTAAACAGCCACTCTGAGGCCATTTAATTGAGTGTTGCCATTTAGTTGTGTCTCATACACCATAGCAATAACATATATGCCCTGTTTTATGGTAAATCCACCTTGCTATCTTAGCACTCAGCCGTGCCATATCTTACTTGTGTGAGTCACTAACTCCACACATGACTCTTTCCTCGTGTTTTCCTGCAGCTTGCAGACACCCAATGTCCCTGCAGCCCATCACAGTGGCCTCTCTCCTGCTCCAGGCTGCAGTGTCACACAGTGCATGGTGGCATCTTCTTTTGCTCATGGGCTGGTGTGGCATCCTGCTACTTATCACCCTGGAAGAGAAATACAAGAGAGGGTTGTTTTCCTGGCAAGCAGCAAGATGAGGAAATAAGCACTTTATTCTTGGTAATTCCTGCTTCTGAGCTTCCCTCTCAGAGCTTGCTTAACTCTCCTGGTCTGGGCTAGAGGCAATGAACACTGCACTGCACCACTACAGTGTGTCTGTAAAGGTGCAAGGCAAGGAGTAGCACTGCCTGCAACACCAATTTTTTCTCCCCTGCTTGTGACTAGTAAGATCTTTTATGATGTTTTCTCCAGAGAAAGAAGGGGAATTTTGTTACAAGGGCTTGCTGTGTAACATGAGCTTAAAACTTCAACGTAGTTCTTGATAAAATCAAATCAAACTCCAGCTTTCCACTCACAAAATCCAACCCAAATGTGTGAGAAAGTTTTGTTTGCTTATGGATTACTCAGTGTATAGTTAAGATATAAATCAGATGACTGAAAAATATGAATGTAGGTGCAGTGAACATGTAATCACTAGATACATGGTGTTCCTTCCACTTCTGGTTTTACTTTCCTGATTGTTTCTCCAGTAGGAAAAGCAATGACATAAAACAGTTTAATAACAAAACAAAAAACCAAGGTAACATACAAGCAGAGTAAGTCTCACATCATATAAACTTCCCATAAAGATGCATATCAATCATTAGGAAGTAGCAAATCACAAAAGGCTTAGCAACCCAAGTGATTAATTTTTAGTATAAAAAAGACTTCATGGCTCATGCCACAAATCCTTTCATCTGCCAAACTAATAACAGTTTTGCCAAGTGATTTCCTGCATGTGTAACTGAGCATATAAGGGAAATACAGAACCATTAGAAAAATTTTGCATTGTGAGAAAAAAAATAAACCACTTTTTGTCTGTGTCAGTATCTTAAAGCAGCTGGAGCATATAAAGTCTTGGCCACTTGCTTCAGGCTTCAGATATCAAGTATTCTGAAATTTTAGTCAGACCACAGACCCATCTTACCTTCTGGATTATAGAGTAAATATAAGATTTGTCCTTAAGCAGAAATTGTGCTGCAAGCAGAGGATGCCAGTTTAGCTGACAGAAAAGATTTGCTGTTCTAAGATCTCAACAACAATTGCCAGGGAATGCTTGAACAATATCTATAAAAATAAAGCCTGTAAAGAGCATTTCCCTTCCTGGGACACCATCCCAGCTTCCAGCAGTGAGCTTTATGGGAGGAATGTCTGCCAGTGAAGGGACTCCTGTTTGCCCAAGAAATGCAGTGAGAAATCCTTTATTCTGGTAACTCATGCACCTTGAGTTGTTTGGAGTATTTTCTTTTGCTCCTCAGCTTCATTCCTGCTGCAGCCCCTTCAGCTGCACCCTGTGAATTGCCTTGCAGCCCCAGTAACAAATGAAAAGCAAGGTGGAAACGTCACCTGTTGTGTAACTGCTGAAGTCAGCTCATTTGGATCCATTTGGTGTAATGAGCACATTTAGAAATTCAGGAAGAGCAGAGGCTGTGCTGTTGGGCTGCTCTGCAACATAAAAGCACCAGGGCCCCTGCTTTTTGGGGTCTGCGTCTCAGCGAGGGCCCAGAGCATCCAGGAAGTGCCTGCTGAAGCAATACCATCTAGTGGCAGATGGAGAAAAAAATTCTCCCAAACATGTACAGGGCTGGAAAGGTAAAAACTGAAAATATAATATTCAAAACCACTCGCTTGTGAGTATGTTTTAGGGACCATGGCTACTGGGGCCAGTGACAGGCTGAGGTTACAAGCCCTGATCTTGCAGAAGTGCCAAGTGACCCCAAAAGTCTAGCTTCTGAAATGAGATTTCCCAGCAAGGAACAAGCAGCACTGTGCAGCATCAGCTTTGAAGCTCTTAATCAGTTTAAAGTGAATGTTTTTATGTGGCTCAAGCTTAGCCCCAGAGGAGATGGTGTAGCAGGAAGAGCAGCTGTGAGACAGGGCTTTATTTCAATCCTAAGTTTGCCATGGTTGGGGGAAAGATGTAGAACGTTTGTGACTGGATTCACAGTGTGGAAGAGTCCTGTACAAGAGAGCTGGCATTGGTAGGGAGTGATAACATCTTTTATTACACCATCTAATAGAGCCTGAGCAAACCAAGACAGTTGTAGGGGCTCTCAAACTCTTTTGCTGAATAACACAGACTTCTGCACTGAAACATCGTCCATTTTTTTCCAGTGATGTCAGCTGATCTAACTAAAGATGTTATGTCTTCCTACCAAAACCTTCCTCTTTCAGTTTCTTGATGTTCTTGGCTCCAACAATCCTATAAATAGTCTCTATTTATCTGTTTTGGAAACTCTACACACGTTTCACAAAAGGTGAATGGATTGGTTAACTCTTCATGATACTCCAGACCAAAAGCCTAACTTTTAAAACAAAGTGTAAACTATGTTGCATAGTGGGCCAGTAGCTTCTCTGGAAACAGAACCAGAGTCATGTTGGTGCTTTGGGTTTGCAAAGAAAACATTTACATCAACATTATACAGGCAAATTCCCTGTTGTGATCCTGTTATTGCCCATCCCAGGGTAAGATAAGTTACTCCTATTAACTAATGGAGTGTGTAAGTCTCACAGTCCACTTCCCATTATTATTGCTGTCATTCTGCAAAGAAAACACAGGGCTACTGAGGGAAGTGGCTGCTCTTCCACAGTGAAATACCTGGGCACCTACATTAATAGAGTGGGAAAGGCTTTATTCCTGCAGCTGGTGTAAGTCAGCTCACACCAAATAAAGGTGAGACTCCAGATACTGAAGGAAAGAGAAGTCTCCTTTTTCTCTAGGGGCAAATGTAATCAGGCTTACATGTTACAGGTAATTAAACCAGTGCATGATAATTTATACCTCTGCCCAGACAAACAGTGCTGACTATACAGTTAATGTTGTGGATTTGTTTTGTACTTTTTCAAAAAAATAGCACAGAAAACACAACTTCCTCCTGCTGCTGTTTGGGTTATAGTGAGCTTTGGAAAACACAACAGGTTTTTGTGAAGATGGAGAGCAGTAGGGGTGATGTTTCTCTTTTACAGAATATAGAAAAAAAGCAGTTAGTCCAATGCAGTGCATCAGGCAGCATGGAAAAGGCCCTGTCCTCAGAGCAGCAGCCACACAGCACGGGTTTAACGTGCTGGGCAATGTATAGAGAAAGTGTTTGGAATTTGAAAACCCTTGGAGTTCATTGAAATCCCAATGATGAGCTACTCTAGCAGAATGCTGCAAAGAAACTGCTGCTGCATCCCTCAGGCAGGAAGGCTGCTGCACTGCCTGGCACCCATGCAGGGGCTCAAGGGGATTCTTTTATTTCATAGCATCAGTGTATTCAGGGTTTACCTCTAAGCTTGACACCAGAAGAAAATCTGTTCCCTAACTGTAACTTGATCATGCATGGAAAAAAAAAAAATTCACATCTAACTGATTTCACACTAGATTATTACAGAAAATTTCACAGTATTGTTTAGCTGAGATCACAAACGACTCTCCACCTCTGAGAGTTTCCTCTGAAAAATTTTCCAACAAAAAGAGTCTTCAGCAAAGGCAGAACAACTGGGATGCTTTGAGTGCTCAGGAAAACCATTAAAAACTGAAGATGTTTCTATCTTTATATCCAAACACAGAGGAACTAAACCATTCACCCGGGGTTACTTGGGGTCTTCTACATTTCATCTGTGTTCAGTAGGTGTTTATCTTCCCTGTCTGGTTCTTTAAGAAATATATCTGCAGCTATTCTAGAAAAAAAATCAGGGCTGAGACACAGGCATGAACTCAACCTGCCATCACCCTCATTCCATCTCTGCCAGCTTGCCCCTGCAATGGGTTTGTGGCAGCCAGTGCCCTGCAGGCACAGAGCAGGGACAGCCAGACAGCACCAGCTCCCAGCAGACACCATGGAAAAAAAACAATGTTCTCTTGCTATGTTCAAAAGCACCACTGGAAGTGAGATGGTGGACGGAATAAATAGAACCAGGCAATACAACCATCAGCAGAGCAGCTCTGGAGGCTGGAACTCACCTCCAGTCATATCTGGGATGTGGCCAGGACTGCAATGCTCAGGGTGCAGCAGGGAGAGAGAGATCCAGCACTCTGAATAGCAGGGGACTGAGGGACAAACAGTAAATGTGGTCCTCAACTCTGCACATGCAAGTAAACTAAAAATCAGTTTTTTCCTGGACAGGCCTAGAGACATCTTTTATGGAGTACAGAGAGGCTTTTATGGCTTGAGTAGTGTCTAGTTATAAAAAAGTTGTTGGGTTATGCAATGGGAACTGTTGGGTTTTGTGCTGTGGGAACTGTCAGATTTTATGCCTACTAGCTCTGGAATGACAGCCCCTCTCCAGGGGGCTGCCACTGAGGATCACTGTGAAAATGTGAGATCAAGTTGGGAGCTCTGCATATTTGCAGGTGCAAAACCTAGAAGATAAGAAGGAAAGAACAGCTGCTGCCTTCAAAAGTGGCCCTCTGAAGGAGCCACTGGTGAATTTGAGTAGTCACCAGAGTTCAAACAAACAGTTTTACCAGGTGAGAGCTACAAGTCAGCTATGTCTGTGCTCTGCAGACAAACTCAGAATGAAGATAAAATAGGAAAATGCTCCGTTTGACTGACCAGGTAAAGAGCAATTTTGGGGGCACAGTGTCTCTGTGCATCACCATATAGAGAAGAAAGAATTTAAACTGTCTCTATGCTTCAAGAAAAAATATCAGAAATACAGGTATTGGCTTCTAGAGAGCTCAAACTGCATCTCTCCACTTCCTAAAACATTTGACTTTGTGGTGGAAGCCCCCACTCCCAAAGGAAGAGAAAAAGTTCCTTCATCTGAGCTGCAGCTTTGCTGTTGCTGCTCAACACTGGGCTCAGTGCTGTGGCACAAGCTGGCTCCAGGTGAGCCATAGGACTCTCAAGCTAAGCAGAAAGATTTGGTTTAGACAGATTGATAGATACAAACCCACACATATAAGTGTACTTTAAACCAGAGCTAAGAAAGACAGTGATGGGGAGTAAATAATACAATATCACAATAATCAGTGATACTTCCATATGACTGCATTGTGTGGGAGGATTTAAAAACCTGTCATTTCTTTGTTGGAGCAGTCCTAAAAGTGAAGGATTTCTGATCAGCTTCCTAACATCAATGATGTGAAAATTGCTTTCCCTTCTTCCCAGTCCCAGAATCTCTATTTTATTTTCATTTCAACTGACACAAAAAATGATCCTGTTCATCCTGGAAAGCACTGCTGAGATCCAGCATGGTAGGCCAACTCCACCACAAAATTTGTCAACTTTTGTAAGATTACCAGTCTTCCCCCAGTCCTGCCACATGCTAAGCCAGCCATCAGTAGGTCAGTGATGTTACTGACATTCTCTGGGAAAATGCCTTGTAATATTCTTAGAGCCATACAGGTTGGCAGCTGCATAGGATGTAAGCCAGACTTCATTAACTCAATTAATAGAGCAACTAAATTTAAACTTAGGCCATGGTTTCTGTTCTGTCCTTTGCATGTGGCATCTAATTAGCTAATAAAAATCTCCAAAGTCAGCTACACTGAAGGGAGTTGTTTGGTTCCAGTCCTCACTAAAAAGATTTTTGAATCCCACCAGAACCTCCGTTTGGCTTTCAGGTAAATAATCAGTGCTCAGAGGAGTCTGTTCTACTTACTGGGTAGCACAGTTCATAGTTTCTCCATCAAGAAGGTGCAGCCAGGTTTCTCTCTCTTCCCTTCTTCCCTGCCAGGCACAAGGAGGAGCAAGTCACCAGGAGATGCTGCAGACTGAATCACCAGCGTGTGCTCACTCCTGTCCCAGGGCTCTCCAGTGAAACTCTTGACTTTATTCAAAGCACAGACAAAGCTTTGCTCCTGGAAAAAGGCAAACACAGCACTTGTCACTTAGCAGCAGCCACTGCAGATCCACAGTCAAATAGCTACAAGACCGGTTCATTTCTACATTTTTAAAACATAAAAATGTCTGTCTGGTTTTGTAACCACAGGAAGGATATGGAAAATGAAAATCTGAAGCTTTGGAGATTTTCATATCTGGAGATATCAAAAGAGAAGTCACCACTTTCCCTGCACGCAAGAACCAGTGATGCTCTCCTTGGACATGGGGAAGCCCTGCCCACAACTCCTCTGACACCTCATCAGGGACACAAGCTACAGCTTTTAAATCTGACTGGAAAAACAGCTGAAGCCCTCAGGATTTCAGCATTTAGACTTCATTTTTTCTTATTTTCTTCATAAACTAATGAAGAAAGGACAAAATACTACGAGTTGGCTACTGGAGTCCCCTCCACAGTGACAGGGACAGATAGGGAACCCTGGAGAAGCTCTCTAGCAGACAGTGGAGGACTTGTATCCACAGACCCTGGCTGGATGGGATGCAGTCACAGGGAGGTATGAAGGGTGAAGAGCATCCTGCAACCAGCAGCTGTTTTTTCTCAACCTTTCCCTTCATAAGGAGAACTCCTCCTTCCACATGAATACTTCTCATCACCTGTAGTCTTCCCAGCATGCAGGCAAACACATCATTGCTACTTCTGTAATTGGCTTGCATGTAGGGACTTGTGTGTTTTGAGAAGCTGATGAAGAACAAGGAGCTCTGGAAGACCTCAAGATGCAGAAGTCTGGGCAAGATTCTCTGCTTTCCACTGTCATTACTTTCCATTATCTCACGTCTCTGCCCTATGACATCCCTCACCATACAGGTGCACACTTCTGTTGTCCATGTGAAAATGAGAGAATGCCCCTTTCTCTCTGCCAGGTCTTTCATCAGGACACCAAAAGATTGCTGACCCTTCTCCTTCCTCATCCACAACTAAAGTGACTTCCCCAGCAGTACAAGTAGCCCTACAGTAGTTACCTACTTTGTGCTGCATGAAAGGTCTCCTCTCTATCATCCTCTCATGCTAAAAAATAAATACAATAATTAAATTTGTAATTAAGCATGTTAGAAAATACAAAAAGCTTCAAGGAAAGGCTGCAGTGAAGGGCACACATCTGAGTACCTGGCATACAGGACATGGAAATGTGAGCATTAGCTCTGTGGTAGCCCCAGGCCAGATGACAGATGCTTCTGTTTCACTGGTGCCTGCCAAGGATATTGCAATAATTTTCTAAATAAATAATGCTCATATTTCATTGAATCTCCCTGCAAGAAAGAGGTTTCTCTTGCTGCTCTTTCCTTTGCTTGTCACTGTTTGTGCTGAGGTTAGAAGGAATTTTGCCTTTAACAAAATCTCATGTGATGACATGATGACTGTGTCAGGCGGAGGAAAAAAGGTCTGCTTTTCTGGCCAGCTCTTCTCAGGAAGAGAAAATTAATTGGGTGTATTAAAAAGTGGTAAGTATGATGTAACTGTGTTTATCAGTAAGCTCAGTTAAGGATTAGGGTGTTCCTTTCACTGCTGTGGCTAAACTACAACTTTTCCCTTGGGAACATTAGCAGCAAAACAACTCTGAGTCTTAACTTCACGTGCACGGAGTCTCATTGCAGCAGAGCTGTTCCTGGATACATGGGAGGCAGGGCCAGCAGCCACTGCCATCTGTACCTGCCCTGGAGCTGCTTTTCCACTTATTCAAATACAATTGGTGTTTGATCATATTATCAATCCAGCAAGCCTGGAGCAGAGGGACTTGGCATGCAGTTTGCCTTCCTCAGCCCTTCCCCTCTGTTAGCCATTCGAGCAGTACACACTTTTAGGGCTTGCAACATAAAGGCAACAGCATAACACCACAGGGCATTTTTACTTTTTTCTTTTTCATTCAGGCCACCTGTGAAAACTGCAACGTCCCATTCCTCCCCAGAGTCCAACAATTCTCATCTGTTTTCCTTCCCTTCAGAGTGGCTTTATGGAACAACGAGCCTCATGACAAACTGATGAACAAGGCCCTCCTCAGAGGACCTCAGCCCTGGTCCCCAGCAAAGTCCTTTCTAAATAGTCCAACAAAGAAAACCCCATTAAAACCCCCATAAATTCCCCTCACTATTTGTCAGCATCTCTGAGCCTCACTGTAGGGCACTACTGTCTGCAGAAGTGCCCTGGAAAGCAAAGGCTTCACCTTTGCTGGAGCTCAGAGTGGTGCCTGATTCCTGCTCTTCCTGAGCTCACCTGTGACTCTCCTGCTCCTCACTCAGTATCTCCACTGAGGGAGCTGTGCTAATGCTCTTCAACCTGCTTCCCAGCTCCTGGATTTCCCAGCACCCTGAGGAGCAGGGGACCAGGGTGACTCACACCAAACAAGGTGTGACTCAGGTCACCAAGAAGAAATCTGGGAAAAAAAGAGGGATGCTTCAAAATGCCTGAGATGGTACATTCAGACACATATTTGTGTCTGCTTGGTTTTTAACCAGAGGGTGGATACAGAATATGAAAATCTGGAGCTTTGGAAATTTTCAGATCTGGAGGTATCAAACATATAGGAGAAAGTAATCTCTTTCCTTGCTCTCCAGGAGCAGCCATGCTCTCCCTGGACATGTGGATGCCGCAAATCCAGCACATATTGGTGCTCCTACAGCCACGGAGCTCCCTTCCCGGAGCAACCCAAGGGCAGAGCTGGACTGGGAGATGCAGAGCTCAGCCAGCCCGCCCGGAGCCCTCCCGGGTGGCTGCTCCCGGCGCGCCGGGAAGGGGCCTCTAGATGGTGCTGCTCGGCCGGCAACGGGCCCCAGCTCCCAGGACCGGCACCGACAATGGGCCCCACCTCCTGGGACCCCCCCGCACACGAACCGGCACCGGCAGTGGGCCCCAGCTGCCGGGACCTGCCTGGACCTCCCAGGGCTGCCTGGCCTGGCTCATTGAAGCAGCACACACCAATAGTCCAAAGCCCACGTCTGAAAGAAGAGATGTAACACATGAAGCAAATCATTCCTCTTCTCAAGATCCTCGGCAAGTTGTTTCCATTTTTAATTCACCACAAAATAGGGTGAATTAATTAGAGTCTGCGAAACCTTCTTACGGTAAGGAGGATGAAGGGACAGCCCTTCACATTTTTAATTTAACTCTGCATTGAACGAGGAAAATGGAAAGTTTATCACCCCGATTTCATGCTCCTTATCCAGCTCCTGCTTTGCTGGCTATGATCAGCCAGAGGTGGCACAGGGCAAGTCACAGTCCCCTGCTCCAGGAAGGGGCCACCTCGCCCCCCACGCCCCAAACCCAGTGATGCTGCTGCCATCGATGATGGATCTCTCATGCAGAGCCATCATACTGCTGAGGGGAGCCTGGTCCTGGCCCTGCAACACCCTGCAGCACCCTAAAAACCCTGAAACACTCTGCACCCATAACAAAGAGCCACCACAGAAAAGATTCCAACATCTTCCAGGGACACTTCAAGGACCTAGAGTTGGGAGTCAGGAGGTTTCTCCTCCTCCAAGAGTCTGCCAGGAACCAAGGACTTGCTGCTCAACCAACCCACCCACCCAGTACAAAGTCCTATCTAATTAAGGAGATGTTGCTCTGATGCTTGAGAGCACGTAGGTGCCTGGCGACCACCCAAATTGTTTCAGGGTACTGGGCCTGCCATACCTGATGCCAACATTTTTTGGCAGCTGGATGTGCTGGCTTGGCACCCCCGAGAAACTCAGTCTCCACATTTGAAAACTGGCTTTCAGGTATGAAAATATGAATGTGAAAATGGACACAAAGTGTGTTAAGCCATGACAGCAGCATATTTTTGCTTTGATTTTTGTTTTTTAATTTTCATGAGCTTGGCAATCCCTAAAATCTTTTACTAATGAAATTACTCGAGCAAATTTCTCTGGAGACAATAAACATCACAGCCTCATTTAACATAAGGGAATTCTTCTAAGCTGAATTGAGTCTCTGACATTAAAATTGAGCTCTACTGCTAAATACTCCATCTCTCCCAAAGAGCAGATTATGAATCCAGTAGTAAACACAATGATACATTTTACCAAGGAACTGGAGAGCAGAAATTATTGGAATTATCTGTTCCTATATATATTCCTACACTGGAAAAGCAGAGCCTGCTTCCATTTCTAATGAAAATATTTTTCCCAGCCCTAGTATCCTCTAAGGACCACTTTACCATATGGTGGGAAGAACAAGTACCTCCCTATGAGTGCTGGGCCCATGGGTACTCCTCAGCAGCTCTCTGGTGAGAGGCAGCTCCCAGCTAGAGCACCCACAAAATTTCTGGCATC